>NC_092331.1:38663645-39292519 GCF_036785885.1 Coffea arabica | reverse complement strand
TTCTCTCTCACTCTCACTGCTGGAGGGCTGGAAATGGGGGTCAATTGAAGCTTCAAGAAGGTTAAACTGATATGAAGTAAGTTGGGTCAAAGTGGACAAATGTCACCCTTGGATTGGAAGTCAATTTTTTTCTTTTCTCTCTTGTTTTCTTGGTCAAATATTGTGGCTGATGTATGAGATATTTTGAGGGTTAATTAGCTGAAATAAAATGAGAAGATTAAGGTAATAAAGCATGGGTCAAGTGGTGTGTTTACCCGATAACAAACGGTACCCGTCGTTTCGAGCCGATTTTTCTTAAATCGCGTATACTAGTATTTTTAACTTATAATCACTAACTTATTACTATCACTTCTAATCACATACTTAATATCATCTAAAACTCACTCTTAATCACCAAATTTGATCCACACTCTGTTCCGGATAGTCACACCACGGATAGGCGTAAAAACCCTAATTCGCACTAACTTGAAAACGAAAAGGAAAAACCCTTAATTCTATATTCATTTGCACTTATTGTGGGGTGATTGGGTAGTAGGGCCATTATAAAGTAATAATATCCAAATAAAAGGGTATTGTAAGAAAAATATAAGGAATTTTACGGGTCCTCACATCGATAATACGTTTCAAATTTAACGTACACTAACTCATACTAGGCAAATGAATTTAAAACTGTACTTGCTTGTAAAAATGCATAGAAAGTTTAATATTTCCAAGGAAAGTATAAAATGTAGGCAAAGGAATAAAATAATGCTGAGAAAATGTGAATTTTTTTTTTTTGGGTCTCACACTCTCTCCCCCTTAAGAAATTTCGTCCTCAAAATTTTTACCTTCGGATGGCTCAGGAGCTTGTTGGTTGTCTAAGGCATATACCCTTGCCAGAACTTTTGTTCAGTTCCCTCTTTCATTCGCTTGTTTCGATTTGGCTCCATCCGGTTGCGGAGTACTACCTTCACGTGACTGTCTCCGTGGACAGTTGCTAACTTGATGATCACCGCTTCCACAGATCAAACATTTCCGCCCCTTCCTCCAGCAATTACCTTCAGTGTGATTGGCCTTTCTACAGTATCCACAGACCAATCGGGGAGCTACCGTTTGACCTTCTCGAGAAATTCCCTTGGATCCGATCTGACTCCCTTTCGTAGACCCTTCATCTACTGCTCCTAAGGTCCATGGTGGGCGAAGTAACGGGTTCACTTTCTGCACTTTAGGAGGTGCTATCGTTTCACTTAATTCCCCCACTCTACTATCCGATGCACCCCTTTTCCGAGTTTGGGAGGCTTTTTCCTGTACTTTTGCCTCCTCAATTCTTTGAGCTTTCTCAAGAGCCTCCGTAAATGTATTCACTTGCACTGCCGCTAAGGCTTCCTGGATTTCCAACTTTAAGCCCTGTATGAACCGCCTTACTCTTCGCCGTTCTGTGGCTACTAATTCGGAAGCAAACTTGGATAGTTTCATAAATTTCGTTTCATATTCGGCCACAGTTTGAGTTCCCTGACGCAATCTAATAAATTCCTCCTCTCCCCTCTTGGACTAGAGGTGGGAGGTACTTCTCGTTAAATTCTCGTATGAAATTTGTCCATGTCCATGCAGTGTGACGCCCCGGAAAAAAAAATGAGTTTGAGAACCCGGAAATTTTCTAATTTTCTAGGGTTGATTTTATTTAATCGCCCGCCTTTTCTACATTTTCTTTATTAGAAAAATTCCCCAGATAAAGTTTATGAGCAAAGATAGTTTTAAAATGATTTTTCTAGTATCGGTTAATTTTTGAGAAATTAAAAGCGTATTTTGAACGTGGGACCCGCTAGTGCGGCAAATGCATTTTATTTTTGACAACTTGTTGGAATTTTGTATTAAGTGATATTATTTTACAAAGTGTTAAGATATTTGTATTGGAGAGACAAAAAGATAAGTTTTGAACCAAAAGGGTGACAAGTGTCACCTTCCTATTCAACCTTGACTTTGACCATTATTTCTTACCTTTATTAATACTCAATTTTGACCCAAAAATCACCTAAATTTCTGCAAGCTTGGCCGAACCTCTTGGAGCAAGAATACAAGAAGAAAGCCTTCAACTCCAACTCCATTTCTTGCTCAATCTTGTGAATCAACCGTTAAACTTTCGAATTCCTCCACAAAAGTCACTTGTTTAGGAAGATTGAAGGTAGTGGTGGAGTGATTAGAGAAGGCAAAGGACTAAGCCATCAACTTTCTTGCTATTTCAAGGTTCATGTCTAGCAATCCTTTCTTTGTTCTTGATTATGCTGAATTAGTGACTTGTGATGGCTAAAGAGATGGTTTGATGGATTATATTTTGAGTTGTGGTTGGATGGATGAAGTTTTATTATTTTTGGGGATTTTTCTGTTTTAATATGAGTATGATTATGTGGTTATGTATGATGATTGGAAATGATGTTTAATGATTCTAGAAGGTGGAAAAAGTGGACAATTGCAATCAATTTTTGTTTTGGAAGAAATTCTGGAAAATTAGGGTTCTTGGTTCTTCATTCTGTCCGAAATTTTTGGTCCTAGATAGAGGCCTAATTGGCCTTAGCTCAAAACATGAAAGTTGTAGGTATTGATGTTTTAAGGGTGCCTGCAAAATTTCAGGTCAATGGGAGTAGTGTAGAATGAGATAAGACGAAATTACTATTACTGTTCTGGGTTCATCAGGATGTTAGAACTGCGTCTGAAATTGGTTGTTTTGACTGGAATTGTATTGGATTTGGTTGTTGAGGTATTCTGATGAAATGTAGCTTGATGTCTTAGCTACCGCATGCCTTTGGAATTTCTGCATTTGGACCTGTATAGACTGAGTTGGACTAATTACAGGATAGTGTAATTTGTAAACCTGTAATTACGGTTCTGGTTTGGTATTTTGCATATTTGACCTAGTTGTGCTGGGAATTGGACTGAGTGACCTTCTACATTGTTGTAGCCCTGTTCCTTAGCTTCGAAACGGTGGGTCTTACACCCTAATCCGATAAGCATAGCGCAATTTGTACCATTACCGCAAAAGGACGTCAAAACTGTTTTTTCTGGTTTTGAGCTTAACTTTCATTTCCGGACTTTTCCCTAGCTTGACTTGTACTAGTACTACTTGGAGCTTGCTGAATGGCTATTGGATGAACTTGTTGTTGTGTGTGTACCTTTGGGACTGGCTGAGGATATAATGAAGCCATGATGGCTGGAAAAGTAAGCAAATTCAGGGGAAGTGCTGTCCGAACTTTGAAAGGACTTGATTGCATTGAGTTTACGATCTTTGACTTGGATTTGAGCAAGGCGATGTTATATGATGGATGATTTCTGAGCCATTGAGGTGAGTGACCTCAAACTCTTTCTAAAATTATTTATGAACCGTTTCTTGCATTAGTGACTTTTGAACTGTTTCCAAATTTACTCTTGAACCGCTTTCCCGCATTATTTACTTTTGAGCTGTTTTCAAAGTTAATTTTGGAACTGTTTTCTTACATATCATGCGTGCTTGCATATCAGTGTCTTGTTATTATTGATTTTGCTTTCAATGATTGCTAAACGAGTTTTCGAGGCGAGCGTGTACTTTATCGCACTCGACCTAAATCAATGTGAAATTTTCATGATAAATGATTAAATGCTACTTGCGCATGAATGTAAGCCTTTTGGGCTGAACTGGCCATTGCCCCTTGTCACCGGTCGTCTCGAGCCAGAAACGGACTCGGTCGGGCGATTAGGAACTTGGGTGAACGTTTCGGTATACTCGATTATTACCTTGTAGGTTGGTGGAGCCTGGCCAAAAGCCAGGGACGGGGTGAATGAATGCACGAATGAAACCAAAATGCAATGAAATGACAGGAGAACGAACGTATCCTTTTCATGAATGTTACTATCGCTTTCCATTGTAAATGTTTCTTGAATTATTGATACTCCATATTGAAATGACATTTTTGAAATGAACGATTGTGAAACTGATTTGATAACTGATTTTACTGGTTACTCGCTGAGCTTCTAGCTCACCCCAAAATGTTTTATTCCCCTCCACAGGGCTCAAGGCGAAGGAAGGGCTTGTAGTGTTTATTCGTGGATTATCTCATGTATGGATTGAACTTGGATTTCCTTTTGTGTAATGGTTCATATTGGGATTGTATTGAACGTTTAGAATTGCTTGGATGTGTAATAGGCTAGTTTTGGACTTCCTCCTGTATAATAGTTGGTATCAAGGATCAGAGTGGCGCAGTGGAAGTGTGGACGCTTCGCTTTTGATATGTAATTGTTGGAATATTTGATTTATATTTGAGATTGTATATTGTAATTTAATTGAGGTTTGTAGTGAACGACTGAGTCCTGGCGAGAGCTGGGCAGGCGGCCCGCCAAACCCTCTGGTTCGCCATAGGGGGAGGTGGGGTCGTGACATGCAGTCTGTTCTCTTTCCCATTTTGCTTTAATAACGTTCCACCACGCTCGGGCCGGTCCTTCAAATTGGAACACTGCAAAGTTCACTTGCCTTTGCTCAGTGTAGTTTAGAGCTGTGAAGATGTTAACCATGGTTTCTACCCATTGTTCAGCTACGTTCGGATCGGGCCCTCCAAAGAATTTTTGAGGAGCAAACTTCTGGAACCTTTCAAGAGCCCTATCCTCGGCCATCTCAGGGTTCCGGGTTTGGTTTACGGGTATTTGGCCTTGTTGATCCACCAGTCTTGCCAAGATATCCGTCATTTGTTGCATTGTCGTCGCCATTTGGTCTCCAGTCACAACTCTCGGTCCCTGCTCTTGCTCGACTGACGTTTCCCTTTCTTCTCTTGGTTCCGAGGTCCGCTTAGTTCCACGGCCTCGACCACGTCCACGACCACGTCTCCCCTCCATATATTTTTTTTCCTCTCTCTTTTCTTTTCTTTTCCCCAAAAAGTAATATAGTGAATAAACGCAGTGAGTTGACTAGAATAACTAAATTCTAGCACACCAAATACACAAATAGACATATACATACATAACACACCATATATCAAGAAGACGTATCACATTAAACAAATAATCAAATGCGGTCAATGGTACACGTGTAGATGTTAACATACCACAAACAAGGACAAGGAGTAACAGTATAAGGACAAATCAAAGAAAATGGGGTATATTGTCCCAGTCCCAGTTAAAATAACCCCGTCCAGTCTCTCACGTCACTTTCTATTCACTAGATGTCCGCAGACCTCTTATACTCATTCTAGCCGGACAAAGCCTGTTCATGTTTCCAAAATACAAGTCTCAAGTACCTAGAAGCTAGCATCGCCACAACTCTGGAGTACTCGGGCACGAGAATCCGAAATAAGATAATTCACATCTCGAGTTGGCCAGTCCCAAGAATAAACCATCTACAATCGAAATTCCTACCAGACGTACCTATCTATGGTCCTCAAATACCACAAGAAAATTTAAGACCTATAACATCCACAATTCATAGCTTATGCTCGAACGAGTACTTACTCCTTCATACCTATTCACCACTCAGTCCAGATTCACTCCGCGCAGAGACCACGCGAAGTAGGCTCTGATACCACCTGTGACAGCCCCACCTCACTCTAAGGCGAACCAAAGGGTTCGGCGGACCGCCTGCCCAACTCTCGTCAGGACTCAGTCGAACCTCAATCAAATCCGAAATAAAACCAAAGCGAAACTTATATACATTTCTATCTCAAAAGGAAGTACAAATATCGAATATAAAAAGGTTCTCAATTCGTCATACATCCAGCCCGTGCCAAGCACTAGGGTGAGAATCATTACAAAACAAAAACTAGACTAGGCTAACCTACACTGGGCTCTCGTCCTTGCTCGCATCCCCCTGTTAAGGAAAACAAAACTAAAGGGGTGAGCTAAAAGCTCAGTGAGGTTCCGAACACATAGGCAAACAATAAATCCAATGCATTCACTACATATCACCAACAATTCAAGATACATTTACAATATAAAGCGATAAACACATTCATTAAAAGGATACGGGCTCACAGGGAGCCATTCATTCGTTCGTTCATTCGTTCTCCTGTCATTACCCCTTATTCCTCCAATTATTTGAAAATGTATTTTTGTAAGTAAAACCCTTGTTCGTTCATTCATTTCGTTCACCCCCTTCCTGGACGTTGGCCAGGCTCCACCAGAATTCAAGGTAATACTCGAGTATACCAAATTCACCCCAGGGTCACCATATCGCCCGACCGAGTCTGCTTCTGACTCGAGTCGATCGGTAACGAAGGGCAGGGCCCAATTTAGCCAAAAGGCTTACATACATGCGCATATAATCGTTCAATCATTGAAAATTTCACAATCATTTAGGTCAAGTGCGATAAAGTACACACTCGCCTAGAAAACTCGTTTTGGCAATCATTAAGAGCAATTAACACATTACCAAACAAGAACAACAAGCCATGAAGTCAACGAAAATATAGCAACAAGGAACACTCACCTATTTAAGCAAAATAACGTCCAAAGTTTCCTTCCGGATACACCCTCAATCACCAACGTATCCTAATATAATCAAATGAACACATTATGTTTCAACCATCAAAGATACAAGTGAGTCAAAGAAAAGTCGAATACGTACCAGTACAAAGTACAAATATGGTTTTGGTAGTGAAAAGAGTACATTGAAACCAAAGGACATAAGTAAAATATTTGTAAAACTTAGACTCACTTGTAAAACTTTAAAATCGCTATTTGAGTCGAAGTGACAAAGAAAACGTAAATACCCTAGATGGTTCACGTGGTATTCACTCTTAAGCCTTACTCAAGTCGCAAGTATATCGACTTAGTTCTCGAGCGTAAATTTGGGCAGCACGCCCTTTGTATTTACCTATTTTCCAGCCATTTATGCCTTCATTCTTTTCCTCAATCAAACCCAAAGTCATATACAAAATCATCTCATTTTAATAGCCATTCCATAGGCTCCAAGTCATACAAGTACAAAATCAAGCTAGGAGCATGTGCGGAAATGAAGGTTGAGTCAAGAAACAAAAGACAGATTTGACGTTTTTTTGCGTAACGGACACAACCGAAGCTACGCTTATCGGATTGGGGTGAAATTTATACCGTTTCGAAGCTAAGATAAAGTCCTACAACTTTGATGAAGAACACTCAGTCCAGTTTGCAATTTATCTAAGTCAAAATGTCAAATTACAGAACCAGAATCTCACACTCGGGCTAGTTAACCGCACTATGCGTAAACAACCATAACTCAGGTTACCGAAGTCCAAACGAGGTGATTCTAGGGGTATTGGAAAGCTACGACATAGCACTACAACTTTCATGTTTTGGCTAAACACTAGTTCAGTACGTATCAAGGTGAAAAGATACGATCAGTTTGGTGAAACGTTGCAAATGTCCACTGGTCCAAACCTATGGTAATCAGGGGTATTTCGGTCTTTTCACAGGCTACGTTGCTCCGATTGAGCTGAAATTTTGTAGGAAACTATAAAAATCATTCTCTACAACTTTCATGTTTTATGCTAAGCCTAATTCGGCCTCTAACATAGGGAAGTAGAACCGGGTAGAACTAAAGCTTCAATTTCCAGAAATCTGGAATTTTGCTACATCAAGCTATAATTCACATTTTTACCTTAAAACCACCACTACTTTCTCCTTTACAAGATTATATACCATATATATACACCATATAACACCTCACCAACAAGAATTATAAGTGAATAAATCAAAACCCTATCTCAAAATTCATCCCTCCAATCATCAAAACCATTTCAAACAAGCATCACAAGCACAATTCTAACATTAATACCCAACTTAATCATGATTAATGAAAAAGAAAGGGTGATCAGCCATTATACCTCAAGACAAGGCCTTGCAAGAGTGATCTTCCACTACTCCTTGAAATTTTTGGTTCCTCAAGCTTCCCAAGCTTTCAATTTGCAAGTTAATCGGTTTAGTTTTCTTGTTTTCTCACTAAATCAAACAAAACCCAAGATGGAGTTAGAGCTTTCTTTCTCTTGTTTTCTCTCTCACTCTCACTGCTGGAGGGCTGGAAATGGGGGTCAATTGAAGCTTCAAGAAGGTTAAAGGACTGCCTGCCCAGCTCTCGCCAGGACTAACGGTACGGTTTACGTCAATCTAAAACGTTCCGGAACATAACATCGCGCGCAAACAAGTCAAAACACAAAATAAAATAAAATAGAATAAAACGAAAACCGAAGCCGAAATTTATCTAAACCATAGCCAAGCATATATGTACAACGGAAAATAACATTTACAACCATAATGGCATGCCAAAACTATCCATTAAGGAGTACACATTCGATTTGCCTATCAAAAGGAAATGAACCCGTTATACATTAGGGTTTCACTTCAAGAGCTATACAAAAGACATTTACAAGCTCAGTATGGCAATTGACTATCCAGTCCATTTTCAAAAGCAATTATATCCCTGTAAGGAAAACAAATAACATGGAATGAGCCAAAGCCCAGTGGTATACTACCCAATAAGCAATCAAAGTCATATAAGAATGAACCTTCATTTAAAGTGCACAAATAAGCAATGAAGCAAACCGGTAAAAGGATACGGTCGGCTCTCAAGAGCCCCTTTCCACGCTTGCAATCTTGAACCAACCTCATTGACTCTCCGTCAATGTTAAAATACCAAACCGTAGACAACTCTTTACTTCCATTCCTTCCACCCAACATACCCCAACCGGGCCCGCACTCCATTTCAGTAGCTTTTGGTAATACTCGAGTTTACCGGAACCAAGGGTCTCATTACCACAAGGTTCCCCAATACAGTCCCCGTGGCAATTCAATGTTCACGACCAAGCCCTCGCCGGCTCGATCCAATTGACTACCAAACGGGGTTGAACTCAGTAATGCAGTAAGGCCGTTGGACATCGTCCAAACGACATCAATTCAGTTTCCATGAAATGGAATTCACCAACCAATATATCAAGTTCAGTAATGCAATAAAACGGTAGCCAATCAATGACAATATCAAAAGAGGTGAGGGCGGTCAAGTACACCCTCACCTTAATCAATTCCAATATGCAAGTAAGCCATCAAGGCATCACATAACATTTAACAAAGCCACATAGTAACAATTTAGTGAGTGGTATACTCACCAAGCAAGTAAGTGGTTTTTCATGTACCACGATCACCAAGCCGTCGAGCACTACCTTCAAGCCCTAGAACATGTAACACATACAATGAGACTCGAGAACGAGTCACCAAACAATGCTAAACACAACCCCAATAGGGTTTCATATGCATAAATGAACACGATAGCAAACCAGAAATTAAAATTAGCAATAGTCTTGGCCCCGATTAGGAAAAACTGTTTTACACTTATTATGCGGTAATGACACAACTCTCACTACGAATATCGATTGGGGGTGTAAGACCCACCGTTTCGAAGCTATGGAACAGGGCTACAACAATGTAGAAGGTCACTCAATCCAGTTCCTAGCTTAACTAGGTCGAAAATACGAAATACTATACCAGAATTCCCAAAACAGGTTTGCAAAACGCAGAAAACTGTAATCGGTATATCTCAGTCCATACAAGTCCAAATGCCGAAATTCCAAAGGCATACGTTAGCTAAGACATTCAGCTACATTTCATCAGAAGACATCAACTTCAAAATCCAAACCAAAACCAGTCAAAATGGCCAATCACTATCGCAGTTTTCGCATTCTGTCCAAAGCAGAACAGCTACAGTAATTTCGTCATAACTCACTCCACACTAATCCAAATGCCCTGAAATTTTACAGGCATCTCCATCACATCAATACCTACAACTTTCATGTTTTGAGCAAAGTCAAATTCGGCCTCTAACCCAGTGATCAAAAACCGGACAGAATTGGGGAATTAAGAACCCTAACTTTTCAATTTCACACCAAATCCAAAATTAGTTGCATTTTCCTATCCAATACACCTCATAGAGTCATTATCAACCATTACAATTCATCATACAAGCCCCCAACATCAAGATCATATTAAACCAGAAAAATTCTCAATAAAATAAAAACTTCACCATAACAAGCCAAATCAAAAAACAAATCACATATTACTCCTCTCATGCCTCCATTAAGCACAAAATAAGCATCATTAGAGATAGTAGGGTGTTTCAAGCTTCACTTACCAAGAACCAAGAGAGAGAGGGATGTGGAGCACCTTAGTCTTTCAAACAAAGTTCACCAAAGCTCTCACTATCACTAAAAGGTGAGATTTTATGGAGCAAAAACTAAGTTAATCACTTGAGTTGGTGGATTTGGTCTTGTTAGAAGCTTGAATGTTGAAGAGTTTTGTCTTCCTTGAAGCTTGAGAGGGCCGGCTATGGTGGAGAGAAAAATGAAGAAATTTTAATGAATTTTGAGATATTTAACCTTTGGGTCAAAAGGTCAAAAAAATGTCAAAAGGTGAATAGTGATTCATAAAAGGTATCCAATAAGAAAGTGACATGTGTCACCCTATTAAATGCAATCTTATCATTCTTTTCTCTCTCACATCAATCACTCCACACACTCCACTTATCTCTTAACACCCGATAATTATACACAGTATTCGAAACTTAACCTTATTGGCCGACTTTTTCCGAACTTTTCGCACTAGTGGGTCCCACGTCCACTATTTACTCTTAATTTTCTAAAAATTCTCCAATGCTAGAAAAATCCTCTTAAAACTATAACTGCTCATAAAATCCTCTCAGAAAATATTTCTAAGCCAGAAAATGCAAAATTATGCAATTAAAGGGGAAATAACCCTAGGAAAAATATTAGGGTTTTTACGGGCTCTCACACTCTCCCCCCCTTAAAAGAATTTCGTCCTCGAAATTTCTCACCTTAATTCCCGAAAAGGTTTGGGTATTTCTTTCGCATTTCCTCTTCCATTTCCCAAGTAGCTTCCTCCACTCCGTGGTTTCTCCATAGTACTTTCACTAGTGGAATCTTCTTGTTTCTGAGCTCTTTGACTTTTCGATCAAGTACTTGAACCGGTTTCTCTTCATAGGCCAGTGATTCATCTACTTCGATATCCTCCGGTTGCAACACGTGAGATGGGTCTGGATGATACTTCTTTAGCATCGAGACGTGAAAGACATCGTGGATTCGAGATAGACTAGACGGTAGTTCCAATCGATACGCGACCGCTCCAACCCTCTGCAGGATCTTGTAGGGTCCGACGTACCGCGGTTGAAGTTTCTTTCCTTTACCTGCTGTGAGACTTCGTAAAGGTGTGATCTTAAGAAATACGTGGTCTCCAACTTCAAACTCCAAGTCTTTTCTTCGATTATCCGCGTAGCTCTTTTGGCGACTTTGAGCGGTTTGGATTCGTTGCCTTATCAATTTGACCTTCTCTTGAGCCTCTTCCATCCATGGAATGGTTGCCGGGTCTAGTGCCTTCTTCTCACCAACTTCATCCCAGTAAATCGGCGAGCGGCATTTGCGTCCGTATAAGGCTTCATACGGAGCCATTTGTATCGACGAATGGAAGCTATTGTTATATGCAAATTCGACTAAGGTCATGTGCTGACCCCAATTGCCTCCAAAGTCCAGAATGCACGTTCGTAACATGTCCTCGAGCGTCTGAATTGTCCGTTCTGACTGGCCATCCGTCTGCGGGTGGTAGGTAGTGCTCAAATTGAGTTTCGTCCCCAGGGTTTCTTGAAACTTCTGCCAAAACCGAGACACAAATCGTGGATCCCGATCAGAGACGATGCTCACAGGAACACCGTGTAGTCTTACAACCTCATCCACGTACAGTCGAGCCAATTTGTCCATTGAGTACTTCATGTTCACCGGCAAGAAATGGGCCGACTTGGTTAATCGATCAACGATCACCCAAACGGCATCGTGTCCTCTTTGTGTCCTCGGTAAACCGGAAACGAAGTCCATGGTGATGTTTTCCCACTTCCACTCGGGTATCTCCAAGGGTTGTAACAGACCCGATGGTTTTTGATGCTCTGCCTTCACTTGCTGGCAAATAAGACATTTCTGCACGTATTGAGCTATTTCCCTCTTCATATTATCCCACCAATAGGTCCCTTTCAGGTCCTGATACATCTTACTGCTACCCGGATGGATTGTATACTTAGACCTATGAGCTTCCTCCAGAATTTCTGCTTTCAATGCCTCATCCTTTGGTACCACCACTCGGTTTCGGTACTTTAAAATACCCTCAGGACTCAAATTGAAGTCCGTAGTTTCTCCCTTATCCACTTTCTCTTTCCATTTCTGTACCATCAAATCTTCTTTTTGTGCCTCTTTAATACGTTCCAGTAGAGTGGAGGTAACCCTAACATTGCCAAATATCACCTTATGGCTCCCTAGACAGGGTTTCCACTCGCACACGGATTCTAGCAAACCCCACTCCTTAATCATTAGCCCTGCTACTTGCACCTTACGACTCAAGGCATCTGCTACCACATTTGCCTTTCCCGGATGGTAATTGATCGTACAGTCGTAATCTTCCAGAAATTCCATCCACCTTCGTTGCCTCATGTTTAATTCCTTCTGGGAGAAAAGGTATCTAAGACTTTTGTGATCCGAAAACACTTCGAAGGTCACCCCGTATAGGTAATGCCTCCACTTTTTCAGAGCAAACACCACTGCGGCTAATTCTAGATCATGAGTCGGGTAGTTCTGCTCGTGAAGCTTCAATTTTCTAGAGGCGAAAGCAATCACATTCCGGTTCTGCATCAAAACGCATCCCAGTCCTTCTCGCGACGCATCCGCATATACTACAAACCCGTCCATTCCATTGGGCAAGACCAGTACTGGAGCCATGGTCAATCTTTTCTTTAATTCTTGAAAACTTGTTTCGCATCGGCCGTTCCAGATAAACTGGCCATGCTTCTTTGTCAAGTCAGTTAAAGGTCCTGCCAGTTTGGAAAAATCTTTAATAAACCGTCGGTAGTACCCAGCTAGCCCTAGAAAGCTGCGAATCTCCGTGGGAGTTTCTGGCCTTTTCCAATTTGTCACGGCCTCAACCTTCGCCGGATCCACCGAAATACCTTCGTGGGAGATCACGTGCCCTAGAAACGCTACTCTCTCCAACCAGAACTCGCATTTACTAAACTTGGCATACAGCTGATGTTCCCTCAATGTCTGCAATACCATTCTCAAATGCTTCTCATGCTCCTCGCGTGACTTAGAGTAGACCAAAATGTCATCAATGAACACAACGACAAAGCGGTCTAGATAGGGTTTGAAAACCCTATGCATTAGGTCCATGAAGGCGGCGGGAGCATTAGTCAATCCAAAGGGCATAACGGCAAACTCGTAATGCCCGTATCTCGAGTTGAAAGCAGTCTTCGGAATGTCCTCCTTCCTAATCAACAACTGGTAGTACCCCTGTCGGAGGTCCAACTTCGAGAAGACCACTGCTCCTTGCAGCTGGTCAAACAACTCGTCTATGTGAGGCAGTGGATACTTATTCTTGATGGTCACGTTGTTCAACCCCCTATAATCAATACACATCCTCAACGTTCCGTCCTTTTTCTTCACAAATAGGACCGGAGCTCCCCAAGGAGACTCACTCTCGTGAATGAATCCCCGCTCCAAAAGGTCTTGCAGTTGCAACTTAAGCTCCTTAAGTTCTGCAGGCGCCATTCGGTAAGGGGTTTTTGAGATAGGTGCAGTTCCAGGTAAAAGATCTATTCGGAATTCTATCTCTCTTTCCGGAGGTAAAGCCACTAACTCATCAGGGAAAACATCCGGAAAGTCCCTCACTATGGCTACATCTTCTACCTTTAACTTATCCGTAGGGGTATTAATTAAGAAGGCCAAAAATCCTTGTGCCCCTCTACTTATCAATTTCCTAGCTCGAATGCCCGAAATGAGAGCAGATGAGGCTAACCTACCCCTTATATCTAACCTTAAGGTTGCCTCGCCAGGAATGCGAAATTCAACTATTTTCGTTTTACAATCCAGTTGGGCGTTATATTTGGCTAACCAGTCCATACCCAAAATCACATCGTACCCCTTAATGGATAAGCTAATCAAGTCCCCTAAAAACCTCCTTTCACCTACCCATACGTCGCAATCCCTATAGACCATACTAGTCACCAAACGTTGATTCCCCGTAGGTGTACTAACCTCTAAGTCATATGGTAAGCTAGCAGGTTTTATATCGATGCCACACATGAAATCAGGGTTAACAAACGAATGAGTGGCACCGGGATCAATTAAAACTTTGGCAAAGCGGTGGAAAATAGGGATCGTACCTTCCACCACCTCGGAAGAATCTGGGACCTGATGGGGCTCTAAGGAATAAACCCTAGCTGGCACCTTAGGTTTGGATCCGTCTCCCTTGGCTGGTCCAGTGTTAGTCCTCGGCGGTAGCTGACTCCCCTTTCCATCTTGTTTCAGGACCGGACATGTAGCCAGCTGATGGTCCGCACTTCCACACCGCAGACATTTCCCCAGTTTCCTCCAGCAATTGTCCTCGGTGTGGTTTGTCTTTCCACAGTGCCCACAGGGACCACGAGGTGCCGATGCCGAGCCACTCTGGGTGTTCCCCCTCTGTCCTCGCCCAACTTGGCCGCCCCTGAACGGAGTCCCTCTGCCTGTTCCAGATTGTCGTCCACCCCCAGTTCCTCGTCCAAACTTGGAGGGAGTGCTCTTCTCACCTTGCCCAGATGTACTCCCAGGAAAACCACGCTTCTTAGCCTGGAAGTTTCGGACCTGAAGCCGTGCACTCTCGACCCGTTGGGCTTTTTCCATTGCCTCGCTAAAAGTAGTGATTTGAGCCGCTGCGAGATCTTTCTGGATCTCCACGTTCAAACCCTGAATAAAGCGCCTCACGCGTCGTTGTTCGGTCATAATTAGTTCAGGCGCGAATTTGGACAGGCGGGTAAACTGGCTCTCGTACTCCGCCACAGTCTGAGCCCCTTGCCGGAGCCGGATAAACTCGTCCTCCTTCCTTTCCTGGACTAGAGGAGGGAAAAACTTAGCATTAAATTCTCGGATGAAGTTCACCCAAGTCCTCTGTGTCTGCTCCCGCTCCCATTTCTGCCTAATTACGTTCCACCAGGAACGGGCAGCCCCCTCGAGTTGGAACACGGCAAAAGTCACCTGCCGTTCGTCCGGATAGTGTAAGGCCGCGAATATGTCTACCATCTTCTCCAGCCATTTCTCAGCAACATCAGGGTCGGGTCCCCCAATAAACTTTGGCGGGGAAAACTTTTGGAAACGTTCTAGTGCTCTATCTTCGCTCTCAATATGATGGCCAGGGTTTCCGGGGTTTCCAGGGTTAGGGTTTGGGTTTTGGCCCTGTTGTTGCACTACTTGTGCGAGTAGGTTTGTCATTTGCTGCATAGCGGCAGCTATTTGAGCATTGGGGTCTATTTGGGGTTCAGGAATTGGGCCAGTAGAAGCTTCCCCAGTTTCCCTAACCGGTGTGGGTTGCCTACCACGCCCACGTCCCCGTCCTCTCCGTGTTCCTTCCATTAGGTATACTTGGTCTAGGCAAAAGTACTAAACCAAAGCAATAACAAAGCATATAAGTAACACTTAAGTTTTTCACAAAAACACATTTATACAGTCCAAGCATACATGCCAAACACATATATACATGCCAAACACATATATACAAGCAGTCAGTCAGGTACGGCCAAAGCACGCACGTACACAAAAGATCCACCTGAGGATAGGCCTATCAAAAGAGATTTACACGTAGCTAACTCTACATCCAAAACGGTTAGCTAAAGCTCTATCCCTATCCCTATGTACATTCAAAAACCACCACTATCCAAAAGTGCCCTAAGATCAAGGCCTAATCAGTCGCTGGGGTCTGGGACCCAGGCGACGGGGTAGACTCCTCCCCAGCCTCGGCCCCAGCGCACGAGGCCTCATCACTAGACTCCTCGAGTCCGTCGTCGCACAAGTTAAGGATCGCCTCCGCACGACCCCTGACCTTGCGAGCGCGCTTAACCTCACGCTCGCGACCATCCCTCAGTTGATCACATAGGTCATTAACTCGGTCCTCCGCCTCATTCACGTCGTACTCTAGCTCCATGATACGTGCGGCTTGCTTCTCATTGGTTGCCCTAGCCTGAGTCACCTCAGCTTCCAACGCAGCAACCACAGCTTCAAGCTTAGTATTATCCTTAGCAAACTCCTCACGTTCCTTTGCCACCGCCAACACTAGAGTGTTTGGATAGGCGTAGTTGCTACGACACTTGCACTGTCGAACACGGCTGGCCGGGCTCCAACGCACCACGGCCCCCTTCTGCCTAAGTTGATACTTAATTGGCGGCAGCGGACTACGAGGACGATCTCCTGCCGGACGGTCACTCGGATCACCACTCGCATCCATCCTATAGCAAAGGAAGAAATAACATGATTACACTTAATAGGCATAAACAATAAACTCCTCAAATCGAGCACTTCTATTACACCCAGGCTAATTCAAACCTAGGCTCTGATACCACCTGTGACAGCCCCACCTTCCCCTAAGGCGAACCAAAGGGGTTAGCGGACTGCCTGCCCAGCTCTCGCCAGGACTAACGGTACGGTTTACGTCAATCTAAAACGTTCCGGAACATAACATCGCGCGCAAACAAGTCAAAACACAAAATAAAATAAAATAAAATAAAACGAAAACCGAAGCCGAAATTTATCTAAACCATAGCCAAGCATATATGTACAACGGAAAATAACATTTACAACCATAATGGCATGCCAAAACTATCCATTAAGGAGTACACATTCGATTTGCCTATCAAAAGGAAATGAACCCGTTATACATTAGGGTTTCACTTCAAGAGCTATACAAAAGACATTTACAAGCTCAGTATGGCAATTGACTATCCAGTCCATTTTCAAAAGCAATTATATCCCTGTAAGGAAAACAAATAACATGGAATGAGCCAAAGCCCAGTGGTATACTACCCAATAAGCAATCAAAGTCATATAAGAATGAACCTTCATTTAAAGTGCACAAATAAGCAATGAAGCAAACCGGTAAAAGGATACGGTCGGCTCTCAAGAGCCCCTTTCCACGCTTGCAATCTTGAACCAACCTCATTGACTCTCCGTCAATGTTAAAATACCAAACCGTAGACAACTCTTTACTTCCATTCCTTCCACCCAACATACCCCAACCGGGCCCGCACTCCATTTCAGTAGCTTTTGGTAATACTCGAGTTTACCGGAACCAAGGGTCTCATTACCACAAGGTTCCCCAATACAGTCCCCGTGGCAATTCAATGTTCACGACCAAGCCCTCGCCGGCTCGATCCAATTGACTACCAAACGGGGTTGAGCTCAGTAATGCAGTAAGGCCGTTGGACATCGTCCAAACGACATCAATTCAGTTTCCATGAAATGGAATTCACCAACCAATATATCAAGTTCAGTAATGCAATAAAACGGTAGCCAATCAATGACAATATCAAAAGAGGTGAGGGCGGTCAAGTACACCCTCACCTTAATCAATTCCAATATGCAAGTAAGCCATCAAGGCATCACATAACATTTAACAAAGCCACATAGTAACAATTTAGTGAGTGGTATACTCACCAAGCAAGTAAGTGGTTTTTCATGTACCACGATCACCAAGCCGTCGAGCACTACCTTCAAGCCCTAGAACATGTAACACATACAATGAGACTCGAGAACGAGTCACCAAACAATGCTAAACACAACCCCAATAGGGTTTCATATGCATAAATGAACACGATAGCAAACCAGAAATTAAAATTAGCAATAGTCTTGGCCCCGATTAGGAAAAACTGTTTTACACTTATTATGCGGTAATGACACAACTCTCACTACGAATATCGATTGGGGGTGTAAGACCCACCGTTTCGAAGCTATGGAACAGGGCTACAACAATGTAGAAGGTCACTCAATCCAGTTCCTAGCTTAACTAGGTCGAAAATACGAAATACTATACCAGAATTCCCAAAACAGGTTTGCAAAACGCAGAAAACTGTAATCGGTATATCTCAGTCCATACAAGTCCAAATGCCGAAATTCCAAAGGCATACGTTAGCTAAGACATTCAGCTACATTTCATCAGAAGACATCAACTTCAAAATCCAAACCAAAACCAGTCAAAATGGCCAATCACTATCGCAGTTTTCGCATTCTGTCCAAAGCAGAACAGCTACAGTAATTTCGTCATAACTCACTCCACACTAATCCAAATGCCCTGAAATTTTACAGGCATCTCCATCACATCAATACCTACAACTTTCATGTTTTGAGCAAAGTCAAATTCGGCCTCTAACCCAGTGATCAAAAACCGGACAGAATTGGGGAATTAAGAACCCTAACTTTTCAATTTCACACCAAATCCAAAATTAGTTGCATTTTCCTATCCAATACACCTCATAGAGTCATTATCAACCATTACAATTCATCATACAAGCCCCCAACATCAAGATCATATTAAACCAGAAAAATTCTCAATAAAATAAAAACTTCACCATAACAAGCCAAATCAAGAAACAAATCACATATTACTCCTCTCATGCCTCCATTAAGCACAAAATAAGCATCATTAGAGATAGTAGGGTGTTTCAAGCTTCACTTACCAAGAACCAAGAGAGAGAGGGATGTGGAGCACCTTAGTCTTTCAAACAAAGTTCACCAAAGCTCTCACTATCACTAAAAGGTGAGATTTTATGGAGCAAAAACTAAGTTAATCACTTGAGTTGGTGGATTTGGTCTTGTTAGAAGCTTGAATGTTGAAGAGTTTTGTCTTCCTTGAAGCTTGAGAGGGCCGGCTATGGTGGAGAGAAAAATGAAGAAATTTTAATGAATTTTGAGATATTTAACCTTTGGGTCAAAAGGTCAAAAAAATGTCAAAAGGTGAATAGTGATTCATAAAAGGTATCCAATAAGAAAGTGACATGTGTCACCCTATTAAATGCAATCTTATCATTCTTTTCTCTCTCACATCAATCACTCCACACACTCCACTTATCTCTTAACACCCGATAATTATACACAGTATTCGAAACTTAACCTTATTGGCCGACTTTTTCCGAACTTTTCGCACTAGTGGGTCCCACGTCCACTATTTACTCTTAATTTTCTAAAAATTCTCCAATGCTAGAAAAATCCTCTTAAAACTATAACTGCGCATAAAATCCTCTCAGAAAATATTTCTAAGCCAGAAAATGCAAAATTATGCAATTAAAGGGGAAATAACCCTAGGAAAAATATTAGGGTTTTTACGGGCTCTCACAATAACTCCAATGAAGAAGTATTTAGAAATACTTTCTAAAATACCTCCACTTATTGCTAAGAATTTCGAGTTATACTTCTACAAGTGGCTAGACATGAGATAACTCCTCTTCCATAAGGGGTGGTAAATCCTTATAAATTATTCACTACCTTTCCATATTTCAAATATATACTCATTTACTAATGATGTGAGCATTCTGTGTTACGGGAGCAATCATATAGTAAATAAAGTATAACCATTCATACTCAAGATTCCATGAGAACCTTAAGTCTAAGGATTGCTTACACAAACGTCACTTAGAGATCAGTCCTTTGGCACTTAAAGGACATCTTTATGCGGATCAATTTAGTGAATTTGATCATCCTATCAAACACCCATATACTAATTTTAGATGTTTCACGCACCATAGAAGATAAGGTCTATTACTTCTTAAATAGAAGTGGCATAGTATATGTTAGTTTAACCATATTAACAATGCCTTTTCTTATCTAGAGAAACTTAATAATGAACTTAACTATAATCGAATGAATCTTGCGATCATAATTCTTATGATTTTATTGATTAGATTTACTCTGGAGGCTTTATCATTTTTATACAAATATAAGCAATCAATATGATAAAGATGTCATTTATCATAACATTAATAGTTCAAGTGCATATTAAACTATAGAAGTTGATTGACTTTAGGGCATATGTACTTTCAAATGTTTCTATGTCTGCATAGGAAATAGCAATATATTGTCACTTGTTGCTAAGTGTGCACGTTAAGTGTTTTAAGTGTATTTTATTATTTAGTTTTGGTATATTTTATTTAGTTTTATAGCTAATTAACTAGGTTTTTAATGAATTATGCATTTTGTAGTTCAAAGTGTGAAAAATTGCATTCGTATGTGTTTAAATGGTGAAACTTGATGTTTTTATAGGTTTTAATGATTCAATCATCAAATGGAGTGAATTGGGAAGATATTTGGATGTGATGATTTGAAGTGATTTAAAGAGAATATGAAGAGTAAAATGTTTAAAAGATGAAATGCAATTAAGTTCTAAAGAATAAAAGTTTGACAATTTTGACACCTTTTAGAATTTTGACTATATCTTGAGTTACGAGTATTGAATTGAGGTGATTCATGAGCCATTTTGAAGCTAAGACAAATTTTTACATTTCTTATGAGACATCAAAATCTAGTTCATGTGTTTTCCTAGTTAAAAGGTCAAAATATTGTTGGCCATTTTTGCTATCAAAAGGTGAAATACAAGATTGGCTAGTCAAGGGTATTTTGATCATTTCTAAGTTTACAGAGCTCCAAATTGGATGATTCTTGATGCATTGAAAAGATAATTCAAAGGACTGAAATTAATATTTTGTAAAAGAGCTATTTCAGCTTCAATTATAGAGAAAATATCAGTTGAAATTGGTACAAAAACATAACAAAGTTAAAGACTGGTCAGAAAAGTTCAAACTTGCATGGGAGGCAATACCTGGGCGCAATATGCAACCTTACACCTATGTATTGACCCCGTGTATTCATAAGCAAGTTGTGAAATTTGCACAACCACTTGTTCGGATTTTTTACTACCTTTTTGCAGCTCAATTCCAGCAAGAATTTCAGCTGCAGCTATAAAAAAGAGCATGGAGACTTGTAGAAAAATATTTTGGAAATCTCAAGAAGTATTTTGCATCAGCTTTAACAACTTATTTGGAGATTGAATTCATCTATGAATAGGGAATTTGAAAACATATTTTTATAACTTTAGAAGGCCGAGACACTACAAAAAATGTAGTTTTCACTAATTTTTTTTAGTTAATTAGTTTAGTTTATTAGTGTAGTATAGAGTAGTATAGTTTCTATCCATTCTTGTACTAGCAAAACTTGGATGAGATAGAGAATGAAGATGGAGATGTGACTTCTCTCTACCACTTTGATTCTTGTATTAATTCTTATGTTTGGTTATAATACAAGTTTGTTGTTTGTTTTCATGTTTAGCTAAAGTTTCTGCCTAGAGTTATGGATGAACTTTCTATAACTTATTTGTAATATTTACTTGGTTATTTGATGATATTATTTTGATCAATTTATTTAGCACTTTTATTTATTTAATCATGATTAATTGTGATAATTTTAAGTTGTAGTTTACAATAAGAATTAGAATTTGATACTAGTTTAAAGAAGAGCAAAACTTAGGGAGTACACTCACGAGAGTAGAGGTGCATCTTGGTGACTTTAGTAGCTCGTTCCATATAATTTCATAGAAGAAATGATATTGTAGTTAATTTCGTAACCATGAGAGTAGGCATGGTTTAGCTACAAGTATAGTTGATTAACTACGAGAGTAGGTTTCACATACATTAGGAAATGACGCCATAATTAGCCAATATAATAACATTCAATTAATTAGTAATTTCATTTCCATAACTCTAGGAGGTTTCTATTGTTATTTTTATTACTTTTATTTCGTATTTGTAGTAAAGATTTAATCTTTTGCATTTGTGGTAATCTAAATAATAAAGGAATTCGAAAACCATCTGTAATTGACAATCTTCCCTATAGAATCGACACTCAATATCCCTGTACTCGATAAAAGACCGGTATACTTGGAGAAAATAGGGTATTTAGATTTTATTAAAATTTGGTACATGGTAGAACTTCATTAAGTTTCTTGGTTTGGTTTTGATCCTAAATTTGTTAATCTATGGTGATGTTATAATTGACTAGAGAAAGATACATGCTTATACTTAATATTCTAGGTAATTAAGGTGAAAATTTTATTGAAATGCATAAAGTTGGGGAAGTGTTATGTAATTTGTATCTTGAGTGGTTTCCTGTCTATTTTATATTGGTACAATAACAAAGGCAAGAAGTTGTTTGCAAGAACTATTCATGCCTTTGTGTCTTTTGCATCATTTGAACCTTACTGGTTATTTTAACGTGTTTGTTTTTAGATTTCTATTACTAATGACATCAAGTGGAACTCATGAAGAATTTGGAGATAAATGAACAATAGATCATGGAACTTCATGGTTGGAACACTTTAATCGCATCAATAGGGGAGTATTCTTTTCTTTATCTTGATTTTCCTTTTTACACATTGAGAACAATGTGTATTTTAGGTGTAGGGTGAGAATTGAGATTATATGCATTGCATATGATTGATTTATTGGCTGGAAGTAGTGGACTTGTGCTTGAAAATGTTATTGTGCTATAAAATTATTGAAAATTGGGTTGGTTGGCAGAGAGTTTTGTCCATTTACAAGTGAAAACGCTGCCAAAATTTTTTCTAAATCTTGTCCAAAATTACAGAATTGTTTCAAAATTTAAAAAAAAATTTCAATTTAATCTAAAGGGCAATATGCTCCATACCATTAGTAACTCAAATTCCTTTCACTTTTGAGATAAATATAGGTGACTTGAGAAATTTATTTCTTATTTAACTTGAAAATGGCTATTATGTGATTATAATTTTTGCTATTATAGGAAAGAATATTTTGTAAAGTGTAGGAAATTATATTTAAATTTTGCGTGTTTGATGAAGGTTCTTCTCTTTACTTAATTTTGCATAGTTGAGTGACAAATATGGTCAATAATTACAATACTTTTCCTATCATTATTCTTTTGAGGGAATGATTATTATCTTGACTTTGAAAAAAAAGAAGAAAAAAGAAAAGAAAAAAAAAGAAAGAATAAAGGTTCTTCTACTCCAATGGTTCTTGTACTTAGTAATCAAGAGTTTTCATCTACAAATGTCGACTTTTGCGAAAAATGGTACTTGAATTAAGAGTATGCATAGCAACATCGAGAATGTGAAGTGTTGAATAATCAGCAATCTTCATCTAAAAACATCAATTTTCGCGTCAAAAAGCACTTTCACAATTTGAATAATATTTAGATGTGTTATATGAATAAATCCGTCTTTAAGTTTGAGAAAGAGATGATCATGGGATTAAGAAACTATTATTTGATCATATGAGTCGCTTGTGAAATTGAGTAAGGATGATGAGATATTGAATTGAACTAGTTAAAATTACGGTATAATTGGCTCTCCTTTATTTGATATTATCAGTACTTGAGATTAAATAAATGATTGCACAAAGATGATTTGTTTTGTTTTGAGAAATTGAGTTTCAATCATGCACGTTTTATTTCAAAGTTTTAGATCATTGTTGGTTTGTATTTTTTATTGTTTGAGGACAAGCAATGATTCACTTGTAGCCAAGACACCTTGCTCTATGTGGTGTAGCCTAGCACTATTAATCCGATTGTAAGTATATCTTCTTGGGTAAGCATTAATTCATGTTGACAGATGTATCCATAGATTGTAACTCGCTATCACCAAATTATTCTATTTTATTATGTGGACTTGACAGAGCGCAAAGGAGGTGGACCACGGGCAGGAACGGTGCAACAGTTCCTGGCGGTTTTGTGCATTTTGTACACCGCGTAACTTTGTTTGCACACTGTGTAACTTTGTTTGCACAACGTATAACTTTAGAACAAAATTTTATGGACCCCACATACATTGTGAAAATCGAGGTACAAGAAGTGATCTGGACCATACAATTTTTTGTGGCCAAATCCTGGCCATGAACTACTCAGGGACGGTCCTTCTGATGACCCTCCCTGCCCCCTATCCCAAAGGAGGTCTAATTTGATTTAACAGTTGAGATTGAGGCATTCTAAATTAGAGGTCTTGAGATCGATTCATCTCTTCCCCTACCCAATTCCTAAAGCCCATCCTTTCCCTTCAAAAAAGTTGCCCAAAAAAAAAAAAGAAAATAGACACGCATCTTTGAAAAGAAACTTTGATTGGACTTTTAGCTAATTGATCATTTGCATGTAATAATTTGTCATTTTGGCATGTTATACATTATTGCACATAGATTCGACAAAAGTGCAAACAAGCCAAAAAAAATAAAAAATAGAAAGACATATTTGTAATTTGAAAAGCTGGACTAATAATTTTCAACATGTCCTAAACGCCTAAGCTTTATAGTTTCTTGACAAAAAATCATCTGGCTTACTTTCACTATTTACATCAACTAGTTTGCTTGCTTTCTACTTTTCAATTGTAATACTTCCATTCATCTTTGCTGATTTGGAGTAAGCACCTGGGGGATTATCTTTGCAGCAATTATCATTGATTGGAGGTAGATTTTTCCTTTAATTAATTAATTATTTATTTCTAATAAGTACAAGATGAAATTTGAGAAACGGAAAGATGACAAGGGGATTGAAACCTAAAATCTCTAATTCTCGAGTCTTTGGCCATTAGACCAATACCTTTTTGGCCATTAGAGGTGGTTAATATTAATAATCACTTTTATTAGGTAGTCAACTTTCAATCGAATCTCAAACATTGTAGATCATGACCATTCTTAAATCTTGTTGAATATGTAGTACTCCTCCATCGTTTTCATCATGCCAATGTCAAATCTTGTTTTGGTGACTGGATCAGGATCTAAGGTTGCACCCTAGCCTTTAATTCAAAGGTCACATTACTTTACCTAAAAGTGGATGACAAAATTATGTGGTAGGAAACTTAATACTATTAGGCCTTTTATGCAAGAATCTCATGGTCTTGGAAATGGATATTCATGCTTTGTCAATTTTGACATGGATTTGATTGTTTACAGTCACCAAAATGCCACAAATTGAATATTTAGTGGATAGTTTCCGTCCAAATTACGGAAGAAACGATTAGACCCTAGATAAGAGTGATAACAATGATAACGAAAAGGAGGTCACCATTGGCTTATTCCTTATGGATAAATTAGGATCCTAGAGCTTTGTAAGCTTTTGCATCAAATTATCAACCAGATGATCGTACAACAAGACAAACTTTTATTTGAAATGAAATAGTCTGCAGTTTAACGATTGCTTTGAAGAGTCGAGAGTATTTTAAACAGTCTAGTAGTATAGGTAAGACATTCAATTTTTTTTTCATTAAAAAAAATATTTATAATTTGCACGATTGGTGGTGGAGCCATATTGTGCTGAGAGTGGATAATTGCACCTCCTCGGCTTTAGAAAATTGAAAGAATAACCTTGAGATTTTTACATATTTTTATGTTTTTATTATAATTGCACCATTTCAATTTTTTTAAACAAATACTCTTTTCTCTTCATATTGTCCCCCTATACTATGAGAAATTCTAATTCCTCTTACATTACCTCCCCAAACAATGAATTTCTTTTAGACATCTCTATTAAGATACAAAATTGATTACTACTTAAATAAGAAAATAAGGAATAACTTCCATACTTTCAAATCACAAAAAACTCATAATAAAAATCTTATTTTTAGACAAAATTTTCTTTTCATAGTAACAACATCATTTTAGGTTCCAATGGCCATAAGTCTTGCCTCCTTCACTGTACACTATCACACTTTGGAGTTCCCTCGAACAATAAAGGAAGGGTTTCAAGATATTTGTTAGAATAGGAGTATACTGGCTTGGTGTTACATATTTGGAGTCAGATTTTTATGTAGGGTGGTAGTTTATATTAGCTTTTGGTGAAAATCATTACCTATTAAACTCCAGATCTTAATGTCGATTATTAAGAAATAAATTAACAGCAAAATTACGGATGCGTACCTGGATTCATGTTGACAAATTGGTACTTGGATCCTTAAAGATTTTGGAGAGGTCTTTCAACTCAACACGTATTTGCTATTCCCTTAATAGAGCCCTTTAATTTCTCTCTGGTATCTTTCCTGACGATGGAATAACAGAAAAGAGTTATTTTATGGTACTAGAGAATACGACAATAAGAATACGTGTGATTTGGGGACCATAACCCTATTTATAGATAACATTCCTGTTACCTTTTTGGATTGCTATTTTAACCCATCATGAAAATAGAAATTACTCTTAAGTCTCTACACATTAAAACTCACATTCTATTAGATACATTAAATTCCAAATCATAATTGATTACTTTAATTGGATTTAACCTTATTTGACAGTATGTAACGCATAATTATTCACATATAAGTCTAATGTTATTAAGGATCCAATAATTTCCTATTTGGATTATATGTGTAACCTTAAAATTATATTTTACAATTAATTGTATGAGATCAACTTTACTGTCATTATCAAAATGTATCTGTAATCAATTCGATCCATCAATTACAACAATATAGGATCAAAGCGGCCTTTGTTACAATTTCGTATCTTGACCTATCAATGGTCACATATATTGATACAATTGAATAACATGAATCATGATATGGATATATAGTATGAAAATTTCATGTAATGTAATCATAACATGTTTATTTCCAACTGATCCACCTTAAATTTTCATGAGATCAAACCATACCAAAATCAAAGTGTAAATAAATTCAAAGTTTATTTATGCATAAAATATTCTTAAATATTAATAACCAAAAATACAATATTATAAGAGCATTTAAAATAACAAACTTCTATTAAAACTGAACATCATTTAATAACATAATACCCATATGAGCAGTATGCTCATGAAATATTTTAGGTGACAATCTCTTAGTAAGCATATCCACAACCATATAGTTTATCTCGATATGCTCTTTCAATGACTGTCCACTCTATACTTTTTCTTTAACAATAAGGAACTTGATATCTATATGTTTAGTTTTATCGAACTGCTATTGTTATTAGAATATAGGACTGTTGATTTATTGTCACAAAATAATTTGAGTGGTCTTTCAATACCATCCACTACATGTAATCCTTTGACAAAATTTTGTAACCAAATTTCATGATTGAATGTCTCATAACAAGCTATAAGTTCTACAACTATAGTAAAAAAGGCTATAATAAACTGTTTAACACTCTTTCAGAATATGGCACCTCCAGCTAGTAAGTAAATATAGTTTGATATTGATTTTATACTATGTTGACATCCAGTATAATCGGAATCAGTATACCCACTGATTACGAGTTTATCTGATCTTCGATACGTGAGCATATAATCTTTTATTTTTTGTAAATAACACAAGACCCATTTGGTTGCCTTCCAATGATCTAATTTAGAATTGTTTAAATATCTATCCAACATTTCAGTAATGTACACAATATCCGGATGCGTACAGTTTTAACATATTTTAGACTCTCTACTGCTGATGCATAAAGAATCCTTTGTATTTTCTTTTCTTCAAAAGCATTCTTAGGACATTGATCGAGACTAAACTTGTCTCCTTTAGCCACAAGGATGTTGCCCAATTTATAATTTTGCATGCTATCTCTTTTAAAAATCTTTTCAATATAGCTCTTTTGTAATAATCCAAGAATGCCCTGAGAGCGATCCCAATATATTTGTATGCCTAGCACAAAAGCTGCATCACCAAGATCTTTAATCTCAAAATTCTTAGTTAGAAATCTATTAAGAAAATTCAACAAATCCATATTATTACTAGCAAGTAAAATATCATCAACATATAATATTAGGTAAATATACTTGTTCCCACAGAACTTATAGTATATTCAATAATTTATTAAAATCATTTTAAAATCAAATGAGATAATCATTTGATGAAATTTGAAATACCATTGTCGTGATACTTGTTTGAACTCATAAATGGATTTTTTAAATTTGTAAACCATATTTTTTGGATCTCCTAGTACAAAATATTTTGGTCATACCATATAGATCGTTTCATCAATATTACCATTAAAAAATGTTGTCTTTACATTCATCTGATGTAACTCAAAATTGAAATGCGCCACTAATGCCATGATAATTTTGAAAAAGTCCTTCGAAAAGACCGGAGAGAAGGTTTATTTATAGTCGATACCTTCCTTTTGTATAAAATTCTTAGCGACAAGATGAGTTTTGTATCTTTCTAAATTGCATTTCGATATTCTTTTGGGAATGGGACAAGATTCCAAACATCATTGTCTTTCATGTATTTAATCTTTTCATTCATGGCATCGATCCACTTTTAAAAATTTAAACTTTTTATGATTTGACGGAAGTTGATTAGATCATCTTTCATCAATCCAGTGTCAACCTCATGCTCTTGGAGAAAAATAATATAATCATCTGGCACTGCACTTCTCCTTTTTCTAGTGAATCTTCTTAATGGCACTAGTTCTTGAAGAGATAGAATTTGTTCTTCTATAACAGTTTGCGCTTTGATATTCTCTTGATTTGTTGTGTCATAATCAATATTAGGAATGAGATTCTGAACAAGATCAATGATACCTATGGGAATATTGACATATTTTTCTTCAAAGACAAGGTTCCTAACTGTATTTTCTCACCCAAACTTGACATCTTCAAAGAATCGAACAATTCCTATCTCGAAAATCGATTTAGTCGTGAGATCATAAAACTTGTAACCCTTGAATCTTTCTGAGTATCCAATAAAATAACAACTAACCGTTCTTAAGTCCAATTTTGTTCATTTGGCCTATAAGGCCTTGCTTCAATGGACATTCAAATATGTAAATGTTTCAAACTGGACTTTTTCCCTATTCAAAACTCATAAAGGGTTTTGATAGTTATTTTAGTTGAAACTCTGTTAAAAATATATGCTGAAATCTTAAGTGTTTCTCCCCATAGTAACTCTAGTAAGGTAGAATGACATATCATACTCCTTATCATGTCTTTAAGCGTTCTATTTTATCTTTCAACTATACTATTCATAGTGGGTGAACCCGACATAGTGTACTATCGGATGATATTGCATTCTTTTAAATATTTAACAAATGGCTCTGAACGTTATTCAGTTGAACTGTCATATCTGTCATAGTATTCACCACCACGGTTAGATCTGACACTTCTGATTCTTTTGTTGAGTTGGTTCTCAACTTCAATTTTAAAAATTTTAAACACGTCCAGCGACTGTAATTTTTCAAAAATGAGATATATGTAGTCATATCTTAAAAGTCATTTATAAACGTTATAAAATATTATTGACTATTTCAAACAAATGTAGAAAGTGACCTACAAATATCTGTATGTATAAGTTCTAAGACGTCCAATGACCTATTGGGTTCAAATCTCTTTTTATTGGTTTGTTTTTCATTTATACAGTTAACACAATCACCAAAATCTATAAAGTTCAAGGGATCGAGAATTTCTTTTGGCACAAGTCTTTCCATTCTCCGATTGGACATATGACCCAATCTCTTATGCCATAATGCAGCCAAATTATCATTGGCTAATTTTCTCTTTACTCCTCTAGTCCTCAAATGCAGGGATTTATTAAATGAAACAATTTTATCAATTAAATATAGATTATCGTAGTGCATTAAAGAATCCAAACTAACCAATTTTGAACTAACCAATTTTGAATCATGAAACAATTTTGAACTAACCAATTTTGAATCATGAAACAAATTAAACTTTTCATTTCCAAATGAACAAAAATAACCAAATTTGTTTAAAGCAGAAATAGAAATCAAATTTCATCGAAAAAACGGTACAACAAATGTTTCATTAAGATCCAGAAAAAATCTGGTCTTTAATAATAATCTAAAAACTCCTATTGTCTCAACTTGAACAGTTTTGTCGTCACCCGCATAGATATATCTTTCATGATCATTAGGCATTCGGTAATTCAGACAACCCTGCATAGACACACTGATATGAGTTGTTGCACCTGAATCTAACCACCATGTGTATCTAGATACCAAAGTTAAATTAATCTCAGAACAAACCAAATTAAGAAGTATACCTTTCTTAGCACGCCAAGTATGATGGTTGGTACAATTCTTCTTTCCATGCCCCTTAGCTTCACAGAATAAATAACTATTCTTTCCCTGATCAACTTATTTCTTTTGTTGTTTCTTTTGTGGTATCGTACCCGAAGCTTCTTTATCATTTTTCTCTTAAATCCCTTACTTTTATTATTAGTGGTTGAGACCAGATGAGCACTCTCTGTCTTATCTTGCTTCAACCTTTTCTCTTTCTATACATAATATGAGATGAGTTTATTTAGAAACCAAGTCTCTTTTTTACAGTTGTAACTCACCTTAAACTGGCTAAACTGTGCAGGAAGAGATATTAAAATCAAATGTACCAGTAACTCTTTAGAGAGTACCAATTCAAGTACATTTAATTTTGAAACAAGATGAGATATCTCCATAATGTACTCTCTAATATTACCTTTACCACTATATCTCATTGATACTAGGCGCGTCAATAGCGTACTGATTTCAGTCTTTTTGTTCTTGACAAACCTTTTTTCAATGTCTTGAAGGAATTCCTTAGTGGTAACTGTTGTTTCTGATATTGTTTCTCTAAATGCTTCTGAAATGACATTTTTAATGATCATCAAATACAAGCGATTTAATCTCTCCCACATTTTCTTATCCCTCTTTTCGTCAGAGGTATTCTGATCTGTAAGAGGTGGAGGAAAATCAACCCTTAATGCAAGGTTGAGATTCATTACTCCAAACACTATCAAGAGATTTTCTTTCCATGACATGAAATTTGTGCCATGCAACATAAGAATATTATTGACATTGGTAGTAATATTTGTAAGATCATTCGCAACTGAACCGAATACATAAAATAATTAAATCAAACTCATATATACCAAAATAATAATAAATTCAAATAAAGGTAACCCCATCTCAAGATACCAATGTTTCTTTAATATTTTGTCTATGAACAAAAATATTAACTTCTAAATAATATCTTGGTGCAATAATAAATACTGACAATAATAACATGTCGAAAAATAAATTTTTCTTTGGACCAATTTATAATTCACATGTAAAAACCTAAATAATCATCACGTATTTATTACCACAAGTGTACATGCAATTTTATTAAATATTGACCTTCTTTTGGGCCGATCAATATTCACAAAATTACAATTACCCAATTAGTTATATTCTAAAATAAATTAATTTTCACAAAAGAGACCACTTTGGTGGCATATTGTTTCGATTAATTTATTCTAATATATATATATAATCATACCAATATTCAAATTTAAAATTATACAAATTACACAAAAATTTTGATCAAGGTCAACTTTGGTCAACTCTAGTCAAATATAGTCAAACCAATCAATTCTGGTCAAATTTGGTCAAATCAGTCAAATAGGTCAAGACTTATTGGACTATAAGTTCATATCCATAATTTGACACAAATATATTATTCAAACTCAAAATTTTCTTGAAACTCATAATGCCTTATAAGACTATATATTTAATGGGTTAACCTTATGGATTTTATAAGGCTTGAATGTCTTATTTAACTTTATTAGGGTTCATTCAAATTGGAAAAACTCTAATTTCCTTAACATATTAATAAGTTACATATCATGCAGGTTTTACCAAATATTATCTTAATCAAAACTCTTGAATGAATAAACTAACAAAACAAGTTAGGAAAAAGACGAACTACTTCTCGAAACCAGAAATCAAGTTAATTTATATCGTGAAAAGTATGTGGGTCCCACATATCATGACATGTGCCAACATATCAAGATATTCACAAAATTCAACAATCAAGCAAGACAAGTACACGTGATCTTGGAACCATGTGCTAACTAATCATAACAAGCAAAGCAAATATGTGTACTTGATTGTGCATCATACTTATTAATTTCAACAAACCCATGCATTCATATGTAACAAAAAAAATAAATTGGACAGTACGAATTTACCAAAAACATAAGCAAACAAATTACATTAAAACCACAATTCAAGATTGTTAGCTGCCACACAATCCAAATAAAAATAATTCTAGTTAAAAAAAACTTGAAAACTATGAATTATTTAAAATTAAATTTATTTCCTAATAATCAACCATATCCTACTCTATTACCACTTGTAGGGTGGTAGTTTGATAAATCGCAATTTTGTTGTTTATTTTATAATTAATTTCCTCTATTATCTTATCAAATATAGATTAATTGTCAGATTCTACTCACTTTTAGAAATTTGTGGTTATTGCAGGGAGTAGAACAAAATACCATAAAAAGGTGCCAATTTGACGGTAGCCAGCAGAAGAGTTTGAGTAGCAGTCAACAAGGTAGAGACTAATTCGATTCTGTTTCCTTGTCTAGTGGAGAATATGCGGCGGCCAGGGGCAATTTTGGAAGACTGGACCACTTTTCTTCTTGTTGGCGGTTTCCAAAGAGGAGAAGTCAGAAGCGACTAGGGGTCTCTTCCCTTTCTTTTTGGGGAGTAACCGTATAGTAGTAGGAATTAGAGAGAAAAAGTAGCTGTCAATTTTGACTCCTTTTTGGCAATTGACTTTCTCATCTTTTGGTGTCTTTTTATTTTTCCTTGGTATGTCAAGAACCAAGAGGGCACAATTAGTCATCTCTAGACTTTGTAGCCTTAGACATTATTCCTAATTACATCGGCTTTTTCATCGCAATTTTGGAGGCAATGTATGCAACAATTACTTCTACAATTGTGCGTGGGTTTTTCTCAACGGAGATGAACTAAGTCTATACTTCTAGTCAAGGAACTACGGAGGAATTGGTTCGACATAAATTTGAGATCTAACTGATTTTAGTTTTCCTATTATTTTATGGTATTCGTATATTTTCTGCTTTATTTTCTTATGGTTGTTGTATTATTCAATTGTCCCGGACCCAGATGTTAGATTAATTCAATAACCTAGAGTCAATTAGTATAATTAAATCCGTAATTGTTTGATTGTTCTAAATTAGTGGCAACTGGTATAATCGGGGTTATGTCAGAAAAATATACGGGCTAATTTGTAAACAACCCTCGTAGCGTATTGTTTGGTTAGAACAGGGTTTCTCTGAATCTTAAAGCAATTGTGAAATTTAATTCTACGGTCGTACCTAGGATTATTTTACGATTAGGGCAATGGCTAACGGTCGTACCTTAACTATCGATAATTACGGAGAAATTGATTGTCATCGCTTGTTTGACAATTATAACTTGTTTATCAGTTTATATGTGAAATTATTCTTGCATCGATGATCAATTAGAAGAATCTTTTCTGAAGTTGCTTCTTGACTAGCGTTGTTCAATACTATTTGAGGTTTTACCTTATTGCTATTTAATTTCTATTTACTTTTTATTTGATTGCAATATTTGATTAGTATAGCTTATTGTTAATTTTCCTAAAATCCCCCATTGTCAGTTTGAACTTCAAATAGACAAATATCCCCCATCTCTGAGGATATGATCCTGCTTGCCCTGTATACAAATTAACAAGTTTTCGTGAATAGATTCTGGTATATCGGATTAAACAAACTCTTCGGAGTCAAGATGAATCCAGTAACCCATTGCACATCCAGATTCCGTGCTCCAGTACTAGAATTAACTCGAAACTGTTTTTGTTGGCAACTAGAATTTTCATTATGATTATTGCACAGATATCGACAACTTGTCAATATTTGGCGCCGTTGTCGGAGACTGACGTTAGTTAATTTATTTCTTTTTAAGTTCATGTTTTTTTAATTTTCTGGTGCCTTTTTTAGTTTATGCCTCGTTCTTCTCGTACAGGCGAATTAATTTTTTATCTTGAAGTAGAGAAGGCTGCGCGTAGAACAAGGAAAGAGACCAGGTAGCTTAGAGAAGAGCAATCTATTGCTATATCTCAGAGACCTGATCCAGAAGTTGAATTAACAAGTTTGTCTGGTGATACTTCGAGTGACCCGGATCGAGAAGAAGTCACTATGGCTAATGCATAGACATTAAGGGAGTTGGCTGCTCCTAATTTAAATCAGCAGCCCTTATGCATTACTTTTTCCACATCTAAATGAAAACACACCATTTGAATTGAAATCTGACCTAATTCATCTTTTACCATCCTGTCATGGTTTGCCAGGTGAGGAGTCTCATAAGCACTTGCAAGAGTTCGATGTTGTTTACAATAGTATGAAGCCCCTGAAAATTACGGAATAACAAATAAAAATGAGGGCATTCCCCTTCTCTCTCAAGGACTCGGCGAAGGATTGGTTACTACCTACCTCCAGGTAGCATCACCACTTGGAAGCAGCTAAAGAAAAAATTCCTGAAAAAGTATTTTCCTGCATCTCGAGTTGCAAGTTTGAGGAAGGAGATATGTGGTATCAAGTATCATCCAGGAGAGTCACTCTATGATTAATGGGAGCAATTCAAGAAGTTATGCATCAAGTGTCTTCAGCACTAAATAAGTGAGCAATTGCTCATGCAGTATTTTAACGAGGGCCTACTTTTCCGAGATATGAGTATAATTGATGTTGCAAATGGAGGGGAACTGGTGAACAAGACTTCTCGAGAAGCATGGGAGTTGATCGAAGGGATGGCTAAGAACTCGCAGCAGTTCGGTACAAGAAAGGATCTCCCTATACACAGAGTGAATGAGGTAGAGACATCCTCTATCCAATAACAGTTGACTAAGTTGACATCATTTGTTAGGCAATTGGCTGTGAAAAATGCTCCACAAGCTAAGGTGTGTGGGATTTGCACTGCTATGGGTCATTCTATAGAGATGTGCCTGATGATTCAAGAAGAGAGTGCGAAGCAAGTAAATATGGTTGGTCACGCACCCGCGCCAAGAAAATCATATGACCCGTACTCGAACACGTACAATCCGGGTTGGAGAGATCACCCTAACTTTAACTATGGAAGAAACAGGCAATCAGATTTTGCACCAAATAGGTAGTAAGGGTATCAACAGCAGTATCAATCTCGCCCACCACCACCACCTCCAAGCTCAGACCCATCTTTGGAAGAAATGATGAAGCAACTAATTGCTAGCCAACAAAAGATGGAATCTAACATGCAAAGTCAAATGGGTCAGATACAAGCATTGCAAAATCAAATGAGTCAGATGGCAGTAGCAATCAACCACCTGAAATCCCAAGTTCACGAAAAATTGCTGTTTCAACCTGAACAGAACCCGAAGAACGTAAGTGCAATGACCTTAAGGAGTGGGAAAGAAATTCAGGGACCTGAATCCGTGACTTCAAAGGACAAGGATGAAGAGAAGATTGAGAAAGAACTTGAGGCAGAAAACATAAGTAGCAAAAATCCAGTAGTATTCCCTAACCCGATCATTGAAGTTAAAACTAATCTGCCTCTCTTTCCTAACAAGTTGGAGAAACCGAAAAAGCAGGACAAGGAGAAAGAGATCATGGAGGTATTTCACAAGGTAGAGATCAATATTCACCTGCTAAACGCAATCAAACAAGTGCCAAAGTATGCGAAATTTTTGAAGGATTTGTGCGTCAATCGAAGAAGGCTGAGGGGAGACGAAAGAGTTATTATAGGGGATAACGTGTCAGTGGTTCTACAGAGGAAACTCCCACCAAAGTGCGGGGATCCAAATATGTTTACTATCCCCTGTAGCATAGGTAATACTTTGATTAGAAATGTCATGCTGGACTTCGGAGCATCGATCAATGTAATGCCAAAATCTATCTATGCTTCTTTGAACTTAGGTTCTTTAAAAGAAATTGGGATAATAATTCAATTAGCTGACCGAATAAATGCATACCCTGATGGGTTGGTGGAGGATGTGTTGGTTAAAATTAATGAATTGGTATTTTCAGCTGATTTTTATGTACTTGACATGGATGATGATCATTCCTCTGATCCCTCACCTTTGTTATTAGGTAGACCCTTCTTGAGTACAGTGCAAACTAAAATCGATGTTAACAAGGGTACCTTATCTACGGAATTTGATGAAAAAATTGTTTATTTTAATATCTTTGAAACTATGAAATACCTCTCGAACTCTAATTTTAGCTCCATTTTTTCTATGAATGCTATTGACGCTGCGGTGCAAGAAGTGTTTGAAATTGTTGGCAGGGAAAAATTAGAGGTTGCTTTAACCAAGCACCTCGAGTTGGAAACAACTCTTGAGGTAGAGTTGAGTGAAGAGCTTAAGTGTATGATTGGGGCGTTGCAATCGCTACTGATCACGACGACAAGGTATGAACTTGCATCTATTTTCATATCTGAATCTCACCAAAGGGTGTTACCGTCTGTGGTGCAGGCACCTGAGTTAGAATTGAAGCCTCTGCCGAAACATTTGAAATATGTATATTTGGACGAGAAAGAAACACTCCCGGTGATTATCTCAACAGGATTGTCGGAGATACAAGAGGACAAGTTAATCCGAATTCTTAGAAAGCATTAGGAGGCGATAGGATGGACCATCACCAACATTAAAGGAATCAGCCACTCTATCTATATGCACCGAATAAGGCTCGAAAAAGATGCCAAACCTGTACGGTAAACTCAAAGGAGGCTTAATCCCCTCATGATGGAAGTGGTGAAGAAAGAGATATTGAAATTGTTAGATATGGGGATTATATATGCAATATTAAATAGCCCATGGGTGAACCCAGTACAGGTACTTCCAAAGAAGGTAAGAGTGACAGTGGAGGCCAACCAAACGGTGAGCTCGTGCCAGTGCGCAAACCCACCGGATGGAGACAGCGTATAGATTATCGCAAATTAAATGCTGTCACAAAAAAGAACTATTTTTCTCTTCCATTTATTGACCAAATGATTGAGCAATTAGCTTTTCGAGCTTATTACTATTTTTTGGATAGATTTTTAGGGTATTTTCAAATTGCAATAGCACCAAAGGATCAAGAGAAAACGACCTTCACGTGCCCGTTCGGGACCTTTGCATATAGACGGATGCCATTCGGGTTGTACAATGCACCTGCAATATTTCAGAAGATGTATGGTGAGCATTTTTTCAGAATATATTGAGAAAATTATTGAGATTTTCATGGATGAGTTTAGTGTATATGGTGATAGTTTCGATAATTGTCTAGATAACCTGAAATTGATCTTGTTGAGATGTATAGAGACTAATCTCGTGCTTAATTGAAAAAAATGTCATTTTATGGTTCAGCATGGGATAGTTCTAGGTCATGTAGTATCCTCTAAGGGTATTGAGGTTGATCGGGATGAAATAGACATTATATCTGTTTTACCTTACCCCGCGAGTGTGCGGGAAGTGCGTTCTTTTTTTTTTGACATGCAGGTTTCTACCAGAGGTTCATCAAGGATTTCTCAAAAATTGAAGCCCCTCTGTTCAAGTTTTTACAAAAAGACGCAACCTTCGAGTTCGATGTCGAGTGCGAGAGAGTTTTGACAAGTTGAATGAGCTCCTGGCATCGCCACATATCATCCAACCCCCTGATTGGAGTCTACCTTTTGAGATCATGTGCGACACTAGTGACTCTGCAGTGGGGGCAGTGTTGGGGCAAAGAGTAGGAAAAATAGCTCACACCATCTACTATGCGTCCCGAGCCTTGAATGGAGTTCAACTGAATTACTCCACTACTGAGAAGGAGCTTCTTGCAGTTATTTTTGCTTTAGAAAAATTTAGGTCATATTTATTAGGTGCTAAAGTTATTGTATTTTCTGATCATGCAGCCTTGAGGTACCTAATGACCAAGAAAGATGCAAAATCGAGGCTCATAAGGTGGATATTGCTCCTGCAAGAATTCGACCTGGAGATAAGGGATAAAAAAGGCTCAGAAAATTTGGTAGTTGACCATTTAAGTCGCATACCAGATGGAGAAGAGAACGTGCCATTGAGAGATACATTCCCTAATGAACAATTATTTTTTTAAAATTCTCAATTGCCTTGGTATGCTGATCTAGTTAACTACCTAGTAACTGGTAATTTCCTTGCAGGTTGGCCGAAAGCAAAGAGGGACAAGTTGAACAGCGATGCCAAATATTTCATATGGGATGACCCTTACTTGTGGGAGAGGTGCGCTGATCAAGTAATGAGATGATGCGTAAGTGAAGCTGAATTTCAGTCAATTTTAACTTTTTGTCATACTTTTACTTGTGGGGGTTATTTTGGATCGAAAAGAACGGCGCATAAGGTATTAGAAAGTGAGTTTTACTGGCCTTCGTTATTTAAAGATGCATATGTATTTTGTAAATCCTGTGATCGATGTCAAAGGGTAGATAATATAGCCCGCAGAGACCAAATGTCCCAAGTCCCAATGATTTTCGTAAAAATTTTTGATGTTTGGGGTATAAACTTTATAGGGCATTTTCCTACGTCGTTTGGTTTTATATATATATTGTTGGTAGTCGATTATATTTCCAAATGAGTGGAGGCTAGAGCCACCCGGACTAATGATTCAAAAATGGTTGCAGATTTTATTAAATCCAATATTTTTGTGTGTTTTGGAATGCCAAGGGCCATTGTTAGTGACAGGGGGATGCACTTCTGTAATAAGACCATAGCTACGCTATTTTAAAGGTATGGTGTGCTCTGCAAGGTCTCGACATCATACCACCCTCAAACCAATGGTCAAGCGGAGATCTCGAATAGAGGATTAAATCGATATTGGAGAAAATGGTTCGCCCTGATAGGAAGGATTGGAGTCAAAGGTTGGAAGATGCACTTTGGGCCTATCAGACAACGTATAAAACCCCTATAGGGATGTCGCCCTATAGATTGGTATTCGGGAAGCCATGCCATCTTCCAGTGGTGTTCGAGCATAAGGTCTTTTGGGCGATAAAGTAGTGTAATATGAATTTAGAGGAGGCTGGTGTCCATCGAAAATTGGACCTGCAAGAATTGGAGGAGATCCGAAACGAATCGTATGAGAACGTAGTAATTTATAATGAGCGGAGTAAGGCGTTCCATGACCAACAAAACTCTAGAACGACCTTTGAAGTAGGTCAGAAGGTTCTCTTATACCAATCCAAGTTTAAACTGTTTCCAGGTAAACTGCGTTCCCAATGGATTGGTCCTTTTATTGTTACTCAGGTCTTCCATTATGGTGCAGTAGAAATCCAAAGCACTAAGACGGCCAAAAAGGTTTGTGGTGAATGGACATCGTCTCAAACACTATTACGAGGGTTTTTCAAGTGGAGAAATGGAGATGATACATTTGGACACCCCAAATTGCACCAATTAACGACACCTAGCCATGTCTAGCCAAAGACGTTAAAGAAAGGCATTTATTAGGAGACAACCCAATTTCTTTTAAGTTGTTTGTTCAATTTTAGCTGGTCGTTTCAGTGTATTTTCTGAAGTTTTCACAAATTTTTTGTTTAATTTTTCATTCTTGATGATTAATAGGTGTTCTCCAAACATGACGCGCCCGTGTCACTAGGATGCGTGATAATGTGCAACTCCCAAGTCGTTCGTCAGAAGGGTTTGCTCTCTCATGACGCGCCCACGTCGTATTGCCTAGAGAGCTCTTCCTTCGATCCTGGAGCGGACTGACAGACATGACGCACTCACGTCAACAGGGCGCGTGGTGTCTTTTAATTCAACATGCCCGCACCACCAGGGCGTGTGATAATGAACAATTCTCAAAGTCTTCGTCAGAAGGGTTCTGACCCTCATGACACGCCCACGTCAACAAGGCCCGTGGTAATGAGCAATTCAACGATGCATCATCAGAAGGGTTTCTATCCTCATGACACGCCCGCATCAATAAGGCCCGCGACAACTTTCAAATCTTAACTCCTTCGTCAGATTCTGGCTTTCTTGACGTGCCCACGTCATGTTCACGGGAAAGGTATGTACTTCACAAAAACTGAAAACCATTTTTTCTACCTCTTTTCTTTCTTTTTCTTTCTTTCTTCCTCTCTTTTTCTTTCTTTCTCTTTTCTTTCCTTCTTCTCCCCTGTTTCTCCTTTCCCCTCTTGGCCGAAACTCGAACACCCGCTGCTGCATTCTCCTTCTGCGCGCCTCCGCCTTCGCCATCCGCAACCTCCACCCATGATCACATCCTCCTCTCTCTCTCTTCGATCCAGCCGCGCGCCGCCAACTTCCACTTCCGCCACCGACGACCGCTCCCGCCCGCTAGCCCACGCCGCCGTCTTTAGCCGCTTCCCTCGCAAGCCTTCAAGACCGCTGTTGCGCACCGCCATCCTCGCTCAGCCCACGGTCGCGCAGCCCCCCAACCCCTCTCTCTCCCTCGCGTGGGCAACAGGACCTTCGCAAGCAGCCCCAGCCATCGCGGGAAGTCCAAGCGCCCTCACCTCTGTCGCGTCGCCTCCACCCAGCCACGCCGTCCTCGTGCTTCAGGGACCGATCTGGTATTTGCACCTCTCAAATCTTACCTGAGTATTTGAAGCATCACTTACGGGGATTGTTTGTTGGACTCACTTGAGATTCATCTGCTGCATTATTGCCTGATAGAGTCATCACTTGAGATTTTCTTGGCTCCAGTGTGCCTATGACTGCTTGTTTGTGAAACAACAGCTATTGTTAAGTCGATTGTTGCTATAGGTTTAGTTGCCACTTCTTTTTTACTACGGTCATTCAATTGCTGGAAAGAATTTTTGCCCTCGACTAGTGATTGTTCTGCTGCATTATTAATTGATTGAACTGGCGTGATTTGCTGGGAGCAATCTGCCTAGTTGATTTGGCTTGTTGATTTGTGGGGCATTTGTTAAAATTTTGAGTGGCCATAGTCGGCTTCTTACTGATTCAAATTGGACCACATCAGTGTTTATTTAAGTCCCTTATTGGCTTCATTGAACACAATTACTGCTCTTGGTTTGTTTGATTGCCATATTCGTTGAAATTGTTTACCTTGAAGTGACCTGTTGGACATCCTTTGCTTATTGATTGAAATTGCTGCATTGTTGGGAAATTTGTATAGACTTTGGGGGACTAAATTGTGTAATTTGTTGATTGGGTTGAAAACGGGAGACACTTGTGGCTATTGAATTGTTATTGATTTGAATTTGCTGGCTCCTGCATTTGTTGGAAATTCTGTCTCTTGTTGATTGGGTTGACTACTAGCGAACATGGTAAGACCAAAGTCCACTTCTAGGTTTAGAGCCTCTCAAACTCAGCCTACCCCACCCCAACCCACCATTCCTGTGAATGAACTTACCAATCAACCTTCCTCTTCAGGTGTCCGAACACGTTTAGGTAGGGGTAGGGGTGTTCATGTGGCTATACCCGCTCACTTTGGGGGGCATTTAAACTTCACTAGACCTGCCGATCAGCAGAGATATGCTACGTGTTGTGAGCGGCATATCATACCCTGCAAATATTGTGACAAAATTACTATGATGGCACTAGGTATTCGGGAGGAGGTTGAGCGGATGTTTACCGCCATTGGGTGGCGACCTTATCTTGATATCTTCTGTCCCACCTTTGTCGAACTAGTTAGGGAGTTTTACTCTACTTTTGAGTTCGACTTGCCTACGGGGTATACTGTAGATACCCCTAACGTGATTCACTTCGCCTCATGGGTCAAGAGTTCAATTTCTCTATCACTCAGTTTAATTTGGCTTTTGGATTCATTACTCAGGAGCATACTGAGACTAGAGAACACGTCGAGAGTGCCTAAGATTACGTAGAGCCATTTTTCTCCCACTACCCCGATATTTGGAAGGACATGTCTGTCGACAGGGACCGCTATGACCCTTCTAGATCTAGGAGCTCCTATCTTAAGGATCCAAGTGCCCGATATGTTCTGCAATTCCTGGCTTATAGTTACTCGGGTATACTTTCTCAACCCGAGTTCTTCTTCATCTGGTGTATGAAGAACAGTATCAAGGTGAATTTGGGGTGTTGGTTGGCAGCACAATTCAAGACTGGCAGCACAATTCAAGACCGTTTTAGCTAAAAAGAACAAACCCTAAATCCTCGGGTCGTATATCACGCACCTGGCAATCCAGCTGGGGGTTCTTAAGCTGCAGGACCACGACCTACATTCGGCATTTGAAATGGAATTCTTGGATGCGGAGGCTCTTGAAAAGATGGGAGTTATGGAGTCGGCTGACGATTACTATCGGTTTATACTTCCCGGACCCATTCAGGCACCTGGTCGACGCCCTCCTACACGCCTGGGATCCTCTTCGACTCCTAGACCTGTCGATGACACTGCCGGACCCTCTTCGTCTGTGCCTCCTCCGCCGATGGCCTCTGATGCTGAATGGCACCACTTGCAAGCACAGGTTCACCATATGGATGAGAGAGTGACGAACCTCGCCAACCAGGTGGCTCAAATGTCTCAGAACCTGGCCGCTTACTTCCATCATATCGACTTCACTCCACCATTCCCACCTATCCCTTAGCCACTCGAGAGGGAAGTTTCGTTGCCCTCTTTGCTTTATTTGCTCCATTACCTCCATTAAGGACAATGTCGGATTTAGGTATGGGGGGGGACAGCTGTGGTACTAGTATTTCTAGTTTTTAGTTTTTAGATGTTTTTCCTTTATTTTTCTATTTTTTCATTTAGTTTCTTTTGACTTTTATTAGTGATCAACTCTCCTATGGCTGCCAAGGTTTGATGTTGGTTGTTGATTCCAATTCTACTGTTGTCAAGTTTTAGTAATAAAATTGTATCACGTTGATTCGGTCAAGTCCGGAATGTCTCTTTGGTGAATATCGATGATTTTGTGACCCCTATAATTTCTGGTTACCTTTTCTAGGCGTAGGGAATAACTGTTTGGCATTTTGATGTGAGTTGATCCAATTATTAACTTTAGTTCTCCATGTTTGATGAATTGAGGCTAGCTGTTGTTATTTTATGTGACATTTTGAGTTACTTTGTTGCCTGGTTGTGAATAAAAGTTGGTTGTACTCCGCCAGTTATTATTGCTGAGTAACCGGGGATCTTTACCACAAGTGTCGATTCTCGCATCAAAAAGTAGTAATTTCTATAAGTACGTGGTCGTATAGCGATAAGAGCTGAGTAACCGGACTCCTTCATCTGACAAATGTTGGAGTTCGCGTCAAAAGGCTCTAATAGCTAGAGACTAAGTCTATCATTACTATTGAAACGAAAAAAAGAGAAAAATAGAAAAGCGTGATAAAAAGGTGTGAAGGTTGTGTCAATACGTGATTAAAGTCAGCTTGCTGATTTATGGATTTAGTGTTGAGATTTTAGTTAATAGTTGGACCATTTGCTGATAAATGTTGAGCGAGCATTCCTTTTTCTTAGAATAGTTTGCCTTAAATTGGAGGAGTCCACGGTTTAGAAGCTAACCGAGGTGATGTTTCTTGGATCTTAACCATTGATGCTTGATAGGTGTTTTTCTTGGTATCTCGGTAATAAAATAGATGGAGCAATAGCCATTATCAGAAATTGGTGTCTGTTTGTTGCTCTCGTGCTTGAGGACAAGCATGGTCTAGGTGTGAGAGGAATTGATAGGTCGCAATTTTGTTGTTTATTTTATAATTAATTTTCCCTATTACCTTACCAAATGTGGATTAATTGTCAGTTTCTACTCACTTTTGAAAATTTGTGGTTATTGCAGGGAGTAGAACAAAATACCATAAAAAGGTGCCAATTTGACGGTAGCCAACAAAAGAGTTTGAGTAGCGGTCGACAAGGTAGAGACAGATTCGATTCTGTTTCCTTGTCTAGTGGAGAATATGCGGCAGCCAGGGGCAATTTTGGAAGACTGGACCACTTTTCTTCTTGTTGGCGGTTTCCAAAGAGGAGAAGTCAGAAGAGACTAAGGGTCTCTTCCCTTTCTTTTTGGGGAGTAACCGTATAGTTGATACGAATCTCGTTGGTGAAGAAGATTCGTGACCCAAGATCGTTTGTCGGATTTGTGATCGAACAAAAAACAAGGCAGCAGCAGAAATCCTACGATCCCTCTAATCCCCGTGATTACGAACTTATTCATACTATCTCAACCCGTAATGAAACGAATTAGCGAACCTCAGGCAAGTGTAGAAGGCGCCACAATTCAAGTGTGATTCTTGAGTTGATAAGCCAAACAAGAACACTAGAGTATAACTCTAAGTTGTTCAAGGGTTGCTCGAAAGCTATGGAGAAAGTTCTCACACCAATTTTTTGGATAAAAAGTCTAACCCCTTCATTAATGTAATATGATTCCTTATATAGGCTACAAGTAACAACCTAATCTAATAAGCAAAAGAGGGCTATGGTGCAGCTGGTATGGAGCCCTAACAAGCGAAGGAAAACACAAAAGGAAGCTACAACCTCACCCCTCAACGGATAAGGCTTCGCGCGGACTTTCCTTCCTAGGCAGCCGACCTTAACCAACATATAATGACTAACAAAATGTCAATTCTACCCTTGGCGATTCTATGTGCAATATGCACTTAACCAATTATTCAAACAAATCAAGCTAATACGTAAATAACTGAAACTACTAAAATTGGAAACTAGGGTTTGGCAAAAGAATCCTAATCCTCGGGTATAGCTTCAATGCTCAATATAGGACCTCGATCACCTTCACTAGAGTGTGTGAATCCCTCAAAGGACTTATGTATGGCCTGAACAAGTACATTGAGTTGCTCACGAAGTCTCCTTGCGCGAGCTCTAGTGATGGGTCCGCTTGAAGCGTGCACGCGATCCTCAGCCCCTCGATCACCCAAGCCACCGTTAGCGTACCCATGCACCATGATGCTATCAATAGTAGTAGGAATTAGAGAGAAAAAGTAGCCATCAATTTTGACTCCTTTTTGGCAATTGACTTTCTCATCTTTTGGTGTCTTTTTATTTTTCCTTGGTATGTCAAGAACCAAGGGGGGACAATTAGTCATCTCTGGACTTTGTAGCTTTAGACATTATTCCTAATTCCATCGGCTTTTTCATCGCAATTTTGGAGGCAATGTATGCAACAATTACTTCTACAATTGTGCGTGGGTTTTTCTCAATGGAGATGAACTAAGTCTATACTTGTAGTCAAGGAACAACGGAGGAATTGGTTCGACATAAATTGTGAGATTTAACTGATTTTAGTTTTCCTATTATTTTCTGGTATTCGTATATTTTCTGCTTTATTTTCTTATGGTTGTTGTATTATTCAATTGACCCGGACCCGGATGTTAGATTAATTCAATAACCTAGAGCCAATTAAAATAATTAAATCTGTAATTGTTTGATTGTTCTATATTAGTGGCAACTGGTATAATCGGGGTTATGTCAGAAAAATATACAGGTTAATTTGTAAACAACCCTCGTAGCGTGTTGTTTGGTTAGAACAGGGTTTCTTTGAATCTTAAAGCAATTGTGAAATTTAATTCTACGGTCGTACCTAGGATTATTTTGAGATTAGGGCAGTAGCAAACGGTCGTACCTTAGCTATCGATAATTACGGAGAAATTGATGCCATCGTTTGTTTGACAATTATAACTTATTTATCAGTTTATATGTGGAATTATTCTTGCATCGATGATCAATTAGAAGAACCTTTTCCGAAGTTGCTTCTTGACTAGCGCTGTTCAATACTATTTGAGGTTTTACTTTATTGCCATTTAATTTCTATTTACTTTTTATTTGATTGCAATATTTGATTAGTATAGCTTATTGTTAATTTCCTTAAAATCCCCCATTGTCAATTTGAACTTCAAAGAGACAAATATCTCCAGCCCCTGAGGATACAAATTAAATTAACAAGTTTTCGTGAATAGATTCTGGTATATCGGATTAACCAAACTCTTCAGAGTCAGGGTGAATCTAGTAACCCATTGCACATCCGGAGTCCCTACTCCAATACTAGAATTGACTCGAAACTGCTTTTGTTGGCAACTAAGATTTTCATTATTATTATTGCACAGGCATCGACAACCTATCATAGTTTATCTTAGCTTTTGGTAAAAATCATCACCTATTAAATTCTAGATTTTTATGTCAATTATTAAGAAATAAATTAACAGCAAAATTGCAAAAATGTACCTGAATTCATGTTGATAAACCAGTACTTAAATCTCTAAAGATTTTGGGGTGGCCTTCCAGGTCAACACATATTTGCTATTCCCTTGAGACAACTCTTTAATTTCTCTCTGGTATCTTTCCTGACAATCGGATATCAGGAAAGAATTATTTTGTGGTACTAGAAAATACGACAATAAGAATACGTGTGATCTGGGGACTATAACACTATTTATCGATAATATTCCTATCACCTTTTTGGATTCCTATTTCAACCCATCATAGAAATAGAAATTACCTTTAATTTTCTACACATTAAAGGCCCACATCCTATTAGATATATTAAAACCCAAATCATAATTGATCACCTTAATTGGATTTAACTTTATTTGATAGTCTGCAACACATAATTATTCACACATAATTCCAACGTTAGATTAAGGATCCAACATTTTATACCAATCAAGCTAAACCAAAGTTAATTTTAAAGCTCTATTAAACACAAGGTGTTCTTTATATTTCGCTTGATTAATTGATGAATGAAAAACTCAAATGAATCCTTACCAAACTGAACTCCTCACAACATGGAGTAATTTAGTTTGGTTTTTCTTTCCAACAAACAGAAGCCAAAAGCACTATAGTTAGATTTACTTGATTTGACAATGTTTTTGTAGGATGGTATTATCCCCGTCATCAATTTGTTTTCGCTTTATATGTTTTGCCGCACTTTCAATTTGCCAAAAAGCATCAATGCTAATTGGCGCAATCATTAATACTTGGATGTGTACAAATTACACGAATTAAACAATGACAAAATAGTTTCGAAGAGGGTAGTGGTGAAAAAGTTCAATCCCATCATATATTAGGCACCAAGATGAATGCTCCTTTTTATACAGATTTACATTTTTAGGACACGTGGTCGCATGTAGACCTTTAGTTTTTGGCTTTTTGCAAACCATGCGATAGCCAAAAATCCATGAATGCCTTGCATGCGTTTTCATACAAATGTGTCAAAAGAGCTAATATTAGACGGGGAAAATCCACTAGTCTATAAAATAAAGATTATGATTAAAAGGATTTGGCTAACAAATGTCTAATTATTAGGAGTATTTATTTTTCTAAAGAGTGCAGTTAATTTTTAAAAAATATCTAATATAAGAATAGTAAATGTGAATGGGTGTATTCATGTCACAATTTAAATCTACTTTAAGTATATTAATGAGTAGGCACCCGATAAAAAATCCATGCTTAAATGATGTACACTTAAAAATGGACATTTTGTGATCGATGTCTTCTAAACTATAGAAGTTTGATTTTCCCTTTTGTTGTTAGTGTACGTGTCTGGTCATTTCATTATGCAGATCTAACAATCTTATAAAGATTGAAACTTCAAGATTACTTGACACTATATATACTAGCCATTTGGACCTTTTCCATTCAAGGACAAGAAGTTCATCTCTCTTTTTGCATTGAGTTTGAGGTTCCTTATATTTTGTTGAGTGCGTAGAACATAGTTTCTTCTTGTCATCATCAAAGATGCCCGTCAATATAACCTCCATCAAGACCTCCTCAAATGGTGCTTGGGAAGGTGACAATTCCTTGGATTTTGCATTCCCCTTGCTGATAGTCCAAACAACACTAATTTTAGTGGTCAGTCGCCTCTTTGCTTTCCTTTTGAAACCCCTCCTCCAACCGAAAGTCGTTGCCGAGATACTAGTATTTTTCTCTGACTCCTTTTACCTAGCCAGCAACCTTCAAATTATTCTTTAGAAGAAACAATAGAACATTAATCAATTCTACAGAAAGACTAAACTCATTTTATTTTATTTCATTTTGTTGAACATTTGAGTTTGAAGTAGGTAAAGGTAACATAGATAACATAAGGAGAAGCATAATTATGATAATGAATTGCTACAAAGAGCATGAGAATTTCAATTTAGTTGAGCATTACCATTTTATTGAAAGACTAACTGTTCTTGACTATTCTCCAACGGGGAAAAAAAATCTCTTTGGAGAGTTGGAGTAACAGAGTACTAGTTATACAAATCGATTATTTTATCTGATTCTAGATTCTAATTTTGTATTATCAATTTTTTTGATATTTCATTTGTTTTTAATGTAAAATATTTAGCTTTTGTGATAACCAAAATAGTTAAAATCCAAAATACTATGAGCAACTTGATGGATTGTGGTTATTCTCTGCAATAACTCTTCATAATCAGTTTTTGCAAAATTTGCCCCAAAATAAAACAAGTCCATAGTAAAGGTTACCTCAATCACCAAAAAAACAAGAATGAGGACAAATGACAAAAACATCATGTTTGATTCCTTGACTAGGGTGGAATTGTTCTTGCACCTTCAGCTTTGGGACGAAACCAACATTTACATGCACCGAATATTCCCAAAATGGAGCACTCCAATGCTAGAATCCGTAGCAAGCATTGGTCTCCTCTTCTTTCTCTTCTTGGTTGGCCTGGAACTTGATCTCTCTTCAATACGCAGAGGTGGAAAAAGCGCATTAAGCATAGCCGCTGCCGGAGTTCCCCTGCCCTTCGTCCTCGGCATCAGCGCGGCTGTCATCTTCCGCAAAGCCATAGATGGGGCCGACAAAGTCGGCTACGCACAATACCTGGTTTTCATGGGCGTCGCACTCTCCATCACCGCCTTCCCAGTCCTTGCTCGCATCCTGGCCGAGCTTAAACTCATCACCACTCGTGTCAGAGAGACCGCTATGGCTGCGGCCGCGTTCAACAACATAGCTGCATTGTAGGAATATTAAACCAAGCATCAATAATTAATGGTCACATGTCTTTGTTTTATTGGTTAATTAGATAGTTGCATTGTGAGTTGGTAAAGTTGGCCACATTAGATTATGCCCATATTACTAGTACTAGAAGTTAGCCAACACGGTACCTAGTACTATATAGCCTCTCGTTCGTCCTCTTTAAGGAGTGGCTTTGTTGTTTTGTATTTTTGTCTGAGTTTCGTCTGATTAATAGAAAACTTCATTTGCCTCAATATTGTTCTTTATTTGATTGTTCCTGTGGGTTGATAATTTATTATTTATTTTGGATCCTATAAAGTGGTATTAGAGCTATAGTAGATTGAAGTATGGCAAACCCTAAATCCAATATTATTTGTTCTATCCAAAAACTCAAAACAAAGGCGGAGTTCAATTTTTGGCAGAAACAAATGATAACACATCTCAAGGCATGTAAATTACATCGATATATTGAATCTGCACTTACTCAGGATGCTAGCGAGGATGATAAGGCAAAAGAAAGCTTGACTTTGTCACAAATTCATCAGGCAATTGACATGTTAGTTTTTGAAAAAATTGCTATGGCTGATATGGCAAAGGAAGTTTGGGATATATTGGAGAAAACATACAAAGGAATTGACACGGTCCAACAAAATAATTTGATGATGTTGAAGAGGAAATTTGAACTTGTGACGATGGAAAAGTCGGAATCTATTGAGTCATATTTTTCTCGTTTGTCAGATATTAAAAACGAGATGAAAATCAATCAGTATAATCTTCCTGACAGAACATTTGTTGAGAAAGTTCTCAATACCCTACCCATAAAATTTGATCATGTAGTAGCTGTAATCTAGGAAACGAAAGATTTGGAGGATTTGAATATTGAAGATTTGCATGGGTCATTAATTCTGCATGAGCAAAGAATTAATGAAAAATTGGAGGATACAGTAGAGAAGGCATTGCAGGTACAGTTGAATTTGAGAAGCAATAATGATATCAGGGAACAAGGCGAATCCAGTCAGAGGAGCAAAAGTGGTTACAATAACAGAAGTGGTCGTGGCAACAATAATAGAGAGCGAGAAGGTACATCAAATTCTGGACGCAGTAGAGGTAATAAGTTTAATTTTAGAGGTGGTCTTGGTAAAGACAGAAATGGTAATTTTGGCAAAGGAAATAATTTTAATCAGAATAATTTTGGACAGAGAGTTCAATGTTATAATTGTGGAAATTTGGGCCATAGACAATTTGAATGTAGATTTGGAGTAAATGTAGACAAAAATTTTCAGGCTAATGTTGTTAACAATCAGGTGCAGGATAATAATAAAAAATCTGAACTTTATTCTTAGCCTGTAATGTTGTTAATGTAGTTGATAAAAATAAATGGTACTTGGATATGGGTTGTAGTAACCATATATCTGGCAAGAAAGAATTATTTGTTGAGTTTGATGAATGTGTCCGTGGTGAAGTTAAATTTGGAAATAACACTATTTTACCAGTGATTGGCAAGGGAAAAATTCCTATTAGCCTGAAAAATGGATCTACTGATTTTATTTCTAATGTTTTCTATGTTCCTAGGTTGCATCAAAATTTGTTAAGTATGAGCCAGTTGTCTGAGAAAAAATATGATATTCATATCAGGAATGAGATTTGTACTATTTTTGATAAAAATATTGGAATGATTGCTTGTGTACCAATGACTTCAAATCGCTTATTTCCACCGAATTTGAGTAGTGCCAATTTTTCTTGTTTGAGTACAGTGATAGATGATAGTAATTGGTTGTGACATATGCAATTTGGTCATTTGAATTTTGATAGTTTGAAATTTTTGGCCAATAAAAGAATGGTTAGTGGATTGCCTAATATTGGAAATCCCGGTAGAGTCTGTGATATGTGTATTTTGGGAAAACAACATAGGGATACTTTTCAGACTAGCACATCATAGAGGGCCAGAAAACCATTAGAAATTATTCATTCAGATTTATGCACTGTGGATGTTCCTTCTAATGGTGGTTGCAGGTATTTTATTACCTTTATTGATGATTTTAGTAGAAAAGCTTGGGTGTATTTTTTGAAACAAAAATCTGATGCCTGCGACACTTTTAAAATTTTTAAAACTTTTGTTGAGAGGTAAAGTGGGTGTCAGATTGAAATTTTGAGAACAAATAGGGGTTAGGAATATTTAGTGTGTGATGATTTTCTTGAGAAAAATGGGTAAGAGTATCAATTGACTATTAGGTACACTCTCCAACAAAATAGAGTGGCGCGCAGAGAGAAAGAATAGGACAGTTATGGATATGGTGAGGTGTATATTGAAGGTGAAAAATATGCCAAAATCTTTTTGGGCAGAGGCAGTTTCTTGTGCAATTTATCTGTTAAACATGTGTCCTACCAGAAGTATTCCCGGAAAAACTCTTGAAGAAGTTTGGAGTGGTAGAAGACCTTTTGTTGGTCATCTCAAAGTTTTTGGGTGTATTACCTATTCCCATATTCCTGATCAATTAAGAAAAAAACTTGATAATAAGAGGAAGAAGTATGTATTTATTGATTATAGTGAAGTATCTCGGGCTTACAGGTTGTATAATCCTATGACAAAAAAGGTGATAGTGAATAGAGATGTGACTTTTGACGAAAGAGGTCTTTGGGATTGGTCTACTAGAGATCTTTAGACAGTAGAGGTGACTCTAATTATCAGCAAGAGGAGGATAATTATGATATTCAGCCATCAGCAGCTGTTCAGGGTCCACAAACTGAGTTAATTGGACGTCCCCAGCGTCAGCGACAGATGCCAGCTTGTCTGCAAGATTATGTGATTACACCAGATGATATTCTTTCTAACGAAGATATTGTTAATTTTGCTTTGTTTGTAGATTGTGATCCAGTTGTATATGAGGAAGCAGCCAATGATGATCATTAGGTGAAAACAATGGAGGAAGAAATTCATGCAATAGAGAAGAATGACACCTGGGAACTCACTTCTCTTCCAATTGGTAAAAAAGCCATTGGAGTGAAGTGGGTGTACAAGACAAAATTTAAACCCAATGGAGAAGTAGATAGATTGAAGGTAAGACTAGTGGTGAAGGGATATAAGCAGAAACCCAGGATTGACTATTTTGAAGTGTTTGCACCAGTTGCCAAACTTGACACAGTCCGTATGATAATTTCTCTAGCTGCTCAAAATAACTGGAGAGTTTATTAAATGGATGTCAAGTCAGCTTTCCTGAATGGAGTTCTTAATGAAGAAGTGTATGTGGAGTAGCCAGCAGGATTTGTCAAAAGAGGTAAGAAAAATAAGGTGTATAAATTGAAGAGAGCCTTATATGGATTGAAACAAGCCCTAAAAGCGTGGTATACAAGAATTGATTCCTATTTTTTGACTCATGGTTTTCAGAGGTGTCCATATGAGCACACTTTATAAATTAAATTTTCTGCTCGTGGTGATATTCTTATTGTGTGCTTGTACGTAGATGATTTAATTTTTACAGGAAATAATTCAGAGATGGTTGCAGAGTTCAGGGAAGCTAAGATTAAGCAGTTTGGGATGACAAATATGGGACTCATGTCACATTTTTTGGGAATTGAAGTCTTTCAGTATGACAATGTAATTTTTATATCTCAAAAGAAATATGAAGGTGACATTTTAAAAAAAAAATTCAAGATGGATACAGCAAAACCAATTATGACACCAGTTGAAGAAAATTGAGATTAACCAAGGAAGGCGGTGGTGGATATGTGAATCCCACATACTTTAAAAGTTTGATAGGGAGTTTGAGATATTTGACATCTGCAAGGCCATATATCAATTTTACTATTGGTTTGATTAGCAGGTTCATGGAAAATCCATGTCAGTCACACTTGTAGGCAGCCAAGAGGATTTTGAGGTACATTGGAGGTACTCGCAGTGATGGCATTTTTTATTCAAAATATGATCCGGTTGAATTGTTAGATACACAGATAGTGATTGGGCAGGTGATGCAGTATAGAGGAAGAGTACTTCAAGTAATGCATTTTTTATTGGTTCTGGCGTGTTTGCCTGGAGTTTGAAGAAGCGACAGGTGATTTCATTGTGTACAACGGAAGCGGAATATATTGCAGTAGCTAACAGCGCTACTCAAGCTTTGTGGTTACGCCGCATACTTGGTGTTCGACAATACAAGCAGGTTGATTCTACGAAGATTTATTGTGATAGTAAGTTAGTAATTGAGCTGTCCAAGAATCTAGTGTTTCATGGGCGTAGCAAGCATATTGACATCAAATATCACTTCATACGTGAGTTGGTTTAAGAGAGGAGATTGAAGTTAATTATTGCAGAACTGAAGAGCAAGTGGCTGATATTTTCACCAAGGCATTGAAGACGGATTTTTTTGTCATGTTGAAGAAGATGTTGGGTATGTCCAGATTAGAGGTGTTTGGTTTAAGGAAGGTAGTGTAGGAATATTAAACCAAGCATCAATAATTAATGGTCACGTGTCTTTGCTTTATTGGTTAACTAAATAATTGCATTGTGAGTTGGTAAAGTTGGCCACATTAGATTAGGCCCATAATACTAGTACTAGAAGTTAGCCAACAAGATACCTAGTACTATATAGCCTCTCGTTCGTCCTCTTTAAGGAGTGGCTTTGTTGTTTTGTATTTTTGCCGGAGTTTCATCTAATTAATAGAAAACTTCCTTTGTCTCAATATTGTTCCTTATTTGATTGTTCCTGTGGGTTGATGATTTATTATTTGTTTTGGGTCCTACGTGCATGGATCTTGCTAGCTCTAGCATTAGCACTAGCCAGTGATGGAGCTGACGGGCGCACAAAATCCGTTAATATCCTTATGGGTTCTGCTCACGGGGGCTGGTTTTGTTGTTTTCACGATGGTTTTCATTAAGCCGGCCATGAAGTGGATTGGTCGGAGATACTCGCCTGAGCATGACACCGTCGATGAGGCCTATATATGCTTAACCCTCGCGGTGTTATGGTGGCTGATTTGGCAACTGATTTTATCGGAATACATGCAATTTTTGGTGCATTTGTTTTTGGATTCACTATACCCAAAGGTGGACATTTTGCTGAGAGGCTGATTGAAAGGATTGAGGATTTTTTTACCGGTTTGTTGCTATCTTTGTATTTTGCTTAGTGGGTTGACGACTGATGTTGCCAAAATACATGGTGCTGAATCGTGGAGTCTTTTGGCTCTGATGATCGCCACGGCTTGCTCTGGCAAGATTTTGGGAACGTTTTCGATGGCCATATTGTGCAAGACACCTGCCAGAGAAGCGTTAACGCTTGGTGTGTTGATGAATACCAAAGGGTTTGTGGAGCTCATTGTTCTCCACATTGGCAAGGAGAAAAAGGTACCTTTACTTCCAAATTAAAATTACTTTTTTCTTATACTGCAAATTTAAAGAAGATTGTTTTACAAGGATAGGAAGTGTATGTATTCACATCATAAAATGTGCAAAAGGAGAATTTTCTTTCATATATTGTCAAATGTACAAAAGAAGAATTTGAAATCTAAATTAAGTTATATATCATGCATTTACACTACTAGTGTGAAAAAGATTCATATATATGAAAGATTAATCCTTCAAAATAAACTTCTGTTTCAATTTTATCCAAACAAATGGTAGCAATAAAATCATCAGATTTATTGGAATAACGATCATATAAAGGGATATACAAGTAAGGAAATTTTCAGTTTTGATGAAATGCTTTCTACATTACATGCTCTTACTGTATTTTATTAGATGTAAAGTCTTTATAATTGACAAACACCAAAACCAAAATGTCTTTCTTTTCATGTTTCCCAAGTTAGAAATTATTTGGATGCATTCACTTATAGTCGGGTGCGACTGCATTATAATAATTGTGAATAGTTTTGCTAAATTTTGACTAAATAAAATATCGTATAACCTCCTGAATATAAGCGCAATTTCTGGAATCTTGAGGTAAAATTTGTAGAATACTAAAGATTCTTTAATTGATATATTATTTATTTATTTCTTTCTTTTAGTAGGGGAAGGGTGAAATTTAAGAAACGGAGAGGGTGAAAGGGAAAACTAATCTCAAAATAATTAATTTTTGAAATATCAATTTGAACCACTAGATGAATGCTTTCTCAGCTTTTAATTAACATGTCAAATGATGTTAAATGAATGATTCAGCCAGTGATAGTTCTAATAAGGATGTGGAACACTTCGTGAAAGACAGGCAAAAGGTGACAAATTTATATTCCACTACTTAAATCTGCATGGCATTCCAATAAATGAACACCTAGTTTTTCTTGGACCATAATAAACGAAATCGCTGACAGTCAATTGTTCAGGGCTAAGTGGGCGGAGTCATAGGAAATGAAGAAAAGGGAAGAGGAGGGTAGACAAAAGAACCCTTTATCTAGAAGGAATTTGTCCATTTACCGACACTAACGTGGAGATTAGACACATTTCTCTTTACCTTTTACTTTTAGAAAACATCGTAATGCTAAAAAAAAATTGATATGCCTGTATGCCTAGTAAAGCCTGTGGTATTGAGGTTTGAAGTTAACCCATGCACCAAATCTAATTACTCATCTTTGCCTTTTAATGTTTGCAAAAATCATTCAAAATATCCATTACATTTTATTAAATGAATTTTTTCGTCATTTACTTTTAAAATAGCAACTTTACATCCTTACAAAATCAAGCTAATAAAATTTATTATCAATATAAATTTTTGATTCTAAATCCATCACTTAACCTATGCATTTTTTTTTTGTTTTTTGTTTTAAAAAGAAAGGACTTTTATTGCTCCACAAGACCAAATTACTATCACGTAACCCATACATTGTTATTTTTTTAGGGGAAAAAAGTTAGATCCCATTTATAATTAAACAAATGATCTAATTCATATATATTTTTGCGCCTAAAAATTAAGATTTGACTCGAATCATATTTATTTGTTCCCTAAAAAGTGGAATTTGACCTAATTCATATTTATTTTTGTCACTAAAAAAATGGGATCTCATCTTTTTGTACATAAAATTTATTGCATGTGGGTCATGTGCTGATTTTAGACTAAAAAGTGGTCGAGAACTTAGGTTAGAACCAAATTTTATCAACTTAAAATTGTATGAGACATAAAGTTAACATTTTAAAAATGAAGGACGAAAAAATTCATTTAGTGAAATGTGAAAGACATTTTGAACGATCCTTAATGTTTTAAGTTTTTCTGAGGAGTTCGAAATACATTGGGCAACTTTTAAGGTTCAAAAAATTTGGAGGGGGCGAGGAGGGAGACTGCATACAAGTTTTAGAAAATTTGATTTTGCTCATACAAAATTTAAAATTTTTATAAACTATTCAATAAAAATTAAAACTCTCGCCCCCCCTGCACAAAAATTTTAATATATATATATATATTATGTTCACATTTAGATATGTCGAAATTTGCTTCCGTAATGATGGGAAACAATAAGAACAGATTATGACATGTCGAATAATATTACAACTAAGCACACAAATATTAGGAATATACTAACATTTATTTACAAAAAACCTCAAATATCCCGAGATTTGAACTTGAATTCAAGAATTCTAATCTACAAGATCTCAATCTTGACCATTAAATTAACGTCAAAAGACTTAGGTTTAAGTTCAATTTATGAAATTTTTAATCGGTTAACTAAGATCAATTGATGTACACTCAGCTCTTAATAAACTCGGAGGTGATTAGACAAATCTTCAGTTCAACGGATTAATCAAAAGCTGCCGCGTGCAAAAGTTAACCACGTAAAACATGCCTCTAATGAGAAAGGTCTAGAGTTGCATGAGCCAGGTGGAAGTTTAGAGTCAAGAACGTGCACAAAATCACATAAAGTTGCTTTTTCCAAAATGATCCTCCAGTTTGATGAAAAGGTGAAGTTGCAAAAGTTGGCCACAAGCTTTCTTGGAGATGACTTTGTTTTATTTATTGTAGCTTCATACTTGATGGTGAGAAAGATTGATAGTTACTTGAGCCGAAAACAGGAAATTTAGATACAAAAATAAAATTCCGCAATCTGACATATAGATAGCTGTACGAGTCAAAATGGATCCATAAGGTATCCATGACTTGGAGAGAAATTGTGTTCTACTAAACCTCTTGAAATATTCGGTCCAACTTTGCTGACCAAGTCTAACTTTGAATATGCCGCAATACAAATTTTACCATACACTTGGTAAATACTTCTGAATTTTTTATGTTAAATTCTCGTACTATAATGTTTGATAAATTAAATTACCAACTCCAACTAACTTTTGAATGTACGTAAACCCTAAAATTTTTGCAAAATTATCCTAACATAATAGTAAAGATATGACGGGTTCTAGATCTTCGGCAATTATTATCAGTATCAATTATATCGTGTAATTTTGATAGCAAAAAAATTATATCGTGCAATGTATGCATAAGTAAGGTCCGTTTGATAAAACTGAATCTGAATACTGAAACAATTAATTTGTTGAATTTTAAGCACTAAAAAGATATATATGAATGTCTAAATTTTAATACTAAATCTATTTATATTGTTTGATAAATATTTATAACTGAATGCTTAATAAGTTTAATTTGACAATTTTGTCCTTATATCTTTTCATTCAAAAAAGAAATAGAACCTATGATTTAATTAGTTTAAAATTATTAGATATGAAAATGATAATATTTATTTTTAAATCAAATTAATATAAAAGATGAAATATATTATATGAGAAGTATAGAGAATAAGTGAAAGTCATTAAAAAGGGAGAAAAGAGAAACAGAAAACCGTTAGATAGAAAATATTAAGTTGTTTAATTAGATAAGAATTTTGAATATAATTAACAAATAAGGGTAGATTTGGTAGATAAGATAAGATAGTTGAAGTAATTCTATTGATTTTATCAGAATTAAGCATTCAGTTAGGATTCTTGTGCTGAAAAAAATACACAAAAGTTCAGCAGATAGATTTTCATTTATCAAACACTCAAAACATCTGAATGTCTAAAAGGATTCAGTTTCAATACTTTTTTATGTTATCAAACATACCCTAAAATAGATATAAACACTTAAATAACAAATGTGAATAATGAAAAGCTGTATCCCACGATTAATCTCATTCATCTAAATTCAAATCAAATGCATTAAAACCATCATTTGCACTATGCAATTATTTATAAAATTGTATGTTCGGACATGAGATATCACAAATGAGTATTGACTATTAGGCTATGCTGTGGCATATATGAAATTTAGACAAGGATTAATCTAATCTCTATTCTCCGGTGCCACGTCCTCAACGATGAGGCGTTTGCAATATTAGTCCTGATGGCACCCTTTACAACGCTCATAACAACTCCAACAGTGATGGTCATCTACATTAACCGGCCAGGAGTGGCGGTTTTGTTCTCTCCAATGTTTTAAAAGGCGCCCCGTGGCGGGATGCATAAGCCCCGTGAATTTTTTTAAACAAAAATATATAAATATGATATATATTATAAAAGAGTCATTTGAAGATATAAATAAATATAATAAAATTAGATCAATTTAAGAAAATTTATACAAATAAAGAATTATTATTGTATAACTCTAACTAATAATTTAATAAACACACATATTAATATTAGCTGCACAAAAAAAGCAGAATAATTATTAATACAGAAAGTTCAATCTTAGAAACAAATTAGTCACAACTCAGAAGTCGTCACATTATCAAGCACTTAAATTACAAATACATAAATTCAAGTAGACACAAATTTCAAAGGTTAATTGTTTCAATAAACACACTTAACTAATATAAAAAATAAAATATCAAATTAGCAACAATATTACTTATAATACATAACAAGGAATACCACCAATAATTAGAAACAAACTGACAAATAAAATGATACTATTCATTAAAGTCAATATCATTCATGTCATCATCTTCATCTAGTGTATATACACTAGGTCATTTTCTTTCAATAGTTGATGGTGATTCTGGAAGTTCCATCACATCAAAAAGATCCAATCTATAGGTAACAATCTCTTTTCATTTACCTTTCTTGCCTAACCATATAATGTATTTCAAATAGATTCATATCAAATTCACTCAATGTCTCAATATAATAGATAATAAATTAATAATAAAGTTTAATATTAAAAAGTTAAAAACTTAATTAATGAAGTTAAATCTTTTGTTTAAAACAATTTGTGGAGCATACGCTTTTAATGCCCCACTTCAGAGGCGCGCCCAAATGTCTGGACGTACACTTTGATCTCTTGGGCGCATGCCCCAGAACATTTTCACCTTGTGCGATCGCCAAGGGCAGTATTGGAATGCCCCGCCCCGGGCTTACCTCGCGAACGGCTTTTAAAACATTTCTATCTCACCGTAAGCTACAGTCAGTTTCTGCGAAAAGTGTCAATGACAACGAGGAGGAGCTTCGAATCCTGGCCTGTGTCCACGGCCCTACTAATGTTCCTTCCCTCATCAGCCTCATGGAGTTCATCCGTCCCACCAATGTTAACTCCCGTCTCAAGCTTTACGTGATGCACTTGGTGGAGCTGACTGAACGATCCTCATCAATTGTCCTGGTGCAGCGGCTGCAAAAGAGTGGCTTTCCATTCATCAACCGTCTCTGGCACACTAATTCAATGTCAGACGGGGTGGCGGTGGCATTCCAAGCCTATGGCCAACTGGGCAAAATCAGTGTTAGACCGACAACTGCAGTGTCTGCATTGCCGACTATGCATGGGGATATTTGTCATGTGGCCGAGGATAAGAAGGTAGCAATGATCATGGTCCCTTTCCACAAGTGGTGGAGGAAAACAGTAACCGAAGATCCTGAGAATGATCATGATCAATACGAAGAATTAGTGCAAAATGTACTTGGACATTGTTGGAGAGGGGTTCACCAGAGGGTGCTCAGGGAGGCACCTTGTTCTGTTGCTATGCTCATGGACTGGGGATTCGGTAGCGAGTCGTTGAAGTCTCTGCCACCCGCCTCCTCAGCTAGAAAATGAGTTTGTATTCTCTTCTTCGGTGGGGCTGATGATAGAGAGGCTTTAGAGTTAGGGGCACGGATGGCGGAAAATCCTGTTGTTAAAGTCATAGTTCTTATATTTGTCATCCCTAGAGATGGCAGAATTGATCAAACTACAATAACAGCAAAGAAGGTGAAGGAAAAGGTGATAGGGTGGTTGCCTAAATTAAACCTTTGATGAAATTATCACCTATTAAACCCAAAATCTATATGGCAATTATTAAGAAACAAATTAACAGTAAAATAGCGGAAGCGTACTCGGATTCATATCGACAAACTGATATTTTGAATATCCAAAGATATTGGGGTGACCTTCCAAATCAACACGTAATTGTCAATCCTTGAGAGAGCCCTTTAGTTTTTCTCTGGTATCTTTCCTGACGATGGGATGTCAGGGAAGAGCTATTTTTGTGGTACTAGAAAATACGACAAATAGAATGATACGTGTGATTTAAGGACCATAACCCTATTTATAGGTAACATTCCTGTTATCCTTTGGAACCTAATTTCAGTCCATCATAGAAATAGGAGCTCTTAAGTCTCTACACATTAAAGACCCATATCCTATTAGATACATTAAATCCAAACCATATTTGATCACTTTAATTGGACTTAACCTTATTTGACAATTTGCACTATATAATTATTCACAAATAAATCCAACATTGGATTAAGGATTCAACAATCTCCCACTTGGAGTATATGTGTAACTTTATACTTATATTTTGCAATTAACTGTATGAGTTCAACTTTACTGTCATTACTACAATGTATCTGTAACCAATTCGGTCCATCAATCATACCAACATAAGATCAAAGCGGCCTTTGTTACAATTTCGTAACTCGACCCATCAATGGTCACATATATTGATATAATTAAACGACATGAATCATGATGTGGATGTGTAGTATGAAAATTTCATGTAATTTGATCATAACATGCATATTTCCAACTGGTCCATTTTAAATTTTCATGAGATCAAATCATACCAGAATTAGAGTGTAAAATAAATTCAAACTTTATTTATGCATAAATTATCCTTAAATCATTAATAACCGAAAGGTATCATAAGAGCATCTAAAATAACACACTCCCACTAAAACTGTACATCGTTTAATAACATGACACCCATACGAGCAGTATGCTCATGAAATATTTTGGGTGGTAATCCCTTAGTAAGCGGATTCGCAATCATGGAATTTGTCCCAATATACTCTATCAATAACTGTCCACTCTGTACTTTTTTTTTTAATAGTCAGGAACTTGATATCTATGTGGTTAAATTTTGTCAAGTTCCTGTTATTATTGGAATATAGGACTGCTGACTTATTGTCACAAAATAATTTAATTGGTCTTTCAATACTATCCACTACACGTAATCTTGTGACGAAATTTCGCAGTCAAATTTCTTGATTGGACGCCTCATAACAAATTATAAACTCTACAACCATAGTAGAAGATGTTATGAGGGACTGTTTAGCACTCTTCCAGGATATGGCACCTCCAGCCAATAAGTAGATATAGACTGACGTTGACTTCATAGTATTTTGACATCCAGCATAATCGAAATTAGTATACTCAAGGATCTCTAACTCATCTGACTTCCGATACGTGAGCATGCAATTTTTTATTTTCTGTAAATACCGTAAGACCCGTTTGGTTGCTTTCCAATGATCTAATCTAGGATTACTTAAATATTTACCGAACATTCCAGTAATGTACGCAATATCCGGACGCCTGCATACTTGAGCATATATTAGACTCCCTACTGTTGATGCATAAGGAATCTTTTGCATCTCTTTTTTCTCAAAAGCATTCTTAGGACATTGCTCAAGACTAAATTTGTCTCCTTTAATCACCGGGGTGTCACCTAATTTACAATTTTGTATGCCATACCTTTTAAGAATCTTTTCGATATAACCCTTTTGTGATAGTTCTAAAATATCCCGAGAGCGATTCCGGTGTATCTGTATGCCTAACACAATAGATGCATCACCAAGATCTTTCATCTCAAAATTTTTAGTTAGAAATATCTTGGTTTCATGCAATAGACGCATATCGTTACTGACAAGCAAAATGTCATCAACGTACAATACCAGAAAAATATACTTGCTCCCACAAAACTTATGGTATATATAATCATCTACTAAATTTATCTCAAAACCAAATGAAATGATCGCTTGATGAAATTTGAAATACCATTGTCGAGACGCTTGTTTGAACCCATAGATGGATTATTTAAGTTTGCAAACCATATTTTTTGGATCTTCTGATACAAAGTTTTCTGGTTGCACCATATAAATCTTTTCATTGACCATATAAATCGTTTCATCAATGTTACCACTGAGAAACGCTGTCTTTACATCCATATGATGTAACTTAAAATCGAAATGCGCCACTAATGTCATGATAATTCTAAAAGAGTCCTTTGAAGAGACTGGAGAGAAGGTTTCTTTATAGTCGATACCTTCTTTTTGTGTAAATTCCTTGGCTACAAGACGAGGTTTGTATCTTTCCACATTGCCTTTCGAATCTCTTTTGATTTTAAATATGCATTTACAACCAATGAATTTCACTTCTTTTGGCAATGGGACAAGATCCCAAATATCATTATTTTTCATGGATTTAATCTCCTCATTCATGGCATCGATCCACTTTTGAGAATTTAAACTTTTCATGGCTTGACGGAAGTTGATTGGATCATCTTCCATCAATCCAGAGTCATCTTAATGTTCTTGAAGAAAAATAATGTAATCAACTGGAATTACACTTCTCCTTTCTCTAGTGGATCTTCTTAATGGCACTAGTTCTTGGAGAAAAAGAGTTTGTTCTTCTATAACAGTTTGTTCTTCGAAATTGTCTTGATTTGTCATGTCATGATCAATTTCAGGAATAGGATCTTGAGCAAGATCAATGACACGTGAGAATATTAATATATTTCTCTTTAAAGACAATGTCTCTTACTGTATTTTCCCCCCAAACTCTACATCCTCAAAGAATCAGGCATTTCCTGTCTCAAAAATCGATTTAGTTGTGGGATCATATAACTTGTAACTTCTGGATCTTTCAGAGTATCCAATAAAATAACAACTAACTATTTTTTAATTCAATTTCTTTTCATTTGGCCTATAAGGTCTCGCCTCAACTGGACATCCCCAAACATGCAGATGCTTTAAACTGGGCTTTTTTCCTGTCCAAATCCCATAAGGGGTTTTGATAGTTGCTTTAGTTGGAACTCTGTTAAGAATATATGCTGCAGTCTTAAGTGCTTCTCCCCAGAGTGACTCTAGTAAAGTAGAATGCCATATCATACTCCTTGCCATATCTTCAAGCGTACTATTTCGTCTTTCAGTTACACCATTCATAGTGGGTGAACCCGGCATAGTATATTGTGGGATGATACCGCATTCCTCTAAATATTTAGCAAATGGTCCTGGACGTTGTTCACCTGAACCGTCATATCTACCATAATATTCACCACCATGGTCAGATCTGACACTTTTAATTCTTTTGTTGAATTGATTCTCAATTTCAGCCTTAAAATTTTTGAACACGTCCAGTGACTGTGACTTTTCTGAAATAAAATATATGTAGCCATATCTTGAAAAATCGTCCATGAACGTTGTAAAATATTGTTGACTATTCCAAGCAGATGTAGGAAATGGTCCACAAATATCTGTATGTATAAATTCTAAAACGTCTGAGGACCTATTGGTTTCAAATCTCCTTCTATTGATTTGTTTTCCCTTTATATAGTTGACACAATCATCAAAATCTGTAAAATTTAAAGGATCAAGAATTTCATTTGGCACGAGTCTTTCCATTCTCCATTTGGAGATATGTTCCAATCTCTTGTGCCATAATGCAGTTGAATTCTCATTGGTTAATTTTCTCTTTACTTCCCTAGTACTCAGATGTTGAAATTCATTAAATGAGACAATTGTATCAATTAAATATAGATTATCGTAGTGCATTAAAGAACCAGAACCAACCAATTTTGAATCATGAAACAATTCAAAATTTTCATTTTCAAATGAATAAAAATAATCAAATTTGTCCAAAGCAGAAATAGAAATTAAATTCTGTCGAAAAGACGGTACAACAAATGTTTCATTAAGATCCATATAAAATCCGATTTTTAACAATAATCTAAAAAATCCCTATTGCCTCAACTTGAACTGTTTTGCCATTGCCCACGTAGATATATATTTAATTATCATTAGGCTTTCGGCAATTCAAGCAACCCTGCATAGACATACTGATGTGAGTTGTTGCACCAGAATCTAACCACCATTTGTGTCTAGGTACCGAAGTTAAATTAATCTCAGAATAAATCAAATTAAGAAGCATACCTTTTTTAGCACGCCAAGCGTGATAGTTGGTGCAATGTTTCTTTTTATGCCCTTCAACTCCACAGAAGAAACAATTATTCTATCCCTGATCATCTGATTTCTTTTATTGTTTCTTTTATGGTGCTGTACCTGCAGCTCCTTTTTCTTTCTTTCTCTTAAGTCCCTTGCTTTTATTATTAGTGGTTGACACCAGATGAGCACTTTCTGTCTGATCTTGCTTCAACCTTTTCTCTTCCTCTACACAGTGTGAGATGAGTTCATTTAGAAACCAAGTCTCCTTTTGACAATTGTAACTCACCTTAAACTGGTTAAATTGTATAGGAAGAGATATTAAAATCAAATGCACTAGTAACTCTTCAGAGAGTGTCAATTTAAGTGCATTTAATTCTGAAACAAGATGAGACATTTCCATAATATACTCTCTGATATTGCCTTTACCACTATATTTCATTGAAACTAAGCGTGTCAAGAGCGTACTAATTTCAGTTTTTTCGTTCTTGACAAATCTTTTTTCAATTTCCTGAAAGAACTCTTTAGCGGTTACTTTTGTTTCTGACATTGTTCTTCTGAATGCTTCTAGAATGGCCTTTTTAATGATCATTAGACACAAGCGATTTGATCTCTCCCACATTTCCTTATCCCTCTTTTCATCAGAGGTACTCTGATCTATAAGAGGTGGGGGAGAATCATCCCTTAACGTAAGGTCGAGATCCATTACTCCAAGTACTATCAAGAGATTTTCTTTCAAGAACTTGAAGTTTGTACCATTCAAGATAGGAATATTATTGATTTTGATAGTAATATTTGTAAGATCATTTGCAACTGAACAGAAAAAACATAAAATAATTAAAACTATGCTCACATAAACCAAATAATAATAAATTCAAATAATAGTAGCCCCATTTCAAGATACCAATATTCCATTAATATTTTATCTTTGGACAAAATATTAACTTCTAAGTAATATCTTGGCACAGTAATAAACACTGACAATAATAACATGTCAAAAATAAATTTTCTTTTGGGCCAATTTATAATTCACATGTAAAAGTCGAATAATTATCACATGTTTATTACCACAAGTGCACATGTAATCTTATTAAATATTGACCTTCCTTTGGGCCGATCAATATTCATAAAATCACAAGTACCCAACTAGTTATATTTTAAAATAAATTAATTTTCACAATATAGATCACTTTGGTGGCATATTGTTTCAATTAATTTATTCTAAAAAATATATAATCATACCAATATTCAAATTTAAAATTACACAAATTAAACAAAAATTTTGATCAAAGTCAACTCTGGTCAAAACGTGGTCAAACATGATCAAACCATTTAAATCTAGTCAAACCAGTCAATTGGATCAAGACTTATTGGACTAAAAGTCCATATCCATAATTGAACCAATTTTATTATTTAAGTCCCAAATTTTCTTGAAATCCATAATTACTTTATAAAAATTTATATTTAGTGGGCCTAATATATGAACTTTATAGGACTTAAATGTCTTATTAACTTTATTAGAGTTCACTTAAATTAAAGAAACTCTAATATCCTTAACATAAATATAACATATTGTTTCTCAAACAAGAACACAAGTCACGAGAGCTGTATAATCAAATTGCTTAAAAAAGGAACCCACGGTAAGCGAGACAATCCACTGGTCATCAGGTAAATAAGAGTAGTGCCTTTAACATATAAATCATATGGGTCCTACAATGACTTGTGCAATAACAGAATGGTACCCGTAACATGCCTTATGCAAACAATCATAGATATGAAAGCTTTATAAAGACTTGTCCATCATGGTGGGATCCACAGATTCATATGTAACAAAAGAATAGTAAATCATGAACGGCGAAACATGAAACCGAAACATATAACCAAGAGCTTTCTTGTTTAGCCGACAACCATATAACCAAAACCCAATTCGTGAGACATAATAATATATATATATAAATTATTGAATCCAAATTATTTCTCAATAATCAATCATATTTAGCTCTGATACCACTTGATAGGGTGGTTGCCTAAATTAAACCTTTGATGAAAACTATCATCTATTAAACCCAAAATCTATATGGCGATTATTAAGAAACAAATTAACAGTAAAATAGCGGAAGCGAACCTGGGTTCATATCGACAAACTGATATTTTGAATATCCAAAGATATTGGGGTGACCTTCCAGGTCAACACGTAATTATCAATCCTTGAGAGATCCCTTTAGTTTCTCTCTGGTATCTTTCCTGACGATGGGATATTAGGGAAGAGTTATTTTTGTGGTATTAGAAAATACGACAAATAGAATGATATGTGTGACCTGGGGACCATAACCCTATTTATAAGTAACATTCCTGTTATCCTTTGGAACCCAATTTCAGCCCATCATAGAAATAGGAGCCCTTAAGTCTCTACACATTAAAGACCCATATCCTATTAGATACATTAAGTCCAAACCATATTTGATCATTTTAATTGGATTTAACCTTATTTGACAGTTTGCACTACATAATTATTCACATATAAATCCAACGTTGGAATAAGGATCTAACAAAAGGTACTTAGACATATCTCTCATCATATCACACTATTAGTTGCAGCTCCAGTAATTGTTTTCTGTGTGAGATAATAAAGATAAAACTTTCTCACATTGACAGTGTTATACGGGCCTGGATGTACATTTCATGTACAAAATTTAGAATTTAAATTCATATTTTGGACATGTCTCGTGCATCAAGAGTCACAACTGTACACATCACCAGTACGAAAGATTGATTACTATGTAATTCAATCTCACAAAACCTAAAAAATACTATAACTAAAACACAAATAGTATTAAAATCTAGTTAAATGACATGATTTTAATTTATGAAACAGTTGTTAGACAACGTGAGAAAATATTGCTAGCTTGATTAACGATAATTCAGAGCCATAGGAATGCTTAAACCAAAGATAGAGAGAAAAATAATGGAAGATTGAGTTTTCAATCTTATCTATTTAATTACACACAGTCGCATAGTTTCTTTTATGTTTTTGGGTATAGTAAATGATTTTTCTTATGAAATGCTTAGGATTTGGACGAGGAGGCTGTGGCAGTGTTCCGAAGTCGGTGGAAAGGCATGGCGGACTACAAAGAGAAGGCGATGAGCAACACTGTGGAGGAGGTGCTGAGAATAGGAAGGAGTGGAGATTTTGAGCTAATTGTGGTGCGAAAAAGGAGGTGTTGCCCTCCAACTGGGCTTGCGGAGCTGGTTGAGCGGCAGCCAAAGCATGTGGAATTAGGACCCATCGGGGATTTATTAGCCTCATCAGACCAAGGGATAGTGTCTTCCACTCTTGTCATTCAACATCATGGTGACACAGCCCATGAAGAGGATGTCCTCCAATCAAAACTGTCGAATACTTAGACCACAAAAATGCAGCCCATCTGGTTTAATCAAGTTATTTATTTTTTTTCTAGTAGGGGAATGATGTGGAATGAGTTGCTCCGGATGCAGCGTCCCCATCTTAACAAATTATTTAGAGTCAAAATTAGGGTAGATTTTATGGTTTTATTGTTATTTTCATTTAGTTTTAGTAGAATTATTATAACTAGTATTTTGATCCGTGCTATGCACGGGGTTATATTTCAAATCAAAATAATATTTTATATATTTATATATTGTCGTACAAAATAATAATATATATATATGGACTAAAAATTTTAAAGAAGTGTATGCTTAATATTTAAAAAAAATTAATCTATAATGATTTACATGATAAAAGAATTGTTAACGCATTTAAGGAGAGGGTTAGGTTGAGTAGTAAGGTGAAAAGAGTTTTCTAAAAAAAAGTCAATTTATCAATATCCGACAAAACATATTATATTATACCCATATATCAAAACTTATAATATAAAAAAATAAATTACAACCAATTTATTTTCTTCCATTTTTAGAAAAAAAATCTTTCTCCTATCTTGTGCCCCTAAAATTGTTGATTGCATTTAGACTAGCATTTTTCATAAATTTTAACGTATATTTTTAAAAAAATTCTCCATAATATGTGTTGTTAGAGTTTTCAAAACTATTAAAAATCACCATCATTTTCCTCTTCTCTTATATGTCAGCTAGTCATCAGATGCCTCCTACGACTTTCATATCTTCTATCATGGTACCACCCTCTCTATTATTATTATTTTTTTGTCATTTCTGTCATATCCCTGTAAGCCCCTTTCTTCTTCTCTACCTTCTCCGCCCATCCTTGTAACTCATGTTTCTTCTTCAACCTTTCCTGCTACTTTCAACACCTCACCATTTTCTTCCCTCCCGCCTCCCTTTATACCTAACCTCTAAATTCATATCCCTGCGACCCAATATATTTAACTTTATCTATCATAATAAAAATATAAAATTGAAAATTAATTACAATGGTTGCAATTATTAGTATCTAAAAGTGGAAATGAAAAACTGATAATATCTATAATATCCTCAAGTACTACAATCAATATATATATATATTTAACATAGCAAATACATATTTACATATGAAGACAGCAATAAGAATACAGAAAATAATTAATGATACCAAAAGTTATCCTTAGTGTTTGGGTTTTGCACTCTTATTCAATTCTAATGTCAAATTTGGGCCAGATATATACAAATTAAGTAGTATTTTAGGGTTAAATGTTCTATATCTTTCTCTTAAACTATAATATTACTTTTTTAAAAATTTGTAGTAGAATTGGTGTTGTTATTATCATTATTTTTCTTATCAAAAATGAATATTTCAAAAAAAAATTTCCACGTTAAAAGGCTAGTAGTACTTTGTTTTTTATTTAGTGATTTCATAATTTGGATTTCATGAATGGTACCATTCTTGATTTTTTTAAATCCATGACATTATTTTCTTTTTGTTTTCTATTTAATTTTGCCCTTTTATTTATGATTACTAAGCTTAAAGATAAAATATTATCAGTTACTTTTTTACTTTTACTAAGTTTGGCAATATTTTCTTTTTATTTACCCTCCCACTAATAAACTTCAAACCAAATTCCTATATAAGCGGAGCCACTATTTTTTTAAATTAGAAAGGTATGGGGGCCACTTCTTACTTAAGAAAATGTTATTTGCACTCAATTTTTTATTATTTGCAATTCCACCATTTGTTTTATCATATAGTCTAATTAATGAAAATTATATGATCAAAATGATTATTGAAGTATGAATAACAAAAATGGATTGTAAATAATCTTACTTATTTAAATTAATAAGAAAGCATGAAAGGATGTTATATTTGTTATCTCTTCTTATGGTCTTATAGAAGTTTTAATTGTTGTAGAATCATAAATAACGCAAGGCAATCAGAAACGTGATGGGTTGAAGTTCAAATAGGATAACATGCACATTAACCAACAATTTGAAATGAAATGATTTTAAAAAGTAATCAAAAATTTCAAATGTGAATAGTAGATGTAAAAGTTGAGAGGAATATATTTTATAAATTAAATTAAATGTGAAATGCTAGAAAAATGGAATTGGTAGTGGGAATTGGTTATGGCATTAGAAGAGTAGAAACGGCAATATATGGCATTGGCAAATTCACAAATTCTTGATTGGAAGGGTTTTAATTGTAGTGGGAAGGTGTGTGTGGAGTGAAATTTAATTTGAGGGCTAATAAGGATAACAACATGGAGTGGAAAGAGAACTTGCGTAATCTTATGATGGAATTTGAAGAGTTTTAATGTAAGTGAAATTCTGGATTGGAAGAGTTTTAATTGTAGTGGGAAGATGTGTGAGGAGTGTTAATTGGAGTAAGATGTGTAAGGAGTGTTAGTTGGAGTTAACTTCTTGTTTGAGGGAAACGTGGGGGTGTAATGTGCCCATGATGTTTTTTACGAAATAAATTAAATGTAGAATGCGAGAAAAATAGAGTTGAGAGTGGGAAGGTTTGTGAAGGTTTGTTGCTAAAAATCCCTTCTCAAATTTATATAGATATAGATTATTGTTGGCGACGAGAGAGTATGAAAAGGGGAAGAAGAAGAAAGCACCGCGACAAGACTTCAGAAGTCTGGCACTATAAACGGCTTCATCACCGGCGCCGGACTTCACATCAGAAGACATCCTGCCTAATGGCCGGCACTGAACATCGTCAAATAGCAGTTTTCTATTTTGAGTTTTTTTCCTATTTTTTTATTATTTCGTTTTGTATTCTAATTAGATGTGTAGAAGTTTCTTAGCTATCTAACTTGCTAGACTAGTACTTCTAGCCTATAAATAGGAATATCTAGAGTCTATTTAATTATTAATTCTTTATCAATTAGTAATGAAACTTTGATTGATTATTCCAATTTTGAGAGTTTTTTCTAGTTGTCCTCGAATCTTTGATTCGTGTTTTGGGTTAGAACATGATTCTTTCTCTTTGTTCCTACTATAGATTTCATTCAGGGTTATTATCACTTTACCTCTTTAAACTATATCACTACGATTAGTTTACTTCCTAATATTATCTTTTAGTCATTTCACCCCTATAAGTAATTCAACCCAACATATTAAGAAATTTTGGACAAAAACACTCCTTTATTCATTATTGTTATCACTTTATTCCTTGAAATTATAGAGATACAATCACTTTAATTTCTAACATTATTTTGTAGGCATTTATCTCATCGTTAATCTAATTGGTATCGTCAAAATTTTTTTAAATATATTTACCCCTTTTTATATATAATTAAAAATAAAAAAGTTAGAATGGTTATTATTTTTTTTCACCTTAAGAGATCAAAAAATATAAAAATAAAAAGATTTTCTCAAATTTCTTTTTTCACACTTATTAATACTAGGAAAAGAAAATGAGATAGGAAAGAAGGAGACAAAAAATTAGATTTTGCAAAAAAAGAAAATAAAGAAGAGTCTAACATTATCGTATTACTTTAAGGTTGTTGCTAATAGGATTGAAATTTGGCGGTAAACAAAAAAGTCGAATAATTTTTAAATAATAAAAGTATTTAATTCTTTCTTATTTTTTTTATAAAAAGAATTGAGCTATTTCTCTTTCTCTCCCCTTCTCCCTCCCCCTCCCCACCTTTCTTTTTTTTTTTTCAATATTAATAAGATTGTCTGTAAGGATCGAAAATCACAAACCAAGTGGAAGAGATAAACAATGTACGTACAAAGGAAGGTTCACCTCCTCCTTGCCCCGAACACCACTCGGTTAAACCAGGAAGTTTTACTATCCCTCAGGACAATCCTCACGCCTGCCCAACTCTCGCCAGGACTCAGTCGTTCACAAAAGTTGTTTGAAACTCCTCAAATTAAATTACAAGATATATCTCAAAGTCCTGTTTTTTGCTTACATCAAATTCCCCAAGAATTACATATCACAATCCGCAGCGGAAACTAATTTCCCAACTAAACATAAAATAAAAATTCCAAATCCAAAACTGTACAAGATATATGCCATCCAGTCACGTGAATAAGTACTACAAGCCTTCCTTCGCCACGAGCCCTGTGGAGGGGAATAAAATATTTTTGGGGTGAGCTAGAAGCTCAGTGAGTAACCAATAAAATTAGTAATCAAATATATTTCACAATAATGCATTTCGATGATGTTATGATTCCAAGATCAAATGTACGTATTTTTGCTCTCGTGAGCCAGTGAAATCATTGCACTTAAACACCCAACGCTCAAATAGATCACTTTACGTTAAACAATAAGGGGGAGCAACGTTGGTGCTCCAGATCATGTCATGAACAATAAACAGCGTGGAGACGTTGGTGTTCAGCTCAAGATTCCCCAAGAACTCATTGAAGCCAAATCATGTCATGAACCCACATGCAAGCACGCATGATATGCAATCGAGCACATAATGCAAGAAACATTTCACAAGTACTTTGGAAATAGTTTAAGGTCACTCACCTTCACGACTCAGAAACCATCCATCATATATCATTACCTTGCCTGAGTCCAAGCCCTAAATCACAAATTCAAATCAATCATACATGCTCAAAGTTCGGACAGTATTTCCCCATAAATGCTTCATTTCCAACCTACAATATATTACCAATCACACATACGGTTAATAAGCAATAAAATATATCCAATTAGACCACAATATCCCTCAATAAAAGCTAATTAGAAGCTTAAGAGCCACCATTAGAAAAACCCCCAATTAAACCCTAGAAACCGGAATTTATTCCCTCAAGCGTAACTTTTCCGCAACGATCGCAGTTAACGTATAAAAGTTCCGTTTAACACCTTTTGGTACAATATCCATAAGTGAAGCTACCCTTATCGGATTGGAATGAAATTTATACCATTTCGAAGCTAAGACAAGGACCTACAACTTTCATGAAAACCACTCAGTCCAGTTCTCACCCTAACTAGGTCAAATTTACCAAAACAACTCCAGATTTTCCAGTTCGAAACTCACTGTGAAATTCAACTAGCAGTCCTGATTCATTCACTCATATCTCAGCACACACAACTCCAATTCAGGTAATTCCAAGGCCATTTGAAAGATAAGATACAAGGCTATAATTCTTAAGAAAACATCATTAACCAAATCAGTAGTATTCCTGGTCAAACTAACCACTTACAGAGGCTGATTTTCATTTTCGGACAAAAATAGGGCATCAGGGGTATTTCGGTCTTTTCACAGGCTACGTTACTTTGATTAAGCTGAAATTTTGTAGGTAACTATAAAACATCATTCTATATAACTTTCATGTTTTGTGCTAAGGCTAGTTCGGCCTCTAACAAGGTGAAATAGAACCGGACAGAAGCAGGACAGGTTATCATCCAAGCTGGAATTCATGTATTCAAGTGCTAATCCTCCACAAAACAACATCTAAAACAACTAAAAACCACTAATAAGCAATGAATTGAAGTAAAGAGGATGTTCTTGGCAAAATACCTTAAAACCACAAGAAAGGTAGGAGCTTAATCTTTCCTCCTCCAAAACAACTCCACCAATACCTTTAACCTTCCCTAATGATCACTTGTATGGTGTAATTTGTGATTTGGTTGGTTGAAACTCAAGATTTGGACAAGAATTGAAGTAACAAGATGAAGGTTTTCCTCTCTTTTCTCTCTACATGTCTCAGTCAAGAGGGGTAAAGAAATGAGAAAATGTTGGTCAAAATTGGAGTTTAGGAAAGTTAAATAAAAGTTAGGCAAGTCAACTTCCAATCGGATCGCGACACTTGGCCCTTCTTAAGTTTATTCTTATCCCTTTGTCTCTCCAAGATTAACCATCTAAGTAACCTCTAATTATCTCTTAGCACCTTGTAAAATAATATCACTTAATACGAAACTCTAACGAGTTGTCAAAAATATATCGCATTTACCGTACTAGCGGGTCCCACGCCCATAATACACTTCAAATTTAACGTGGACTAACTCGTATCAAGAAAATGATTTGAAAACTATATTCCCTTATAAAAATGTATAGGAAATTAATATATTGAAGAAAGGCATAAAATTATAGACAAGGAAACAAAATAATGTCTAGAAAATATATAAAAATTTTCGGGTTCTCAAACTCATTCTTTCGGGGCGTCACACGAAGGTATGATGTAAAACTGGGAATTCTTCTTCAATTCGTTAGGACGTCCGGTAGGCTGATTTTCTGCGTCCGAAGATACTCAATGGTTGTCGGACGGCCGATGCAGTCTTTTTGTGCATCCGACAGTTTCAGCATACTTTGTCCCTTTCAAATGTGCTTAATCTTTGAACCTGATTTGTTTCATTTATAAAAAGGCCTTTGAGGAGATGTTAGTAACATCCATTTGTTTTGTAATCATCAAAAGTTTGGGACCAAGGCCAACATTCTCCCCCTTTTTGATGATGACAAAACAATAGATGGAAGAAAGAAAAAGATTGAGCATAAGAGCATAAGCTCCCCCCTCACTCATTGCATCCAAACTTATAATTTCAGAAAAACTCCCCCTTACACATAGCATCCATCTCTCCCCCTTTTTGTCATCATAAGATGAGAGTAAAAAATCAACTATCATAATCCAGTAACAATAACAGAGTATAAAAACAGAAAAATGACAGCAATCACCAACATATCACAGAGAATTTGATATCAAAAGAAGTATCAACATATGACAGAGAGTTTTGACAAAGCAAATCATCATTAAATCAGAATTGTTCTTTTCTCTCCCCCCTTTTTGACATCATACAAATTCAGTAATATCTAAAAACATCAAGGAAAACTCAGTTCAAAGCATCAGAAACATCAAAAGAGAATTAAAAAAAAGCATTATGAGCAAAATTCTCACCAATCTTACCAATATCTCCTACTTGTTAGAGCTAGTATCATGTCTAACTATCCACATACATTTCATGTCTCTTCTCATGTTTTTTCTTACATAGCAATCACTTTTCATGTGACCCTTTTGACAACAAAAATTACACATAACCGAAGAATTATTTATATGAACAAATTTAACAAATCTAACTTGCCTTTTTTTGTAAATGGCAAAATCATTTGTAACAGAATTTATCTTCTTCTCATAAGTGTCAAAATGAGGTTTTGCTCCATTTTCTTGAAAGCAGATTTGTTTCTTATATTGGAGTGACTTATTTAAATTATCCATTCTTCTTTTCAGATCACCTTGTTCCTCTTTGAACATTTCACAAAACCTTATTTTTCTATCAAGTTTATTTTGTAAAGCAATCTCATTCTTTTTCAAGAAATCATTTTCAGTTTTCAGCTTCTTGTTTTCTTGAAAAATGCGTGTATTGTCCTGAAGAAGAAAACTAATTTTGTGTTTCAATTCCTTATTTCTAACACAAGATTCTTTCAAACTATCATGCAATTTTATAATAAAAGATTCAAGATCATCATCACTTTCATCATCACTTTCAAATTGAGAGTTAGAAGATGTTACCTCATCATCTCCAATGGCCATAAAAGCCAATTGAGCAGATTCTTCTTCCTCTTCAACTTCACCTTCTGAGTTGCAGTCATTCCAAGTGATATGGAAGTTGTTAAACTTTGGTTTTCGTTCAATTTTTTCTTCTTTCTTTTTCTTCATTGGACACTCGCTCACACAGTGTCCAGGTTGGCCGCACTCGAAACATTTGTCCGTTTGCTTCTTATTGAACTCTTGCTTCATTTTGTTTCTTGAGTTGTTAAACTGATTTGGGAATGAATTGCTAGGTCCTCCTTTTCTGAATCTCCTCTTGTTGAGAATTCTCTTGAAATTTTTCGTGATGAGTGCAATATCACTGTCATCACCTTCCATGTCATCTTCATCTAAGGAGGCTGAATCATCTTCATCATGAGATGTCTTTAGAGCAATGTTCATTCTTACTATCGCATCCTCTTTCTCTTGCATTTTGGACTTAAGTTTCAACTCATAAGAGGTTAGAGAATTAATAAGAGATTCAATAGATAAGGAATTTAGATCTTTAGCTTCTTCAATGGCAGTAACTTTGCTCTCCCAATTCTTGGATAAAGCATTTAGAATTTTTTTATTTTTCTCACCTAGAGAGTATTCCTTTTCCAACACATCTAAATCCTTAATAAGATCGTTGAATCTACAATACATCTCATCAATATTTTTATGAGGTTCCATCTTGAACGATTCATACTTGGTAACCAGAATAGATTTCTTTTGTTCTCTAACATTCTCACTTCCTTCATGAATTTCTCGCAGTTTGTCCCAAATTTCTTTAGCTGACTTACATCCCTTGACTCTAATAGATTCATTTGAGTCTAAAGTACAATATAATACATTCATGGCCTTTGCATTTAAGGTGAGATGAATTCTATCTGCAGCAGTCAGTTCACTTCTTATTTTTGGTCTAGATCTATGAGTATTTTCATCTATAACAGAGGCATCATATGGACCTTCACTAATAATAAACCACAATTCAATATCAATAGATTGCAAAAAGATAATCATTATTTCTTTCCAACTCACATAATTTAACCCATTAAGCATAGGTGGTCTAATGACAGAATGTTCTTCAAAAAACATGACATTATTGGTTGTCATTGTTACTCCAAAGCCGATTAAGCTTAATCTCTAAGAGACCAAGCTCTGATACCAATTGTAAGGATCGAAAACAACCAAGTGGAAGAGATAAACAATGTACATATCACAAACGTAACAATAAGTAAATAGAAAGGAAAGAATTGTAAACCAATTAACTACCCAACTCCTCTTGAGCTTGTAGATTAATTCAAATAATCTTCTTCAAGTTGATGAATTACAATCACTCTTGCGTACAAAGGAAGGTTCACCTCCTCCTTGCCCCGAACACCACTCGGTTAAGCCAGGAAGTTTTACAATCCCTCAAGACAACCCTCACAGAGTTATACTCATGAAGTATTCACTCACAAATGAAAAGCTTACAATGAACCTCACACCACTAAAACTACAAATCTTCTTTGAAAAGTATTTTCTCACTAAAATCACTCTAGATCTTTTGTATCTTCAGTGTGCAAAAGTTGTTTGAAGTATCTGACCAACCACTATTTATATAGGACCAAGAAAGTGCCTTATTAATGCTTCCAACGGATAGAAAGTAGCTGAAGAGTCAACTAGTCGTTGGAGTATCGGACGTCCTGTGGTCCTGTTTTTTGCGTCCGATAGCAGGCAGTGAGATAAAGAGTTTTTCTTCAATTCTTTCGGACGTCCGGTAGGCTGATTTTCTGCGTCCGAAGGTATGATGTAAAACTGGGAATTCTTCTTCAATTCGTTAGGACGTCCGGTAGGCTGATTTTCTGCGTCCGAAGATACTCAATGGTTGTCGGACGGCTGATGCAGTCTTTTTGTGCGTCCGACAGTTTCAGCATACTTTGTCCCTTTCAAATGTGCTTAATCTTTGAACCTGATTTGTTTCATTTCTGAAAAGGCCTTTGAGGAGATGTTAGTAACATCCATTTGTTTTGTAATCATCAAAAGTTAAGGACCAATGCCAACATTGTCAAAAAGAAAGAGATTAGCACTTTGACTTTTTTCCTTGATACTAAAATAGAGAAGAGCCTCTCTAAATTTTTTATTATTTTTATTATACAAAGAGGAGGGTACTTTCTTCTAAAGTTCTTTAACTTGCTAAGTTAGTTTAATGGTGGAATGAATTGCTTAAAAAATAACTTTATGGGGTAAATTGATAATGAGATTATAGTTTATGGGGGCAAAGTGATAATAATTTTAGGAGCTAAACATGTCATTTCACTTTAATTCCGTTAAATTTGATCATAGTCTTGAGGATAAATTTACTAAAAGGTAATGTTAAGAGGGAAATTGACAGGGGCACCGAACGTTAAGGGGATAAAGTGATAATAACCCTTTTATTCATGAAATAAATCCTATTTACATGCTTCCACTATGGTATTAGGAAAGATGAGATTTAAGAAATAGCGAAGGGACAGAAGGATTAGAACCCATGATCTCTATTTTTAAAAAAAAATTCTTAATAGGAGAGGTGGTGTGATTTAAGAAACGAAGAGGGAGAAAAGCAATTTGAACCTAGGACTTCTGCACCTTGAGATCTCAACCTTTCGATTAATAAACAAACCATGAAATTTTACATAATCCAAATTGTTAGTTTTCCAACCAGATGTACGCTAATGCATATTGACAACATTCTGAAATTAAAAGAGCACATCTTCACAGGATTTTTTTGCATGATAATAGCATTAGCTTCCCTTTTAAGTAGTTCTAGTAAAGTTTCAAATTTCCAGTAGTTTAAAATATAAACCAAACTATTTAATATTTGAATTAAACTTAGCTCGATAAGAGTTTGTTCAAGTTTGGTTCACCAACTAATCAAGTTAAATATGAACAAAATTTTGTGTGCACTAAATCTTCAAGTTTGGATTGAGTTTGGCTCATTCATCATAAAATTTAAAATTTACATGTTAAAATTTTAAGCTAGTTGAGCTTGAATCAAGTTAATCTCTACAGAATCTCATTTAAATTTGACTCAATAAATAAATAGGAGAAGTTTGAACACAATATCAACTAGTGTGAATACCCGTGCTATGCACAGTACTAACATTATTGAAAAAATGAAAATAAAAGGGTGAATTAAAAAAGGTTAAAAAATTGTAACAACACAATTAAAATATAATATCTGTCTAACAATAGTTTGAAATATGATAGAATGTGTATATTATTCAAAAATTACCTTTTTTTGAAAGATAGATCTTGAAAAAATAATAGAAATTTATATTAGAAAATGAATGATATATGAATAAAAATGAATGTAATTAAATGTTGTTAAAATGAAATACTTACAAATATTATGTATTCGATTTGATAATCTTGTATGAAAGTGCGAACACTCTTCACACCGATCAACTTTTAGTACGAAAGTTAAAATTGGTAATTTAATTAATTCTGTTAAATTTTGTGGAATGCGTACTACAAATGAAAATGCACGATCTTTGCATGAATTGATTCGTTGGTTGAACAACCTATCACCATTGTCCTGAGAATTGAGTACGTGCGAAATTCAAAATTAGTGTATTGTTTTTACATAGTTTATAAATAGCATTATAAAAAATAAACATATATCAAGAAATTCTACCTTCCTTTGTAATTCTCAAAATAAGAAACATCACAACCAAATACAAATCGTGCATGTTTATCATGTAGATTAAGATACATGTTACCATTGAAATCTTTGATTTGTATGTTTATATTGTACCTGTTTGACAAATAAAATGTTATATACAATACAGAAATATTTGTTGAAATTAAAGGTACATGAAATTAATTACCTAACAACAGTGTCGACCACGTCATTACATTACATACACACTGTTTTTGAAAAATGACCTTCACATAGTTGTCCACAATTTTTGCATAACTCATAGAACATGTTTTCTATGTTAATGCTCTGAATGTAAGCAAGTATTCAAAAATATTTAATCTAGTAAGAATGAACGAAGGTATATGTAATAATTATAAATTTAAAAAATTTATGCAGTAATTAAATTAAATAAAGTAAGTTTACCATATGCATGATTGTATATTCGGATATCCATATTCTCTTTGAATTTGCTATCAACAATGCTTGTGATGTTGTAAAATTGTTTGACCTCAACCACGTAACTAACTTTCGAGCACATGTATTATTTTCAAACCTACAATTTTTTGAAATACATGTTGATAAAAGTATGAAACAACATTAAAAGTTTGATATAGTGTTACTGATGGAACTCACCAACTGCGCAAGTATCAAGCAAAATCTAAATTGTGATTGATATTGAATTTGCTAGTTTCAATTGTACAAAGTGATAGTCCTGCATAGTATGGTTATATTCGCTAAAAAACTATTCAAATTATATAGAGTATAAGTAAAAGTATTTGATTTACCTCTGAAATTTCGTACACAAATACCACATGCTAGTAAAATATTATTTTTTGTAGCAGACTGATATTATAGGATTTGTAGTATATTCAATAACTTGATACTCAAATCACCGATGAGGCAACGTTTGCCTAAATAAGTTTTACAGTGTCCTAACTCCTTGCAAAAAAAAAGCGCTAAATAGTCCTAATTGGCATTGCAAGTTACGGCAACGTGCTAGTGGCATCTAGGCCTAATTTTTTTTTTTTGTCAAAATCTAGTCCTAATTGGTTCTGCTGTTTTTTGATAATGTTGTATGCTTCCGAATTAAAATTGTATTAAAATAGCATGTAAATGATGTTATGAAACAACTAAAATGTGGATGTCCCTTTGTATTCCCAAGAGGATTAATTCATGATTTATGGCTATATTATGTATAGAAGTTACAATCCATAAATCTATTCATGTAGTGGAGAAACCGTTTCATAGGTTTCTTCATATTATTGTAGTAGTGGGTGTTCAATAGAATTGATGTACCTTTAATCTTGTAGTACCTATATATAGAGGTACATTGACACCCTTTGAGATGACTTTTGTATCTTATTGGAATATAAGAATATCACTCTCTATTTCTCTACTTCTTTCTCCAATATTTCACTTGATATTATAGTAGCTTATTTTATTAGTTTTATAAGACGTTATCAGCACGAAATCTCTACTTTTGAGCAAAAGGTGAAAACGGAGGCTCTACCTTGAACAAAGGTGAAGCACAAGATTTTGTCAAAATTCTGCCCATATTTCTTCAAGAAAATTCTAAGGTAAATTTCTAACTCAAAAACTTATTTCAATTTCTTATGGCTAATCTTACAAAACAAGAGTTCGTACCTCTTGATATTTCTGGAAAAAATTATTTATCATGGGTATTAGATGTTGAAATTCATCTTGAGGTAATGGGTTTTGGTAATACTATTGTGGAAAAAAATGAATCCTCAAGCCAAGACCGCGCCAAAGCTATGATTTTCCTTCGTCATCATTTAGATGAAGGATTAAAAATAGAGTATCTTACTATTAAAGATCCTCTTGTCCTTTGGCTAGATTTGAAAGAAAGATTCGACCACCTGAAGTTGGTCGTTCTTCCAAAAGCCCGATATGATTGGCTTCACTTACGGCTGCAAGATTTTAAATCTGTCAACGAATATAATTCAGCCATGTTCTGAATCACTTCTCAATTATCATTATGTGGCGAAAAAGTCACTGATGAAGATATGTTAGAGAAAACATTTTCTACTTTACATGTCTCTAACATGCTCCTGTAGCAGCAATATCGAGAGAAGGGATTTAAAAAATATTCTGAACTTATCGCATGTCTTCTCTTGGCTGAACAAAACAATGAATTATTGCTGAAAAATCATGAGTCCCGACCAACTGGTGCAAGTCCATTTCCTGAAGCGAATACGACCCAATTTCAAAATTCTGGTCGAGGTCGTGGACGTGGCCGTAGAGGTGGCCGTGGCCGTGGACGTGATCGTAGTAAATTTGTGCCTCCTGAAAATTTTAACCGTGGCAAACAACAAAATGTTTCTCAAAAGAGGAAAAATAACTACGATCAGAAAAATGGAGAAAAGAAAGTTTATGAAGAAAAATGCTACCGATGTGGTATGGAAGGTCATTGGTCCCGTACCTGTCGTACGGCTGAACATCTTGTTGACCTCTATCAAGCATCATTGAAAACGAAAGACAAAGGTGTTGAGACAAATTTCATTGATCAAAAGAATGATTATGATGATGGTGATGATGTTGAGACAAATTTCATCGATGTAGCTGATTTTTTTGAGCATCCTGAAGATGTCAACAAATATCCCATGATTATTTAGATATTTTTATGATGCTTTATATCTTTCATGTAATTTCCTTTCCATTGAATATTTATTTTCGCATCTTTATTAATATTTATTTTTATTTGAAATTTTCTTCTTGAAGAATAAATGGATGTCAAATATTTGGGATTAAATAATGGTGATGATAATATTTGTCTTATTGATAGTGCTACTACGCACACCATATTGAAAATAAAAAATATTTTTCTTATTTGAAAATGGGAGAAACAAACGTTAATACCATTAGTGGTAGTACAAAATTGATTGAAGGCTCCGGAAGAGCCACTATGAAGGGACTAAAATTATTGTAAATAATGCACTATTCTCTCCCAAGTCTCGAAGAAACTTATTGAGTTTTAAAGATATCCGCGAAAATAGATATCATATCGAGACAATGACTGAGACAAATGGTGAATTTTTATTAATCACAAGTATCATTTCTGGAAAAAAATGCGTAGTAGAAAAATTACCTTCTTTTTCTTCTGGGTTATATTATACACAAATTAGTGCAATTGAAATTCATCACCTAGTAGACCAGAAGTCTACTCTTCTTAATGATTTTATGGTTTGACATGATCGTCTCGGACATCCCGGATCTATAATGATGAGACGAATAATTGAGAATTCACATGGCCACTCATTGAAAAATCAAAAAGTATTAACAGCCAATGAATTCTCTTGTGTTGCTTGTTCTCAAGGAAAATTAATTATTAGACCATCACAAGTTAAAGTTGGGACTGAATCCCCTGCATTTCTAGAACGAATTCATGGTGATATATGTGGGCCTTAAATTGCGAGCACAATTTTCAGATTACCCAATAAAGAAAATTTGTCTAGATAATGCTGGTGAATATTCGTCACATGCTTTTGACGATTATTGTATGTCTATTGGAATAACTGTTGAACATCCTGTAGCTTATGTTCACACACAAAATGGTCTAGCCGAATCACTTATTAAACGGCTACAATTAATTGCTAGACCATTGTTGATGAGGTCTAAACTTCCTTCATTTGCTTGGGGACATGCTATTTTACATGCAGCAATATTTGTGAGAATTATGCCGACAAGTTATCATATTTATTCTCCCCTACAATTAACTTTTGGTTATGCGCCCAATATTTCTCATTTACGAATATTTGGTTGTGTGGTGTATGTCCCAATTGCACCGCCCCAATGTCGTAAATTAGGCCCCCAAAGAAGATTGGGGATATATGTCGGATATGAATCGCCTTCAATCATTAAGTATATGGAACCATTAACAGGTGATTTATTTACTGTGAAATTTACAGATTGCCATTTTGATGAATCACATTTTCCGACATTAGGAGGAGATAAAAATCAACCTAAAAAGGAAATTACTTGGAAAAAATCGTTGAATTTCCTTGATTCTCGCACTAAAGAATGTGAACTAGAAGTTCAAAGGATTATACATTTGTAAAAAATTGTAAATCAATTACCGGATGCATTGAATGACTCCAGAAGAGTTACTAAATCACATATTCCTGCTAAAAATGCTCCGATTAAAATTGATGTCCCTGAAGGACAAATTACAAGTGCTAATGAGTCTAAAGCACGCTTGAAGCTTGGGAGACCTCTTGGTTCCAAAGATAAAAATTCTCGAAAGAAAAGAGGAGTAGATGAATCAACAATTAGTGACAAAATTCAACCTCCTGAAGAGGTTGCTCCTAAAGAGCCAATTCTTGAAGAGAATGAAATTATAGAAAATTCAATAAATTTTGTCACTTCAAGAAAAAGTTGGAACCGAAAAGAAATAATTATTGATAGTATTTTCACATATAATGTAGCACTTGATATTATGGCAGAGGACGAGGATCATGAGCCTAGATCGGTTGATGAATGTTGAGGTAGAAATGATTGGCCAAAATGGAAAGATATGATCCAATCTGAATTGGACTCACTGGTTAAAAGAAAAGTTTTTGGACCTGTAGTCCAAACACCTAAAGGTGTAAAGCCAGTAGGATATAAATGGGTATTTGTGAGGAAAAGAAATGAGAAAAATGAAATTGTGAGGTATAAAGCAAGACTTGTAGTCCAAGGATTTTCACAAAGGCCTGGATTTGATTATGATGAAACGTATTCATCTGTAGTGGATGCTGTCACATTTAGATATCTCGTGTGTTTTGAAGTACATGAAAAATTAGATATGCGTCTAATGGACGTCGTTACTGCATATTTATATGGGAATCTTGAAAATGATATTTATATGAGAATCTCCGAAGGGTTCAAAATGCCTGAAGCATGCAAATCAAATCCTAAAAATATTTATTCTATTAAATTACAAAGGTCTCTGTATGGGCTTAAACAATCTGGACGTATGTGGTATAACCGCCTCAATGAATGTTTAACTAAAGAAGGTTATACAAATGATCCAAATGTCCATGTGTTTTTATCAAGAAAAATGGATCAAATTTTGTGATAATTGCTGTATATGTTGATGATCTAAATTTGATTGGAACTCCTGAAGAGATTCAAAATAGTGTTGAATATTTGAAGAAAGAATTTGAGATCAAAGATTTTGGAAAGACAAAATTCTGCCTTGGTTTACAAATTGAGCATTTGAAAGGTGGAATTTTTGTCCACCAAACTGCTTATACCCAGAAGGTATTAAAGCGATTTTATATGGATAAAGCACATACATTAAGTACCCCAATGATCGTCAGATCATTAGATCCTAATAAAGATCCTTTTAGACCACGAGAGGAAAATGAAGAGATACTTGGTCTTGAAGTACCATATCTCAGTGCAATTGGTGCACTAATGTATCTTGCTAATTGTACAAGACCTGATATATCATTTGCAGTGAATTTATTAGCAAGATTTAGTTCCTCACCCACAAGACGACATTGGAATGGTATTAAACATATTTTTCGCTATCTCCAAGGAACAATTGATCTTGGTTTATTTTATTCAAATAAATCCAAATCTGAATTGGTTGGTTATGCTGATGCTAGGTATTTATCTGACCGCATAAAGCAAGATCTCAGACTGGCTATCTATTTACATATGGAGGTACAACCATTTCTTGGCGATCTACAAAACAATCATTAGCCGCCACTTCATCGAATCATGCTGAAATAATAGCAATTCATGAAGCCAGTCGAGAATGTGTTTGGTTAAGATCAATGACCCACTATATTCGAAAGAGTTGTGGGTTATCCTCCGAAAAAGAAAATCCTCCAACTATATTATATGAAGATAATGCAGCTTGTATAGCCCAATTGAAAGGAGGATATATGAAAAGAGATAGGACAAAGCATATTTCACCAAAATTCTTTTTTACTCATGATTTGCAAAAGAATGGTGAAATTGATGTGCAACAAATCCGATCAGATAATAATTTGACGGATTTATTTACCAAGGCATTGCCAACTGTAACATTTGAGAAATTGGTGAAGAGTATTGGAATGTGACGATTAAAAGATCTCAAATGATGTTTGCATCAGGGGGAGAAATTAATGCACAAGAATAGTGTACTCTTTTTCCTTCACTAGGGTTTTTATCCCGATGGATTTTTCTCTAATAAGGTTTTAACGAGGCATATTCTTTGTGTAATGGTCATCCAAGGGGGAGTGTTATGAAACAACTAAAATGTGGATGTCCCTTTGTATTCTCAAGAGGATTAATTCATGATTTATGGTTATATTATGTATAGAAGTTACAATCCATAAATCTATTCATGTAGTGGAGAAACCGTTTTATAGGTTTTTTCATATTATTGTAGTAGTGGGTGTTTAATAGAATTGATGTACCTTTAATCTTGTAGTACCTATGTATAGAGGTACATTGACACCCTTTGAGATGACTTTTGTATCTTATTGGAATATAAGAATATCACTCTCTATTTCTCTACTTCTTTCTCCAATATTTCACTTGATATTATAGTACCTTATTTTATTAGTTTTATAAGAAATGAGCATTTGTCTTTAATTAAAGAATAAAAAGAATTTAAAGTATAAATAACAAACTATAAATGGTTTGTGAAGTAGATTATGGGAAAGTTTTAAATTTTAAAATTGACTGGTGATAGGGTTGGTTATAATCCACTACTTTTTATGTATTAAAATAAATACCAAAATCTAGACAAAAATCTATAACCCACTACTTGTTCCGTTCTTGAGATTTTTTTTAGGGTTAAATATAGTAAGCCCCTTAACTTTATATTTAACTGCACATTACCCCATCAACTTTACATTTAGTTGCACATTTGTGATTTTTTTGAAACGTGATTGTAATTTGCAAAGCTCATTTGTAGGGGTGGTTATAGGGTTTGTGTGGTGATAAATATTTCTTAATTATAAAAATGTAACATTGTATTAAAATAGCATACGAATGAGCATTTGTCTTTAATTAAGGAGTAAAAAGGATTTAAAGTATAAATAACAAATTATAAACGGTTTATGAAGTAGATTATAGGAAAGTTTTAAATTTTAAAATTGACTGGTGATAGGGTTAGCTATAATCCACTACTTTTTATGTATTAAAATAAATACAAAAATCTATAACCCACTACTTGTTCCGTTCTTGGGATTTTTTTAGGGTTAAATATAGTAAGCCCCTTAACTTTATATTTAACTGCACTTTACCCCCTCAACTTTACATTTAGTTGCACATTTGTGATTTTTTTTAAACGTGATTATAATTTGCAAAGCTTATTTGTAGGGGTGGTTATAGGGTTAGTGTAGTGATAAATATTTCTTAATTATAAAAATGTAATATTGTATTAAAATAGCATACGAATGAGCATTTGTCTTTAATTAAGGAGTAAAAAGGATTTAAAGTATAAATAACAAACTATAAACGGTTTATGAAGTAGATAGTGGAAATGTTTTTATAACCCACTACTTTTTATGTATTAAAATAAATGCAGAAATTTAGAAAAAAGAATGAGAAGTTTGGAAACCATTAAGAGGGTCTCTGCTAAAAATCTCTTCTGCAATACATATAGATATAGATCTTCTAAAAGCAAGCAAACAAAGAAATTTGAAAATTAAAGTATTTAATTTAATTAGGCCGGTTTGGGTAATTCAATAAAGGGCCGAAGTTAATAATATTATGACATGTAGAGTCAAATTTAACCTGACTTCATAGTTCATTATGTCCGCTTCTCCATGTTACATAAAACGGGCTCCTTGAATGGCTGGAGAATTTTGAAGGAATATTTGGCTCAAGTTCTACTGTACCATTTTTCTTACCGTGTAACATTTACACCAAAGGATTGCCACGCATGATACTAATTCTGGAATGAATTCACAGGCTTTTGCAGACTCTGCTGGTAGTAATTGATCTACATTGTGCACTAGTCAAGAGCAATACATATTTATTGTTCATATCGTTATTATTTTCTTAGATCGAAAGCACATACTATCCTATTTTAACAGGGAGGAGGAATGCTACAGTTGTCGATGAATAGAGTCATTCCCTGGGGATTATGACCGATCTATAGTTGGCTTCAGATTCAAATATTTCCGATGCTTTGCAGTCGCGATGTCCTACGTGTTTTCTTTTTCTTTATTTATCTTTGTTTTAGATTGACACGATTCTAGCAAGAGTACAATGTTGAACAAGTAATATAGGATGAGTTCTACCCATTAGTCTAAGGCCCATTCTTGTACGGATTGATAGTGTAAGGCGTATTTGATAATTTGATTTAGCACTTAAATTTAATGGATTCAGATTTTAACATGTTCAGACGTATTTGATAACAAAAAATCGAACATTTGAATTAATTATATGCCACTGAATTTTCTAGGCAAAATTTGCTTCAAAAAATAAGTGATAAACTATTCACTTATTACTTAATGTGATATAAACTTAAATATGTCAAATTTAGTACTTAACAATTCAATAATTTAATAGATTCATATTTCAAATTTTAGTTTTCAAACTTTAGTTGTATTAAACACAACCTAAGTGTTAAAATTGAGTATTTACCTATCCCTAATTTGAACCTATTGAATATTTTAGAATTAAAACAAGCTGAATATGAGTAAAACAAAGTCAATTGAAGTGACTAAACAAGATAAAATCAATAATGAAAGCAACCAAGTCACATGTTATTTTCTGTGTCAAGATAATAAAGATAAAGCTTTCTTACATTGGCAGTGTTATATGAGTTGGATGCATGTTTCATGTACAAAATTTAGAATTTAAATTCATATTTTGGACATATCTCATGCATCAAGGGTCGCAACTCGCAAGTGTACACATCATCAGTACGAAAGATTTGTTGTTTATATGGTGGGCACTATGCTAAGAAAATTAAGAAAATTGATGAACTTAGGAAGAGGGTGAAAGTAAACAAGAAAGAATAACTATTCTTTTATTTCTCAAATGATCTTGAGTTCTATTTATCAATGATATAAGAGAGGGTCACACCTATTTATAAGGGAGTAGGGAAGAGTTCAAAATATATCAATTAACTGTAATGCATATTAAGATAGTGATAAGATCTTCTCGAAAGTCGAGTTTATCACCTCGAAAATCGTGATAGTTTTATCACCTTAAAAATAGTGGTAGATTTGTTGTCATCTAAGGGATGAAATAAATATGATAAAATCTATAATTATTTAATTATTTCATAACACTTTATAATTTGTTTGAAAGAACGTAAACATATCTAGAACAATTGTTTGTGCAACCATTCCTGCTCTTAGCCCTCATACATTGTTCATGACTAGATATGCGAGTTGCTTCGAGTAGACAGATGTCATATGTACCAATTTCTTAAACTATCCAATTCGGTGTGTTAGGAATCAGAGGCTACACAAGTTCTAGTTTGTGAACCCCCGGATCCGTTAGTTACATGCATGTTTTGAGGCATTTCTATATGATTGCTTCGTATGTGGAGAGGACGTACCGTTAATTTGTGACGTGTTGCGTAAGAAATTATAAAGTACGGATTGTCCTAGTAGCTTGTAACCTCTACAAACCTTGTTCCTTTTTAATAATTGGCTAACCTCGTATGCGAAGGAGGGCATCACTCCAAAAATTTTATTAATAAGCCAACAAAGAAGAAAAGAGAGGGGGACATAAATCTTACCATAATTACATAAATTTTTGAAAAAAAATTGTGAAATTAAGAGTATTACCCTTTTACAAACAATTACAAAATACCTATGCCCATCTTCGTCTAAAAGAAGGAAATGCTAAAATTTCCATTCTGACATATTCGAAACGACCCTTGGCAAAGCTGAAAAATAAGGAGGAGGGGCAGGAACGGTTGCAGGAAGATTTATGGCTAAGATTTGGCAAAAAAAAATGTAAGGTCTAGATTACATCTTGTATATCGTTTTTCACACCATGTGTTTGGCAAAACTGAAAAATGAGGAGGAGGGGCAAGATCGGTTACAGAAAGGTTTATGGTTAAGATTTGGAAAAAAAAAGAAAAAAGTAAGGTCTAGATTGCATCTTGTACATCGTATTTCACAACATGTATGGGACCCACAAAATTTTATTCTATAGTTATGCGTTGTTGAAAGTAAGTTATACCATGTACATATAAAGTTATATCTTGTGCATTTTGCACAAAATCAGTTCAAACGGTTTTCTGACAAACCGTTCCGGGCCCTTGTCCGAAAAATGATCATAAACCTTGTCAGTAGCTTCGGACACCCCAATATTGGCCAGTTTATCCACAGGTTTATTAGCCTCCCCGAAAACAATGGGAAATCTGGTTTTTACTCTTGGCAGATTACAAACCTCATTCTCTTGATACCTATACCCTTGGTAGTAAGTATTTATAGGATTAACTTTTGTAAAATTATAAAGGGTAAAATGTAGAAAAGTCTCTTAAGGTTAAGCGAACATACAAAAAGCCTCCTATAGTTTCAAAACATATATTCCGATACATCATAGTTTGAACTAATTTAAAAAAGTGACAGAAATCGTTTGAATTAACGAGTTTAAAATACACGCGCTTCTTCTGAGAGTATTTGTACTGGAAACAAACAAATTTTTAGTTGATATACCTATTATATATTTAGAGTTATAATACAAAAAAACCCCCTATGGTTAAGCAAATCTACAAAAAAAGTTCCTTATACTTTCAAATCATACAAACTAGTATCTCGTGGTTTGAACTAATGTGAAACATTGACAAAAAGTCATTTAAATTAACGAGTTTGAGGTTGCTTGACATGGAAAAATAATTTTTAGCTAATATATCTGTTAAACCTGTGACGACCCCACCTCCCCCTAGGGCGTACGCAAGGGTTTGGCAGACCGTCTGCCTAACTCTCACCAGAACTCACTCACGCCGTTACAAAATTTACAAAGTAACAATCTCAACAATAAGAGCAATATCAATTACAACCCTAAACATATACAATCGTGGACATCAAATGCCCATACAATCTCTAAATACAGCCGAGGAGTTAAACTTACAAAATAAAACCAAACAAATCCGCTAGAGACCTAAGGAGTGCCTACACAAGCAACTAACAACACTTAGACAAAGTCTATGTCTTCTCCAATTCCCACTCTCACATTCTTACCACTGTAAGGAAAACAAATTTATGGAATGAACTAGAAACCCAGTGAGGTTCCAAGAAAACATGCAAATAAACTAGCAGGCATGATATAATGTATAGCAAAGCAGGTAACCAGATAGATCATGCAATAATGTACAGTAAAAATCACATTCCTATCAAAGGATATAGTCTGCTCTCAGGAGCATGTACCACGGTTGCTTGTCCAGTGTCCGTTGACACTCAGTCAACCATGGAATTATAATGTCCGTAGATCACCACTAAACGTTCATCTCCATCCATCGATCATCCCCCTACCAGGCCCGAACGCTAATCAAGTACCCATGGTTCGTCAATCTCCTCGACTAATCCCTTTGCCGGCTTGATTCGATCAACTAATAATGGGATGGGCTTATAGCTCCAAGTATTCAAGTATTCATGATCTAGGCCGCAAGTATTCAAGTATTCATGATCTGGGGTTAAAGTCTCAAGTATTCAAGTATTCACGTGTGGAGTGTTGGTTGACGCAAGTAAAGATTGGAGACATTAGCTGTCACCTAACGCTCCGTATTCAAGCATGTCACGAGTTCAAGTCATGAATTCAAGTCACGAGTAAATAGGTTAGGAACTTGGTCCTTTACCTAAGGTTGCCCAACTTACCTGACCGCTCTAAGGCTGATCTCACGCAAGAGGTCCAACGAGGGTTCAATTCAGCTGTTACTGACCTACATTCACCATATGCATAAGTAACCCAAGTTCCCACTTATCCGACGTCTCGGATAAGGGTCCAAGGGCCCAGTTCAACCGCTGCAAGAAGATATACAGCCGGTCTACAATTATGCACATGTACATCCAAGTCCGCACGTAAGATCAAGTATTTCAAGTCAAGATACAGGTCACTTGTAAATCAAATTGCTTGTACATGCATGAACAAGATATCAAAAGTTTAGTTGAATTAGGTCAATTGCGATAAAGTACACACTCGCCTAAGAAATGACAAATCAAGTGCCTAGCAATTTTAGCAAAAGTAGCATAGAACACGCAGTTGGAACACTCACCTATTGATCACAATCTTTTTACTTCAAACCCCTGGTTCTTTCTTTTGGTCACTCTCAAGTCCTGTGGTCAGATAATACATCAAGAGTCTAGCCAATTCATGCCAATATAAATGTAAACTAAGAATTTTGAAACTTCACTTAGCCAATAAAGCAATTTGTAGGTTTACCCCTATATAGCTGTCAAAAATGCAAAGTTTTCTTATTCAAATCTAAGGGTAAAATTTCATGCATGATAGATTAATATGTCACGTATCATATGAATCAGGAACATGTCAATGATAGCCAAAACTTGTGAAGAAAACGAGACAAGAATCTCGAGATTCAAAGCTAGTTCAAGTAATCATATTAACAACTACCTTCTCACCTAGCCATACTCAAGTACAATTTTAAAGATGCCACACTATTCCAAGCCACAATATTTAAAGGAAATTACTTCCAAGTCAAATAAGTAAGCTCACCCCAAATCATATAGTTTCCAGTTCAATTCAAGGGGAAAATTATATGTTAGGTCAATGATTCAAGTAAAAGATAGTGCAAAAATATTTTCTTTTCATCCACGATTTGAGCTTAAAACTGTCCAAAATAGTTTGGAAGTTAGGCCGGAAATTCAACACTTAAAATTTTCGCTCTCATGCTAAGATTATGGTATAATCAAGTATTTAGGGCAATAACAAGATAATTTCACCATACAAAACCAAGAGAAAAGCCAAACACAATTGCTCTGTCTCTCAACCAGCTTTGAACAAATTTCCAACTTTGGTGGTATTCTTTGAAAAGGTATAACTTGAGTTCTGTAAGTCGGAAAATCACAAAATTTGCACAGTTGGAAAACAGACTTAAAGCACTAACAGGCTTTAGAAGACACCCCCATGAAATTCAGTTCATATATTAGTCAAATTTCAGGTTATAAATCACTAATATCACAAGTGCAGAAATAGAACAGTCATGATTTTCAAGAAAATTTGTAAATTTTCTGTTCTTTATAGAAATTGAATAAAATCGTGAATTTTATACCGTTGTAAGCTCTCTGAGTCTTGTTTCAAATGCAATAAACGGACTCAATTCCAATTTTTCTATATGAAGTTATAGTAAATTTTCCAAAGCTGTGCAGAGCTTCCTGCGAAAATTTCCAGATTGCTAATAATGTGAAAAAATGCAACTTTCACTAACAAAACCTCATTCCCTTGACTGAAATTCAATATACACTTGCAGTATAAAGTCTCATAGTGCATTTTGAGCAAAATTGAACTTAAAATCATCATGAAATTTTGGAAATCGCTAAAAATCCAGCCCCTGTTTTCAGCCAGCAAGCACATGGTTTCTCAATTGTTTTTCCAATCATTCCTTCAACTAAATTCCCACAATTTCAAGCAAACTTAGCTAACATATCCATAAGGTTTTATCACCAACAAAAAAATAGGTATCTATAGTCAAAATCTTAACAAGAAAATCACCATAAGTGCATACACCATCCAAACCCTAAGAACTCAAGCATCAAGTTCAAGTATCATCAAGTTCAAGTACCACAAGAGTTCACTTATTTTAAACATAATGTGACGCTCCCATTTCTCCCTAAGGCGAACCAAAGGGTATCCGCGGGACGCCTGCCCAGCTCTCGCCAGGACTCACTACAATCCATCATTCAAAAGCTCGAAATACTTTAAGTAACTTCAATACATAATTAAAGTACTTCAAATATCTCACACTTATAATTATGCAACTTTCAAGCTTAAATACAACCCAACGGAAAAGGGTACAATAGGCATCCGTTATAATATAACTTAAAGTCTTCAAAAGAAAATAATCTAGTACTACTCACGAGCACCCTTGGTCTCGAACCCTGTAAAAGAAAATCACAGCGTGGGATGAGCTACACAGCCCAGCGAGGTTCCAAGACACTCTAACAGTTCAAATAAATCAAGTAAAGGGAGCATACCACATGTATGGTTCAAGGTTACTCAATGGCATGTTATCATGAGGTGATAATCATTGTACGGGTAATTTGAGACATTTATCATGGTATGAGACATTTATCATGAGACAGTCATCATGGTTCAAGACATTGGCATGTATAGTTCACGAGTGATTGGAGCTTATTACAGGTGCGAGTAATTAAGCATGTTACAGGTATGGAGCATTAACATGAAACAGGTATCATGATATGAGTACATTGGACAGGTAACAGGTATGGAGCATATCACAGGCATAGCTCAGGATTTCATGTTGGCATTTTAGCATGAAACAATTATCATGATACAAGGTAAACATATACTGTAGGATACGGTGTTCCAGTGGAACTCTGTCGGTCATCTGCACCTTATGACTTCTGGATCCCCTCGGTTTGGCTGGCCATCACCTTATCCCTCCAGTGGTAATACTCGAGTATACCGAAACGGTGTCCCAAGGTTCCAACCTACCCGACCGAGCCCAGTCCTGACTCGAGTAGGTTAGTAACCATGAGCAGGGCCCAGTTCAGCTTAAAGCTTACAACATGCACAAGTAATCAAGTAATTCGGCAAAAGGTAAAATTCATCATTTGTGTAGGTCGAGTGAGGTAAAGTACACACTCGCCTAACAATGATGGACAACTTCATATAACATGTGATTCATGATAATCAAGTAATCAAGTGGATACTTAGCACGTAAGCACGTAAGCAATACAAGTTGATTTCAGGGAAGCATGTAATTCACAGATATCAAATAATCATGTGGATTGGAAATCATGTGAGCAAATAGTCAAGTAATCAGGTAGTCATGTGGGTTGGTAAACGGTTCACGGTTGACGGGTAACGGTTGAGTAGTGACGGTTAATTGACAGGCATTTGTCATATTAATAGGCCATCATTGGCCGTTATCCCATTTTTACCATGTGAGAGTCGAGGAGATTCACTCCAACGACGTATGCAACCATAGCATACCAAGTCATGTTATTTGAGCATTTCCAAGCATGAGTTATTCATCTCAAAAGAGAACGAGTGCGATAAAGTACACACTCGACTCCATTTTTCAAAACCGAGTAGGCTAAGCAAGCAATCTAGCAAGTTAAGCATGTATCGAGTTCATATGGTCATTTGATATGGTTAATCATTTAACCAATTCATGTAGATATGCAATGCAAGTATACATTCCTTAAATAGGCATGAGTATGGTAAATACTTAACACATAATACTTAACACTTAATAATCATGAAATGAGCATGTTCTAGACTTATTCAATTACGTATTCCTATATGGAACATTCACCTAGTCAAAACAAGCGAGTAGTTCTCAAACAAGCGTTTTAGGTGTCCGCTCCGGGTTCCTCTTGGAGATTCCCTCGAGTGCCTGAGCAAACAATAATCAAGTACCACTCAATATCACTACGAATCTCTAATTATCGAGGAAGATTGTACTCTAGTGCAATCTAAGGAAATCTTATGAAAATGAACCTCAATTACTCGTAAATCGAGGTTCAAGTGGAGTTTCTTAAAGTACATGAGCAATCGAGTTTTCATTTTGGAAATCAAGTATAAAATGTTCGAGTAATATCGAAGGAATAAGGAGTATTTGAAAACTCCATTCCCTTGGAAATTCGGAAAATTTTCAGGTCTGATACAATACTTTGAAAAATCGTATCTCACATTCTACATTTCAAAAATTGGAAAACTTGGTACCATTGGAAACCTCTTTGAAAGTACTAAAAGTTCTTAGAAGACACTTTTCCACGAATGTAAGTGAAAGGCACTCAAATTTTGGCTCAAAATTGGTAACTTGAACTACCAAGACAGATTTAAGTTGGTTTTTGGCCAACTTTGGAAATTCGGCAAAATTCACTTGTTTTGAACAAACCTTTGAAATTTGGAAATCAATTAGTGTTGCAATCCAAGAGTATAAAAAAAACAAGCGGAATGAGAAACGGAGTTTCGAGCACCAAGATATGGTGACCCAAAGTTACCAAAATTTCCTTGTTAAACAAGGGTTTTCAAACTTAAATCATGAACTTTGGAAGTTTGATTGAACATCAAAACGACCTCGGAATAGTACAAAATTTGGTATGTATATATGAACATATAAGGGTTATTCCTCTACCAAATTTCATAGAAAAATATGCACGGGAAGTCGGTTAATGAAACCACAAGAAATTCCAAGGCTAAGTTGCCTTTGAATTTCCGTTTTGCCGTTTTTCAAACGTTTGGCCAGGGCACATTTCAAACATGGTCCATTCCAGTAAGAAATGTCTAAAATATGTCCAAGGTGCATTTGATAGGTGATTTATACCAAGAAGCTTCGGAAAACAAGTCCCAAATCATTGTTAGTTACAAATCTGTCCAAGTGGAAAATTCTATCACTGTAGCAGTTTCAAACTTTGGCCACAACTCACTCAATTCAACTTGGAATTGGGTGTGGTTGATGGAGTTGGAAAGATATCTCATAAATATGAATTTTCTTAGAAGAAACCATTTTCAAATTCCATCCACAAACAGCTCGTTTTTGAGCATCAAGAAGTAATTTCTGTCCTGTCTCCTGGAGAGCAACGAAACAGGGCAGTGATTTTCAAACGAATGGTGTGGTTCACTCGAGTGGAACTAGGTCGTGTATTTTATACCAATGGAAATCTGGGAATGTCTAGTTTCCATTGCCACAAACGGCACTTGATTTCGACATCAGAGCAAAGAGTTATGGCCGATACAAAATGACTGCCTGGGCAATACGGGATTCATTTTCCAGTTTTGCTAACTTTGGAAATCAACTCATTTGACCAACCAAATCATGTTATTTTTCAATGAAACTTTATACATAACTCATATAACATGTATACATCATAAAAAAGTCATTAGAACCTCAAAAATTTGCACTAAAGTGCACGAAATTCATAAGGGCAGAATTGGAATATTTTTGCTCTTCACCTCCTTTGAGTTTCCTTTCATCAATACAACTTATTTCCACTAATTTAAGTACTAAACCAACATTAATAACATTAAAACTCATGAAATCAGTCCTCAAGTCATTGTGGGAGTTCATAGAGCCCACACACCAAAATCCAACATAAATAAAGCTACCCATGTAAATATACAAGCTTATAAGTGCAATACTACTTCCATAAACTAAGATTCAAGGGGTTGATCGTCATTACCCCCTTAGATGATCAAGATCAGAAATTTTTGTTCACTTTGAGCCCCAAGAAAACCGTGGAAATGAAGCTTTCTTCCTAGCTTAAGTGAATCTCTAAGTTGTTTGCAAGTTGTAGTTAAATTTTGGTGGAGTTTGGTGGTGTTTTGTTGAAGAAATGAAGATGGAATTTGAAGAGCTTTGAGTTGTTTCTTTTGTTTCCTTGGCCGGCTGTTCTTGGAGCAGAAAAGAAGGAGTTGCACGGCACTTTAGATGATGAATTGAAGGGTTTTGATCTAGTGTGATGCACCCATGTGAAACTAAAATGTGTGGCTCTCATTGATTCAAAGGTCAACTCTTTTTCCCGCGTGCACGCTCTCGTTTCGTGCTCGATTCCTCTCGCGTTTGTTTCACTAGTGCACTAAACCTCTAATGCACTTATATTCATATAAATATTATTCACTCTCAATTGTCCCAAAATAAGGGTCTAACGTTCCTCAATTTAAATCGCGCGTGTGAAAACGCGTATCTCCAATTTAAGCGCGATAACGCGAAACTTCCGAGAAATTCTTATAACGATAGTACTAATAACTATCACTTGAGTATTTAAATATTAAAATACCTAATTTAGGTCCATTGTACATGTCTCCAATATTCCAAACTTATTGTACTCTCAATCGGTCAAGATTTCCAAAGACGTGTTCACTATTTTCACTAAACGAGCTTCCGAAAATTAATTTTTGAAACAAGTCACTTTAAAAATATAATGAAACTATATTTCCATGTAATTAGGTCTCAAGAACTTAGAAAATAATATTCGGGGTAAAAGGCCAAATAAATAATTAAATAAGCTAGAAATAGGAGATTAAATAAGTAAATTTTGCGAGTCCTCACACATAAGACAAAGAAAGAAAGATGATCTAGTATTTTAACCTCTTTTGCTGTCCAAACCAAGATGAAGCTCAACCACAATCCACCAACTCTTCTTCCCTTCCAAGCTCATGCCAAGGTTGATGGCCAATCCAATATTTCTCCTTCCTTTTCCCACAAAACTAAGCAAGATGGAAACTAGATTGGATGAAGTTTTTCTTCCCCTTTTCCTCCCCAAATTTCAGCCCTCCCTCTCTCTTTCTCTCTTAGTGTTTAATTTTGGAAGACAAGAAATGGAAAATGGCAAGAAAGCTTGGTCAATGAAGTCTTAAAGAGATAAAACTTGGTTCCTATTGTGACACATGTCCAATTCTCTTAGTTTCTTGCTTAAAATAATTCATTTGTCTCTTATTGTACTAAACCCCTTTTTTCTCTACTATATTTTTCACACACCTCACTAAAATTTGCTATCACTGCACTCACTAACTCCAACATGCATCGATAAAAAAAAATCATGAAGACTACTAATCACGATCAAATCTTTAGACAAATATATAAATAGACAATCAAATTAAGAATTAAATGGGTAAAGTGAAATGCAATTAGAACGTATAGAACGTGTAAAATGAACAAATTTTCTCTCGAGTCCTCACAAAACCCTTTAAAACTCATAAAATTTTAAAAAACAACCCAAAACTCCCAAATACAACTCACCTTATTTCTATACATAAAATAAATAAATAAAAATTTTCAAATAAAAGTTACCTTATTTCTATAATAAAGTAACTTTCAAATACAACTTACCTTATTCCTATGCACAAAATAAATAAGTAAAAGCAACATGTACTCATAAAGGGCATTTCTACAAGTTGACTTCACCACAGAGGATTTTTTTCGTAAGTTTGCTTAATAGAATCGTAGTAAGAAGGTCTTTTATTGTGTATATATATTAGAGTAATTATGTCATTTCATCCGCCTCTGTTGATTTTGATGATTTCCGTTGCTGTTTCTAATTTGTTCAAACCATAAGAGGTCGAAATGTATAATTTAAAATCATAAGATGCTTTTCCATAGGTTAGCTTAATCACAAGGGGCTTGTTTGTATTTTATCCAAATATAAATGAATGTGGTTAACATGGATAATTACCTCTATCTGGTAACTTTCAATCGAAGCACTAAACTTAAAGATCTCGGGAAATCTCGTATCTTGTTGAATGTATCATACTTCTCCACTGTTTTCAATATTACAGTCTCAAATCTTGTTCTGATGACTGGATTAAGATTTAAGGTTGCATCCTATCCTTTAATTCAAAGGCCACGTTACTTTTGCCTAAAAAGTGGATGACAAAATTATGTGGTAGGATACGTAACACTATTACGCCCTTTATGGAACAATTTCGTGGTCTTGGTGGTGGAATATTCATGCTTTATAAATCTTGATTTGGATTTGATGGTTAATAGTCACCAAAATTGTGACGACCCCACCTTTCCCTAAGGCGTACCCAAAGGTTTGGCGGATCGCCTGCCCAACTTTCGTCAAGATTCACTCACTTACATTCTGAAAATAGTCTTTCACGCCTCTAGGTTGACATACAAGGTTCTCAAATCAACCATAATTCAACTTCATTTACAAGCCAAAAATGAAATGTAGCTTTACATTGCCAAATATCTCAAATACATTCAATCCATAAAAGTGCAAGTACAAGAAACTTATACACACTAGTTCATGCTTACTTGCTCCAGCCTCCACTCCTGTAAGGAAAACAAACTAATGGAATGAGTTAAAAGTCCAGTGAGATTCCCAAACAAGCATTCAAGCAGGCGAAACATGGAAACATTTACATTTAGCACTTTGCATACTTGGCACAGTAATAAGCAGTCATTCAAGAATCAATCATTCATTCATTGAAAGGATACGTGCTCACTTGGAGCCATTCATTCAAGTCATTCATTCATTCATTCGCCAACCATTTTCCTTTTCCCTCCGACATTAGAAAATATTTGCAAGTGAAAACCCCTTCAATGTTCTTGTCATTCATTCATTGATTTCATTGCATTGAATTCACTGGCCAGTTCTCCACCAGACTTCGTGGTAATACTCGAGTATACCAAACATTGTCCCAGGGTCATCAGCCGCCCGACTGAGTCTGCTTCTGGTTCGAGTCGACTGGCAACGAAGGGCAAGGGCCCAATTTAGCCAAAAGGCTTACATTCGTGCACAAGTATCATTCAATCATTGAAAATTCACTTTTGCTTGGGTCGAGTGCGATAAAGTATACACTCGCTCATTGAAAATCCATTTAGCAATCATTGGAAAACATTTAACATCCCGACAACATTCACAACATTTCACATAGTCATTTAAAGCACACACATGCAAGGAACACTCACCGATATTAGTAGAGTAAATGTCAAAAGTTCGTCCCCGGGTTATGCTCGTGCTCACCAACAAATCCTAAGAACAACCAAGATAAAGATATTATAGTCCAACCATCCAAAGCTTAAGTGAACAAGGTTCGCATAATAGGCTCAACTATGAGCCACAAGCCTATACAAGATGGCCTCTCAAACACGTAGGGTTCAAGGGCAAATTTGAAGGTACAAATCAAAGAAAAATCTAAATGTATTCTAAAATTGAGGAGAGCAATTTAAGCATCCAAAATCTCACCAAAATAAGGTTTAAAACCCAGAAAATGTTTTTCCAAAGTTTTCCAAGTCCCACTCAATCCATTTGATAAAATTTCCAGCTTTGGTGACATTCTTTGAAAAAATATAACTTGAGTTCCGTAAGTCAAAAAATCATAAATCTTATACCATTCAAAAAATAGAATCAAAGTACTAATAAACTTTAGAAGACATCTTCATGAAATTCAACTCATAGGTTAGTCAAATTTCAGTTCAAACTCACTGCTGTCTCATGTTCAAAGACAGAACAGTCATGGTTTTTCAAGAAACTTTGCAGATTTACTGGTATTTATAGGAGTCGAACCAACCCCTGATTTTTACACCGTTGAAATCTCTATGAGTCTAGTTTCAAACGCAACAAACGGAACTCAATTTCAACTTTCCTATACGAAGTTATAGTTAATTTTCCAAAACTGCGCAGAGCTTCTTGAGAAAATTTTCCAGCAAACTATTAGTTTGAAAATCATATGCAAGAGGAAGACAAAAATGCCCTATATTCACACCTCAATCTCGCTTCCACTCACATGAACTACAAGAAAAAAAAAACAGCCAGAATCTCCCCTGTTTTTTCCTAATTTTCCCTTCAATTTCCAAGCATAAGCTCCATGGCAAAACAACCCAAATCAAGTCCAAGTTATAAGGAAAAAGGGGTTCTTATACTAGGCCACCAAACGAACTAATTTAAGCTCATGTCTAACATATAAACATCATATATCAAGGGTGGAAAATTCTCTACTAAAGCTAGAATTTTAGAACTAAAGATGGAAATTCTTATTTGGAAGCTTAAAAGTCACAATAAAGCTACAAATCTTCATACAAATCCATAACTAGGCTAGATACCATCATACCATAGCTGAAAAATAGGAAACAAGGCTGAAAATTAAAACCCTAGGTGGGAAATTTCACCAATCTTCACAAATCTAGGTTATCTTCCCTATAACTTCCAATTTCTTCCCCATAAATTGCAAGATAAGGAAGAGAACGAAAGTTTTCCAACTTAATACCTTCAAACCTTAAGGAAAAATACAAAACCAAGGCTGCCTATGCAAAATTACTCCACCTCAAGCTTCCTTGTCACCTTGTTGCACATTTGTTCCGATTAGATTTGTGGTTCTTGTTGATTTCTTACTAAATCAAGGCAAGATCAAGATTATTTGTGAAGCTTTCTCCTCTTTTTTTTTCTCTCTAAGGGTTGGCCATAATGGTAGGAAATGAAGGGAATTTTTAGTGACAAGAAAGATAAGAATGGAAGAAAGATTTGGTCAAAGTTGGCCTTGATTACCAACACTTGGCATTCAATCATTATTCCTCTTTTTTTTTTCTTTTCCTCTCTTTTTTTGGTCAAGAATTTCGGCCAACCCTAGGGCAAAATTAGGGAAGGGAAAAAAAAAAGAAGATTAGGGAAAGAAAGTCTCGGTCAAGTGGTGTCTTTGATCGGTACAAATGGCGTGAGTAGGTTCAAGCCTTATTTTTTTTGTCTCTCTTGTACTTTTGTTTTAACTTATGATTCACTAATGTACTCTTAGCACTTTTAATCACATACTTCCTCCTACTTAATACCCGCTCTTATCCACCAAATTTAGTACGCACACCTCATCAATTGATCACACTACCACAATTCACCAAAACCCTAACTTACACTAACTTTAAAAGTAAAAGTAAAACTCTTGACTCTATTATTTATTACAACTATTAAGGGAAGTAATTAGTCTTAAATAAATTATAAATTAACCTATTCAAAATAAAAGAGACTTATAAGAAAATATAAGCAAATTTTCAAGTTCTCACAAAAATGCCACAAATTAAATATTTAGTTGATAGTTCCGTCCCAATTGCGGAAGAAACGATTGGACACCAAATAAGAGTGATAACAATGATAATGAAAAAGAAGTCACCATTGCCTTATTCCTTATGAATAAATTAGCATCCTTGAGCTGTATGTGCTTTTGCATCAAATTCTCGGATGTGCTTCCAAAAAATACTATCAACCAAATGATTGTACAAGAAGACAAACTTTTATTTGAAATGAGCAGTTTAAACATTTGCTTAGAATAGTCAACAGTATTTTAAAAAGTCTAGTAGTAGAAGTAAGACATTCAATTTTTACCTTTTCATTGAAAGCCTAACTTAGCAATATTGAAAGAATAACCTTGAAACTTTTACAAACTTTTATGTTTTTATTATAATTGCATCCCCTAAATTTAAAAAAAAAAAACTCTTTTCTCTTTGCATTGCCTCCTTATATATTGAGAAATTCTCATTCCTCTTACATTATCTTCCTAAATAATCAATTTCTTTTAGAAATCTCTCCTACCGTACAAATGTTTTAAAACTATTATAATACAAAACTGATTAATATTTGAATAAGGAAATAAAAATGACTTACATCCTTTCAGAACACAAAAATTCATAATAAAAATCTTATTTTTAATCAAATTTTCTTTTCATAATAATAACTTTAGTTTATGTGTTTAATATTGCTCTCACAAGCCATAGATCCTACCTCCACCACTATACACGATCACATTTTGGAGTTTGCCTATTTTTGAAACGTTAAAAAATAATACTGATTTGTACTATTAAAACAAAGAAATTTTGTAATATGATGGTGAAACTAGGTTGAACCCAATGGAAATTTAACTTTAAAATTCCTACAAGAAACTGAAATCAGAAAAGAGAAGCGGTTTTGAATTAAAATTTTAATATTTAAAATAACTTAGTTAAAAAATTAAACATTCGCTTCATAGATTTGGTTGATCCTAGAAGTGCAATAATCATCCCTTTAATTTAGGCAACTAAATTTGATTACCCTTAAAGTTAACAGAAATTGAGATAAAAAATAAAAAACAAAATGCTTTTTTTTTAAAGTTGTACAGACTAATGAGAGTGACAGCAAGTGTAGCTGGATTGTTGTATCCTAGGTTTGACAAGTTGAAAATCCTACTGCACCGGAGTTGATTCTTCCACAGAAACTTGAATCACCTTAAAGAGAGTAAGATATTTGTGCCTCAACCCACCGCATTTATGGATTATTATATTCTTATTGTTAATTATTTTATTATTGTTGTTTTTTCTATTTAACATTTGTTTTTTTATTCTAAGCTGAATAACAATTTTAAGGTGATTCAGATTAAGTTGGAGTTCAACTTACAAGTTCTTACTATCAACTCAAGTGACTTGGGTAGCCTACTGAAGGACAGGGAAAAAAATATGACAAGATCTCAACTAATGAGATATATGTAGCATAAAAGAGTGCTTGTGAAGAAAAATTTAGAAAAAAGGAAAGTTGTTGAATTCCATTGCAAGTATTATATATGACTTTTATAGTTTCTATGAAACTTCTTACCCTATTACCACAAGTTTTGGAAGGCTTCACAGGAAAAATAGGGTATCAGAGAAGTAGATTTGAAGGAGTTTACATTCCTAAACAATTACAACTTGTTGCTGCATTAAATAAATAGCCAACATGCATTTTGAAGAAATTTCAAAGATGCTTTCTTAACAAGTACAAATGAATTCTTATTTCTTCCGATGGGCAAACTGATAAGCATAATGCTTGTACAATGGCAATCTAGTTACTTACAGCAAGCCAGAATGTTGAAAAGAGAACTCAACTAAAACTGCCAAAAGCAAAAGGAAGAAATGACTACATAATGTAGGGAAAGCAACTTGAAAGGCTCTTGTCAAATTCCTAAGGATGGCCTAATCTATTAAAGAGTTTACGTGTAACCAATGATAATTTTGTATTTTGAGTGTTTTAAGTGTATTTTACTATCTAGTTTTTGTGTGTTTTAGTCATTGTTATAGCTAAATAACTAGGTTTCTAGTAAAATGTACATTTTGTGGTTCATAGTGTGAAAAATTGCATTTATATGGATTAAAGTACTGAAACTTCATGTTTTTGTAAGTTTAATAATTCAATCATCAAATAAAGAAAATTGAAAAGATATTTAGATGATTGTTAATGATTTGAAGAGATTTAAAGTGAATATGAAGTGCAAAATGTTCAAAGTGTAAATTGCAATCAAGTATAAAAGAAGAGAAGTTTGACAGCTTTGACACCTTTTGGTATTTCTGCTATATTTTGAGCTATAAGCATTCGATTAAGGTGACTCTTGAGCCATTTTGAAGCTAAGCATAGTCTACATTTCTTATGAAGACATTGAAATCCAGTTCATGAGTTTTTGTGGTCAAAAGTTGAAATACAAACACCAAACTTGTATTATAGTTAAACATGAAATCAACTACAAAAGAGAAAGTGATAAGAGAGAAGTCTCACTTGTCACATGAGCTTCAACCCTCCATCTTTGCTCTTCAAATCTTCATCCAAATCTAACTACAAATACAAGATGGAAAACTAGTCTAACTATACTATACTATTGAACTAAGAAAAACTAGTGAACACTACATTTTTGGTGAGTTTCCCTAACCTTCCAAAGTTGTTAAAATGTCCTCCATATTTATAGAGGAATTCAAGAGCCCAAAGAGTTGTTTCTAATTGTCATTTTTTTACTCTTGAAACTCTCAAAGATTGCTTCTCAAAGTTTCCATACTCATCTGATCATTTTCAGCGGGAATATTTGCAGAAAAAGTGGTCAAAAAGGTTGTGTGAAAAGAGCACAAGTTGTAGCCAAAATCCACTAAAACGCGGGTAGAAAATGTGGCCTGTGCCCGCGTTTTGACCCCCCGTTCCACTCTTTTGCAGGTTTGCAGTTTTCTGGGCAGAATTCATCCTTACTCTGTTTTTGGTCCAACTTCAACTAATATTTTCTCAATGTTAGGGGCTGAACTAGCTCTTGTGTAAACATAAAAGTTGTAGCTCTTCAAGTTATATTTTCAATGCATCAAGAATCATCCAATTTGGAGCTCTGTGGACTGAGAAATGACCAAAATTCCCTCGACTGGTCAGAACTCTTTTTCAGCTTTCGACCATGAAAATGTACTTCTGTATTTCGACTTTTTGACAAGGAAAATGACTGAACTAGACTTTAATGTCTTCATACCAAATGTAGATCTATCTTTTAGCTTCAAAATTACAAGAATCACCTCAATCCAACGCTTGTATCTCAAGATATTACCGAAATATCACAAGGTATCAAAGCTGGAAAACTTCCTTTAATTGCATTTCATCTCTTGCACTTCATATTCTCTTTTTATCACTTCAAACCATCATCAATCATCCAATTATCTTCTCAAATCACTCCATTTGATGATTGAATCTTTAAACCTATAAAAACATTAAGTTTGTAATTAAAATCCATATAAATGCAATTTTTACCACTTAAAACCATAAAATGCATATTTTCACTAAAATCCTAGTTAATTAGCTATAAAAGTAGTTAAAATATACCAAAACTAACTAATAAAACACACTTAAAACACGTAAAATATGCACTTATCAAAACCCCCCACACTTGAACCATTGTTTGTCCTCAAACAATAAGAAATACAATCCAACATGATCCAAAATTTTGAAAATAAACATATGTGCACAATTCAACTTTATTTCCTCAAAAATAAGGTAAAGAATTATTATGCAATCACTCAATTTAGTTCAAGTACTCATAATATCAAGTAAAGGAGAACTAATTATACCACAATTGTAACTAGTTCAAGTCAATTTCTCATCCCTACCCAATTTCACAAGCAAGTAACTCATGTGGTCAATAAAATGCTTTCTAAACCTATGATTATCACCTTATTCAACTTAAAGAAGGATTTATTCATATAACATAGATAAATATTATTCAAGTTGTGAAAGTGCCTTTTGACGCGAAGATCGACATTTTTTAAATGAAGATCACCGGTTACTCAACACTTCACATACTCAAGTTACCTTACATACTCTTAATTCAATTACCGTTTTATGCAAAAGTCGACATTTGTAGATGAAGATTCCCGGTTACTAAGTACAAGAACCATTGGAATAGAACAACTTTTATTCTCTCTTTTGTTTTCCTCTTTTTTTTTTCTTTTTTTCAAAGTAAAGATAATAACATTCCCTCAAAAGAATAATCATGAGAAGAGTGTTGCATCTATTGACCATAGTTATCACTTAACTATGTAAAATCAAATAAAGAGAAGAAATTTCATCAAATTTGCAAAATGTAGGCATAATTTTCTCCACTTTACAGGGTATACTTTCCTATAAATGCACAAATTATAATAACATAATAGTCATTTCCAAGTTAAATGAGAAAAGAAGGTTTCAAGTCACATATATTTATCTCAAAAGTAGAAGGAATTTGAGTTACTAATGGTATGGAACTTGTTGACCTTGGATAAAATTGAAAAACTTTGAAACTTTTTGGGGCAAATTTACAATTTTGGACAAGATTTTGTAAAAATTTTTGCAGAGTTTCCCTATAAAACTGGACAAAACTCCCTGCCAGCAAACCCAGTTTTGACAAATTTTCAAACACAATTCATATTCTAATCATCAAGTCCAAGCAATAAACATAAAAATACTTCAAGTACCACACATTTCCTTCACCACACTTAAAATGCACATTGTCTTCAATATGTAGGGAAAGAAAAACAACAACAGATAGAAAAAAGTACTTCCCAGTGCAATGGCTGAGATCCAGATCAACCATGAATCACGAACCTTCGCCAAAAGACACAAACATCTACTAACACTATCCAAAAGATCAAAGGTAAAAGAAAAAATAAACGTTCACCTACATAAGAAAAGAAAGAAAAATTGAAAGAACATAGAAGCAAAGCAAAATGCAGCTCAAGGTGCCGGCCCAGTGCCTCCCTTACTAGCGGATCCGTGACCATCACCACTATCTCCAGGAGTAGGGCGAGGCTGAGGAGTAATGCTTAAATGATCTTCCATTCGACGTATCCTAACATCATAAGAATCTAGGCGAGCATCGATCGATCAAGGTGCTGAACGACTTGAGTCTGAAGGCTCCCTAGAATATCGAAGAGTCGTTGCTAGTTGGAACGCTGTGGAGGTGGAGGAGGTGGCGGCGGCAGCAGGGCAGAGGTACATGGCCCAGTAGAAGACAATGGACCAGCAGGAGTAGAGGGACCAACTTCGCCTTGCTCGGTGTGACCAGCTTGTCTTGATTGATCTCTCCCTGGGTGAGGTAAATTGTCCGTCGGAATACCCATACCAGTAAGAGTCGCAACATTTAACTCATCCATCGGTCGCATCGGAACTTGCGGGATACCCTCCAAATTGACGCCTTTCCTTTCGAAAATTAAGAGTAGAAGACGTGGAAACCCCAGTCGATAGGAAGTCGCATTTCTTCGGGCGGCCATCCTTATGTTGCTAATTATGATATTCGGCAGTGGAATACGAGCACGTTATGGAACATGTGATCCAAGAAGTCGATATTGCTGTGTCGAACCACTCCTTGTCCACTCTTCCTGGGAATCACATTGCGAGCCATGACAAAAATAATGAGGCGGTGTCGATAGTTGAATACTCACGAAAGGATGGCCTCTTTCCTCGATGAACGAAATGCTTGGTATTGTAGACCAAACCTTGTCATGGCATGTGAAGGATGCCAATGCTTGTTGGGCGAAGTAAATCCCTTCTTCAAATCAATGACCGGTCCTCGATTATTGCACTCCAAAATTTGATCAATTGTGACTCTAGTGATGGTCAATCGTTTCCCTCGAACAAAGGATCTAATTTCTTCACCGCTATGGCCCTTTTTGTTGTCGATATTGGCATGGAATTCTCGGACCAATTCAGGGTATATGTGGTGAGAGAGAGTAAGAATAGGCGCCCAACCTAATAACTCAAAATCCTCTGTAATTTGATAGACGTCATCAATGTCCGGAACTATGTGCATGTCGTAGCATCTCGTAGATAAATTCCATGTGCTTGCGCTTCTCGAACCAATCTTGATTATCCTTGAAAGTGAATCGTTCAACATTATAGTTCGGAGGAGGTGGTCGCCTAGGTGTGCCTCTTCGCGATCTCCTTTGTTGGGGCACCAGAGATGGTGTCCTCTGGACTTCTTCTTCACTAGAAATTTTGCAAATAATAGCTCGTTCTCTTCTTACCATGGTGTCTAAAATAGAAAAATTGTTAAGTATCTCATACACCTTTCTAAAGTTTAGCGCACACACACATTATACAAGAATTAAATCCTATAAAACATCTAATAGAAGAAACTTTCCATTTATAGTAACCATAGGTATTTATAGACTTATCATTTATGTAGACACCAAATTTTTGTCAAATTTTAATATTTTTCAAATTTTTTCTATTTAATGAGTTATCTATTTTCTAGCATTTTAATGTATATTTTTTTTCTCTCATTTTTGTAGGTTGGTTTTAAGGAAAAAAAAGAAAGAAGAAAGAAAAAGAGAAAATCAAGAAATCAAAATCATCCTAATCATTTTGTTTTACCAAAATCACTATTAACCCATTTTTACACTCCATCCTCATTAACATTTCTTCTCATTTTGGTAAAAAATTCATCATATTTTTCCATGCACCTTTCTTGTCATTTGGAAGGCTATCATTTTGACCAACCTAACACTCCAGTCTTAATACATCTCTCGACTCCCTCGTTTTTTTTTCCTGACAAGAACAAAAACTCCACTTTGGCTCCAAAGACATCTCTCGGCCTTTTCTTTTTGTTATCTCAATAGACAAAACACACATAAAGAACAAGAAGCACTCTCACTCTCACCCTCGGCTCTCCTCTCTCCTAATATTTTCCCAACACACTTGCACACAACAAAAGGGAGGCAGCGATTGGTTAGGCTATTGGAGCTTGGCAATTTCATCAAAAACTTTGGCCAAGGGACCAAACTCTTCATTGAGGTATTTCTCTTCCTTTTTTCCAGCTTTTTCTTTTTTTCAGTTAACTAGATTGAATGTATATGTTGTTGTTTTTTTTTTTGTTGCTTTATTTTGCTGGTTTTGTTGGTGTTGTATTGGTGAAAATTTGGGAATGTCAGAAACTAGATTAGGAAAAGAAGAATGTTTTTGTATATGCATGTTAACTGCTTGACAAAATGCCATAATGAAAAATGAATTAAGCTAGTGATTTTTGTTTGTGCTTATTCCTAGTGAAATAGACAGTTGTAGTTAGTATGTGGTTTGAAAAATGTGAAATTATTTAAGTATTTTAAACTTTGGAGCAATAGAAGCATGTAAATTTGTTTTTTATTTTGGGCTGTTTTGTTTTGATTCATGGTTTTATTGTTGTTTTCTTGTTATACTAAGATCATAATTATGTTGTAAGAATCATAAGGAGTGTTTTGGTATAATTTTTATGATTTTTAGTGGTGATTATAGTGTTTTAAAAAATAAAAAAATTGGGCTATTTTTTGGCATTTTGGCCACTTTCGGATCATTTTTTGTAAAAGCTAACTTCAAAAACGGGTTTTGTGCGAAAAATCGAGTTGGGGTGTGTATTTTGGTAATTTTTCGCGACCGGAGAAGTCGCTGGTGGCGGCGCCGGCGGCTGCCATGGCCGCTGGCTGAAGAAGCTTCAGCTGGCCGAACAAGAAGAAGAAGAAACAGAAGGGGAGGAAGAAGAAAGAAAGAAAAGAAAAAAAAAGAAAAGAAAAAAAAAGAAGAAAATGGATTGGGCTAATGTTTTTTTTCTAGTGGGCTTGTGCTTATTTTTGGTTGGGTTTTGGAAATGGGTTTTGGTTTATTTCTTTTGGGTTTTGGTTGGGTTAGAAGGTCAGAGCCCATGCATTTTTTTGACGGGGATTGAGTGATAAAAGGATAGGATGGTCCGCTTATTTCTTTTGGGTTTCGGCAGTATTCGGCCCAAAGAAATAAAAATGATAGCCTAATGGCTGTTTCTTGCCCAAATCAGAAACAAAAATTTGCACTTTAACCTCTCATTTTTTGAGTAATTTATTATGGCCTAAAAAATTTTAAATTTCTTTCAATTAGGTCCTTAATTTAATTGCAATTTGACCCCTAAATTTTATTATTTAATTTAAACCCTAACTTTGGGAAAATTATATTTTTATCCCCAAAAGTTTTTCAATTTTTGCAATTTAGTCCCTAGTGAATTTTGACTTTTTTTTTATTATGATTGTTTCTTTTCTTTAATAGCTAATTATGTTACTTTTGAATATATTTAACTTGTAATTTTTAGATGTTCTTAAGTCTCTTTATATTTGACATATTAATGTGAATTTAGTATTTTTATCATTATTATTATTTTCAATTAAATTGGTGCCATGATTCTTTTGTTCATTTTGAGTATAAATAGGGCAATTTGACTTCCATTTAGTCACCACTTCAAAAGGGAGGTACCCCTATTATTATTTAAATGTCAATTTCATGCTCTTTTGTGCTCCTACGTGTTCCTATGTGCTTATATATATTTTTATATGCTTTATTTATTTGATTTAGATGTTCATTCAAATTTTCTTATATTTGTTTAGTTAATTTTTATAATTATTTGAAAGGCATTTAAACACTTAAAAAATGTAATAGATAGGATAACTAGATTTGTTTTATTATATTTTCCCATTTTAGATTGTAATTAGGTCCCCTATTGTAATAGGTAGGATAGGTAAGTTTATTTCATTATATTTTCCTATTTTGGATTGTAGTTAGATTCCTCGTTGTAATAGGTAGGTTTTGTGTGATTATGTGGCTTATGTGTTATATGCTTTACCAACTTTCCTTAGAATTTTTGCATTTAGATATTATGTTTACGTGTTATGTGCTACGTACTCTTATGTGTTTATTTGTTTTAATTTATGCCTTATTTTTTTACTATGCGTTATTAATGCATGACATCACCACACTAGTCCAATGCTGGTTGTGGCTTCTCCCTCTGTTTATTTGCTAGTCCAACGCTAGTAAGAATTTTTAGAAATGGGCTAGTTCAATGCTAGACCTTTAGATCGTTCGTGCGTTAGATTTACTTTTGTGTAATATTCATTACATTTTCATCCATATTTTTATTTTTAGGATCTTTTCTTATTTGTATGATATTGCCTATTAGATTATCCCATATCCTCTATATGTGTTAATCATATCATTTAGAATTGCATCTCATTTAAGAAATTGCAAAATAAGTTAGTTCATTTGCTTGTCTAGATTAGAAAAATTATTCTTTGAACATGGGAAATGGGTGATTATAACTTTTTAGTTTAAATACCCATTAATCCTTGTATAAGAAAATTATGTCACAAGTTTTTGCCTCCCATACCCATTATGCTGCATTTCCTTTTCCTTTGATCACTTTTACCTATGTATGTAATTTAATTTCTTTTCTTTTCTTTTAATTTCATCATCTGCATACTCGTGACACTTTTAATGAATTATTTTGGTCTTCGGAATTAATGCGATTGGTATCAATTAAATCCTTGAATGAACATTTTGTCCCTTTCGATATTTTCTATATTTAGATTTGCATCCATGTAGGAAACATCCAAACGTGATAAAATTAAGGGTTAGATTTAGGAAAATTTTTTACTCAACCTCGCAACTAGTTTAGACTAGGTTGAAAGGATGCCTTAGATTTAAGTTAATTGAGCCTTTGCCTTCCCTTTTTTTAACCGTGACTCCCAAACCCATTTTCTATTGTTTTTCAAAGACCTGGAGTTGTCGAAAAGGGTTTTATTTTATTTTGTTTTTGTCAAAAATATTTTTGGGTGACTTGGTACACCTAAACTCAATACCAAATGGCGACTCCTATTTTTCTTAAAAACCCTTTTAGACTAAATTTTGAACTCAAACTGTCGCATTCTTTAAAGTCTCATTCTAGGCCCTTTTTCACTTATTTTTTAAAATCACATCTTTTATAAATATTTTTTTTCATCGCAAAAATGGGGCACAACAATTTGGCGACTCCACTGGGGACGCTAGAGAGTCCAAGCACTTGGTTTAGTTATTATTTTTTCTTTTTTTAACCCTTTCACTTATCATATTTGGATGTTTAGGTTGCATATTTCTTTTACTTTCTCTTTTTACTCATTTTTAGGATTATTGCATTTCACACACGCGACCGTCTCTCGATATCCGCATATGCGATGATTTGTTTATTTATTTTTATTTATTTATGTTTATATACTTGTATCACGCTTGCATCTTGGGTGGGGGAAAATATCACTTTAGAGCTTTCACGCATGCTTTAATTATAATCCCTCCCTTCAAAAGGAAGCACCTCATACGTGCATGCATTGCTTTTCACCTATTTTTAATTTTCTCGTGGGTGCCATCCCACATTTTTTTGTAGGATTAGGATCGATTTCCTTAGCTATGCGGGTGGTGTGCCATGCGCCTATAGCGATGTCTAAGAGATCACTCAAACCACCAACCGAAGGCCTTGGGATTGATGACCCTTCGCCTCTTGGTCTGAAGGTTTTGGAGCCTAAAACCTTATCGACTCTAGGTGTATTAGTAAGCCAAACTTCATGCATCCATATTAGAAATTACCTAGAATAGAGTCAACCTTACCCAATTAGGAACACTAGACACGAGCGGAGGGATTCCACCCCTCTTTCTTTACTTTCCATTCTTGTATCATTTATTGTCCAACGTGCTATCTGTTATTTGTTGAACTAACCTCTCCTTGTTTTCTCTTTTTCTGCATACACAAACCTTAGAAATAAGAGTCCTGGCATGGTACTCATTTAGGACAAGATCGCCTTTTATATCAAGCACATTTAAATTTTAGTTATTTGCATTAATAATATGCGTATGTATTGTACAACATTTTAAACTTACCCCGACAGTTAAATGGGGTACTTTTAGGTCATATTTCAATTATTTCATTGTATATTTAATACGCTTTAATAAATTATCATCATGCATTAACCATAGAGGGAATACTACATAGGGAATTCCATATTCAGGAAAAGCCACCTCGTGTCTCGGATATGTAATCCAACGAGACTTGCATGTTTACAATTTTGTATTGCCTAAGGGGTAAAATCCTAAGGTAAGATACTCAAAGTGAAATTTCTCCTCAAATGGCTCCGTGTAGAATGCTGAACCAGATTTCTCGGGAACTAACAGACTGAAAAAATAATATGTCATATGAGGTAAAAAGATTGTTCAAGTATGTGGGGCATTTACCGAGTCATCTAAACATAACCCCAAATGTTGCGATTATTCAAGTTTTGCTTGAGTACTGGAATCCAGAAGGTTCTATTTTTAGATTCGGTGAATGTGAACTAACACCGACTTTAGAAGAAATAGGACTATTGCAGATACGTGGGAAAGGTTATCATATGATATATCCAACTAGTGGAACAAGAGAATAGTTTTATAAGTTTTTGGGATTAAGGCAAGCTAGCATGAATCAACATCCGGATGCGAGATCGTGCCCGTTAGAGTTTCTGTGTGAATGATTTGGAGAAAGAGGATCCTATGAACAGTACCGAACCGATTTTTTCATAAGTAAAGAGCAATGGGAAGAGAAGCGAGTGCAAGCGTTTGGATTAGCTTTAGTCAATCTGTTGTTGTTCCCGCAGAAGCATGGAAAGATCACCTTTTCCACTATCAACATGGTTCAGAGTCTATTTTTAGGAATCAATGGAACGACCCCTACCTTGGTGCCTATAATCATTGCCGACATCTTCACGGCTGCTACTGAATGTCAAAAGAAGAGAGATTTCTTTTATGGGTCAAATTTGATACTTCAAATGTGGGCAATGAAGCATCTAGCGAAGAGGACGTCAACCCCTTGGGATCTTGTCTTCCCACAGAGAATTGGATCGAATCACACTGAGAAAAGGTCAAAAAGTATTATCGAATTGCATCTCCGAGTCAGTTTATTCAAGAGTTCGATAACTTGACACCTGATAAGATACAATGGATTTTGGATTGGACAAAAGTTAGGGATCCGGTTTTCACGACTACCCAACACAGTTTTATCCCCCTAACAAGTACCAATGTATTGCTCACATATGTTCCGCAACGAGTCATGAGGCAATTTGGGTATCCACAAAAAATTCTGATGATACGATGTCAGACCTCGAAATTTTACTTTTCTTTATAACCCTTATGTGAACTCACTTACCTTTGATTCTTGGTTGCTTTAATGGTTGAATTTGAGTCAAGGGAGTGAATTTTTTAAGAAATGTTTCATAATTTCAAGTTGTTAGAAAATCTAGAAATTTTCGCAGGAGGCTCTGCACAGCTTTGGGAAATTGGCTATAACTTTGTATAGGAAAGTCAGAATTGAGTTTCGTTTGTTGCGTTTGAAACTAGACTCAGAGGGCTTCCACTGTGTAAAGTTCAGAGTTTGATTCAATGTCTATAAATTCTAAGAAATTGGCAAAGTTGACTGAAAATTCTGCCCTGCACAAGTAAACATAGGAATGTTGTAGTAGCTTATGGCTCAATTTGGACCAACTTATGAACTAAATTTCTTTGAGGTGTCTTCTAAAGATTCTTAGTATTTGAAGTCTAGTTTTTAACAAGCTAAGTTGTATAATTTTTTTGATATTTATAACTCTAAGTTATGATTTTTCTAAAGGAAGGGCATAAGTTAGGGTTTTTGTGCATACTAGGGTTTTGGTGTGTGTTTTGGTAGTGTGATTGTGAAGACTTGTAAAATTCCTCATATTTTCTTAAAAATTTCCTTTTATTTAGAATCCATTATTTTACAATAGCTTTACTACTCATTCACTTCCTCAATAGTTAAAATTAATCATAGAACCAAGGGTTTTTCCTTTATTTTCATCGTTAAGGTAAACTAGGGTTTTTACGTCTTTTCGTAGTGTAACTATTCGGTACGAAGTGTGTATAAAATTTGATGATTAAGAGTGAGTTTTAGATGATATTAAGTGTGTGATTAGAAGTGATAATAATAAATTATTCAATTGTAAGTGAAAACCCTAGTACGTGCGAAATAAGGAAAAACGGGTTGAACCGATGTGTACCGTTCGTTACCAATTGAGTGCATCAGTTGAATACTACTTTATTACCTTAAACTCCTTGTTTTAGTTGAGCTAATTAGCTCTTAATTAACTCTTAAGTCAGCCACCATTATTGACTAAGAAAAAGAGAGATATTTTGGTGGAAATATTTGTGATTAAGTCATTTGTCAAATATTCAACCAAGGTCTTGACCAAGACCTTTGACCAAGACTATCCTTAGTCTTCATCTTGTAAAATAGAACAAAAACACCTCATTTTCTTCATGTTTGGTCGTGACTTAGGAGAGGAAAAAGAGAAGAGAGAAAATTTTCCATTTTTCCAACTTGAGAGCTTGCTTGATTCTTGAGAAAATTATCGTAAAATTTGATTCTACTCCGATCAATCGTTGGGAAAGCTTGGAGGTGAGTTTAGTGGAACTTTTGGGAGGAAGAAAGTTCTTGTATCACAAGTTATTTTGGAGATTTTGAGGTATTATACTAGAAACCTTCCTTATTTCTTTCTTAGTTTGCAATTTAAGCAAAGCATGGCTTGATTGTGGTGGATTGTATGGAAGATTTCATAGTTTGGCTTATTAACTTATAATTTTCAGCTAGGGTTTGTAATTTTCTGTTTTTATTAGTGTTATTTATCTAGAATATGATGTGAATAAACTTAGATAGGGAGTGGTAGTAGTGGTTTTATACATGAATAAGAAGATTATCACTTGAATGCATTAATTCCAGCTTTAAGTTTTTGTACTACCCAGTTCTGACCAGTTTCATTCAGCCATGATGGAGGCTGAATTGGGCTTACCTCAAAACATGAAAGTTGTGGGAAATGATGTTTTATAGATTCTTGTAAAATTTCGGCTCAATCTGAGCACTGTATCATGCAAAATGACAAAAATACCCTTGACTGCCATAGGTATAGTTTTGCGGACAGTTTTGGCATTTCATCATTCTGGCTGCATTTTTTCACCTTGATCTGTTTCAAATCAGCCTTTGGCCAAAACATAAAAGTTTTATCCCTATGTTTAAGCTTTCTAACGCAACCAAACCCACTTCAAACGGAATTGTGTAGCCTGAGTTATTGCCGTTTGAATTCAGTACTGACAACCCTCCTGGTCATGAACTTCTGGTTCTGTAATTTGTAGATTCAACCTGGATAAACTATTAACTGGATTGAGTTGTCTTCATCAAAATTGTAGCCCTTTGTCTTAGCTTCGAAACGGTACAAATTTTACCCCAATCCGATAAGCATAGCTTGGGTTGTGACCGATACGCTAAGAGACGTCAAATCTGCTATTTAGCTATTTGCCTTTAAACTTGATTTCCGGTTGCCTTGTTAAGACTTGTGTTGTAATTGGATTATTTTGGAGCCTAATTGAAGGGCTATGGTGGTAACATTATTTGTGTGTGATTTTGGGGCTGATTGAGAAAAATAATGAAGGCATAAATGGCTGAAAAATAGGTAAACACAAAGGGCGTGCTGCCCAAATTTTCACTCGAGAGTTAGACATATGTACCTGCAACTTGAGCGACGATTTGAGGTCAAGTTGGACTTGGATCGCCTATGGTATTCGAGTTTTTTTTAGTCAGGATATATAAGCTAAAATTTTGCCGAAACTCGTACCCTTGAAAAGTGAAAGTAGCGACATTTTCAAAATACGATTTTCCCGGTCTTTGATACCAAGTGTAACTTCTAAAGTCGAAACCACTTCTTGATCATAACTAAACGAGCGAGCATGAATTTTTTGGAATTTGATAAGTATCTTGAATACTACTTAAACGAGTTGCATTTACTTGATTTTCTTGAAACGAAACTCCTATGTTTCGAACTCTAGAGAGCTTTACATTCGTAAATGATATTTTATCGCAGATTTGGACTCCAACCAAGGAGTTGAACCTGAACGTGACTTTTGAGAGGCACTAGACCTTTGGTGAGTGCTTCCAAATACCTGATTGAATTGGACACTTGTTTTCAATACTTGACCAATGTGATTTAAGGATATGTAATTTGTTTGATTGGGCAAGAGTGTACTTTATCGCACTTGCCCTAATATGATATATACTTGTTTATTGTTGCAATTGATTTGATATACTTGTACTTGACTAGTAAGTGCTGAGCGGCAGCATGTACCACACTCAATGTGAGTGGGAGGTGCCTCTCATTCCCGTCTCCGTACTTTTATCTTGATTCAGTCGATTGGAGATGTTATCTCATCGATTTCTTGGGAACCCAAACCCCACTGGCTAGTTAATCGAGTCGGGCCAGCAAGGGCTTGGTTGATTAGATAACGAACCATGGGTAGTTAGTGTTGTCGAGTGGAGTGTTATCTCCTCGACTAAATCGGTATACTCGAGTATTACCACCAGTGTTTATTGTGGAGTTCGGGCCCGGTAAGGGATTTGGTTGGTGGACGGAGATTGGAGTTAAGTGATGTACTACTGGACTAGTTACTTTACTTGAATGTTGACGGAGTGTCAACTAATACTTGATCAAGCTCTGGTGAAGAAATGGGAATTTGGCTCATGAGAGTTATCTGTATCCTTATACATTGATTGTTATTCGAAGTGTTATTGTTCTTTTGGAAAATAAAAAGAGTTTTCACTCGCTCATTTTGACATTTGTTATTTGAAGTGTTATTGTTCACTTTCATGAACTTGTTATGGTCCTTATTTTGCTACGTGATATTTGTACTTTTCAATAATGGTCACCTTGCTATTTGGAACCTCACTGGATTTTTAGCTCATTCCACGCCATTTATTTTTTTTTTTTTTTCTTACAGGGGGTACGAGCGAGGCGTGAGACGTGTACAGACTAGCGTAGTCTAGTTGTTTTTGAATTTTGAATTGTACTCGCGCTAGCACCCGACTAGGGTTGGTTGTACTTGAATTGTAAACGCTTTGAAGTATTTGGGTGTATAGAAGTTTTGTACCTTGGTTTGTGCATCATTGTAAATTATAAGTTTGAATTGCGATGTTATGTATCGTCTATGGATGTATGCTTGAGATACGAGTGAGTGAGTTCTGGCGGGAGTTGGGCAGGTGACTCGCTAAACCATAGGGTACGCCCTAGGGGGAGGTGGGGTCGTCACATACAAGAAATTGGAAATATTAGATTCAACACAGTTGCTGAGGTCAAAGTGCGGTATTGAAAGCTTGGAGAAATCTTTGTAGTTTAGAGAACCTGCACTTGGATCAAGTCAACAAATTGGAACCTAAGGTCATTTTAGAGTATAATGAGTGGATCAAACTGACAGTCGAACAAGCAAGAAAGAAGTCACAGTCTGCTCCCGCTAGCCCTGAAGAGCAGATAGACAAGCTGAAGAAAGAGCTCGAAGATTACCAATTACAGCTTATAGTGGCCGACCATACCTTGGAAGACGCCCGAGCACAATTAAAGAGGGAGACAAGAAAAACTGAAAAGTTGGAAAGAGCACTGGATGCATTTTGACAAAATTCAAGAAGGAATTCGGAAGCTTAGTATAGGAAGTTTGAGGAAGTCTCAACGTACTAGTTTAGCAAGGCATGAGAATTTTGTAAAAATGGTCAACCGAACCATCAATGAATCTGTAAAAAATGATTAAACTTGTCAGTATTTAATGGGGATTTCTACTTTGATTTCTACATTCAGTTACAGATTTGAAATTAGGATTTTACCCCGAAAGTATTGCATCCTGTTACGCCGATCCTGGCATAAAAAGAGCTCCCCCATAGGACATGCATCCGAATTATTTAAACATCTACTAACTCATGTTTTTTTTTCTTTTTTTCAATAAATTACAGCAATTTGACAAAAAATTCGTTCCTGAATCAATTTCTTTTTTCCACTATCAGGTATTTTTCACAATAGCTATCCGAAGAAGCCCCATCATCACCAGGTCCCGAAGTAGAGCCTTGAGACAGCCTATAAACATGAGTTCGGTGCTGAAAACTTCGGAAAGATTTGCTATAGTTACGTCACCGGATTTCATAGCATTGGGAGCTCAGTTAAGTGAAGTACTTGGCAAGCTCAATGAGTTAAGTGCTAAAATGGCCGCACAAAGGCGTATAATTGATCAGTTGGTCGCAAGCAACAGTGGTGGTGGTGTCCTGAAAGACCAAGAACCTATCGATAATCACCCATCTGCACAAGACCATCAACCGCCCCACACATCCAATACCCAAACAATTTCGCTAATCCTCTTGAAAATACCTTTACCCGACTAAACTCAGACATTTCCTATATGCATTCAAATTATACATTGATGAATCAAACCACTAGTCAAATCCCTCAAATCCATTCATAAATCAATTTGAACATTCTCCCCAACCCTCAGGGATCCCACCACCACATTACAGAGCCTTTTGTATTGGATATTGTATCTCAAGAGAAAGCAGCGATAGAAGAACAACCCGCACCTATTGACAAGGACATGTTAAGAAGGTTGGATCGATTCGACGATTTTATGAAAAAGAATCAAGGATTGTGCAGGCATGGTGGATTGGACTACGATGAATTGTGTCTCTTTCCAGATATTCAGCTACCGTTGGGATTCAAAACCCCTAAATTTAGCAAGTATGATGGAACTGAAAATCTTAAGACATATCTCAAGATGTTTGCCAACAAGTTAGGTAAGCCCGTGGATGATGAAAATTTGTCTATGAGTCTATTTTCAAAAAGTTTGGAGGGAGATGCTTTAGATTGGTATTCAAATTTGAAGTCTGGAGAAGTCAAAACCTGGTTGGATCTGTTAACAACTTTTGTGAAGCAATATGAATTTAATTGTGAGTTGGCACCGACACGTACAACACTGGAGGGTACGAAAAGAAAGCCGTCGAAAGATCACAAGACCTACGCAAAGCGGTGGAGAAAGTTAGCTACCAAAATGGAGCCTCCTATGACTGAGGAGGAGATTGTTTGTACTTTCATCAAGGCTCATGATCCATCCTACTTTGAAGAGAGATCTTTCGCATGACTGGAAGTTCATTTGCTGCCATTATTAACAAGTTGGAGAAGTACGATGAGTTTATCAAAGCAGGGAAGATTGTTAATGTATCGACATTAAAGTTGCAATTGGATGCTCCACAGAATCAAAGCAAGAATGGGAAAAAGCCCCCATTCAAGAAGAAAGAAGGAGAAACGGCTTTTATATGGGATCAAGGCCCATCTTTCAGACCTAGAATTCAAAACCATCTCACCTATTCTGTTCCTTATCCATACTACCCTAACCCTCAATCAGTTTACCACACTACTACCCAATTCCATTATTCCCGACGAAGTCACTTGAATACTTCACCGTTACCTCCAATCCCACAACCTATCTTTCAAAATCACCCTCGTCCCATTTACCAATCCAGACCAACCCTGCAAAATAATAACCCTTCTCAAAATCCTTTTCAAACCAGTGAAATTCAAATTCAAAAGTAATTTCGAACTTTCACTAACTTGGGCCGACCTATTGATCAATTGTATGAGCAACTAAAGGCAGCTGGAAAAATTGGCACCGTTCCTCCCAAACTCTATCCTAAAGGTCTTCTTGCCAGCTATGATCCACAAGCAATCTGTGCTTATCATTCTGGAAGTCCAGGTCATACCACTGGCAATTGTTGGGCTCTAAAGCACAAGATTCAGGATATGATTGACTCTGAAGACATCCTTCTTAGAAGAAAGAGAGAACAGGGACCGAATGTCAGTAAGAATCCTTTACTTGAGCATGGGAGTACTGTGGGGATTATCATTGCTGATGAAAATTTTATTGATCCCACTCAGTACATTTTAGATGAAACTGAGGTGTTTGGCGTAATGGAGACTGACCATGCGAGAATGAAAAACTACTGTCTACTGAAAAGTCCATGGCTAATGATAATGTTAAGGAAAAATTGAAATCTCTTGTGTTTGAAAAAGAGGAGCCATTTATAGTAGAAGGGAGGCCTTCCGAGGTTGACAATTTCAAAACTCCTTTTATTCTGAATTTACCATCTTTTGAATGGGACATATCACAGCCTATTATCCTCAAATTTCTGAAACAAATGCCTATCAATAACTTGCAAGAGGTGCCATGGAACTACGAGAAGTCTATTCTGTTGATTGGATATAAAAAATGCTTGAAGGAAAAGGTATCTACTATTACTAGGTCTGGGAGAATCGTGAAAAACTCCGAAATCGATGTTCAATCTAGTGCCAAATTTATTCTCTGACGCCCAAGCTTCTTGTGTCTGAAAAGAAAGTTATGGATTTTCTAAAAATGCTGAAGAGAAGCGAGTACAAAATAGTAGAGTAGTTGGATAGGATGCCTGCTCAGATTTCTTTTCTGAATCTTCTCTTGACCTCTGAGTTACATAAAGAAGCATTACTCAAAATCGTGAATGAAGTTCAAGTGTCTAAAGATATTCCTGTTGATAAATTTTCTAACATTGTGGGGAATGTACTTGCTGCTAATCATATCGCCTTCTCCGATGACGATCTGACTGCAGAAAGGATTGGGCATAATAGGCTTTATATATATCAGTCCGCTGCAATGGAAAGCTATTGCCGAGGGTCTTAGTGGATAATGGGCCAACGTTGAATATCTGTCCATGAAGCACTCTCACTAAGCTTGGATTTCTTGACATTAAACTCCATCGGTCTGCAACTGTGGTTAGAGGGTTCGATGGTTCAAGGAGGAAATCTATGGGTGAAACAGATCTGGTATTGAAGATAGGCCCTGCTCAATTCCAAGTAACTTGACAAGTCATAGATTTCTCTAGTGTTAATAATATTTTACTTGGAAGACCTTGAATACATGCTTCCAATTTAGTGCCATCTTCTCTACATCAAATGTTGAGATTTATCGTGAATGATCAGCTTATTACAATATTTGCTGAGGATGACTGTACCATGATCGTTGATGCAAAATTCAAAGGTGACGACGGGAAGAAGACCCCAATTTCATCTCATCATGTTGCTGATATCGTCTCCGTGGGATGGGTGTCCAGAGATAAGTCGCTAACTAAACTAGATTTACCAGGGGCCAGCATCATGATGGCTAAGGAGATGATTCGAGACGGATACGAAATAAGAAAAGGTCTTGGACAGGAATTGCAAGGAATTTTGGACCCAATAGAGATCCCGACGCAAAAAAGATACATTTGGACTAGGATTTTATCCAACTGCTAAGGATAGAAGAGAAATGCAAGCTCGAAAACAAGCTAAAAAAAATGGTAGGCAAACTGTCTTAAATGTCCCACCGCTATATCACACATTTTCTCGCCCGTCAGAGGTGCTTCTGTCAGAAAAGGAGGTTTCTGTTGAAAAAGTTGAAGTGGACTTATCTCAATTATTTGTCGGGGCTATTTGTGGGAGGGAGCCATCAAAGAATTCAGAATTTTTGTCAATTACCGAAGGAGCTATCCAAAATTGGACTACTGATTATCTTCCCTCTCGAAGAAAATTTCGATAAATTTAAGGGGATTGTCTTTTGTCTAGATTCATATCTAGATAGGGCGGTAGTCTGGATCTTTTGTTAAAAGAAATTGCTTTCATTTTTTGAACCTTTATTCTCGTTTCAGTTAATATAGCTTGTTTTATTCAAGGAAATTGCTGAAACGGAAATAAAGGTTTGGGCTAGATATATTTTTAAATAGCAATCATGTCTGTATATTTATCTTTTGTGACATTTTGAATTTAATGAAATGGAAGACCTCTCCTGTATTTTCTATTTATTTATTACGTATGTTCTATTCTATTTTCAGATGGCCACAAATAAAACCCTCTAACCCTTTGGATGTCACCATTTTGGAATTCGATGGGTGCAACCTCGATATCTCTCATGAACTTGAAATCATGCGATCTGAAATTCAAAATTAGAGCGATACTGAGGAAGAATTTGAGTCCATTTCAAGGGATTTAAAATAGTATGAAGAGAAACCCAAACCCAACTTAGAAGAAACAAAAATCATCAATATTGGCACTAAGACGGAGATTAAAGAAGTTAAAGTCAGCATTCATTTGAATAAGAAACAGAAGAAGGAAATGATTGAGTTCTTAATATTGTTTCAAGATATTTTTGCATGATCATACGATGATATGCCAAGAATCTCTACATATATCGTGGTTCACAGGTTGCTAACTGATCCAAATTTTTTACCTGTAAAACAGAAGCCATGAAAATTTAAACTAGAAATGAGTCTCAAGATAAAGGAACAAATTGTGAAACAGCTCAATGCCAAGATAATCGTGATGTCTCATTATCCCATCTGGCTCTCGAATCCTGTGCTAGTGCTTAAGAAATCTAGGGAGGTGCGAGTATGTGTTAATTACAGAGATTTGAATAAGGTCAGTCCGAAAGATGATTTTCCTTGGCCAAATGTTCATATTCTTTTGGACAATACTGTTGGATACGAAATTGAATCTTTTGGTGATTGTTTTGTTGGATATCATCAAATCTTAATGGCAGAAGAAGACAGAGAGAAAACTTCTTTTATCACCCCATGGGGAACCTTTTGTTATCGAGTGACGCCTTTCGGGTTGAAAAATGCTAGAGCTACTTATCAGAGGACCATGACTATCCTGATCCATGACATGATCCATAAAGAGATGGAGATTTATGTGGATGATATCATAATTAAATCAAAGAAGGTCGAGGACCATTTGGTTGATTTTAAAAAGCTATTTAAAAAATTGATAAGATATAATTTGAAATTAAACCCTGCAAAATGTGCTTTTGGAGCCCTAGCTAGCAAATTGTTGAGTTTTATTGTCTGCAAAAGGGTATAGAGATAGATCCTGTGAAAATAAGAGCAATTTGAAATATGCCTATTCCACAAAGTCAAAAAGATGTGAAGAGTTTTCTTGGAAAGATCAATTTCATTGGCCGATTCATTGCACAGTTAACCTCAACCTGTGAGGCTTTGTTCAAACTGTTGAAAAAGAATGCACCGATGGATTAGAATGAAGACTGTCAGCAAGTTTTTGATAAGATCAAGAATTACTTGTTAAATCCTCCGGTCTTAGTGCCACCTCCGTCAGGAAGACCTCTGATTATGTATTTGTCTGTTCTTGATGAGTCTGTTGGATGCGTTCTGGGACAACATGACGAATCTGGGAGAAAGGAACAAGCTATCTACTATCTGAGCAAGAAATTTACAGCATATGAGACCAACTATTCTTTCCTTCAGAGAAGTTATTGTGCTTTATCATGGGCAGCTCAGAAATTGAGACATTATTTGATCGGTTATACCACTTACCTGATTTCTCGTTCTGATCCTCTAAAATACCTGTTGAAAAAGTCGATACCCACGGGATGTATGGCTAAGTGGCAAATGATCCTTTCTGAATTCGACATTATTTTCACAACACAAAAGACAGTCAAGGGACAAGCCATAGTAGATCATTTGGCAGAAAATCCAAGAGAGGATGATTACCAGCCATTGCATACCTACTTTCCTGATGAAGAAATTCTGTTCATTGGAACAGTTGAGGACATGAGTGAGCAGTATCCTGGATGGAGGTTATTTTTCGATGGTATGTCGAATTCTTTTGGAGCTGGAATTGGAGCAATTTTATTGTCGCTTGAAGGGAAACACTATCTTGGTACTGCCAAATTACGGTTTTCTTGTACCAACAACATGGCCGAGTATGAAGCTTGTATTTTAGGATTGAAAATGGCATTAGACATGGAGATCAAGGACCTGATAGCATTCAGTGATTTTGATTTACTTGTGCACTAGACGCTTAAGCAGTGGGTAACTCGGAATTCAAAAATTATGCTGTATCATTGTAACTTGCTTAGTTTGGCCAGCAAATTCAGGAATTTGGAACTCAGATATATTCGCCGCACTCGTAACACCTTTGCTGATGCTTTAGCCACTCTGTCTTTGATGATCCAACATCCAGATGAGCTGGTGATTGAACCTATACAAATTCAACTTGAGGATAGGCCAGCGCATTTTCTGGTTATGGAAAAGGTCTCTGATGTTTGCCCCTGGTATAATGATATTAAGAAATTCATGAAAACGGGATCCTACTCTCTTGATGCTAATTCTGTTGCAAAAAGTTTCTTACGCAGAATGTCATCAAGATTCTTCTTGAATGGAGAAGTACTATACAAGAAAATATCTGATTTGGGCCTTCTGAGATACATCAATGAAGAGGAAACCGATTATATGATGAATAAAGTGCATAGTGGGGTTTGTGGGCCACACATGAATGGGCATCTACTGGGTAAGAAAATCATGAGAACGAGGTATTTTTGGCTTACCAAAGAGCATGACTGTGTAAATTTTGTTAGAAAGTGTGTCAAGTGTCAAATGCATGGTGATGTTATACGTGCTCCTCCTACAGAATTGCATAGTATGACTGCTCCGTGGCCATATTCATGTGACGGCCCCACTTCTCCCTAAGGCGAACCAGAGGGTTGGCGGGTCGCCTGCCCAACTCTCGCCAGGACTCACGCAAGGAAACCGACTAAACCCTTTCCACGTATAACTTATTCCAAAACAACATTCGTCACCCGAACAAACCAAATCTTTAAATGACCCGAATACTAGGAACACATTAACTTCAGAGATAACATTTCCATTGGACGTCCGAATGTTCACTCTTAAGTACACCTCCAACCAGTTTAACACATAACTACATTTATACATCACAAACCACAAAGTGAATTCGTAAAGTTCAAATACATTCATACAAGCCAAAACTTAGGGTTTGCACTTTTCTAGCTTCAAGTGACAACCCAATACAAAAGATACATAGTCCTATCCGAAATAACATTTACAAAAGCTAAAGGCAGACTTCAAGTCTCTCGAATGCCCAAACCTGTTCAGGAAAATAATTAACGTGGGGTGAGCCAAAACTCAGTGGTGCCCCAAACATGCAATCATATAAAACAAATAGTAAATAATAACTCCAAGCTTAAATTCAACAAGTAGGAAAGCGTTTAATAGCACAGAGTAGGATACAGGGCTCTCAGGAGCCATTTTCCACAAGCTTGGTCACAACTAATCGCAGTTGACCCTCCGTCAACTCTCGCTATCTAGGGTCCATGTAGATTCGTTATTTTTCCTTAACACGCTCCAACCAACTTACTCCCACCGGGCCCGTCCTTCTCACGAGAGGGTTTGGTATTACTCGAGTATACCTTTTTAAAGCTTAGTCGAGGGATTCACCCAGTGACGTCACAACAAGTGGTTACCAAGTCAGGATAAGAGGCCCTCTCACCCTAAGGTGTGGTACATTCCCCTGCCTGGTGGTTTAGTTGACGAGTCCACGCTCCAGTCAACAGTTGCAAGGTTTTGGTACTTGAGTTAGGATAAGAGGCCCTCCCACCCTCAGGTGTGATACTTTCCCCCACTCAGTACTTAGCTGGGGTTTCACGGTTTTTGGTACTTGAGTTAGGATAAGAGGCCCTCCCACCCTCAGGTGTGGTACATTTCCCCACTCAGTACTTAACTAGTGTAAGCAAGATATTCGAGAAAAGATTTCAAGAAATTCACCACTCGAAAGGGCTAGCGCGATAAAGTACACACTGCCCACTTCGATGGATCAGAAAAACCACTTTTCAATTATCACCTAACAAGTCAAGAAAGCACTTTAACAAGTTAATCATAGAACAAGCACGGACACTCACCAAAAGTGAAGCTCAAAAGTCAAGCTGGGAATCGAAGTCCACGTCCTCGCTTGGTTTAAAAATTATAAGTTTTACTATACAAACGCTTGGTTTATATATAAAATATTATCTGGTATATAACTAGTTTATTTTCTCAGAAAAATCAATAATTCTCCTAAAATTAAACTAATAAAAGTGATAGAATATTCCGTATGGTTTCTTTAAAGATACTTTTCTTTCTAGAGGGTAACTAAAATCAATTTAATTCAAACAAGTTTTCTGGCCAAACAAGTTTTCTATACCTTTCATTTAAAATTATTAAAATCTAGTGTTTTTAACAATTTTCCTCTAAAACAACTAGCCAGGAATAATTTTATGAAAAATTTAAAGTTTGGAAGTTAGTGCAATTATTTCTTAAAAGTAATAAAGCTAGTTTAAGCAAAGAAAAGAATCAACAAGTTAGCAAGGTTTTAAAAGAATCCCGACACTTGAATTTTAACATTATCGTATTATACTCAATTTCTATAGCTCGAGATTAGGACAAAATATTTCAATAAGGCTTGGTCAAAAGCACTCGAATTCACAGGACCAAAACGGACTTCACGATTCCAATTCATTTGCACATTATATTCCAAGGCACCAATATAGCAAAAACACAATTCAAACATCAATTTCACTAGGGTTTCATCAATCATTAGCCCTAGGTCTCAACAGATTCAATTCTAATCAGAATTAAACAAAGGAATTCCAAGATATCAAAAGAATTCCAAATCACAATTCATGGACCTTCCAAGTACATTTCGGTCGAACCACTTAAACAATTTCACCAAGAATTTAACTCTTGTACAAATTACTCAAATGGCCAAGAGCTTCATCAATCATTAGCTCTTAGCATCCAACAATCATTCCTTACATCAAACAACCAGAAATTTAATTCAAAACATAAAAGAAAGTCACGGTTAGCTTAACTCATAAACACTCTAGAAATTCAGATTTTTCCCTTGTTTCGTCAACCAAGAAAAATTCCAGCAATGACAATTCAAGACGTCCATCAAATCCCCATCTTTCACTTGCTTGAAACACTAAACACATAGCTCATAATCTGTCCAACCTAAACCAAAACAAATAACACACAATTCCAGAAAAATAATCTCACCAAAAGCCTCAACTAATTCGGCCAGCAACCATATACAATTTCCAGCAATATTACTTCAAGCTTTAAGTAAAAATTCTATTCTTTCACTTGCTTAAAGCTCTAAGTACTGAAGGTACATTCAGTCCAGCGTACACCAAAGCAATTAACATCTAGTTTCAACGAATAACTCAACCAAAAGCCACAACTAATTCTATCATCAGCTAACTTCCACATTCGGCAATAAAACAGTTTGCTACACGGTAATTTCTTCACAATTTCCTTTAATTTCAACCCCAACTCAACATGCAAAAGGTGATTAGCAGGCTACAAGCTAATTTTAAGCATCCAGTACGAAAATACGTGTGATTTTTGTGGTAAGAGCTATTTTTGTGGTACTAGAAAATACGACAAATAGAATGATACGTGTGATTTGGGGACCATAACCCTATTTATAGGTAACATTCCTGTTATCCTTTGGAACCTAATTTCAGTCCATCATAGAAATAGGAGCTCTTAAGTCTCTACACATTAAAGACCCATATCCTATTAGATACATTAAATCCAAACCATATTTGATCACTTTAATTGGACTTAACCTTATTTGACAATTTGCACTATATAATTATTCACAAATAAATCCAACATTGGATTAAGGATTCAACAATCTCCCACTTGGAGTATATGTGTAACTTTATACTTATATTTTGCAATTAACTGTATGAGTTCAACTTTACTGTCATTACTACAATGTATCTGTAACCAATTCGGTCCATCAATCATACCAACATAAGATCAAAGCGGCCTTTGTTACAATTTCGTAACTCGACCCATCAATGGTCACATATATTGATATAATTAAACGACATGAATCATGATGTGGATGTGTAGCATGAAAATTTCATGTAATTTGATCATAACATGCCTATTTCCAACTGGTCCATTTTAAATTTTCATGAGATCAAATCATACCAGAATTAGAGTGTAAAATAAATTCAAACTTTATTTATGCATAAAATATCCTTAAATCATTAATAACCGAAAGGTATCATAAGAGCATCTAAAATAACACACTCCCACTAAAACTGTACATCGTTTAATAACATGACACCCATACGAGCAGTATGCTCATGAAATATTTTGGGTGGTAATCCCTTAGTAAGCGGATTCGCAATCATGGAATTTGTCCCAATATGCTCTATCAATAACTGTCCACTCTGTACTTTTTTTTTAATAGTCAGGAACTTGATATTTATGTGGTTAAATTTTGTCGAGTTCCTGTTATTATTGGAATATAGGACTGCTGACTTATTGTCACAAAATAATTTAATTGGTCTTTCAATACTATCCACTACACGTAATCTTGTGACGAAATTTCGCAGTCAAATTTCTTGATTGGACGCCTCATAACAAATTATAAACTCTACAACCATAGTAGAAGATGTTATGAGGGACTGTTTAGCACTCTTCCAGGATATGGCACCTCCAGCCAACAAGTAGATATAGACTGACGTTGACTTCATAGTATTTTGACATCCAGCATAATCGAAATTAGTATACTCAAGGATCTCTAACTCATCTGACTTCCGATACGTGAGCATGCAGTTTTTTATTTTCTGTAAATACCGTAAGACCCGTTTGGTTGCTTTCCAATGATCTAATCTAGGATTACTTAAATATTTACCGAACATTCCAGTAATGTACGCAATATCCGGACGCGTACATACTTGAGCATATATTAGACTCCCTACTGTTGATGCATAAGGAATCTTTTGCATCTCTTTTTTCTCAAAAGCATTCTTAGGACATTGCTCAAGACTAAATTTGTCTCCTTTAATCACCGGGGTGTCACCTAATTTACAATTTTGCATGCCATACCTTTTAAGAATCTTTTCGATATAACCCTTTTGTGATAGTTCTAAAATATCCCGAGAGCGATTCCGGTGTATCTGTATGCCTAACACAATAGATGCATCACCAAGATCTTTCATCTCAAAATTTTTAGTTAGAAATGTCTTGGTTTCATGCAATAGACGCATATCGTTACTGACAAGCAAAATGTCATCAACGTACAATACCAGAAAAATATACTTGCTCCCACAAAACTTATGGTATATATAATCATCTACTAAATTTATCTCAAAACCAAATGAAATGATCGCTTGATGAAATTTGAAATACCATTGTCGAGACGCTTGTTTGAACCCATAGATGGATTATTTAAGTTTGCAAACCATATTTTTTGGATCTTCTGATACAAAGTTTTCTGGTTGCACCATATAAATCTTTTCATTGACCATATAAATCGTTTCATCAATGTTACCACTGAGAAACGCTGTCTTTACATCCATATGATGTAACTTAAAATCGAAATGCGCCACTAATGTCATGATAATTCTAAAAGAGTCCTTTGAAGAGACTGGAGAGAAGGTTTCTTTATAGTCGATACCTTCTTTTTGTGTAAATTCCTTGGCTACAAGACGAGGTTTGTATCTTTCCACATTGCCTTTCGAATCTCTTTTGATTTTAAATATCCATTTACAACCAATGAATTTCACTTCTTCTGGCAATGGGACAAGATCCCAAATATCATTATTTTTCATGGATTTAATCTCCTCATTCATGGCATCGATCCACTTTTGAGAATTTAAACTTTCCATGGCTTGACGGAAGTTGATTGGATCATCTTCCATCAATCCAGAGTCATCTTAATGTTCTTGAAGAAAAATAATGTAATCAACTGGAATTACACTTCTCCTTTCTCTAGTGGATCTTCTTAATGGCACTAGTTCTTGGAGAAAAAGAGTTTGTTCTTCTATAACAGTTTGTTCTTCGAAATTGTCTTGATTTGTCATGTCATGATCAATTTCAGGAATAGGATCTTGAGCAAGATCAATGACACGTGAGAATATTAATATATTTCTCTTTAAAGACAATGTCTCTTACTGTATTTTCCCCCCAAACTCTACATCCTCAAAGAATCAGGCATTTCCTGTCTCAAAAATCGATTTAGTTGTGGGATCATATAACTTGTAACTTCTGGATCTTTCAGAGTATCCAATAAAATAACAACTAACTATTTTTTAATTCAATTTCTTTTCATTTGGCCTATAAGGTCTCGCCTCAACTGGACATCCCCAAACATGCAGATGCTTTAAACTGGGCTTTTTTCCTGTCCAAATCCCATAAGGGGTTTTGATAGTTGCTTTAGTTGGAACTCTGTTAAGAATATATGCTGCAGTCTTAAGTGCTTCTCCCCAGAGTGACTCTAGTAAAGTAGAATGCCATATCATACTCCTTGCCATATCTTCAAGCGTACTATTTCGTCTTTCAGTTACACCATTCATAGTGGGTGAACCCGGCATAGTATATTGTGGGATGATACCGCATTCCTCTAAATATTTAGCAAATGGTCCTGGACGTTGTTCACCTGAACCGTCATATCTACCATAATATTCACCACCATGGTCAGATCTGACACTTTTAATTCTTTTGTTGAATTGATTCTCAATTTCAGCCTTAAAATTTTTGAACACGTCCAGTGACTGTGACTTTTCTGAAATAAAATATATGTAGCCATATCTTGAAAAATCGTCCATGAACGTTGTAAAATATTGTTGACTATTCCAAGCAGATGTAGGAAATGGTCCACAAATATCTGTATGTATAAATTCTAAAACGTCTGAGGACCTATTGGTTTCAAATCTCCTTCTATTGATTTGTTTTCCCTTTATATAGTTGACACAATCATCAAAATCTGTAAAATTTAAAGGATCAAGAATTTCATTTGGCACGAGTCTTTCCATTCTCCATTTGGAGATATGTTCCAATCTCTTTTGCCATAATGCAGTTGAATTCTCATTGGTTAATTTTCTCTTTACTTCCCTAGTACTCAGATGTTGAAATTCATTAAATGAGACAATTGTATCAATTAAATATAGATTATCGTAGTGCATTAAAGAACCAGAACCAACCAATTTTGAATCATGAAACAATTCAAAATTTTCATTTTCAAATGAATAAAAATAATCAAATTTGTCCAAAGCAGAAATAGAAATTAAATTCTGTCGAAAAGACGGTACAACAAATGTTTCATTAAGATCCAAATAAAATCCGATTTTTAACAATAATCTAAAAAATCCCTATTGCCTCAACTTGAACTGTTTTGCCATTGCCCACGTAGATATATATTTAATTATCATTAGGCTTTCGGCAATTCAAGCAACCCTGCATAGACATACTGATGTGAGTTGTTGCACCAGAATCTAACCACCATTTGTGTCTAGGTACCGAAGTTAAATTAATCTCAGAATAAATCAAATTAAGAAGCATACCTTTTTTAGCACGCCAAGCGTGATAGTTGGTGCAATGTTTCTTTTTATGCCCTTCAACTCCACAGAAGAAACAATTATTCTATCCCTGATCATCTGATTTCTTTTATTGTTTCTTTTATGGTGCTGTACCTGCAGCTCCTTTTTCTTTCTTTCTCTTAAGTCCCTTGCTTTTATTATTAGTGGTTGACACCAGATGAGCACTTTCTGTCTGATCTTGCTTCAACCTTTTCTCTTCCTCTACACAGTGTGAGATGAGTTCATTTAGAAACCAAGTCTCCTTTTGACAATTGTAACTCACCTTAAACTGGTTAAATTGTATAGGAAGAGATATTAAAATCAAATGCACTAGTAACTCTTCAGAGAGTGTCAATTTAAGTGCATTTAATTCTGAAACAAGATGAGACATTTCCATAATATACTCTCTGATATTGCCTTTACCACTATATTTCATTGAAACTAAGCGTGTCAAGAGCGTACTAATTTCAGTTTTTTCGTTCTTGACAAATCTTTTTTCAATTTCCTGAAAGAACTCTTTAGCGGTTACTTTTGTTTCTGACATTGTTCTTCTGAATGCTTCTAGAATGGCCTTTTTAATGATCATTAGACACAAGCGATTTGATCTCTCCCACATTTCCTTATCCCTCTTTTCATCAGAGGTACTCTGATCTATAAGAGGTGGGGGAGAATCATCCCTTAACGTAAGGTCGAGATCCATTACTCCAAGTACTATCAAGAGATTTTCTTTCAAGAACTTGAAGTTTGTACCATTCAAGATAGGAATATTATTGATTTTGATAGTAATATTTGTAAGATCATTTGCAACTGAACAGAAAAAACATAAAATAATTAAAACTATGCTCACATAAACCAAATAATAATAAATTCAAATAATAGTAGCCCCATTTCAAGATACCAATATTCCATTAATATTTTATCTTTGGACAAAATATTAACTTCTAAGTAATATCTTGGCACAGTAATAAACACTGACAATAATAACATGTCAAAAATAAATTTTCTTTTGGGCCAATTTATAATTCACATGTAAAAGTCGAATAATTATCACATGTTTATTACCACAAGTGCACATGTAATCTTATTAAATATTGACCTTCCTTTGGGCCGATCAATATTCATAAAATCACAAGTACCCAACTAGTTATATTTTAAAATAAATTAATTTTCACAATATAGATCACTTTGGTGGCATATTGTTTCAATTAATTTATTCTAAAAAATATATAATCATACCAATATTCAAATTTAAAATTACACAAATTAAACAAAAATTTTGATCAAAGTCAACTCTGGTCAAAACGTGGTCAAACATGATCAAACCATTTAAATCTAGTCAAACCAGTCAATTGGATCAAGACTTATTGGACTAAAAGTCCATATCCATAATTGAACCAATTTTATTATTTAAGTCCCAAATTTTCTTGAAATCCATAATTACTTTATAAAAATTTATATTTAGTGGGCCTAATATATGAACTTTATAGGACTTAAATGTCTTATTAACTTTATTAGAGTTCACTTAAATTAAAGAAACTCTAATATCCTTAACATAAATATAACATATTGTTTCTCAAACAAGAACACAAGTCACGAGAGCTGTATAATCAAATTGCTTAAAAAAGGAACCCACGGTAAGCGAGACAATCCACTGGTCATCAGGTAAATAAGAGTAGTGCCTTTAACATATAAATCATATGGGTCCTACAATGACTTGTGCAATAACAGAATGGTACCCGTAACATGCCTTATGCAAACAATCATAGATATGAAAGCTTTATAAAGACTTGTCCATCATGGTGGGATCCACAGATTCATATGTAACAAAAGAATAGTAAATCATGAACGGCGAAACATGAAACCGAAACATATAACCAAGAGCTTTCTTGTTTAGCCGACAACCATATAACCAAAACCCAATTCGTGAGACATAATAATATATATATATAAATTATTGAATCCAAATTATTTCTCAATAATCAATCATATTTAGCTCTGATACCACTTGATAGGGTGGTTGCCTAAATTAAACCTTTGATGAAAACTATCATCTATTAAACCCAAAATCTATATGGCGATTATTAAGAAACAAATTAACAGTAAAATAGCGGAAGCGAACCTGGGTTCATATCGACAAACTGATATTTTGAATATCCAAAGATATTGGGGTGACCTTCCAGGTCAACACGTAATTATCAATCCTTGAGAGATCCCTTTAGTTTCTCTCTGGTATCTTTCCTGACGATGGGATATTAGGGAAGAGTTATTTTTGTGGTATTAGAAAATACGACAAATAGAATGATATGTGTGACCTGGGGACCATAACCCTATTTATAAGTAACATTCCTGTTATCCTTTGGAACCCAATTTCAGCCCATCATAGAAATAGGAGCCCTTAAGTCTCTACACATTAAAGACCCATATCCTATTAGATACATTAAGTCCAAACCATATTTGATCATTTTAATTGGATTTAACCTTATTTGACAGTTTGCACTACATAATTATTCACATATAAATCCAACGTTGGAATAAGGATCTAACAAAAGGTACTTAGACATATCTCTCATCATATCACACTATTAGTTGCAGCTCCAGTAATTGTTTTCTGTGTGAGATAATAAAGATAAAACTTTCTCACATTGACAGTGTTATACGGGCCTGGATGTACATTTCATGTACAAAATTTAGAATTTAAATTCATATTTTGGACATGTCTCGTGCATCAAGAGTCACAACTGTACACATCACCAGTACGAAAGATTGATTACTATGTAATTCAATCTCACAAAACCTAAAAAATACTATAACTAAAACACAAATAGTATTAAAATCTAGTTAAATGACATGATTTTAATTTATGAAACAGTTGTTAGACAACGTGAGAAAATATTGCTAGCTTGATTAACGATAATTCAGAGCCATAGGAATGCTTAAACCAAAGATAGAGAGAAAAATAATGGAAGATTGAGTTTTCAATCTTATCTATTTAATTACACACAGTCGCATAGTTTCTTTTATGTTTTTGGGTATAGTAAATGATTTTTCTTATGAAATGCTTAGGATTTGGACGAGGAGGCTGTGGCAGTGTTCCGAAGTCGGTGGAAAGGCATGGCGGACTACAAAGAGAAGGCGATGAGCAACACTGTGGAGGAGGTGCTGAGAATAGGAAGGAGTGGAGATTTTGAGCTAATTGTGGTGCGAAAAAGGAGGTGTTGCCCTCCAACTGGGCTTGCGGAGCTGGTTGAGCGGCAGCCAAAGCATGTGGAATTAGGACCCATCGGGGATTTATTAGCCTCATCAGACCAAGGGATAGTGTCTTCCACTCTTGTCATTCAACATCATGGTGACACAGCCCATGAAGAGGATGTCCTCCAATCAAAACTGTCGAATACTTAGACCACAAAAATGCAGCCCATCTGGTTTAATCAAGTTATTTATTTTTTTTCTAGTAGGGGAATGATGTGGAATGAGTTGCTCCGGATGCAGCGTCCCCATCTTAACAAATTATTTAGAGTCAAAATTAGGGTAGATTTTATGGTTTTATTGTTATTTTCATTTAGTTTTAGTAGAATTATTATAACTAGTATTTTGATCCGTGCTATGCACGGGGTTATATTTCAAATCAAAATAATATTTTATATATTTATATATTGTCGTACAAAATAATATATATATATATATGGACTAAAAATTTTAAAGAAGTGTATGCTTAATATTTAAAAAAAATTAATCTATAATGATTTACATGATAAAAGAATTGTTAACGCATTTAAGGAGAGGGTTAGGTTGAGTAGTAAGGTGAAAAGAGTTTTCTAAAAAAAAGTCAATTTATCAATATCCGACAAAACATATTATATTATACCCATATATCAAAACTTATAATATAAAAAAATAAATTACAACCAATTTATTTTCTTCCATTTTTAGAAAAAAAATCTTTCTCCTATCTTGTGCCCCTAAAATTGTTGATTGCATTTAGACTAGCATTTTTCATAAATTTTAACGTATATTTTTAAAAAAATTCTCCATAATATGTGTTGTTAGAGTTTTCAAAACTATTAAAAATCACCATCATTTTCCTCTTCTCTTATATGTCAGCTAGTCATCAGATGCCTCCTACGACTTTCATATCTTCTATCATGGTACCACCCTCTCTATTATTATTATTTTTTTGTCATTTCTGTCATATCCCTGTAAGCCCCTTTCTTCTTCTCTACCTTCTCCGCCCATCCTTGTAACTCATGTTTCTTCTTCAACCTTTCCTGCTACTTTCAACACCTCACCATTTTCTTCCCTCCCGCCTCCCTTTATACCTAACCTCTAAATTCATATCCCTGCGACCCAATATATTTAACTTTATCTATCATAATAAAAATATAAAATTGAAAATTAATTACAATGGTTGCAATTATTAGTATCTAAAAGTGGAAATGAAAAACTGATAATATCTATAATATCCTCAAGTACTACAATCAATATATATATATATTTAACATAGCAAATACATATTTACATATGAAGACAGCAATAAGAATACAGAAAATAATTAATGATACCAAAAGTTATCCTTAGTGTTTGGGTTTTGCACTCTTATTCAATTCTAATGTCAAATTTGGGCCAGATATATACAAATTAAGTAGTATTTTAGGGTTAAATGTTCTATATCTTTCTCTTAAACTATAATATTACTTTTTTAAAAATTTGTAGTAGAATTGGTGTTGTTATTATCATTATTTTTCTTATCAAAAATGAATATTTCAAAAAAAAATTTCCACGTTAAAAGGCTAGTAGTACTTTGTTTTTTATTTAGTGATTTCATAATTTGGATTTCATGAATGGTACCATTCTTGATTTTTTTAAATCCATGACATTATTTTCTTTTTGTTTTCTATTTAATTTTGCCCTTTTATTTATGATTACTAAGCTTAAAGATAAAATATTATCAGTTACTTTTTTACTTTTACTAAGTTTGGCAATATTTTCTTTTTATTTACCCTCCCACTAATAAACTTCAAACCAAATTCCTATATAAGCGGAGCCACTATTTTTTTAAATTAGAAAGGTATGGGGGCCACTTCTTACTTAAGAAAATGTTATTTGCACTCAATTTTTTATTATTTGCAATTCCACCATTTGTTTTATCATATAGTCTAATTAATGAAAATTATATGATCAAAATGATTATTGAAGTATGAATAACAAAAATGGATTGTAAATAATCTTACTTATTTAAATTAATAAGAAAGCATGAAAGGATGTTATATTTGTTATCTCTTCTTATGGTCTTATAGAAGTTTTAATTGTTGTAGAATCATAAATAACGCAAGGCAATCAGAAACGTGATGGGTTGAAGTTCAAATAGGATAACATGCACATTAACCAACAATTTGAAATGAAATGATTTTAAAAAGTAATCAAAAATTTCAAATGTGAATAGTAGATGTAAAAGTTGAGAGGAATATATTTTATAAATTAAATTAAATGTGAAATGCTAGAAAAATGGAATTGGTAGTGGGAATTGGTTATGGCATTAGAAGAGTAGAAACGGCAATATATGGCATTGGCAAATTCACAAATTCTTGATTGGAAGGGTTTTAATTGTAGTGGGAAGGTGTGTGTGGAGTGAAATTTAATTTGAGGGCTAATAAGGATAACAACATGGAGTGGAAAGAGAACTTGCGTAATCTTATGATGGAATTTGAAGAGTTTTAATGTAAGTGAAATTCTGGATTGGAAGAGTTTTAATTGTAGTGGGAAGATGTGTGAGGAGTGTTAATTGGAGTAAGATGTGTAAGGAGTGTTAGTTGGAGTTAACTTCTTGTTTGAGGGAAACGTGGGGGTGTAATGTGCCCATGATGTTTTTTACGAAATAAATTAAATGTAGAATGCGAGAAAAATAGAGTTGAGAGTGGGAAGGTTTGTGAAGGTTTGTTGCTAAAAATCCCTTCTCAAATTTATATAGATATAGATTATTGTTGGCGACGAGAGAGTATGAAAAGGGGAAGAAGAAGAAAGCACCGCGACAAGACTTCAGAAGTCTGGCACTATAAACGGCTTCATCACCGGCGCCGGACTTCACATCAGAAGACATCCTGCCTAATGGCCGGCACTGAACATCGTCAAATAGCAGTTTTCTATTTTGAGTTTTTTTCCTATTTTTTTATTATTTCGTTTTGTATTCTAATTAGATGTGTAGAAGTTTCTTAGCTATCTAACTTGCTAGACTAGTACTTCTAGCCTATAAATAGGAATATCTAGAGTCTATTTAATTATTAATTCTTTATCAATTAGTAATGAAACTTTGATTGATTATTCCAATTTTGAGAGTTTTTTCTAGTTGTCCTCGAATCTTTGATTCGTGTTTTGGGTTAGAACATGATTCTTTCTCTTTGTTCCTACTATAGATTTCATTCAGGGTTATTATCACTTTACCTCTTTAAACTATATCACTACGATTAGTTTACTTCCTAATATTATCTTTTAGTCATTTCACCCCTATAAGTAATTCAACCCAACATATTAAGAAATTTTGGACAAAAACACTCCTTTATTCATTATTGTTATCACTTTATTCCTTGAAATTATAGAGATACAATCACTTTAATTTCTAACATTATTTTGTAGGCATTTATCTCATCGTTAATCTAATTGGTATCGTCAAAATTTTTTTAAATATATTTACCCCTTTTTATATATAATTAAAAATAAAAAAGTTAGAATGGTTATTATTTTTTTTCACCTTAAGAGATCAAAAAATATAAAAATAAAAAGATTTTCTCAAATTTCTTTTTTCACACTTATTAATACTAGGAAAAGAAAATGAGATAGGAAAGAAGGAGACAAAAAATTAGATTTTGCAAAAAAAGAAAATAAAGAAGAGTCTAACATTATCGTATTACTTTAAGGTTGTTGCTAATAGGATTGAAATTTGGCGGTAAACAAAAAAGTCGAATAATTTTTAAATAATAAAAGTATTTAATTCTTTCTTATTTTTTTTATAAAAAGAATTGAGCTATTTCTCTTTCTCTCCCCTTCTCCCTCCCCCTCCCCACCTTTCTTTTTTTTTTTTTCAATATTAATAAGATTGTCTGTAAGGATCGAAAATAACCAAGTGGAAGAGATAAACAATGTACAGATCACAAACGTAACAATAAGTAAATAGAAAAGAAAGAATTGCAAACCAATTAACTACCCAACTCCTCTTGAGCTTGTAGATTAATTCAAATAAGCTTCTTCAAATTGATGAATTACAATCACTCTTGCGTACAAAGGAAGGTTCACCTCCTCCTTGCCCCGAACACCACTCGGTTAAACCAGGAAGTTTTACTATCCCTCAGGACAATCCTCACAGAGCTACACTCATGAAGTATTCACTCACAAATGAAAAGCTTACAATAAACCTCACATCACTAAGACTACAAATCTTCTTTGAAGAGTATTTTCTCACTAAAATCACTCTAGATCTTTTGTATCTTCAGTGTGCAAAAGTTGTTTGAAGTATCTGACCAACCACTATTTATATAGGACCAAGAATGTGCCTTATTAATGCTTCAAACGGATAGAAAGTAGCTGAAGAGTCAACTAGTCGTTGGAGTATCGGACGTCCGGTAGTCCTGTTTTTTGCGTTTGACAGTAGGCAGTGAGATAAAGAGTTTTTCTTCAATTCTTTCGGACGTCCGGTAGGCTGATTTTCTGCGTCCGAAGTGTGATAGCCCCACCTCCCCCTAAGGCGAACCAGAGGGTTCGGCGGACCGCCTGCCCAACTCTCGCCGGGACTCAGTCGTTCACTACATTCCTCAAATAAATTACAATATAAACCTCAAATATTACATCAAATTTCCCAAGAATTACATGTCATAAACGAAGCGGAAACAATTTTCAACTATACATAAAATGATTCCAAATCCAAAACTGTACAAGATATATGCCATCCAGTCACGTGAATAAGTACTACAAGCCTTCCTTCGCCACGAGCCCTGTGGAGGGGAATAAAATATTTTTGGGGTGAGCTAGAAGCTCAGTGAGTAACCAATAAAATTAGTAATCAAATATATTTCACAATAATGCATTTCGATGATGTTATGATTCCAAGATCAAATGTACGTATTTTTGCTCTCGTGAGCCAGTGAAATCATTGCACTTAAACACCCAACGCTCAAATAGATCACTTTACGTTAAACAATAAGGGGGAGCAACGTTGGTGCTCCAGATCATGTCATGAACAATAAACAGCGTGGAGACGTTGGTGTTCAGCTCAAGATTCCCCAAGAACTCATTGAAGCCAAATCATGTCATGAACCCACATGCAAGCACGCATGATATGCAATCGAGCACATAATGCAAGAAACATTTCACAAGTACTTTGGAAATAGTTTAAGGTCACTCACCTTCACGACTCAGAAACCATCCATCATATATCATTACCTTGCCTGAGTCCAAGCCCTAAATCACAAATTCAAATCAATCATACATGCTCAAAGTTCGGACAGTATTTCCCCATAAATGCTTCATTTCCAACCTACAATATATTACCAATCACACATACGGTTAATAAGCAATAAAATATATCCAATTAGACCACAATATCCCTCAATAAAAGCTAATTAGAAGCTTAAGAGCCACCATTAGAAAAACCCCCAATTAAACCCTAGAAACCGGAATTTATTCCCTCAAGCGTAACTTTTCCGCAACGATCGCAGTTAACGTATAAAAGTTCCGTTTAACACCTTTTGGTACAATATCCATAAGTGAAGCTACCCTTATCGGATTGGAATGAAATTTATACCATTTCGAAGCTAAGACAAGGACCTACAACTTTCATGAAAACCACTCAGTCCAGTTCTCACCCTAACTAGGTCAAATTTACCAAAACAACTCCAGATTTTCCAGTTCGAAACTCACTGTGAAATTCAACTAGCAGTCCTGATTCATTCACTCATATCTCAGCACACACAACTCCAATTCAGGTAATTCCAAGGCCATTTGAAAGATAAGATACAAGGCTATAATTCTTAAGAAAACATCATTAACCAAATCAGTAGTATTCCTGGTCAAACTAACCACTTACAGAGGCTGATTTTCATTTTCGGACAAAAATAGGGCATCAGGGGTATTTCGGTCTTTTCACAGGCTACGTTACTTTGATTAAGCTGAAATTTTGTAGGTAACTATAAAACATCATTCTATATAACTTTCATGTTTTGTGCTAAGGCTAGTTCGGCCTCTAACAAGGTGAAATAGAACCGGACAGAAGCAGGACAGGTTATCATCCAAGCTGGAATTCATGTATTCAAGTGCTAATCCTCCACAAAACAACATCTAAAACAACTAAAAACCACTAATAAGCAATGAATTGAAGTAAAGAGGATGTTCTTGGCAAAATACCTTAAAACCACAAGAAAGGTAGGAGCTTAATCTTTCCTCCTCCAAAACAACTCCACCAATACCTTTAACCTTCCCTAATGATCACTTGTATGGTGTAATTTGTGATTTGGTTGGTTGAAACTCAAGATTTGGACAAGAATTGAAGTAACAAGATGAAGGTTTTCCTCTCTTTTCTCTCTACATGTCTCAGTCAAGAGGGGTAAAGAAATGAGAAAATGTTGGTCAAAATTGGAGTTTAGGAAAGTTAAATAAAAGTTAGGCAAGTCAACTTCCAATCGGATCGCGACACTTGGCCCTTCTTAAGTTTATTCTTATCCCTTTGTCTCTCCAAGATTAACCATCTAAGTAACCTCTAATTATCTCTTAGCACCTTGTAAAATAATATCACTTAATATGAAACTCTAACGAGTTGTCAAAAATATATCGCATTTACCGTACTAGCGGGTCCCACGCCCATAATACACTTCAAATTTAACGTGGACTAACTCGTATCAAGAAAATGATTTGAAAACTATATTCCCTTATAAAAATGTATAGGAAATTAATATATTGAAGAAAGGCATAAAATTATAGACAAGGAAACAAAATAATGTCTAGAAAATATATAAAAATTTTCGGGTTCTCAAACTCATTCTTTCGGGGCGTCACACGAAGGTATGATGTAAAACTGGGAATTCTTCTTCAATTCGTTAGGACGTCCGGTAGGCTGATTTTCTGCGTCCGAAGATACTCAATGGTTGTCGGACGGCCGATGCAGTCTTTTTGTGCATCCGACAGTTTCAGCATACTTTGTCCCTTTCAAATGTGCTTAATCTTTGAACCTGATTTGTTTCATTTATAAAAAGGCCTTTGAGGAGATGTTAGTAACATCCATTTGTTTTGTAATCATCAAAAGTTTGGGACCAAGGCCAACATTCTCCCCCTTTTTGATGATGACAAAACAATAGATGGAAGAAAGAAAAAGATTGAGCATAAGAGCATAAGCTCCCCCCTCACTCATTGCATCCAAACTTATAATTTCAGAAAAACTCCCCCTTACACATAGCATCCATCTCTCCCCCTTTTTGTCATCATAAGATGAGAGTAAAAAATCAACTATCATAATCCAGTAACAATAACAGAGTATAAAAACAGAAAAATGACAGCAATCACCAACATATCACAGAGAATTTGATATCAAAAGAAGTATCAACATATGACAGAGAGTTTTGACAAAGCAAATCATCATTAAATCAGAATTGTTCTTTTCTCTCCCCCCTTTTTGACATCATACAAATTCAGTAATATCTAAAAACATCAAGGAAAACTCAGTTCAAAGCATCAGAAACATCAAAAGAGAATTAAAAAAAAGCATTATGAGCAAAATTCTCACCAATCTTACCAATATCTCCTACTTGTTAGAGCTAGTATCATGTCTAACTATCCACATACATTTCATGTCTCTTCTCATGTTTTTTCTTACATAGCAATCACTTTTCATGTGACCCTTTTGACAACAAAAATTACACATAACCGAAGAATTATTTATATGAACAAATTTAACAAATCTAACTTGCCTTTTTTTGTAAATGGCAAAATCATTTGTAACAGAATTTATCTTCTTCTCATAAGTGTCAAAATGAGGTTTTGCTCCATTTTCTTGAAAGCAGATTTGTTTCTTATATTGGAGTGACTTATTTAAATTATCCATTCTTCTTTTCAGATCACCTTGTTCCTCTTTGAACATTTCACAAAACCTTATTTTTCTATCAAGTTTATTTTGTAAAGCAATCTCATTCTTTTTCAAGAAATCATTTTCAGTTTTCAGCTTCTTGTTTTCTTGAAAAATGCGTGTATTGTCCTGAAGAAGAAAACTAATTTTGTGTTTCAATTCCTTATTTCTAACACAAGATTCTTTCAAACTATCATGCAATTTTATAATAAAAGATTCAAGATCATCATCACTTTCATCATCACTTTCATCATCACTTGCAAAAGTTGTTTGAAGTATCTGACCAACCACTATTTATATAGGACCAAGAAAGTGCCTTATTAATGCTTCCAACGGATAGAAAGTAGCTGAAGAGTCAACTAGTCGTTGGAGTATCGGACGTCCTGTGGTCCTGTTTTTTGCGTCCGATAGCAGGCAGTGAGATAAAGAGTTTTTCTTCAATTCTTTCGGACGTCCGGTAGGCTGATTTTCTGCGTCCGAAGGTATGATGTAAAACTGGGAATTCTTCTTCAATTCGTTAGGACGTCCGGTAGGCTGATTTTCTGCGTCCGAAGGTATGATGTAAAACTGGGAATTCTTCTTCAATTCGTTAGGACGTCCGGTAGGCTGATTTTCTGCGTCCGAAGATACTCAATGGTTGTCGGACGGCTGATGCAGTCTTTTTGTGCGTCCGACAGTTTCAGCATACTTTGTCCCTTTCAAATGTGCTTAATCTTTGAACCTGATTTGTTTCATTTCTGAAAAGGCCTTTGAGGAGATGTTAGTAACATCCATTTGTTTTGTAATCATCAAAAGTTAAGGACCAATGCCAACATTGTCAAAAAGAAAGAGATTAGCACTTTGACTTTTTTCCTTGATACTAAAATAGAGAAGAGCCTCTCTAAATTTTTTATTATTTTTATTATACAAAGAGGAGGGTACTTTCTTCTAAAGTTCTTTAACTTGCTAAGTTAGTTTAATGGTGGAATGAATTGCTTAAAAAATAACTTTATGGGGTAAATTGATAATGAGATTATAGTTTATGGGGGCAAAGTGATAATAATTTTAGGAGCTAAACATGTCATTTCACTTTAATTCCGTTAAATTTGATCATAGTCTTGAGGATAAATTTACTAAAAGGTAATGTTAAGAGGGAAATTGACAGGGGCACCGAACGTTAAGGGGATAAAGTGATAATAACCCTTTTATTCATGAAATAAATCCTATTTACATGCTTCCACTATGGTATTAGGAAAGATGAGATTTAAGAAATAGCGAAGGGACAGAAGGATTAGAACCCATGATCTCTATTTTTAAAAAAAAATTCTTAATAGGAGAGGTGGTGTGATTTAAGAAACGAAGAGGGAGAAAAGCAATTTGAACCTAGGACTTCTGCACCTTGAGATCTCAACCTTTCGATTAATAAACAAACCATGAAATTTTACATAATCCAAATTGTTAGTTTTCCAACCAGATGTACGCTAATGCATATTGACAACATTCTGAAATTAAAAGAGCACATCTTCACAGGATTTTTTTGCATGATAATAGCATTAGCTTCCCTTTTAAGTAGTTCTAGTAAAGTTTCAAATTTCCAGTAGTTTAAAATATAAACCAAACTATTTAATATTTGAATTAAACTTAGCTCGATAAGAGTTTGTTCAAGTTTGGTTCACCAACTAATCAAGTTAAATATGAACAAAATTTTGTGTGCACTAAATCTTCAAGTTTGGATTGAGTTTGGCTCATTCATCATAAAATTTAAAATTTACATGTTAAAATTTTAAGCTAGTTGAGCTTGAATCAAGTTAATCTCTACAGAATCTCATTTAAATTTGACTCAATAAATAAATAGGAGAAGTTTGAACACAATATCAACTAGTGTGAATACCCGTGCTATGCACAGTACTAACATTATTGAAAAAATGAAAATAAAAGGGTGAATTAAAAAAGGTTAAAAAATTGTAACAACACAATTAAAATATAATATCTGTCTAACAATAGTTTGAAATATGATAGAATGTGTATATTATTCAAAAATTACCTTTTTTTGAAAGATAGATCTTGAAAAAATAATAGAAATTTATATTAGAAAATGAATGATATATGAATAAAAATGAATGTAATTAAATGTTGTTAAAATGAAATACTTACAAATATTATGTATTCGATTTGATAATCTTGTATGAAAGTGCGAACACTCTTCACATCGATCAACTTTTAGTACGAAAGTTAAAATTGGTAATTTAATTAATTCTGTTAAATTTTGTGGAATGCGTACTACAAATGAAAATGCACGATCTTTGCATGAATTGATTCGTTGGTTGAACAACCTATCACCATTGTCCTGAGAATTGAGTACGTGCGAAATTCAAAATTAGTGTATTGTTTTTACATAGTTTATAAATAGCATTATAAAAAATAAACATATATCAAGAAATTCTACCTTCCTTTGTAATTCTCAAAATAAGAAACATCACAACCAAATACAAATCGTGCATGTTTGTCATGTAGATTAAGATGCATGTTACCATTGAAATCTTTGATTTGTATGTTTATATTGTACCTGTTTGACAAATAAAATGTTATATACAATACAGAAATATTTGTTGAAATTAAAGGTACATGAAATTAATTACCTAACAACAGTGTCGACCACGTCATTACATTACATACACACTGTTTTTGAAAAATGACCTTCACATAGTTGTCCACAATTTTTGCATAACTCATAGAACATGTTTTCTATGTTAATGCTCTGAATGTAAGCAAGTATTCAAAAATATTTAATCTAGTAAGAATGAACGAAGGTATATGTAATAATTATAAATTTAAAAAATTTATGCAGTAATTAAATTAAATAAAGTAAGTTTACCATATGCATGATTGTATATTCGGATATCCATATTCTCTTTGAATTTGCTATCAACAATGCTTGTGATGTTGTAAAATTGTTTGACCTCAACCACGTAACTAACTTTCGAGCACATGTATTATTTTCAAACCTACAATTTTTTGAAATACATGTTGATAAAAGTATGAAACAACATTAAAAGTTTGATATAGTGTTACTGATGGAACTCACCAACTGCGCAAGTATCAAGCAAAATCTAAATTGTGATTGATATTGAATTTGCTAGTTTCAATTGTACAAAGTGATAGTCCTGCATAGTATGGTTATATTCGCTAAAAAACTATTCAAATTATATAGAGTATAAGTAAAAGTATTTGATTTACCTCTGAAATTTCGTACACAAATACCACATGCTAGTAAAATATTATTTTTTGTAGCAGACTGATATTATAGGATTTGTAGTATATTCAATAACTTGATACTCAAATCACCGATGAGGCAACGTTTGCCTAAATAAGTTTTACAGTGTCCTAACTCCTTGCAAAAAAAAAGCGCTAAATAGTCCTAATTGGCATTGCAAGTTACGGCAACGTGCTAGTGGCATCTAGGCCTAATTTTTTTTTGTCAAAATCTAGTCCTAATTGGTTCTGCTGTTTTTTGATAATGTTGTATGCTTCCGAATTAAAATTGTATTAAAATAGCATGTAAATGATGTTATGAAACAACTAAAATGTGGATGTCCCTTTGTATTCCCAAGAGGATTAATTCATGATTTATGGCTATATTATGTATAGAAGTTACAATCCATAAATCTATTCATGTAGTGGAGAAACCGTTTCATAGGTTTCTTCATATTATTGTAGTAGTGGGTGTTCAATAGAATTGATGTACCTTTAATCTTGTAGTACCTATATATAGAGGTACATTGACACCCTTTGAGATGACTTTTGTATCTTATTGGAATATAAGAATATCACTCTCTATTTCTCTACTTCTTTCTCCAATATTTCACTTGATATTATAGTAGCTTATTTTATTAGTTTTATAAGACGTTATCAGCACGAAATCTCTACTTTTGAGCAAAAGGTGAAAACGGAGGCTCTACCTTGAACAAAGGTGAAGCACAAGATTTTGTCAAAATTCTGCCCATATTTCTTCAAGAAAATTCTAAGGTAAATTTCTAACTCAAAAACTTATTTCAATTTCTTATGGCTAATCTTACAAAACAAGAGTTCGTACCTCTTGATATTTCTGGAAAAAATTATTTATCATGGGTATTAGATGTTGAAATTCATCTTGAGGTAATGGGTTTTGGTAATACTATTGTGGAAAAAAATGAATCCTCAAGCCAAGACCGCGCCAAAGCTATGATTTTCCTTCGTCATCATTTAGATGAAGGATTAAAAATAGAGTATCTTACTATTAAAGATCCTCTTGTCCTTTGGCTAGATTTGAAAGAAAGATTCGACCACCTGAAGTTGGTCGTTCTTCCAAAAGCCCGATATGATTGGCTTCACTTACGGCTGCAAGATTTTAAATCTGTCAACGAATATAATTCAGCCATGTTCTGAATCACTTCTCAATTATCATTATGTGGCGAAAAAGTCACTGATGAAGATATGTTAGAGAAAACATTTTCTACTTTACATGTCTCTAACATGCTCCTGTAGCAGCAATATCGAGAGAAGGGATTTAAAAAATATTCTGAACTTATCGCATGTCTTCTCTTGGCTGAACAAAACAATGAATTATTGCTGAAAAATCATGAGTCCCGACCAACTGGTGCAAGTCCATTTCCTGAAGCGAATACGACCCAATTTCAAAATTCTGGTCGAGGTCGTGGACGTGGCCGTAGAGGTGGCCGTGGACGTGGCCGTGGCCGTGGACGTGATCGTAGTAAATTTGTGCCTCCTGAAAATTTTAACCGTGGCAAACAACAAAATGTTTCTCAAAAGAGGAAAAATAACTACGATCAGAAAAATGGAGAAAAGAAAGTTTATGAAGAAAAATGCTACCGATGTGGTATGGAAGGTCATTGGTCCCGTACCTGTCGTACGGCTGAACATCTTGTTGACCTCTATCAAGCATCATTGAAAACGAAAGACAAAGGTGTTGAGACAAATTTCATTGATCAAAAGAATGATTATGATGATGGTGATGATGTTGAGACAAATTTCATCGATGTAGCTGATTTTTTTGAGCATCCTGAAGATGTCAACAAATATCCCATGATTATTTAGATATTTTTATGATGCTTTATATCTTTCATGTAATTTCCTTTCCATTGAATATTTATTTTCGCATCTTTATTAATATTTATTTTTATTTGAAATTTTCTTCTTGAAGAATAAATGGATGTCAAATATTTGGGATTAAATAATGGTGATGATAATATTTGTCTTATTGATAGTGCTACTACGCACACCATATTGAAAATAAAAAATATTTTTCTTATTTGAAAATGGGAGAAACAAACGTTAATACCATTAGTGGTAGTACAAAATTGATTGAAGGCTCCGGAAGAGCCACTATGAAGGGACTAAAATTATTGTAAATAATGCACTATTCTCTCCCAAGTCTCGAAGAAACTTATTGAGTTTTAAAGATATCCGCGAAAATAGATATCATATCGAGACAATGACTGAGACAAATGGTGAATTTTTATTAATCACAAGTATCATTTCTGGAAAAAAATGCGTAGTAGAAAAATTACCTTCTTTTTCTTCTGGGTTATATTATACACAAATTAGTGCAATTGAAATTCATCACCTAGTAGACCAGAAGTCTACTCTTCTTAATGATTTTATGGTTTGACATGATCGTCTCGGACATCCCGGATCTATAATGATGAGACGAATAATTGAGAATTCACATGGCCACTCATTGAAAAATCAAAAAGTATTAACAGCCAATGAATTCTCTTGTGTTGCTTGTTCTCAAGGAAAATTAATTATTAGACCATCACAAGTTAAAGTTGGGACTGAATCCCCTGCATTTCTAGAACGAATTCATGGTGATATATGTGGGCCTTAAATTGCGAGCACAATTTTCAGATTACCCAATAAAGAAAATTTGTCTAGATAATGCTGGTGAATATTCGTCACATGCTTTTGACGATTATTGTATGTCTATTGGAATAACTGTTGAACATCCTGTAGCTTATGTTCACACACAAAATGGTCTAGCCGAATCACTTATTAAACGGCTACAATTAATTGCTAGACCATTGTTGATGAGGTCTAAACTTCCTTCATTTGCTTGGGGACATGCTATTTTACATGCAGCAATATTTGTGAGAATTATGCCGACAAGTTATCATATTTATTCTCCCCTACAATTAACTTTTGGTTATGCGCCCAATATTTCTCATTTACGAATATTTGGTTGTGTGGTGTATGTCCCAATTGCACCGCCCCAATGTCGTAAATTAGGCCCCCAAAGAAGATTGGGGATATATGTCGGATATGAATCGCCTTCAATCATTAAGTATATGGAACCATTAACAGGTGATTTATTTACTGTGAAATTTACAGATTGCCATTTTGATGAATCACATTTTCCGACATTAGGAGGAGATAAAAATCAACCTAAAAAGGAAATTACTTGGAAAAAATCGTTGAATTTCCTTGATTCTCGCACTAAAGAATGTGAACTAGAAGTTCAAAGGATTATACATTTGTAAAAAATTGTAAATCAATTACCGGATGCATTGAATGACTCCAGAAGAGTTACTAAATCACATATTCCTGCTAAAAATGCTCCGATTAAAATTGATGTCCCTGAAGGACAAATTACAAGTGCTAATGAGTCTAAAGCACGCTTGAAGCTTGGGAGACCTCTTGGTTCCAAAGATAAAAATTCTCGAAAGAAAAGAGGAGTAGATGAATCAACAATTAGTGACAAAATTCAACCTCCTGAAGAGGTTGCTCCTAAAGAGCCAATTCTTGAAGAGAATGAAATTATAGAAAATTCAATAAATTTTGTCACTTCAAGAAAAAGTTGGAACCGAAAAGAAATAATTATTGATAGTATTTTCACATATAATGTAGCACTTGATATTATGGCAGAGGACGAGGATCATGAGCCTAGATCGGTTGATGAATGTTGAGGTAGAAATGATTGGCCAAAATGGAAAGATATGATCCAATCTGAATTGGACTCACTGGTTAAAAGAAAAGTTTTTGGACCTGTAGTCCAAACACCTAAAGGTGTAAAGCCAGTAGGATATAAATGGGTATTTGTGAGGAAAAGAAATGAGAAAAATGAAATTGTGAGGTATAAAGCAAGACTTGTAGTCCAAGGATTTTCACAAAGGCCTGGATTTGATTATGATGAAACGTATTCATCTGTAGTGGATGCTGTCACATTTAGATATCTCGTGTGTTTTGAAGTACATGAAAAATTAGATATGCGTCTAATGGACGTCGTTACTGCATATTTATATGGGAATCTTGAAAATGATATTTATATGAGAATCTCCGAAGGGTTCAAAATGCCTGAAGCATGCAAATCAAATCCTAAAAATATTTATTCTATTAAATTACAAAGGTCTCTGTATGGGCTTAAACAATCTGGACGTATGTGGTATAACCGCCTCAATGAATGTTTAACTAAAGAAGGTTATACAAATGATCCAAATGTCCATGTGTTTTTATCAAGAAAAATGGATCAAATTTTGTGATAATTGCTGTATATGTTGATGATCTAAATTTGATTGGAACTCCTGAAGAGATTCAAAATAGTGTTGAATATTTGAAGAAAGAATTTGAGATCAAAGATTTTGGAAAGACAAAATTCTGCCTTGGTTTACAAATTGAGCATTTGAAAGGTGGAATTTTTGTCCACCAAACTGCTTATACCCAGAAGGTATTAAAGCGATTTTATATGGATAAAGCACATACATTAAGTACCCCAATGATCGTCAGATCATTAGATCCTAATAAAGATCCTTTTAGACCACGAGAGGAAAATGAAGAGATACTTGGTCTTGAAGTACCATATCTCAGTGCAATTGGTGCACTAATGTATCTTGCTAATTGTACAAGACCTGATATATCATTTGCAGTGAATTTATTAGCAAGATTTAGTTCCTCACCCACAAGACGACATTGGAATGGTATTAAACATATTTTTCGCTATCTCCAAGGAACAATTGATCTTGGTTTATTTTATTCAAATAAATCCAAATCTGAATTGGTTGGTTATGCTGATGCTAGGTATTTATCTGACCGCATAAAGCAAGATCTCAGACTGGCTATCTATTTACATATGGAGGTACAACCATTTCTTGGCGATCTACAAAACAATCATTAGCCGCCACTTCATCGAATCATGCTGAAATAATAGCAATTCATGAAGCCAGTCGAGAATGTGTTTGGTTAAGATCAATGACCCACTATATTCGAAAGAGTTGTGGGTTATCCTCCGAAAAAGAAAATCCTCCAACTATATTATATGAAGATAATGCAGCTTGTATAGCCCAATTGAAAGGAGGATATATGAAAAGAGATAGGACAAAGCATATTTCACCAAAATTCTTTTTTACTCATGATTTGCAAAAGAATGGTGAAATTGATGTGCAACAAATCCGATCAGATAATAATTTGACGGATTTATTTACCAAGGCATTGCCAACTGTAACATTTGAGAAATTGGTGAAGAGTATTGGAATGTGACGATTAAAAGATCTCAAATGATGTTTGCATCAGGGGGAGAAATTAATGCACAAGAATAGTGTACTCTTTTTCCTTCACTAGGGTTTTTATCCCGATGGATTTTTCTCTAATAAGGTTTTAACGAGGCATATTCTTTGTGTAATGGTCATCCAAGGGGGAGTGTTATGAAACAACTAAAATGTGGATGTCCCTTTGTATTCTCAAGAGGATTAATTCATGATTTATGGTTATATTATGTATAGAAGTTACAATCCATAAATCTATTCATGTAGTGGAGAAACCGTTTTATAGGTTTTTTCATATTATTGTAGTAGTGGGTGTTTAATAGAATTGATGTACCTTTAATCTTGTAGTACCTATGTATAGAGGTACATTGACACCCTTTGAGATGACTTTTGTATCTTATTGGAATATAAGAATATCACTCTCTATTTCTCTACTTCTTTCTCCAATATTTCACTTGATATTATAGTACCTTATTTTATTAGTTTTATAAGAAATGAGCATTTGTCTTTAATTAAAGAATAAAAAGAATTTAAAGTATAAATAACAAACTATAAATGGTTTGTGAAGTAGATTATGGGAAAGTTTTAAATTTTAAAATTGACTGGTGATAGGGTTGGTTATAATCCACTACTTTTTATGTATTAAAATAAATACCAAAATCTAGACAAAAATCTATAACCCACTACTTGTTCCGTTCTTGAGATTTTTTTTAGGGTTAAATATAGTAAGCCCCTTAACTTTATATTTAACTGCACATTACCCCATCAACTTTACATTTAGTTGCACATTTGTGATTTTTTTGAAACGTGATTGTAATTTGCAAAGCTCATTTGTAGGGGTGGTTATAGGGTTTGTGTGGTGATAAATATTTCTTAATTATAAAAATGTAACATTGTATTAAAATAGCATACGAATGAGCATTTGTCTTTAATTAAGGAGTAAAAAGGATTTAAAGTATAAATAACAAATTATAAACGGTTTATGAAGTAGATTATAGGAAAGTTTTAAATTTTAAAATTGACTGGTGATAGGGTTAGCTATAATCCACTACTTTTTATGTATTAAAATAAATACAAAAATCTATAACCCACTACTTGTTCCGTTCTTGGGATTTTTTTAGGGTTAAATATAGTAAGCCCCTTAACTTTATATTTAACTGCACTTTACCCCCTCAACTTTACATTTAGTTGCACATTTGTGATTTTTTTTAAACGTGATTATAATTTGCAAAGCTTATTTGTAGGGGTGGTTATAGGGTTAGTGTAGTGATAAATATTTCTTAATTATAAAAATGTAATATTGTATTAAAATAGCATACGAATGAGCATTTGTCTTTAATTAAGGAGTAAAAAGGATTTAAAGTATAAATAACAAACTATAAACGGTTTATGAAGTAGATAGTGGAAATGTTTTTATAACCCACTACTTTTTATGTATTAAAATAAATGCAGAAATTTAGAAAAAAGAATGAGAAGTTTGGAAACCATTAAGAGGGTCTCTGCTAAAAATCTCTTCTGCAATACATATAGATATAGATCTTCTAAAAGCAAGCAAACAAAGAAATTTGAAAATTAAAGTATTTAATTTAATTAGGCCGGTTTGGGTAATTCAATAAAGGGCCGAAGTTAATAATATTATGACATGTAGAGTCAAATTTAACCTGACTTCATAGTTCATTATGTCCGCTTCTCCATGTTACATAAAACGGGCTCCTTGAATGGCTGGAGAATTTTGAAGGAATATTTGGCTCAAGTTCTACTGTACCATTTTTCTTACCGTGTAACATTTACACCAAAGGATTGCCACGCATGATACTAATTCTGGAATGAATTCACAGGCTTTTGCAGACTCTGCTGGTAGTAATTGATCTACATTGTGCACTAGTCAAGAGCAATACATATTTATTGTTCATATCGTTATTATTTTCTTAGATCGAAAGCACATACTATCCTATTTTAACAGGGAGGAGGAATGCTACAGTTGTCGATGAATAGAGTCATTCCCTGGGGATTATGACCGATCTATAGTTGGCTTCAGATTCAAATATTTCTCGATGCTTTGCAGTCGCGATGTCCTACGTGTTTTCTTTTTCTTTATTTATCTTTGTTTTAGATTGACACGATTCTAGCAAGAGTACAATGTTGAACAAGTAATATAGGATGAGTTCTACCCATTAGTCTAAGGCCCATTCTTGTACGGATTGATAGTGTAAGGCGTATTTGATAATTTGATTTAGCACTTAAATTTAATGGATTCAGATTTTAACATGTTCAGACGTATTTGATAACAAAAAATCGAACATTTGAATTAATTATATGCCACTGAATTTTCTAGGCAAAATTTGCTTCAAAAAATAAGTGATAAACTATTCACTTATTACTTAATGTGATATAAACTTAAATATGTCAAATTTAGTACTTAACAATTCAATAATTTAATAGATTCATATTTCAAATTTTAGTTTTCAAACTTTAGTTGTATTAAACACAACCTAAGTGTTAAAATTGAGTATTTACCTATCCCTAATTTGAACCTATTGAATATTTTAGAATTAAAACAAGCTGAATATGAGTAAAACAAAGTCAATTGAAGTGACTAAACAAGATAAAATCAATAATGAAAGCAACCAAGTCACATGTTATTTTCTGTGTCAAGATAATAAAGATAAAGCTTTCTTACATTGGCAGTGTTATATGAGTTGGATGCATGTTTCATGTACAAAATTTAGAATTTAAATTCATATTTTGGACATATCTCATGCATCAAGGGTCGCAACTCGCAAGTGTACACATCATCAGTACGAAAGATTTGTTGTTTATATGGTGGGCACTATGCTAAGAAAATTAAGAAAATTGATGAACTTAGGAAGAGGGTGAAAGTAAACAAGAAAGAATAACTATTCTTTTATTTCTCAAATGATCTTGAGTTCTATTTATCAATGATATAAGAGAGGGTCACACCTATTTATAAGGGAGTAGGGAAGAGTTCAAAATATATCAATTAACTGTAATGCATATTAAGATAGTGATAAGATCTTCTCGAAAGTCGAGTTTATCACCTCGAAAATCGTGATAGTTTTATCACCTTAAAAATAGTGGTAGATTTGTTGTCATCTAAGGGATGAAATAAATATGATAAAATCTATAATTATTTAATTATTTCATAACACTTTATAATTTGTTTGAAAGAACGTAAACATATCTAGAACAATTGTTTGTGCAACCATTCCTGCTCTTAGCCCTCATACATTGTTCATGACTAGATATGCGAGTTGCTTCGAGTAGACAGATGTCATATGTACCAATTTCTTAAACTATCCAATTCGGTGTGTTAGGAATCAGAGGCTACACAAGTTCTAGTTTGTGAACCCCCGGATCCGTTAGTTACATGCATGTTTTGAGGCATTTCTATATGATTGCTTCGTATGTGGAGAGGACGTACCGTTAATTTGTGACGTGTTGCGTAAGAAATTATAAAGTACGGATTGTCCTAGTAGCTTGTAACCTCTACAAACCTTGTTCCTTTTTAATAATTGGCTAACCTCGTATGCGAAGGAGGGCATCACTCCAAAAATTTTATTAATAAGCCAACAAAGAAGAAAAGAGAGGGGGACATAAATCTTACCATAATTACATAAATTTTTGAAAAAAAATTGTGAAATTAAGAGTATTACCCTTTTACAAACAATTACAAAATACCTATGCCCATCTTCGTCTAAAAGAAGGAAATGCTAAAATTTCCATTCTGACATATTCGAAACGACCCTTGGCAAAGCTGAAAAATAAGGAGGAGGGGCAGGAACGGTTGCAGGAAGATTTATGGCTAAGATTTGGCAAAAAAAAATGTAAGGTCTAGATTACATCTTGTATATCGTTTTTCACACCATGTGTTTGGCAAAACTGAAAAATGAGGAGGAGGGGCAAGATCGGTTACAGAAAGGTTTATGGTTAAGATTTGGAAAAAAAAAGAAAAAAGTAAGGTCTAGATTGCATCTTGTACATCGTATTTCACAACATGTATGGGACCCACAAAATTTTATTCTATAGTTATGCGTTGTTGAAAGTAAGTTATACCATGTACATATAAAGTTATATCTTGTGCATTTTGCACAAAATCAGTTCAAACGGTTTTCTGACAAACCGTTCCGGGCCCTTGTCCGAAAAATGATCATAAACCTTGTCAGTAGCTTCGGACACCCCAATATTGGCCAGTTTATCCACAGGTTTATTAGCCTCCCCGAAAACAATGGGAAATCTGGTTTTTACTCTTGGCAGATTACAAACCTCATTCTCTTGATACCTATACCCTTGGTAGTAAGTATTTATAGGATTAACTTTTGTAAAATTATAAAGGGTAAAATGTAGAAAAGTCTCTTAAGGTTAAGCGAACATACAAAAAGCCTCCTATAGTTTCAAAACATATATTCCGATACATCATAGTTTGAACTAATTTAAAAAAGTGACAGAAATCGTTTGAATTAACGAGTTTAAAATACACGCGCTTCTTCTGAGAGTATTTGTACTGGAAACAAACAAATTTTTAGTTGATATACCTATTATATATTTAGAGTTATAATACAAAAAAACCCCCTATGGTTAAGCAAATCTACAAAAAAAGTTCCTTATACTTTCAAATCATACAAACTAGTATCTCGTGGTTTGAACTAATGTGAAACATTGACAAAAAGTCATTTAAATTAACGAGTTTGAGGTTGCTTGACATGGAAAAATAATTTTTAGCTAATATATCTGTTAAACCTGTGACGACCCCACCTCCCCCTAGGGCGTACGCAAGGGTTTGGCAGACCGTCTGCCTAACTCTCACCAGAACTCACTCACGCCGTTACAAAATTTACAAAGTAACAATCTCAACAATAAGAGCAATATCAATTACAACCCTAAACATATACAATCGTGGACATCAAATGCCCATACAATCTCTAAATACAGCCGAGGAGTTAAACTTACAAAATAAAACCAAACAAATCCGCTAGAGACCTAAGGAGTGCCTACACAAGCAACTAACAACACTTAGACAAAGTCTATGTCTTCTCCAATTCCCACTCTCACATTCTTACCACTGTAAGGAAAACAAATTTATGGAATGAACTAGAAACCCAGTGAGGTTCCAAGAAAACATGCAAATAAACTAGCAGGCATGATATAATGTATAGCAAAGCAGGTAACCAGATAGATCATGCAATAATGTACAGTAAAAATCACATTCCTATCAAAGGATATAGTCTGCTCTCAGGAGCATGTACCACGGTTGCTTGTCCAGTGTCCGTTGACACTCAGTCAACCATGGAATTATAATGTCCGTAGATCACCACTAAACGTTCATCTCCATCCATCGATCATCCCCCTACCAGGCCCGAACGCTAATCAAGTACCCATGGTTCGTCAATCTCCTCGACTAATCCCTTTGCCGGCTTGATTCGATCAACTAATAATGGGATGGGCTTATAGCTCCAAGTATTCAAGTATTCATGATCTAGGCCGCAAGTATTCAAGTATTCATGATCTGGGGTTAAAGTCTCAAGTATTCAAGTATTCACGTGTGGAGTGTTGGTTGACGCAAGTAAAGATTGGAGACATTAGCTGTCACCTAACGCTCCGTATTCAAGCATGTCACGAGTTCAAGTCATGAATTCAAGTCACGAGTAAATAGGTTAGGAACTTGGTCCTTTACCTAAGGTTGCCCAACTTACCTGACCGCTCTAAGGCTGATCTCACGCAAGAGGTCCAACGAGGGTTCAATTCAGCTGTTACTGACCTACATTCACCATATGCATAAGTAACCCAAGTTCCCACTTATCCGACGTCTCGGATAAGGGTCCAAGGGCCCAGTTCAACCGCTGCAAGAAGATATACAGCCGGTCTACAATTATGCACATGTACATCCAAGTCCGCACGTAAGATCAAGTATTTCAAGTCAAGATACAGGTCACTTGTAAATCAAATTGCTTGTACATGCATGAACAAGATATCAAAAGTTTAGTTGAATTAGGTCAATTGCGATAAAGTACACACTCGCCTAAGAAATGACAAATCAAGTGCCTAGCAATTTTAGCAAAAGTAGCATAGAACACGCAGTTGGAACACTCACCTATTGATCACAATCTTTTTACTTCAAACCCCTGGTTCTTTCTTTTGGTCACTCTCAAGTCCTGTGGTCAGATAATACATCAAGAGTCTAGCCAATTCATGCCAATATAAATGTAAACTAAGAATTTTGAAACTTCACTTAGCCAATAAAGCAATTTGTAGGTTTACCCCTATATAGCTGTCAAAAATGCAAAGTTTTCTTATTCAAATCTAAGGGTAAAATTTCATGCATGATAGATTAATATGTCACGTATCATATGAATCAGGAACATGTCAATGATAGCCAAAACTTGTGAAGAAAACGAGACAAGAATCTCGAGATTCAAAGCTAGTTCAAGTAATCATATTAACAACTACCTTCTCACCTAGCCATACTCAAGTACAATTTTAAAGATGCCACACTATTCCAAGCCACAATATTTAAAGGAAATTACTTCCAAGTCAAATAAGTAAGCTCACCCCAAATCATATAGTTTCCAGTTCAATTCAAGGGGAAAATTATATGTTAGGTCAATGATTCAAGTAAAAGATAGTGCAAAAATATTTTCTTTTCATCCACGATTTGAGCTTAAAACTGTCCAAAATAGTTTGGAAGTTAGGCCGGAAATTCAACACTTAAAATTTTCGCTCTCATGCTAAGATTATGGTATAATCAAGTATTTAGGGCAATAACAAGATAATTTCACCATACAAAACCAAGAGAAAAGCCAAACACAATTGCTCTGTCTCTCAACCAGCTTTGAACAAATTTCCAACTTTGGTGGTATTCTTTGAAAAGGTATAACTTGAGTTCTGTAAGTCGGAAAATCACAAAATTTGCACAGTTGGAAAACAGACTTAAAGCACTAACAGGCTTTAGAAGACACCCCCATGAAATTCAGTTCATATATTAGTCAAATTTCAGGTTATAAATCACTAATATCACAAGTGCAGAAATAGAACAGTCATGATTTTCAAGAAAATTTGTAAATTTTCTGTTCTTTATAGAAATTGAATAAAATCGTGAATTTTATACCGTTGTAAGCTCTCTGAGTCTTGTTTCAAATGCAATAAACGGACTCAATTCCAATTTTTCTATATGAAGTTATAGTAAATTTTCCAAAGCTGTGCAGAGCTTCCTGCGAAAATTTCCAGATTGCTAATAATGTGAAAAAATGCAACTTTCACTAACAAAACCTCATTCCCTTGACTGAAATTCAATATACACTTGCAGTATAAAGTCTCATAGTGCATTTTGAGCAAAATTGAACTTAAAATCATCATGAAATTTTGGAAATCGCTAAAAATCCAGCCCCTGTTTTCAGCCAGCAAGCACATGGTTTCTCAATTGTTTTTCCAATCATTCCTTCAACTAAATTCCCACAATTTCAAGCAAACTTAGCTAACATATCCATAAGGTTTTATCACCAACAAAAAAATAGGTATCTATAGTCAAAATCTTAACAAGAAAATCACCATAAGTGCATACACCATCCAAACCCTAAGAACTCAAGCATCAAGTTCAAGTATCATCAAGTTCAAGTACCACAAGAGTTCACTTATTTTAAACATAATGTGACGCTCCCATTTCTCCCTAAGGCGAACCAAAGGGTATCCGCGGGACGCCTGCCCAGCTCTCGCCAGGACTCACTACAATCCATCATTCAAAAGCTCGAAATACTTTAAGTAACTTCAATACATAATTAAAGTACTTCAAATATCTCACACTTATAATTATGCAACTTTCAAGCTTAAATACAACCCAACGGAAAAGGGTACAATAGGCATCCGTTATAATATAACTTAAAGTCTTCAAAAGAAAATAATCTAGTACTACTCACGAGCACCCTTGGTCTCGAACCCTGTAAAAGAAAATCACAGCGTGGGATGAGCTACACAGCCCAGCGAGGTTCCAAGACACTCTAACAGTTCAAATAAATCAAGTAAAGGGAGCATACCACATGTATGGTTCAAGGTTACTCAATGGCATGTTATCATGAGGTGATAATCATTGTACGGGTAATTTGAGACATTTATCATGGTATGAGACATTTATCATGAGACAGTCATCATGGTTCAAGACATTGGCATGTATAGTTCACGAGTGATTGGAGCTTATTACAGGTGCGAGTAATTAAGCATGTTACAGGTATGGAGCATTAACATGAAACAGGTATCATGATATGAGTACATTGGACAGGTAACAGGTATGGAGCATATCACAGGCATAGCTCAGGATTTCATGTTGGCATTTTAGCATGAAACAATTATCATGATACAAGGTAAACATATACTGTAGGATACGGTGTTCCAGTGGAACTCTGTCGGTCATCTGCACCTTATGACTTCTGGATCCCCTCGGTTTGGCTGGCCATCACCTTATCCCTCCAGTGGTAATACTCGAGTATACCGAAACGGTGTCCCAAGGTTCCAACCTACCCGACCGAGCCCAGTCCTGACTCGAGTAGGTTAGTAACCATGAGCAGGGCCCAGTTCAGCTTAAAGCTTACAACATGCACAAGTAATCAAGTAATTCGGCAAAAGGTAAAATTCATCATTTGTGTAGGTCGAGTGAGGTAAAGTACACACTCGCCTAACAATGATGGACAACTTCATATAACATGTGATTCATGATAATCAAGTAATCAAGTGGATACTTAGCACGTAAGCACGTAAGCAATACAAGTTGATTTCAGGGAAGCATGTAATTCACAGATATCAAATAATCATGTGGATTGGAAATCATGTGAGCAAATAGTCAAGTAATCAGGTAGTCATGTGGGTTGGTAAACGGTTCACGGTTGACGGGTAACGGTTGAGTAGTGACGGTTAATTGACAGGCATTTGTCATATTAATAGGCCATCATTGGCCGTTATCCCATTTTTACCATGTGAGAGTCGAGGAGATTCACTCCAACGACGTATGCAACCATAGCATACCAAGTCATGTTATTTGAGCATTTCCAAGCATGAGTTATTCATCTCAAAAGAGAACGAGTGCGATAAAGTACACACTCGACTCCATTTTTCAAAACCGAGTAGGCTAAGCAAGCAATCTAGCAAGTTAAGCATGTATCGAGTTCATATGGTCATTTGATATGGTTAATCATTTAACCAATTCATGTAGATATGCAATGCAAGTATACATTCCTTAAATAGGCATGAGTATGGTAAATACTTAACACATAATACTTAACACTTAATAATCATGAAATGAGCATGTTCTAGACTTATTCAATTACGTATTCCTATATGGAACATTCACCTAGTCAAAACAAGCGAGTAGTTCTCAAACAAGCGTTTTAGGTGTCCGCTCCGGGTTCCTCTTGGAGATTCCCTCGAGTGCCTGAGCAAACAATAATCAAGTACCACTCAATATCACTACGAATCTCTAATTATCGAGGAAGATTGTACTCTAGTGCAATCTAAGGAAATCTTATGAAAATGAACCTCAATTACTCGTAAATCGAGGTTCAAGTGGAGTTTCTTAAAGTACATGAGCAATCGAGTTTTCATTTTGGAAATCAAGTATAAAATGTTCGAGTAATATCGAAGGAATAAGGAGTATTTGAAAACTCCATTCCCTTGGAAATTCGGAAAATTTTCAGGTCTGATACAATACTTTGAAAAATCGTATCTCACATTCTACATTTCAAAAATTGGAAAACTTGGTACCATTGGAAACCTCTTTGAAAGTACTAAAAGTTCTTAGAAGACACTTTTCCACGAATGTAAGTGAAAGGCACTCAAATTTTGGCTCAAAATTGGTAACTTGAACTACCAAGACAGATTTAAGTTGGTTTTTGGCCAACTTTGGAAATTCGGCAAAATTCACTTGTTTTGAACAAACCTTTGAAATTTGGAAATCAATTAGTGTTGCAATCCAAGAGTATAAAAAAAACAAGCGGAATGAGAAACGGAGTTTCGAGCACCAAGATATGGTGACCCAAAGTTACCAAAATTTCCTTGTTAAACAAGGGTTTTCAAACTTAAATCATGAACTTTGGAAGTTTGATTGAACATCAAAACGACCTCGGAATAGTACAAAATTTGGTATGTATATATGAACATATAAGGGTTATTCCTCTACCAAATTTCATAGAAAAATATGCACGGGAAGTCGGTTAATGAAACCACAAGAAATTCCAAGGCTAAGTTGCCTTTGAATTTCCGTTTTGCCGTTTTTCAAACGTTTGGCCAGGGCACATTTCAAACATGGTCCATTCCAGTAAGAAATGTCTAAAATATGTCCAAGGTGCATTTGATAGGTGATTTATACCAAGAAGCTTCGGAAAACAAGTCCCAAATCATTGTTAGTTACAAATCTGTCCAAGTGGAAAATTCTATCACTGTAGCAGTTTCAAACTTTGGCCACAACTCACTCAATTCAACTTGGAATTGGGTGTGGTTGATGGAGTTGGAAAGATATCTCATAAATATGAATTTTCTTAGAAGAAACCATTTTCAAATTCCATCCACAAACAGCTCGTTTTTGAGCATCAAGAAGTAATTTCTGTCCTGTCTCCTGGAGAGCAACGAAACAGGGCAGTGATTTTCAAACGAATGGTGTGGTTCACTCGAGTGGAACTAGGTCGTGTATTTTATACCAATGGAAATCTGGGAATGTCTAGTTTCCATTGCCACAAACGGCACTTGATTTCGACATCAGAGCAAAGAGTTATGGCCGATACAAAATGACTGCCTGGGCAATACGGGATTCATTTTCCAGTTTTGCTAACTTTGGAAATCAACTCATTTGACCAACCAAATCATGTTATTTTTCAATGAAACTTTATACATAACTCATATAACATGTATACATCATAAAAAAGTCATTAGAACCTCAAAAATTTGCACTAAAGTGCACGAAATTCATAAGGGCAGAATTGGAATATTTTTGCTCTTCACCTCCTTTGAGTTTCCTTTCATCAATACAACTTATTTCCACTAATTTAAGTACTAAACCAACATTAATAACATTAAAACTCATGAAATCAGTCCTCAAGTCATTGTGGGAGTTCATAGAGCCCACACACCAAAATCCAACATAAATAAAGCTACCCATGTAAATATACAAGCTTATAAGTGCAATACTACTTCCATAAACTAAGATTCAAGGGGTTGATCGTCATTACCCCCTTAGATGATCAAGATCAGAAATTTTTGTTCACTTTGAGCCCCAAGAAAACCGTGGAAATGAAGCTTTCTTCCTAGCTTAAGTGAATCTCTAAGTTGTTTGCAAGTTGTAGTTAAATTTTGGTGGAGTTTGGTGGTGTTTTGTTGAAGAAATGAAGATGGAATTTGAAGAGCTTTGAGTTGTTTCTTTTGTTTCCTTGGCCGGCTGTTCTTGGAGCAGAAAAGAAGGAGTTGCACGGCACTTTAGATGATGAATTGAAGGGTTTTGATCTAGTGTGATGCACCCATGTGAAACTAAAATGTGTGGCTCTCATTGATTCAAAGGTCAACTCTTTTTCCCGCGTGCACGCTCTCGTTTCGTGCTCGATTCCTCTCGCGTTTGTTTCACTAGTGCACTAAACCTCTAATGCACTTATATTCATATAAATATTATTCACTCTCAATTGTCCCAAAATAAGGGTCTAACGTTCCTCAATTTAAATCGCGCGTGTGAAAACGCGTATCTCCAATTTAAGCGCGATAACGCGAAACTTCCGAGAAATTCTTATAACGATAGTACTAATAACTATCACTTGAGTATTTAAATATTAAAATACCTAATTTAGGTCCATTGTACATGTCTCCAATATTCCAAACTTATTGTACTCTCAATCGGTCAAGATTTCCAAAGACGTGTTCACTATTTTCACTAAACGAGCTTCCGAAAATTAATTTTTGAAACAAGTCACTTTAAAAATATAATGAAACTATATTTCCATGTAATTAGGTCTCAAGAACTTAGAAAATAATATTCGGGGTAAAAGGCCAAATAAATAATTAAATAAGCTAGAAATAGGAGATTAAATAAGTAAATTTTGCGAGTCCTCACACATAAGACAAAGAAAGAAAGATGATCTAGTATTTTAACCTCTTTTGCTGTCCAAACCAAGATGAAGCTCAACCACAATCCACCAACTCTTCTTCCCTTCCAAGCTCATGCCAAGGTTGATGGCCAATCCAATATTTCTCCTTCCTTTTCCCACAAAACTAAGCAAGATGGAAACTAGATTGGATGAAGTTTTTCTTCCCCTTTTCCTCCCCAAATTTCAGCCCTCCCTCTCTCTTTCTCTCTTAGTGTTTAATTTTGGAAGACAAGAAATGGAAAATGGCAAGAAAGCTTGGTCAATGAAGTCTTAAAGAGATAAAACTTGGTTCCTATTGTGACACATGTCCAATTCTCTTAGTTTCTTGCTTAAAATAATTCATTTGTCTCTTATTGTACTAAACCCCTTTTTTCTCTACTATATTTTTCACACACCTCACTAAAATTTGCTATCACTGCACTCACTAACTCCAACATGCATCGATAAAAAAAAATCATGAAGACTACTAATCACGATCAAATCTTTAGACAAATATATAAATAGACAATCAAATTAAGAATTAAATGGGTAAAGTGAAATGCAATTAGAACGTATAGAACGTGTAAAATGAACAAATTTTCTCTCGAGTCCTCACAAAACCCTTTAAAACTCATAAAATTTTAAAAAACAACCCAAAACTCCCAAATACAACTCACCTTATTTCTATACATAAAATAAATAAATAAAAATTTTCAAATAAAAGTTACCTTATTTCTATAATAAAGTAACTTTCAAATACAACTTACCTTATTCCTATGCACAAAATAAATAAGTAAAAGCAACATGTACTCATAAAGGGCATTTCTACAAGTTGACTTCACCACAGAGGATTTTTTTCGTAAGTTTGCTTAATAGAATCGTAGTAAGAAGGTCTTTTATTGTGTATATATATTAGAGTAATTATGTCATTTCATCCGCCTCTGTTGATTTTGATGATTTCCGTTGCTGTTTCTAATTTGTTCAAACCATAAGAGGTCGAAATGTATAATTTAAAATCATAAGATGCTTTTCCATAGGTTAGCTTAATCACAAGGGGCTTGTTTGTATTTTATCCAAATATAAATGAATGTGGTTAACATGGATAATTACCTCTATCTGGTAACTTTCAATCGAAGCACTAAACTTAAAGATCTCGGGAAATCTCGTATCTTGTTGAATGTATCATACTTCTCCACTGTTTTCAATATTACAGTCTCAAATCTTGTTCTGATGACTGGATTAAGATTTAAGGTTGCATCCTATCCTTTAATTCAAAGGCCACGTTACTTTTGCCTAAAAAGTGGATGACAAAATTATGTGGTAGGATACGTAACACTATTACGCCCTTTATGGAACAATTTCGTGGTCTTGGTGGTGGAATATTCATGCTTTATAAATCTTGATTTGGATTTGATGGTTAATAGTCACCAAAATTGTGACGACCCCACCTTTCCCTAAGGCGTACCCAAAGGTTTGGCGGATCGCCTGCCCAACTTTCGTCAAGATTCACTCACTTACATTCTGAAAATAGTCTTTCACGCCTCTAGGTTGACATACAAGGTTCTCAAATCAACCATAATTCAACTTCATTTACAAGCCAAAAATGAAATGTAGCTTTACATTGCCAAATATCTCAAATACATTCAATCCATAAAAGTGCAAGTACAAGAAACTTATACACACTAGTTCATGCTTACTTGCTCCAGCCTCCACTCCTGTAAGGAAAACAAACTAATGGAATGAGTTAAAAGTCCAGTGAGATTCCCAAACAAGCATTCAAGCAGGCGAAACATGGAAACATTTACATTTAGCACTTTGCATACTTGGCACAGTAATAAGCAGTCATTCAAGAATCAATCATTCATTCATTGAAAGGATACGTGCTCACTTGGAGCCATTCATTCAAGTCATTCATTCATTCATTCGCCAACCATTTTCCTTTTCCCTCCGACATTAGAAAATATTTGCAAGTGAAAACCCCTTCAATGTTCTTGTCATTCATTCATTGATTTCATTGCATTGAATTCACTGGCCAGTTCTCCACCAGACTTCGTGGTAATACTCGAGTATACCAAACATTGTCCCAGGGTCATCAGCCGCCCGACTGAGTCTGCTTCTGGTTCGAGTCGACTGGCAACGAAGGGCAAGGGCCCAATTTAGCCAAAAGGCTTACATTCGTGCACAAGTATCATTCAATCATTGAAAATTCACTTTTGCTTGGGTCGAGTGCGATAAAGTATACACTCGCTCATTGAAAATCCATTTAGCAATCATTGGAAAACATTTAACATCCCGACAACATTCACAACATTTCACATAGTCATTTAAAGCACACACATGCAAGGAACACTCACCGATATTAGTAGAGTAAATGTCAAAAGTTCGTCCCCGGGTTATGCTCGTGCTCACCAACAAATCCTAAGAACAACCAAGATAAAGATATTATAGTCCAACCATCCAAAGCTTAAGTGAACAAGGTTCGCATAATAGGCTCAACTATGAGCCACAAGCCTATACAAGATGGCCTCTCAAACACGTAGGGTTCAAGGGCAAATTTGAAGGTACAAATCAAAGAAAAATCTAAATGTATTCTAAAATTGAGGAGAGCAATTTAAGCATCCAAAATCTCACCAAAATAAGGTTTAAAACCCAGAAAATGTTTTTCCAAAGTTTTCCAAGTCCCACTCAATCCATTTGATAAAATTTCCAGCTTTGGTGACATTCTTTGAAAAAATATAACTTGAGTTCCGTAAGTCAAAAAATCATAAATCTTATACCATTCAAAAAATAGAATCAAAGTACTAATAAACTTTAGAAGACATCTTCATGAAATTCAACTCATAGGTTAGTCAAATTTCAGTTCAAACTCACTGCTGTCTCATGTTCAAAGACAGAACAGTCATGGTTTTTCAAGAAACTTTGCAGATTTACTGGTATTTATAGGAGTCGAACCAACCCCTGATTTTTACACCGTTGAAATCTCTATGAGTCTAGTTTCAAACGCAACAAACGGAACTCAATTTCAACTTTCCTATACGAAGTTATAGTTAATTTTCCAAAACTGCGCAGAGCTTCTTGAGAAAATTTTCCAGCAAACTATTAGTTTGAAAATCATATGCAAGAGGAAGACAAAAATGCCCTATATTCACACCTCAATCTCGCTTCCACTCACATGAACTACAAGAAAAAAAAAACAGCCAGAATCTCCCCTGTTTTTTCCTAATTTTCCCTTCAATTTCCAAGCATAAGCTCCATGGCAAAACAACCCAAATCAAGTCCAAGTTATAAGGAAAAAGGGGTTCTTATACTAGGCCACCAAACGAACTAATTTAAGCTCATGTCTAACATATAAACATCATATATCAAGGGTGGAAAATTCTCTACTAAAGCTAGAATTTTAGAACTAAAGATGGAAATTCTTATTTGGAAGCTTAAAAGTCACAATAAAGCTACAAATCTTCATACAAATCCATAACTAGGCTAGATACCATCATACCATAGCTGAAAAATAGGAAACAAGGCTGAAAATTAAAACCCTAGGTGGGAAATTTCACCAATCTTCACAAATCTAGGTTATCTTCCCTATAACTTCCAATTTCTTCCCCATAAATTGCAAGATAAGGAAGAGAACGAAAGTTTTCCAACTTAATACCTTCAAACCTTAAGGAAAAATACAAAACCAAGGCTGCCTATGCAAAATTACTCCACCTCAAGCTTCCTTGTCACCTTGTTGCACATTTGTTCCGATTAGATTTGTGGTTCTTGTTGATTTCTTACTAAATCAAGGCAAGATCAAGATTATTTGTGAAGCTTTCTCCTCTTTTTTTTTCTCTCTAAGGGTTGGCCATAATGGTAGGAAATGAAGGGAATTTTTAGTGACAAGAAAGATAAGAATGGAAGAAAGATTTGGTCAAAGTTGGCCTTGATTACCAACACTTGGCATTCAATCATTATTCCTCTTTTTTTTTTCTTTTCCTCTCTTTTTTTGGTCAAGAATTTCGGCCAACCCTAGGGCAAAATTAGGGAAGGGAAAAAAAAAAGAAGATTAGGGAAAGAAAGTCTCGGTCAAGTGGTGTCTTTGATCGGTACAAATGGCGTGAGTAGGTTCAAGCCTTATTTTTTTTGTCTCTCTTGTACTTTTGTTTTAACTTATGATTCACTAATGTACTCTTAGCACTTTTAATCACATACTTCCTCCTACTTAATACCCGCTCTTATCCACCAAATTTAGTACGCACACCTCATCAATTGATCACACTACCACAATTCACCAAAACCCTAACTTACACTAACTTTAAAAGTAAAAGTAAAACTCTTGACTCTATTATTTATTACAACTATTAAGGGAAGTAATTAGTCTTAAATAAATTATAAATTAACCTATTCAAAATAAAAGAGACTTATAAGAAAATATAAGCAAATTTTCAAGTTCTCACAAAAATGCCACAAATTAAATATTTAGTTGATAGTTCCGTCCCAATTGCGGAAGAAACGATTGGACACCAAATAAGAGTGATAACAATGATAATGAAAAAGAAGTCACCATTGCCTTATTCCTTATGAATAAATTAGCATCCTTGAGCTGTATGTGCTTTTGCATCAAATTCTCGGATGTGCTTCCAAAAAATACTATCAACCAAATGATTGTACAAGAAGACAAACTTTTATTTGAAATGAGCAGTTTAAACATTTGCTTAGAATAGTCAACAGTATTTTAAAAAGTCTAGTAGTAGAAGTAAGACATTCAATTTTTACCTTTTCATTGAAAGCCTAACTTAGCAATATTGAAAGAATAACCTTGAAACTTTTACAAACTTTTATGTTTTTATTATAATTGCATCCCCTAAATTTAAAAAAAAAAAACTCTTTTCTCTTTGCATTGCCTCCTTATATATTGAGAAATTCTCATTCCTCTTACATTATCTTCCTAAATAATCAATTTCTTTTAGAAATCTCTCCTACCGTACAAATGTTTTAAAACTATTATAATACAAAACTGATTAATATTTGAATAAGGAAATAAAAATGACTTACATCCTTTCAGAACACAAAAATTCATAATAAAAATCTTATTTTTAATCAAATTTTCTTTTCATAATAATAACTTTAGTTTATGTGTTTAATATTGCTCTCACAAGCCATAGATCCTACCTCCACCACTATACACGATCACATTTTGGAGTTTGCCTATTTTTGAAACGTTAAAAAATAATACTGATTTGTACTATTAAAACAAAGAAATTTTGTAATATGATGGTGAAACTAGGTTGAACCCAATGGAAATTTAACTTTAAAATTCCTACAAGAAACTGAAATCAGAAAAGAGAAGCGGTTTTGAATTAAAATTTTAATATTTAAAATAACTTAGTTAAAAAATTAAACATTCGCTTCATAGATTTGGTTGATCCTAGAAGTGCAATAATCATCCCTTTAATTTAGGCAACTAAATTTGATTACCCTTAAAGTTAACAGAAATTGAGATAAAAAATAAAAAACAAAATGCTTTTTTTTTAAAGTTGTACAGACTAATGAGAGTGACAGCAAGTGTAGCTGGATTGTTGTATCCTAGGTTTGACAAGTTGAAAATCCTACTGCACCGGAGTTGATTCTTCCACAGAAACTTGAATCACCTTAAAGAGAGTAAGATATTTGTGCCTCAACCCACCGCATTTATGGATTATTATATTCTTATTGTTAATTATTTTATTATTGTTGTTTTTTCTATTTAACATTTGTTTTTTTATTCTAAGCTGAATAACAATTTTAAGGTGATTCAGATTAAGTTGGAGTTCAACTTACAAGTTCTTACTATCAACTCAAGTGACTTGGGTAGCCTACTGAAGGACAGGGAAAAAAATATGACAAGATCTCAACTAATGAGATATATGTAGCATAAAAGAGTGCTTGTGAAGAAAAATTTAGAAAAAAGGAAAGTTGTTGAATTCCATTGCAAGTATTATATATGACTTTTATAGTTTCTATGAAACTTCTTACCCTATTACCACAAGTTTTGGAAGGCTTCACAGGAAAAATAGGGTATCAGAGAAGTAGATTTGAAGGAGTTTACATTCCTAAACAATTACAACTTGTTGCTGCATTAAATAAATAGCCAACATGCATTTTGAAGAAATTTCAAAGATGCTTTCTTAACAAGTACAAATGAATTCTTATTTCTTCCGATGGGCAAACTGATAAGCATAATGCTTGTACAATGGCAATCTAGTTACTTACAGCAAGCCAGAATGTTGAAAAGAGAACTCAACTAAAACTGCCAAAAGCAAAAGGAAGAAATGACTACATAATGTAGGGAAAGCAACTTGAAAGGCTCTTGTCAAATTCCTAAGGATGGCCTAATCTATTAAAGAGTTTACGTGTAACCAATGATAATTTTGTATTTTGAGTGTTTTAAGTGTATTTTACTATCTAGTTTTTGTGTGTTTTAGTCATTGTTATAGCTAAATAACTAGGTTTCTAGTAAAATGTACATTTTGTGGTTCATAGTGTGAAAAATTGCATTTATATGGATTAAAGTACTGAAACTTCATGTTTTTGTAAGTTTAATAATTCAATCATCAAATAAAGAAAATTGAAAAGATATTTAGATGATTGTTAATGATTTGAAGAGATTTAAAGTGAATATGAAGTGCAAAATGTTCAAAGTGTAAATTGCAATCAAGTATAAAAGAAGAGAAGTTTGACAGCTTTGACACCTTTTGGTATTTCTGCTATATTTTGAGCTATAAGCATTCGATTAAGGTGACTCTTGAGCCATTTTGAAGCTAAGCATAGTCTACATTTCTTATGAAGACATTGAAATCCAGTTCATGAGTTTTTGTGGTCAAAAGTTGAAATACAAACACCAAACTTGTATTATAGTTAAACATGAAATCAACTACAAAAGAGAAAGTGATAAGAGAGAAGTCTCACTTGTCACATGAGCTTCAACCCTCCATCTTTGCTCTTCAAATCTTCATCCAAATCTAACTACAAATACAAGATGGAAAACTAGTCTAACTATACTATACTATTGAACTAAGAAAAACTAGTGAACACTACATTTTTGGTGAGTTTCCCTAACCTTCCAAAGTTGTTAAAATGTCCTCCATATTTATAGAGGAATTCAAGAGCCCAAAGAGTTGTTTCTAATTGTCATTTTTTTACTCTTGAAACTCTCAAAGATTGCTTCTCAAAGTTTCCATACTCATCTGATCATTTTCAGCGGGAATATTTGCAGAAAAAGTGGTCAAAAAGGTTGTGTGAAAAGAGCACAAGTTGTAGCCAAAATCCACTAAAACGCGGGTAGAAAATGTGGCCTGTGCCCGCGTTTTGACCCCCCGTTCCACTCTTTTGCAGGTTTGCAGTTTTCTGGGCAGAATTCATCCTTACTCTGTTTTTGGTCCAACTTCAACTAATATTTTCTCAATGTTAGGGGCTGAACTAGCTCTTGTGTAAACATAAAAGTTGTAGCTCTTCAAGTTATATTTTCAATGCATCAAGAATCATCCAATTTGGAGCTCTGTGGACTGAGAAATGACCAAAATTCCCTCGACTGGTCAGAACTCTTTTTCAGCTTTCGACCATGAAAATGTACTTCTGTATTTCGACTTTTTGACAAGGAAAATGACTGAACTAGACTTTAATGTCTTCATACCAAATGTAGATCTATCTTTTAGCTTCAAAATTACAAGAATCACCTCAATCCAACGCTTGTATCTCAAGATATTACCGAAATATCACAAGGTATCAAAGCTGGAAAACTTCCTTTAATTGCATTTCATCTCTTGCACTTCATATTCTCTTTTTATCACTTCAAACCATCATCAATCATCCAATTATCTTCTCAAATCACTCCATTTGATGATTGAATCTTTAAACCTATAAAAACATTAAGTTTGTAATTAAAATCCATATAAATGCAATTTTTACCACTTAAAACCATAAAATGCATATTTTCACTAAAATCCTAGTTAATTAGCTATAAAAGTAGTTAAAATATACCAAAACTAACTAATAAAACACACTTAAAACACGTAAAATATGCACTTATCAAAACCCCCCACACTTGAACCATTGTTTGTCCTCAAACAATAAGAAATACAATCCAACATGATCCAAAATTTTGAAAATAAACATATGTGCACAATTCAACTTTATTTCCTCAAAAATAAGGTAAAGAATTATTATGCAATCACTCAATTTAGTTCAAGTACTCATAATATCAAGTAAAGGAGAACTAATTATACCACAATTGTAACTAGTTCAAGTCAATTTCTCATCCCTACCCAATTTCACAAGCAAGTAACTCATGTGGTCAATAAAATGCTTTCTAAACCTATGATTATCACCTTATTCAACTTAAAGAAGGATTTATTCATATAACATAGATAAATATTATTCAAGTTGTGAAAGTGCCTTTTGACGCGAAGATCGACATTTTTTAAATGAAGATCACCGGTTACTCAACACTTCACATACTCAAGTTACCTTACATACTCTTAATTCAATTACCGTTTTATGCAAAAGTCGACATTTGTAGATGAAGATTCCCGGTTACTAAGTACAAGAACCATTGGAATAGAACAACTTTTATTCTCTCTTTTGTTTTCCTCTTTTTTTTTTCTTTTTTTCAAAGTAAAGATAATAACATTCCCTCAAAAGAATAATCATGAGAAGAGTGTTGCATCTATTGACCATAGTTATCACTTAACTATGTAAAATCAAATAAAGAGAAGAAATTTCATCAAATTTGCAAAATGTAGGCATAATTTTCTCCACTTTACAGGGTATACTTTCCTATAAATGCACAAATTATAATAACATAATAGTCATTTCCAAGTTAAATGAGAAAAGAAGGTTTCAAGTCACATATATTTATCTCAAAAGTAGAAGGAATTTGAGTTACTAATGGTATGGAACTTGTTGACCTTGGATAAAATTGAAAAACTTTGAAACTTTTTGGGGCAAATTTACAATTTTGGACAAGATTTTGTAAAAATTTTTGCAGAGTTTCCCTATAAAACTGGACAAAACTCCCTGCCAGCAAACCCAGTTTTGACAAATTTTCAAACACAATTCATATTCTAATCATCAAGTCCAAGCAATAAACATAAAAATACTTCAAGTACCACACATTTCCTTCACCACACTTAAAATGCACATTGTCTTCAATATGTAGGGAAAGAAAAACAACAACAGATAGAAAAAAGTACTTCCCAGTGCAATGGCTGAGATCCAGATCAACCATGAATCACGAACCTTCGCCAAAAGACACAAACATCTACTAACACTATCCAAAAGATCAAAGGTAAAAGAAAAAATAAACGTTCACCTACATAAGAAAAGAAAGAAAAATTGAAAGAACATAGAAGCAAAGCAAAATGCAGCTCAAGGTGCCGGCCCAGTGCCTCCCTTACTAGCGGATCCGTGACCATCACCACTATCTCCAGGAGTAGGGCGAGGCTGAGGAGTAATGCTTAAATGATCTTCCATTCGACGTATCCTAACATCATAAGAATCTAGGCGAGCATCGATCGATCAAGGTGCTGAACGACTTGAGTCTGAAGGCTCCCTAGAATATCGAAGAGTCGTTGCTAGTTGGAACGCTGTGGAGGTGGAGGAGGTGGCGGCGGCAGCAGGGCAGAGGTACATGGCCCAGTAGAAGACAATGGACCAGCAGGAGTAGAGGGACCAACTTCGCCTTGCTCGGTGTGACCAGCTTGTCTTGATTGATCTCTCCCTGGGTGAGGTAAATTGTCCGTCGGAATACCCATACCAGTAAGAGTCGCAACATTTAACTCATCCATCGGTCGCATCGGAACTTGCGGGATACCCTCCAAATTGACGCCTTTCCTTTCGAAAATTAAGAGTAGAAGACGTGGAAACCCCAGTCGATAGGAAGTCGCATTTCTTCGGGCGGCCATCCTTATGTTGCTAATTATGATATTCGGCAGTGGAATACGAGCACGTTATGGAACATGTGATCCAAGAAGTCGATATTGCTGTGTCGAACCACTCCTTGTCCACTCTTCCTGGGAATCACATTGCGAGCCATGACAAAAATAATGAGGCGGTGTCGATAGTTGAATACTCACGAAAGGATGGCCTCTTTCCTCGATGAACGAAATGCTTGGTATTGTAGACCAAACCTTGTCATGGCATGTGAAGGATGCCAATGCTTGTTGGGCGAAGTAAATCCCTTCTTCAAATCAATGACCGGTCCTCGATTATTGCACTCCAAAATTTGATCAATTGTGACTCTAGTGATGGTCAATCGTTTCCCTCGAACAAAGGATCTAATTTCTTCACCGCTATGGCCCTTTTTGTTGTCGATATTGGCATGGAATTCTCGGACCAATTCAGGGTATATGTGGTGAGAGAGAGTAAGAATAGGCGCCCAACCTAATAACTCAAAATCCTCTGTAATTTGATAGACGTCATCAATGTCCGGAACTATGTGCATGTCGTAGCATCTCGTAGATAAATTCCATGTGCTTGCGCTTCTCGAACCAATCTTGATTATCCTTGAAAGTGAATCGTTCAACATTATAGTTCGGAGGAGGTGGTCGCCTAGGTGTGCCTCTTCGCGATCTCCTTTGTTGGGGCACCAGAGATGGTGTCCTCTGGACTTCTTCTTCACTAGAAATTTTGCAAATAATAGCTCGTTCTCTTCTTACCATGGTGTCTAAAATAGAAAAATTGTTAAGTATCTCATACACCTTTCTAAAGTTTAGCGCACACACACATTATACAAGAATTAAATCCTATAAAACATCTAATAGAAGAAACTTTCCATTTATAGTAACCATAGGTATTTATAGACTTATCATTTATGTAGACACCAAATTTTTGTCAAATTTTAATATTTTTCAAATTTTTTCTATTTAATGAGTTATCTATTTTCTAGCATTTTAATGTATATTTTTTTTCTCTCATTTTTGTAGGTTGGTTTTAAGGAAAAAAAAGAAAGAAGAAAGAAAAAGAGAAAATCAAGAAATCAAAATCATCCTAATCATTTTGTTTTACCAAAATCACTATTAACCCATTTTTACACTCCATCCTCATTAACATTTCTTCTCATTTTGGTAAAAAATTCATCATATTTTTCCATGCACCTTTCTTGTCATTTGGAAGGCTATCATTTTGACCAACCTAACACTCCAGTCTTAATACATCTCTCGACTCCCTCGTTTTTTTTTCCTGACAAGAACAAAAACTCCACTTTGGCTCCAAAGACATCTCTCGGCCTTTTCTTTTTGTTATCTCAATAGACAAAACACACATAAAGAACAAGAAGCACTCTCACTCTCACCCTCGGCTCTCCTCTCTCCTAATATTTTCCCAACACACTTGCACACAACAAAAGGGAGGCAGCGATTGGTTAGGCTATTGGAGCTTGGCAATTTCATCAAAAACTTTGGCCAAGGGACCAAACTCTTCATTGAGGTATTTCTCTTCCTTTTTTCCAGCTTTTTCTTTTTTTCAGTTAACTAGATTGAATGTATATGTTGTTGTTTTTTTTTTTGTTGCTTTATTTTGCTGGTTTTGTTGGTGTTGTATTGGTGAAAATTTGGGAATGTCAGAAACTAGATTAGGAAAAGAAGAATGTTTTTGTATATGCATGTTAACTGCTTGACAAAATGCCATAATGAAAAATGAATTAAGCTAGTGATTTTTGTTTGTGCTTATTCCTAGTGAAATAGACAGTTGTAGTTAGTATGTGGTTTGAAAAATGTGAAATTATTTAAGTATTTTAAACTTTGGAGCAATAGAAGCATGTAAATTTGTTTTTTATTTTGGGCTGTTTTGTTTTGATTCATGGTTTTATTGTTGTTTTCTTGTTATACTAAGATCATAATTATGTTGTAAGAATCATAAGGAGTGTTTTGGTATAATTTTTATGATTTTTAGTGGTGATTATAGTGTTTTAAAAAATAAAAAAATTGGGCTATTTTTTGGCATTTTGGCCACTTTCGGATCATTTTTTGTAAAAGCTAACTTCAAAAACGGGTTTTGTGCGAAAAATCGAGTTGGGGTGTGTATTTTGGTAATTTTTCGCGACCGGAGAAGTCGCTGGTGGCGGCGCCGGCGGCTGCCATGGCCGCTGGCTGAAGAAGCTTCAGCTGGCCGAACAAGAAGAAGAAGAAACAGAAGGGGAGGAAGAAGAAAGAAAGAAAAAGAAAAAGAAAAAAAAAGAAGAAAATGGATTGGGCTAATGTTTTTTTTCTAGTGGGCTTGTGCTTATTTTTGGTTGGGTTTTGGAAATGGGTTTTGGTTTATTTCTTTTGGGTTTTGGTTGGGTTAGAAGGTCAGAGCCCATGCATTTTTTTGACGGGGATTGAGTGATAAAAGGATAGGATGGTCCGCTTATTTCTTTTGGGTTTCGGCAGTATTCGGCCCAAAGAAATAAAAATGATAGCCTAATGGCTGTTTCTTGCCCAAATCAGAAACAAAAATTTGCACTTTAACCTCTCATTTTTTGAGTAATTTATTATGGCCTAAAAAATTTTAAATTTCTTTCAATTAGGTCCTTAATTTAATTGCAATTTGACCCCTAAATTTTATTATTTAATTTAAACCCTAACTTTGGGAAAATTATATTTTTATCCCCAAAAGTTTTTCAATTTTTGCAATTTAGTCCCTAGTGAATTTTGACTTTTTTTTTATTATGATTGTTTCTTTTCTTTAATAGCTAATTATGTTACTTTTGAATATATTTAACTTGTAATTTTTAGATGTTCTTAAGTCTCTTTATATTTGACATATTAATGTGAATTTAGTATTTTTATCATTATTATTATTTTCAATTAAATTGGTGCCATGATTCTTTTGTTCATTTTGAGTATAAATAGGGCAATTTGACTTCCATTTAGTCACCACTTCAAAAGGGAGGTACCCCTATTATTATTTAAATGTCAATTTCATGCTCTTTTGTGCTCCTACGTGTTCCTATGTGCTTATATATATTTTTATATGCTTTATTTATTTGATTTAGATGTTCATTCAAATTTTCTTATATTTGTTTAGTTAATTTTTATAATTATTTGAAAGGCATTTAAACACTTAAAAAATGTAATAGATAGGATAACTAGATTTGTTTTATTATATTTTCCCATTTTAGATTGTAATTAGGTCCCCTATTGTAATAGGTAGGATAGGTAAGTTTATTTCATTATATTTTCCTATTTTGGATTGTAGTTAGATTCCTCGTTGTAATAGGTAGGTTTTGTGTGATTATGTGGCTTATGTGTTATATGCTTTACCAACTTTCCTTAGAATTTTTGCATTTAGATATTATGTTTACGTGTTATGTGCTACGTACTCTTATGTGTTTATTTGTTTTAATTTATGCCTTATTTTTTTACTATGCGTTATTAATGCATGACATCACCACACTAGTCCAATGCTGGTTGTGGCTTCTCCCTCTGTTTATTTGCTAGTCCAACGCTAGTAAGAATTTTTAGAAATGGGCTAGTTCAATGCTAGACCTTTAGATCGTTCGTGCGTTAGATTTACTTTTGTGTAATATTCATTACATTTTCATCCATATTTTTATTTTTAGGATCTTTTCTTATTTGTATGATATTGCCTATTAGATTATCCCATATCCTCTATATGTGTTAATCATATCATTTAGAATTGCATCTCATTTAAGAAATTGCAAAATAAGTTAGTTCATTTGCTTGTCTAGATTAGAAAAATTATTCTTTGAACATGGGAAATGGGTGATTATAACTTTTTAGTTTAAATACCCATTAATCCTTGTATAAGAAAATTATGTCACAAGTTTTTGCCTCCCATACCCATTATGCTGCATTTCCTTTTCCTTTGATCACTTTTACCTATGTATGTAATTTAATTTCTTTTCTTTTCTTTTAATTTCATCATCTGCATACTCGTGACACTTTTAATGAATTATTTTGGTCTTCGGAATTAATGCGATTGGTATCAATTAAATCCTTGAATGAACATTTTGTCCCTTTCGATATTTTCTATATTTAGATTTGCATCCATGTAGGAAACATCCAAACGTGATAAAATTAAGGGTTAGATTTAGGAAAATTTTTTACTCAACCTCGCAACTAGTTTAGACTAGGTTGAAAGGATGCCTTAGATTTAAGTTAATTGAGCCTTTGCCTTCCCTTTTTTTAACCGTGACTCCCAAACCCATTTTCTATTGTTTTTCAAAGACCTGGAGTTGTCGAAAAGGGTTTTATTTTATTTTGTTTTTGTCAAAAATATTTTTGGGTGACTTGGTACACCTAAACTCAATACCAAATGGCGACTCCTATTTTTCTTAAAAACCCTTTTAGACTAAATTTTGAACTCAAACTGTCGCATTCTTTAAAGTCTCATTCTAGGCCCTTTTTCACTTATTTTTTAAAATCACATCTTTTATAAATATTTTTTTTCATCGCAAAAATGGGGCACAACAATTTGGCGACTCCACTGGGGACGCTAGAGAGTCCAAGCAGTTGGTTTAGTTATTATTTTTTCTTTTTTTAACCCTTTCACTTATCATATTTGGATGTTTAGGTTGCATATTTCTTTTACTTTCTCTTTTTACTCATTTTTAGGATTATTGCATTTCACACACGCGACCGTCTCTCGATATCCGCATATGCGATGATTTGTTTATTTATTTTTATTTATTTATGTTTATATACTTGTATCACGCTTGCATCTTGGGTGGGGGAAAATATCACTTTAGAGCTTTCACGCATGCTTTAATTATAATCCCTCCCTTCAAAAGGAAGCACCTCATACGTGCATGCATTGCTTTTCACCTATTTTTAATTTTCTCGTGGGTGCCATCCCACATTTTTTTGTAGGATTAGGATCGATTTCCTTATCTATGCGGGTGGTGTACCATGCGCCTATAGCGATGTCTAAGAGATCACTCAAACCACCAACCGAAGGCCTTGGGATTGATGACCCTTCGCCTCTTGGTCTGAAGGTTTTGGAGCCTAAAACCTTATCGACTCTAGGTGTATTAGTAAGCCAAACTTCATGCATCCATATTAGAAATTACCTAGAATAGAGTCAACCTTACCCAATTAGGAACACTAGACACGAGCGGAGGGATTCCACCCCTCTTTCTTTACTTTCCATTCTTGTATCATTTATTGTCCAACGTGCTATTTGTTATTTGTTGAACTAACCTCTCCTTGTTTTCTCTTTTTCTGCATACACAAACCTTAGAAATAAGAGTCCTGGCATGGTACTCATTTAGGACAAGATCGCCTTTTATATCAAGCACATTTAAATTTTAGTTATTTGCATTAATAATATGCGTATGTATTGTACAACATTTTAAACTTACCCCGACAGTTAAATGGGGTACTTTTAGGTCATATTTCAATTATTTCATTGTATATTTAATACGCTTTAATAAATTATCATCATGCATTAACCATAGAGGGAATACTACATAGGGAATTCCATATTCAGGAAAAGCCACCTCGTGTCTCGGATATGTAATCCAACGAGACTTGCATGTTTACAATTTTGTATTGCCTAAGGGGTAAAATCCTAAGGTAAGATACTCAAAGTGAAATTTCTCCTCAAATGGCTCCGTGTAGAATGCTGAACCAGATTTCTCGGGAACTAACAGACTGAAAAAATAATATGTCATATGAGGTAAAAAGATTGTTCAAGTATGTGGGGCATTTACCGAGTCATCTAAACATAACCCCAAATGTTGCGATTATTCAAGTTTTGCTTGAGTACTGGAATCCAGAAGGTTCTATTTTTAGATTCGGTGAATGTGAACTAACACCGACTTTAGAAGAAATAGGACTATTACAGATACGTGGGAAAGGTTATCATATGATATATCCAACTAGTGGAACAAGAGAATAGTTTTATAAGTTTTTGGGATTAAGGCAAGCTAGCATGAATCAACATCCGGATGCGAGATCGTGCCCGTTAGAGTTTCTGTGTGAATGATTTGGAGAAAGAGGATCCTATGAACAGTACCGAACCGATTTTTTCATTAGTAAAGAGCAATGGGAAGAGAAGCGAGTGCAAGCGTTTGGATTAGCTTTAGTCAATCTGTTGTTGTTCCCGCAGAAGCATGGAAAGATCACCTTTTCCACTATCAACATGGTTCAGAGTCTATTTTTAGGAATCAATGGAACGACCCCTACCTTGGTGCCTATAATCATTGCCGACATCTTCACGGCTGCTACTGAATGTCAAAAGAAGAGAGATTTCTTTTATGGGTCAAATTTGATACTTCAAATGTGGGCAATGAAGCATCTAGCGAAGAGGACGTCAACCCCTTGGGATCTTGTCTTCCCACAGAGAATTGGATCGAATCACACTGAGAAAAGGTCAAAAAGTATTATCGAATTGCATCTCCGAGTCAGTTTATTCAAGAGTTCGATAACTTGACACCTGATAAGATACAATGGATTTTGGATTGGACAAAAGTTAGGGATCCGGTTTTCACGACTACCCAACACAGTTTTATCCCCCTAACAAGTACCAATGTATTGCTCACATATGTTCCGCAACGAGTCATGAGGCAATTTGGGTATCCACAAAAAATTCTGATGATACGATGTCAGACCTCGAAATTTTACTTTTCTTTATAACCCTTATGTGAACTCACTTACCTTTGATTCTTGGTTGCTTTAATGGTTGAATTTGAGTCAAGGGAGTGAATTTTTTAAGAAATGTTTCATAATTTCAAGTTGTTAGAAAATCTAGAAATTTTCGCAGGAGGCTCTGCACAGCTTTGGGAAATTGGCTATAACTTTGTATAGGAAAGTCAGAATTGAGTTTCGTTTGTTGCGTTTGAAACTAGACTCAGAGGGCTTCCACTGTGTAAAGTTCAGAGTTTGATTCAATGTCTATAAATTCTAAGAAATTGGCAAAGTTGACTGAAAATTCTGCCCTGCACAAGTAAACATAGGAATGTTGTAGTAGCTTATGGCTCAATTTGGACCAACTTATGAACTAAATTTCTTTGAGGTGTCTTCTAAAGATTCTTAGTATTTGAAGTCTAGTTTTTAACAAGCTAAGTTGTATAATTTTTTTGATATTTATAACTCTAAGTTATGATTTTTCTAAAGGAAGGGCATAAGTTAGGGTTTTTGTGCATACTAGGGTTTTGGTGTGTGTTTTGGTAGTGTGATTGTGAAGACTTGTAAACTTCCTCATATTTTCTTAAAAATTTCCTTTTATTTAGAATCCATTATTTTACAATAGCTTTACTACTCATTCACTTCCTCAATAGTTAAAATTAATCATAGAACCAAGGGTTTTTCCTTTATTTTCATCGTTAAGGTAAACTAGGGTTTTTACGTCTTTTCGTAGTGTAACTATTCGGTACGAAGTGTGTATAAAATTTGATGATTAAGAGTGAGTTTTAGATGATATTAAGTGTGTGATTAGAAGTGATAATAATAAATTATTCAATTGTAAGTGAAAACCCTAGTACGTGCGAAATAAGGAAAAACGGGTTGAACCGATGTGTACCGTTCGTTACCAATTGAGTGCATCAGTTGAATACTACTTTATTACCTTAAACTCCTTGTTTTAGTTGAGCTAATTAGCTCTTAATTAACTCTTAAGTCAGCCACCATTATTGACTAAGAAAAAGAGAGATATTTTGGTGGAAATATTTGTGATTAAGTCATTTGTCAAATATTCAACCAAGGTCTTGACCAAGACCTTTGACCAAGACTATCCTTAGTCTTCATCTTGTAAAATAGAACAAAAACACCTCATTTTCTTCATGTTTGGTCGTGACTTAGGAGAGGAAAAAGAGAAGAGAGAAAATTTTCCATTTTTCCAACTTGAGAGCTTGCTTGATTCTTGAGAAAATTATCGTAAAATTTGATTCTACTCCGATCAATCGTTGGGAAAGCTTGGAGGTGAGTTTAGTGGAACTTTTGGGAGGAAGAAAGCTCTTGTATCACAAGTTATTTTGGAGATTTTGAGGTATTATACTAGAAACCTTCCTTATTTCTTTCTTAGTTTGCAATTTAAGCAAAGCATGGCTTGATTGTGGTGGATTGTATGGAAGATTTCATAGTTTGGCTTATTAACTTATAAATTTCAGCTAGGGTTTGTAATTTTCTGTTTTTATTAGTGTTATTTATCTAGAATATGATGTGAATAAACTTAGATAGGGAGTAGTAGTAGTGGTTTTATACATGAATAAGAAGATTATCACTTGAATGCATTAATTCCAGCTTTAAGTTTTTGTACTACCCAGTTCTGACCAGTTTCATTCAGCCATGATGGAGGCTGAATTAGGCTTAGCTCAAAACATGAAAGTTGTGGGAAATGATGTTTTATTGATTCTTGTAAAATTTCGGCTCAATCTTATCACTGTAGCATGCAAAATGACAAAAATACCCTTGACTGCCATAGGTATAGTTTTGCGGACAGTTTTGGTATTTCATCATTCTGGCTGCATTTTTTCACCTTGATCTGTTTCAAATCAGCCTTTGGCCAAAACATAAAAGTTTTATCCCTATGTTTAAGCTTTCTAACGCAACCAAAGCCACTTCAAACGGAATTGTGTAGCCTGAGTTATTGCCGTTTGAATTCAGTACTGACAACCCTCCTGGTCATGAACTTCTGGTTCTGTAATTTGTAGATTCAACTTGGATAAACTATTAACTGGATTGAGTTGTCTTCATCAAAATTGTATCCCTTTGTCTTAGCTTCGAAACGGTACAAATTTTACCCCAATCCGATAAGCATAGCTTGGGTTGTGACCGATACGCTAAGAGACGTCAAATCTGCTATTTAGCTATTTGCCTTTAAACTTGATTTCCGGTTGCCTTGTTAAGACTTGTGTTGTAATTGGATTATTTTGGAGCCTAATTGAAGGGCTATGGTGGTAACATTATTTGTGTGTGATTTTGGGGCTGATTGAGAAAAATAATGAAGGCATAAATGGCTGAAAAATAGGTAAACACAAAGGGCGTGCTGCCCAAATTTTCACTCGAGAGTTAGACATATGTACCTGCAACTTGAGCGACGATTTGAGGTCAAGTTGGACTTGGATCGCCTATGGTATTCGAGTTTTTTTTAGTCAGGATATATAAGCTAAAATTTTGCCGAAACTCGTACCCTTGAAAAGTGAAAGTAGCGACCTTTTCAAAATACGATTTTCCCGGTCTTTGATACCAAGTGTAACTTCTAAAGTCGAAACCACATCTTGATCATAACTAAACGAGCGAGCATGAATTTTTTGGAATTTGATAAGTATCTTGAATACTACTTAAACGAGTTGCATTTACTTGATTTTCTTGAAACGAAACTCCTATGTTTCGAACTCTAGAGAGCTTTACATTCGTAAATGATATTTTATCGCAGATTTGGACTCCAACCAAGGAGTTGAACCTGAACGTGACTTTTGAGAGGCACTAGACCTTTGGTGAGTGCTTCCAAATACCTGATTGAATTGGACACTTGTTTTCAATACTTGACCAATGTGATTTAAGGATATGTAATTTGTTTGATTGGGCAAGAGTGTACTTTATCGCACTTGCCCTAATATGATATATACTTGTTTATTGTTGCAATTGATTTGATATACTTGTACTTGACTAGTAAGTGCTGAGCGGCAGCATGTACCACACTCAATGTGAGTGGGAGGTGCCTCTCATTCCTGTGAGAACCTCGAAAATATGCCTACAGATATATACGTATAAAATAAAGGTGTACTTACGTATTGCCTTTGCATCTTGGACTTGTAATAAATTCTACTCCTAACCTTATTCGTTCTTAAACAAGCAATGGAAAATATATATATAAATATATAATATAAAATATATGTATTGCACCTGCATTTTTAAATTGTCAATAAACTTCATATTTCTTCTTATTTGTTTTTAAATAAGTACGTAAAAGTAGTTTTATGTTACAAACAGTTTAAGTGTGCAAAACATTAAAAATTATTTGATTCCTGCCATTATAAACTAATACTTTTTGGCGTAAATTATTTTAATGCCTTGAGGATAATTCTTTGAGTTCCGATAGCCAAGTCTAAGCGTTAATAATATTAAGTGTTAGCGGAAATCCTTTACAATTACATTCAGAACATTTAAAATCTCGATAATTGAACCTTCGCAAGAATAAAATATTAGTAGGCTAACAAATTTCATTTGAAGTAAAAATGTTGGAATTAGCTTATGAATGAGAACCCTGAAAAATATATATATATAAACCAGTGCATATTTCATTTGCATTTCTTTTATTCCTTAATAATTTCCAGCATTTCTGTCACTTGTTTCCAAATAAGTTCGTAAAAACACCTTTCATCTGACAAATAATATAATTTTTCTAAGTTATGAAATTTCTTGGTTTGCTTAAACATATTAGTACATTTGGATTTGGAATAATTTTATCACCTTAACATAAAACGTTAGAACGTTTAATCTCCACTACGCTAGATCAACGTTACTTGAGCTGATTAATCTTACTACCTTAGAATAAATTATTTAAAGTCCAACAATTAATTCTACTTAGTGAATAACGTTAAAAATATAAAGCCGACAAATTTTAGATAAGAATAATACAAAGTATACTAATTACGCGTAGGACGTAAATGATTCGAGAATAGAAGCCTTGCAAGATTAGTACATCATTAGGAACTTATTTTATGTCCGGAATAATTCTTGGAGTTAAATTGGAATTAGGATTCTAAGTGGTCATTAGTAGGACAACGTGAAATGTCCAAATTACCCTCTACAATATCACAAAATTACCATGCAAACCCAAACTAATATCCGGACATCATAATAACCCACCTCCCATTCGGCCAATGCAATTCATTCATCACCTTCACACTCCACCCTCCTGCACACTCAACCTTCCTCAAAACTGCAATTCCACTCTACAATTTCAATCTGTGCCGGTCCAAGAACAAACGAGAGAGAGAGAGCCTCACCTCGTGAGTATCGACTGAAGGTGAGAGCGAGAGAGCAAACGGAAAAATTATTTCTGGTTCTGTCCGTAAGCATCGCAGAGGGAAGAGAGGAGGAGAAACCTTGAGCGAACTCCCTTCTGCATTCTCCAAAGCCAGCCGGTTGCCATCCAGCTTCCACCACCACCAGTTGCAACCGCTTCAACCAAACCAGAACCAACAAACCTGTGCGGGAAGGCAAGAGCCGAGAGAGAACAGAAAATTTCTCAGACTTTCTGTACGCAAGTGAACTGTCGCTGAGGTGATTTCTGAGCTTCATTTCAACTGATTAGAGATTGATTAAGCTGTGCATTTGACGTTTGAGCAAGGATAAGTTAGAAAATTTTAATGGAATAAAAACTTGGCCACATTCAAGCCACCTGGGATGATCGATCCAACTCTGGAAATTTTTGGGTGAAAGATGTTGTTAATTGAACTCGATTTCGAAACTAAAAATGTTAACCAGTGGCTAAGCTTCTGCATGTTGAACTTGAGCATCTAAATCCACGTATAATCCAAGGAAAATCCGGAAAAACTAAGATCAAAGCTGCTGGAAATCTTGATTATGCGAACTGCCGAGAGTTGATTTTGTAATTTTAATTAATTGGAGTAATCTGAGCATACAGTGGTGACTAACTAACTGAATCTTGGATGATTATTATGATCAGGGCCATGCATGATAATTTTATATGATTGGATGATGAAATCAGAACCTGGAAAAAATTCTGTTGTAGTGAAATGGAATTGATGTGAACCGGAACTCTGATTTGCGGCTGTAATTCTGTTTTTCCGTGACAATTTGAGCATTCCAGTGTAATTAGCCGGGTGAAAGCTTGATGATTAATATGGTTAGAGTCTTGCATGATAGCTTTATGCATTCGGATGATGTATTAAGAAGCTTAGGAAAATTCTGTTTTGATGGAAAAAATTTCTGTCGTGACTGGTTAAGAAATGATTTGCTTAATTTGCCTAATTTTGACAAGCTGTGGTTATAATCCTAACTATCCAAGTGAAGATAAAATGCTTAAGGGCCTGCATGTTGAGTTGCACGATTGGACAAGGAAACTAGGAACTTGGAAAATTCTGGTTTTGTGAATTGGAATTCTTGTGAACTGAAAATTTCCGAAATCTTGAATTTTGAAATATAATTTTCAATCTGTCTTATGGTGATGATTTGAGTTGATAAATGCGATTAGCCAGTTAACAACATGTTAATTAAAGCTTGCATGAGGTCAAGTAGCTCGGCTAACCAAGAGAATAAAATGAAAGCAGAAAATTGGTTCATGAATGATCATCCGAGACTAGTTGTTATAATTTCGGGATTTGTGTTAGATGAGTATAATTGTAGTTTGAACCTAGATTTGATTTGGAAACCTTTACTAGCTAGCTACGTGTTTGCATGTCCTAATAGAGTACCAAAAATCCTGTTTTAACCAAAGAAAATCCTGTTTTAGAACCATTGTTATTGCTGGAATTTCTTTGGGAAATGCCGTGAACTTGAACTTGGAAAATTTTAAGTGGTTCCTGGAATTCTTCCTTGGGGTGTTAGGAACTCGAAATGCATGACAAAATGTACATGTAATCTGTGAAAGCTGTTTGGCAATGAATCATTTGATATCTCGAAAGATTTAACAAAAAAAAAAAAAACTTGGATATACAACTGCTGGAAATCTTCCTTGTGATCGCCAAAGTTTGAGTAAAAAAAATTCCAGCTTGATTGTGAAACTTTCTTTGAATTTATAATGGTTGAAATTGCCTGGAAAATGTGGTGCTAAAATTCTATTAGAGTCGTATGGATGGTTAGACAAAAAGCCTTGTGGTTTTAAAAAGAGAAAAAGGAGCTTTCCCACAAGTGAGCAAGAGTTTCCAGATTTTCGAAACTTACTGACCAGTCTAGGAAAAATGCATATATCTTGGTGTAGGAAAATCCGATTGAGGTTCCGTCAGTGGCATATGAAAATAGACTCATGGGCCTTTGTTCTGTAGAAATTTTATATTTTTCCGCCATGTATACTGCTGTTCGTGACTCCTCAAAGTAGACTGTCTAGTATGAATGTCGTGTTTCTTTGTGAAACTAAATTTGGGTTTGGATTGAGATTTTAGCTTACTTGCGGTTTAAATTCTTGACTAAATTGTGGTTGGGAGTGATTGATGTTGTCCAGGGCTAATGATTGATGAAGCCCTTGGCCATTGGAATGAATTTATAAAGAATTACTGAATGATGGAAGTTAATTGCTGGAATGTCTTGGGGCTTTACTTTTATTTTTACTTGCTTATGATGGGTTTGCTGAAACCAAGTGCTAATGATTGATGAAGCCTTGGTTGATCATTTTATTTTATTCAGAATTGCAATTGCCTAAAGCTAGGGCTAATGATTGACGAAGCCCTAGTAATTTGCTATGTGAATTTTTGTCATATTTTGATCCATAATATGATTTCAAAACGGAGTCGGAGCTGTGGAAGTCGTTTCGACCTTGCGAACTCGAGTAGCTGCGATCAAAATTTATCAAAAATATTTTCCAGCTAGTATTATATTATAAAACTCCATATCTAGGGTTTTGCCTAAAACTTTCCAACTCGATAAATTCCTTTAGCTCAAATTAGCCTTGATAGCTATAGTAAATAAGTTAAATAGTTTTTGGAAACTCTAAGTCTTATTTTAATTCTTTTCTTTCCTTAAGCTTTGCACTTGGATTGTTAACTATAGGAAAAGTTCCAAAATACGAGCTTTACCAATTTTAGTGAAAAGCTTGGGAGACTTGCTCGGCAAGAAACCCTATTTTAGGAAAAATAGTTTTAAGGATAATTTTTGCAAAAGCCGTAACTTTAAAGAAATGTTCAAAGTAACTTCCTAACGTGGATATTAAGAGATTTGTCGACTTATTTCAAGAAAATAATACTAGTTACCTTTTATAAGAAAAGTATTCCAAGGAAAACTAAAGGAAACAATTCTTCTACTTTCGTCAAGACTCAACCTATGGAAATTCTTGATTTTTCTAAGGGAAAGTGAACTAGTAGTATATTAGATATACCTCAATATCTATAAGCTTAAAAACTGAGTAAAAACTCATAGTTTCAAAATTTGGTTTCTAGGATTTTGCGAGGACGCGGAATTCGATTCTCAACTTGATATCTGAACTCCACTCTTGGTGAGTGTCCCTGCCTGTTCTTTTTCTACTTGGATTAAGTGCTTTCTTGACTCGATATGTGATAAATTGCAAAATGAGTTTTTGATCCATCGAAGTGAGCAGTGTGTACTTTATCGCACTAGCCGTTCGAGTGGTGACTTGCGTGAATCATTTTTCTCGTGAATCCTTGAATCTAAAAGTAGTTACGTCGTTGGGTGAATCCCTCGGCACTTGAATCGAACTACAAAAACGTCGTTGGGTGAATCCCTCGACAAATTATCTACGGGTATATCTCGAGTATACTGCGTCCTTAGTCGACGTTCGGGCCCGGGACCGGGGTATGAATGGTGACGGGTTAGGATTAAAATGAGTGGATCTACATGGACTATAAGTAGTGAGAGTTGACGGAGGGTCAACTATGATGAATGGCGATCAAGCGAGGAAAATGGCTCCTGAGAGCCCCTGTATCCTACCTTGTGTTGTTATACGCTTTCCTAACTGTTCAATTTGTTTAAGTTATTTCTCGTTGTTTGATTTACGTGAATGTGTGACGCCCCCACTTCTCCCTAAGGCGAACCAAAGGGTATCCGCGGGACGCCTGCCCAGCTCTCGCCGGGACTCACTACAATCGATCATTCAAGAGCTCGAAATACTTTAATTAACTTCAATACACAATTAAGGTACTTCAAATATCTCACACTTACAACTAAGTAGATTTCAAGCTTAAATACAACCCAACGGAAAATGGTACAATAGCCATCCGTTATAATATAACTTAAAGTCTTCAAAAGAAAACATTCTAGTACTACTCACGAGTACCCTTGGTCTCGAACCCTGTAAAAGAAAACCACAACGTGGAATGAGCTACACAGCCCAGTGAGGTTCCAAGACACTCTAACGGTTCAAATAAATCAAGTAAGTTGGGCATATCATATGCATGGTTCAAGGTTACACAATGGCATGTTATCATGAGGTGATAATCTTTGTACGGTAATTTGAGACATTTATCATGGTATGAGACATTGGCATGTATAGTTCACGAGTGATTGGAGCTTATTACAGGCATAGCTCAGGATTTCATGTTGGCATTTTAGCACGAAACAATTATTATGATACAAGGTAAACATATACTGTAGGATACGGTGTTCCAGTGGAACTCTGTCGGTCATCTGCACCTTATGACTTCCGGATCCCCTCGGTTTGACTGGCCATCACCTTATCCCTCCAGTGGTAATACTCGAGTATACCGAAACGGTTGTCCAGGGTTCCAACCTACCCGACCGAGCCCAGTCCTGGCTCGAGTAGGTCAGTAACCGAGGCAGGGCCCAAGTTCAGCTTAGAGCTTACAACATGCACAAGTTATCAAGTAATTCGACAAAAGGTAAAATTCATCATTTGAGTAGGTCGAGTGAGATAAAGTACACACTCGCCTAACAATGATGGACAACTTCATATAACATGTGATTCATGATAATCAAGTGATCAAGTGGATACTTAGCACGTAAGCACGTAAGCAATACAAGTTGATTTCATGGGAGCATATAATTCACGGATATCGAATAATCATATAGATTAAAAATCATATGAGCAAATAGTCAGGTAATCAGGTAGTCATGTGGGTTGGTAAACGGTTCACGGTTAACGGTTAACTGTTCACGGTTGACGGTTAATTGACAAGCATTGGTCATATGCATAGGCCATCATTGGCCGTTATCCCATTTTTACCACGTGAGAGTCGAGGAGATTCACTCCAACGACGTATGCAACCTTAGCATACCAAGTCATGTTATTCGAGTATTTTCAAGCATGAATTATTCATCTCAAAAGAGAACGAGTGCGATAAAGTACACACTCGACTCCATTTTTCAAAACCAAGTAGACTAAGTAAACAATCTAGCAAGTTAAGCATGTATCGAGTTCATATGGTCATTTGATATGGTTAAAGATTTAACCAATTCGTGTAGATATACAATGCAAGTATACATTCCTTAAATAGGCATGAGTATGGTAAATACTTAACACATAGCACTTAATAGTCATGAAATAAGCGTGTCCTAGACTTATTCAATTACGTATTCCTATATGGAACACTCACCTAGTCAAAACGAGCGAGTAGTTTTCAAACAAGCGTTTTAGGTGTCCGCTCCGAGTTCCCCTTGGAGATTCCCTCGAGTGCCTGAGTAAACAACCATTAACTATTATACACTATCACTTAGAACTCCTACTTATCAAAGAAGGTTGTACAATCTAAAGGGAATTCATGAATTGGGCCTTAATTATTAATAATCGAGGCTCAAGAGTAAAGTTTTAAAGTCTAAAGAAAGAGACTAACATTTTTCATGAAATCGAGTTAAAAATGTTCAATCGGTATCGAGAAAAGAAGGTAAGTTTCCAAAATCTCATTTCTAAGAAATTGTCAAATTTTAGCTTTGGGTGTCAATTCTAGAAAAATCGTATCTTGCACTACGTAGGTCCAAAATTGGAAAGCTTGATACCATTGGAAACTACATTCCGAGTACTACAAGTTTCTAGAAGACACTTTCCCATGATTCCAAATGGAAGGTATTCAAAAGTTGGATCAAAGTTACAGCTGTAGAATACTAAGACAGTTTCAAGGTTGGTTTTTGGCCAATTTTGGAAATTCAGTAAAATTCACTTGTTTTGAACTAACCTTTGAAATTTGGAAATCAAATAGTGTTACAATCCAAGAGTATAACAATACAAGCGGATTGAGAAATGGAGTTTCGAGCACCAAGATATAGTAGCCCCAAGTTGAGGAAGATTCAAGACTGAAGAAGAATTTCCAGTTTTGAACCTCCAACACTAGAAATTTAATTCGGTATCGAAACGAACTTGGATTGGTACCAAAATTGGCAGTATTTTACTCCCATATGAAAGGTACCACTCTATCAAACTTCAGGGAAAAATACTTTCGGTAAGATAGTTAATTAGTCAACCAAAGTTCAGGAAAATTATAAGGCAATCTGCCTTTGACTTTCATTTTCCAAATTTCCAATCGTCTAACCAAGAAAGTTATCCAACCATGGTTCATTTGTGAAATAAGGGTCTAAGATACACCCATAATATCTTTGGTAAGTGTTTAATATCAAAAACATCAACTAACAAGTTCATTCCAAGATTTGGTTCCAAACCAGTCCCAACATTAGGGTTTTCCAAAACAGAGCAGTCCACTTGTTTCAGTCACAACTCAGTCAATATAGCTCGAAATTGAGCATGGCTTATGCCGTTGGAAAATACATTCATAGTACTAAAACATCACAGAAGAAGTCATTCCCAAATTCGGCACCCATCTGGTTCAAATTCGGGCATCAAGTTGCTGCCTGAACACTTCATTCCAGACGAACAGAGCAACAGGACAGCGAACTTAAAACATTTGGTTCGGCTTGCTCACAAGGAATCAGAACGTAAATTTTATACCAAATTAAAGCTAGGAATGTCTAGTTTCAAACGCCACTGACGGCACATGATTTCGACATCCGAGGACAGAGTTATAGCCAAAATGCCAACGCTGGACAGTGCAATACGGAACAGATTTCCAGATTGCCACTTCTAGGAGAAAAATTCATTTGACCCACCAAACGTTAATGTTTTCCAACGAAAATTTTTACACACATAATATAACATATATACATCAGGTTCATGCCAATAGATCACCAAAAATGGGCCTTCTTATGGCCGAACAAAACAGGGGCATTTTCGGAAATTCTTGCCAAGACCTCTACTTTGAGTTTCCAACAATAACACTCCATAAACTCATCATTATAACCACTAAACTACCATTAAATCCAACATTAATCCTTAAATCAGCAACAACAACCCAAGTGTGGGAATACCAAGAGCCCACTCATTTCATTTTCACCATAAACAAGCTAACTAAGTGCATGCATGAGCTTAATCTTGCTATATAAATTCCAAAAGACAAGAATCCAAGGGTTGATCATTACCTATTCCTTGGGTGTGCAAGATCAGAAATTTCGGCCCTCTTGAAGCTCCAAGAACCCGTGAAGATGCAGCCTTTTGTTAGCTAAATCCAACCTCCAAGAGGTTTGCTAAGTGGTCTCCAAGTTTGGTGTGATTTGGAGGTGATTTGGGGTAGTTTTGGTTGAGATTAGTGTGCAGAATTTTTGTTGCAAATGAGTTAGAGAGAGAGAGGAGCTTGGCCGGCTGTGAGGAGAGAGAAGAGAGAGTGTGATTTTGATCTAAGTTGGCTTCTCAAAGAAGATTAAATGTGTGGTGAAAAATTGTTCCAAAGTCAACTCTTGTAAGGCTCGTTTGGCACGTTTTTAGGCTCGATTTTCTCGCGCGTTTGGTTCACTAGTGCACTAAACCTCTAATGCACTCATGTTAATATAAACATTATTCACTCTTAATTGTCTCGAAACAAGGGTCTAAAGTTCCTGAATTTAAATCGCGCGTGTGAAAACGCGTATCTCCAATTTAAGCGCGATAACGCGAAACTTCCGAGAAATTCTTATAACGATAGTACTAATAACTATCACTTGAGTATTTAAACATTAAAATGCCTAATTTAGGTCCATTGTACATGTCTCCAATATTTCAAACCTATTGTACTCTCAATCGATCAAGATTTCCAAAGACGTGTTCACTATTTTCACTAAACGAGCTTCCGAAAATTAATTTTTGAAACAAGTCATTTTAAAAATATAATGAAACTATATTTTCATGTAATTAGGTCTCAAGAGCTTAGAAAATAATATTCGGAGTAAAAGACCAAATAAATAATTAAATAAGCTAAAAATAGGAGATTAAATAAGTAAATTTTGCGAGTCCTCACAACCTCCCCTCCTTAAAAGAATTTCGTCCTCGAAATTCATACCTTCTGTAATTTCAGACAACTCTGAACCATGTGGTGTGTTCATGTTATGCGTTCTTTCAGATGCTATTGGTCGGTTTCTCCTTCCATTGACTTGTCGAGGGACAGTTCCATTTCCTTGTGGAGCAGTAGTTTCTCGTGGATACCTCCTTGGACAGTCATGAACTTTATGGTTGGTACTCCCACACCCCATACACTTTCGTCCCTTTAGCCAACAGTTTTCTTCAATGTGATTCGTCCTTCCACAATATCCACAAGTCGGACGAGGTGTTGTGACCTGACTGGCTTGCGAGGTTTTCTTTGATCGTGTCTGTTCTACTGAAGTCCCTCGCGACATAGTTCCTTTTGGTTCCTTTATCATGAGTGGTGCAGGAAATAACAGTCCTACTCCATCCACTTCTTTTCTAACTTTGGGTGGTGGTCCATTTCCTCCTAGTGTACTATCAGATGCATCTCTTTTCCTTGCTTGAAGAGCTCTCAGTTGAGATTTTGTGCTTTCTACCCTTTGCGCTTTTTCGAGAGCGTCACTAAATGTTTCAACCTGTGCTGCAGCAAGGGCATCTTGGATTTCCAAATCTAATCCTTGGATAAACCTTCTTATTCTCTTCCGTTCAGTAGCCACCAATTCTGGGGCATATGTAGATAACTTTGTAAAGCGTGTTTCATACTCAGCTACGCTCAAAGTTCCTTGACGAAGTTTTATAAAATCATCTTCTCTCTTTTCTTGGACAAGTGGAGGAAGAAATTTCTCATTAAATTCACGTACAAAGTTTATCCAAGTCCTTAGGGTTTGATCTCTTTCCCACTTGTTTCTTATAACATTCCACCAGGCTCGGGCTGCTCCTTCAAGTTGAAATACAGCAAAGGTGACTTGTCTCTCCTCTGTGTAATCCAAGGCATCGAATATATTTCTTATATTCTCTAACCAATTCTCAGCCACCTCTGGATCAGGTCCTCCAGCAAACTTGGGCGGGGAAAATTTTTGAAACCGCTCTAAAGCTCGATCCTCCCCTATCTCTTGATTTCCACGTTGGTTTCCTTGTCCAACACCTTGACCTTGTTGAGCTACCAAGAGCTCCAGGATATCCGTCATGCGAGTTAAAACTTGTCCCATTTGGTCATTTCCTCTCCCAGCACTTAGCTCAACGTTTTGATCAATATCGGACCCATTAGCTACTCTTTCATTTCGGGGTTGTCTAGGTTGACGTCCCTTTCGTTGTCCTCTAGTTTCCATGTTCACAACTAATCTATACGCACATGCATAACCCTCACACTTAGTTAAAATTGAACTATACTCATATACCAGTAGCAACATTTAAAAAGGATGAAGTCACTTACACAAATAACATTATCACCATGCAAGTAAACACAAACTAGAGTTCATTAAATCATAAAACAAATTATGGCCAAGTAAAGTTCATGCCAAGTCAAAGTCAATAGCAAAATAAACAAGTGATCATCACAAGTACATTCATCTTCAAGGCGCAGACTCTAAGTTCTACTCCCATCGTCTCACTATAAAAGATCACAAGTAGGGATTCACTAGATTATTGGAACTAGACGATTCTCATTCCCTAACATGCTCGATTTCAATCCCAACACAAGGATCTTTTGAGTTACAATATTTTCCATCTTCCACTCTTAATTATTGTACCATCTTAACCAAACAATTATTGGTTTCCTGTAACCATTCACATGAAATATCGATTCATTCTTATTCCCCAAAAATGGAGATATAAAGTCCTTATGGTTGCCCTCAACTCTCAAGTACTCGGGTACAAGAATCCGAAATAAGGTAATTCACAACTCGAGCTGGCCGGTCCCAAGAGTAAATCACCACATTCGAGATTCCTACCCAACATACATATCAAATTCCCTCCAATTATCAAGATAAAGGTTTTACAACCTACAATATTCATGATTCACAGCTTACATTTCTAGAAGGGCACTTAAGCCTTTACTCAATCACATAGTAAGGACCATAACACCACTTGGTCCTATCTTGCTCCTTTGTAGAGACCACGTGAATTGGCTCTAAATTTCATTGCTACAAGCAATCTTTTAACTTTCAAACCAGTCCCACAGTCCGGCATCCTAAACATTTAAGCCTAGGATACACTACAAAGATCTGAAGCCTAAGCTCTGATACCAACTGTGACGCCCCCACTTCTCCCAAAGGCGAACCAAAGGGTATCCGCGGGACGCCTGCCCAGCTCTCGCCAGGACTCACTACAATCCATCATTCAAGAGCTCGAAATACTTTAATTAACTTCAATACACAATTAAGGTACTTCAAATATCTCACACTTACAACTAAGTAGCTTTCAAGCTTAAATACAACCCAACGGAAAATGGTACAATAGCCATCCGTTATAATATAACTTAAAGTCTTCAAAAGAAAACATTCTAGTACTACTCACGAGTACCCTTGGTCTCGAACCCTGTAAAAGAAAACCACAACGTGGAATGAGCTACACAGCCCAGTGAGGTTCCAAGACACTCTAACGGTTCAAATAAATCAAGTAAGTTGGGCATATCATATGCATGGTTCAAGGTTACACAATGGCATGTTATCATGAGGTGATAATCTTTGTACGGTAATTTGAGACATTTATCATGGTATGAGACATTGGCATGTATAGTTCACGAGTGATTGGAGCTTATTACAGGCATAGCTCAGGATTTCATGTTGGCATTTTAGCACGAAACAATTATTATGATACAAGGTAAACATATACTGTAGGATACGGTGTTCCAGTGGAACTCTGTCGGTCATCTGCACCTTATGACTTCCGGATCCCCTCGGTTTGACTGGCCATCACCTTATCCCTCCAGTGGTAATACTCGAGTATACCGAAACGGTTGTCCAGGGTTCCAACCTACCCGACCGAGCCCAGTCCTGGCTCGAGTAGGTCAGTAACCGAGGCAGGGCCCAAGTTCAGCTTAGAGCTTACAACATGCACAAGTAATCAAGTAATTCGACAAAAGGTAAAATTCATCATTTGAGTAGGTCGAGTGAGATAAAGTACACACTCGCCTAACAATGATGGACAACTTCATATAACATGTGATTCATGATAATCAAGTGATCAAGTGGATACTTAGCACGTAAGCACGTAAGCAATACAAGTTGATTTCATGGGAGCATATAATTCACGGATATCGAATAATCATATAGATTAAAAATCATATGAGCAAATAGTCAGGTAATCAGGTAGTCATGTGGGTTGGTAAACGGTTCACGGTTAACGGTTAACTGTTCACGGTTGACGGTTAATTGACAAGCATTGGTCATATGCATAGGCCATCATTGGCCGTTATCCCATTTTTACCACGTGAGAGTCGAGGAGATTCACTCCAACGACGTATGCAACCTTAGCATACCAAGTCATGTTATTCGAGTATTTTCAAGCATGAATTATTCATCTCAAAAGAGAACGAGTGCGATAAAGTACACACTCGACTCCATTTTTCAAAACCAAGTAGACTAAGTAAACAATCTAGCAAGTTAAGCATGTATCGAGTTCATATGGTCATTTGATATGGTTAATGATTTAACCAATTCGTGTAGATATACAATGCAAGTATACATTCCTTAAATAGGCATGAGTATGGTAAATACTTAACACATAGCACTTAATAATCATGAAATAAGCGTGTCCTAGACTTATTCAATTACGTATTCCTATATGGAACACTCACCTAGTCAAAACAAGCGAGTAGTTTTCAAACAAGCGTTTTAGGTGTCCGCTCCGAGTTCCCCTTGGAGATTCCCTCGAGTGCCTGAGTAAACAACCATTAACTATTATACACTATCACTTAGAACTCCTACTTATCAAAGAAGGTTGTACAATCTAAAGGGAATTCATGAATTGGGCCTTAATTATTAATAATCGAGGCTCAAGAGTAAAGTTTTAAAGTCTAAAGAAAGAGACTAACATTTTTCATGAAATCGAGTTAAAAATGTTCAATCGGTATCGAGAAAAGAAGGTAAGTTTCCAAAATCTCATTTCTAAGAAATTGTCAAATTTTAGCTTTGGGTGTCAATTCTAGAAAAATCGTATCTTGCACTACGTAGGTCCAAAATTGGAAAGCTTGATACCATTGGAAACTACATTCCGAGTACTACAAGTTTCTAGAAGACACTTTCCCATGATTCCAAATGGAAGGTATTCAAAAGTTGGATCAAAGTTACAGCTGTAGAATACTAAGACAGTTTCAAGGTTGGTTTTTGGCCAATTTTGGAAATTCAGTAAAATTCACTTGTTTTGAACTAACCTTTGAAATTTGGAAATCAAATAGTGTTACAATCCAAGAGTATAACAATACAAGCGGATTGAGAAATGGAGTTTCGAGCACCAAGATATAGTAGCCCCAAGTTGAGGAAGATTCAAGACTGAAGAAGAATTTCCAGTTTTGAACCTCCAACACTAGAAATTTAATTCGGTATCGAAACGAACTTGGATTGGTACCAAAATTGGCAGTATTTTACTCCCATATGAAAGGTACCACTCTATCAAACTTCAGGGAAAAATACTTTCGGTAAGATAGTTAATTAGTCAACCAAAGTTCAGGAAAATTATAAGGCAATCTGCCTTTGACTTTCATTTTCCAAATTTCCAATCGTCTAACCAAGAAAGTTATCCAACCATGGTTCATTTGTGAAATAAGGGTCTAAGATACACCCATAATATCTTTGGTAAGTGTTTAATATCAAAAACATCAACTAACAAGTTCATTCCAAGATTTGGTTCCAAACCAGTCCCAACATTAGGGTTTTCCAAAACAGAGCAGTCCACTTGTTTCAGTCACAACTCAGTCAATATAGCTCGAAATTGAGCATGGCTTATGCCGTTGGAAAATACATTCATAGTACTAAAACATCATAGAAGAAGTCATTCCCAAATTCGGCACCCATCTGGTTCAAATTCGGGCATCAAGTTGCTGCCTGAACACTTCATTCCAGACGAACAGAGCAACAGGACAGCGAACTTAAAACATTTGGTTCGGCTTGCTCACAAGGAATCAGAACGTACATTTTATACCAAATTAAAGCTAGGAATGTCTAGTTTCAAACGCCACCGACGGCACATGATTTCGACATCCGAGGACAGAGTTATAGCCAAAATGCCAACGCTGGACAGTGCAATACGGAACAGATTTCCAGATTGCCACTTCTAGGAGAAAAATTCATTTGACCCACCAAACGTTAATGTTTTCCAACGAAAATTTTTACACACATAATATAACATATATACATCAGGTTCATGCCAATAGATCACCAAAAATGGGCCTTCTTATGGCCGAACAAAACAGGGGCATTTTCGGAAATTCTTGCCAAGACCTCTACTTTGAGTTTCCAACAATAACACTCCATAAACTCATCATTATAACCACTAAACTACCATTAAATCCAACATTAATCCTTAAATCAGCAACAACAACCCAAGTGTGGGAATACCAAGAGCCCACTCATTTCATTTTCACCATAAACAAGCTAACTAAGTGCATGCATGAGCTTAATCTTGCTATATAAATTCCAAAAGACAAGAATCCAAGGGTTGATCATTACCTATTCCTTGGGTGTGCAAGATCAGAAATTTCGGCCCTCTTGAAGCTCCAAGAACCCGTGAAGATGCAGCCTTTTGTTAGCTAAATCCAACCTCCAAGAGGTTTGCTAAGTGGTCTCCAAGTTTGGTGTGATTTGGAGGTGATTTGGGGTAGTTTTGGTTGAGATTAGTGTGCAGAATTTTTTGTTGCAAATGAGTTAGAGAGAGAGAGGAGCTTGGCCGGCTGTGAGGAGAGAGAAGAGAGAGTGTGATTTTGATCTAAGTTGGCTTCTCAAAGAAGATTAAATGTGTGGTGAAAAATTGTTCCAAAGTCAACTCTTGTAAGGCTCGTTTGGCACGTTTTTAGGCTCGATTTTCTCGCGCGTTTGGTTCACTAGTGCACTAAACCTCTAATGCACTCATGTTAATATAAACATTATTCACTCTTAATTGTCTCGAAACAAGGGTCTAAAGTTCCTGAATTTAAATCGCGCGTGTGAAAACGCGTATCTCCAATTTAAGCGCGATAACGCGAAACTTCCGAGAAATTCTTATAACGATAGTACTAATAACTATCACTTGAGTATTTAAACATTAAAATGCCTAATTTAGGTCCATTGTACATGTCTCCAATATTTCAAACCTATTGTACTCTCAATCGATCAAGATTTCCAAAGACGTGTTCACTATTTTCACTAAACGAGCTTCCGAAAATTAATTTTTGAAACAAGTCATTTTAAAAATATAATGAAACTATATTTTCATGTAATTAGGTCTCAAGAGCTTAGAAAATAATATTCGGAGTAAAAGACCAAATAAATAATTAAATAAGCTAAAAATAGGAGATTAAATAAGTAAATTTTGCGAGTCCTCACAAAAATGGATAGAATATAAAGTAGAAGTGTATAGGATAGCGAATAAATGAAGTGCATGAATCCTATAGGAATGCATCAAAATGGGAACGGGGAGTCCTAACTTTGTGACTTTAATTTTCCCTTTGATTAGAAGGGAGAACTAGCGTGCTAAGGCTATTTTGTAGCCACACTCGCTCGTTTCCCTTATCGAAAGGGGACTCGTCAAGCAAATGTACCCTATAACTAGCATGAGAATGCAAAAAGCCTAGAATGAGGGGAAAAGGATTGGAAGAGCATGCCAAATGATAAAAACTAAGAAAAATGCGTGAAATGTAGTGAACATGCAAATATGCACTAACAAAAGGGGGACGGCCTATTGGGTCTAGCGTTGGACTAGCGCATTCTATGAATTCCTACTAGCGTTGGACTAGTGGAAACGTACATTCATCCATCACATTCATTCATGGCTATGGAAAGCGAGTAGACATGCCAAACACTCATAAACACATAGCACATAACACTTAGCATGCTCGACTAGATGCAAGAACCTAATAAAGCAAATTAACACATAGCAACAAAAGCAAGCTACCAAGCTAATGGACCTATTACATTGGCTAGCTAGGCACACGTCTTCAATAGGTCTTCATCAAATGCTCCTCCAAGCCCTATCTATTACAAGCCAAGAGGTGTACACATACCCCATAAAAGAATAACTTAACGAAAAGCAAGAGTAAATAAAATAAAAGAATTAAGGAAAACTAGTAAAGCAAGTAGACATGCAATTCTCACGTAGCACGTTGGATCACATAGGAGATACCAAAAAAGGATAAAAGAAGTTATACCTCCCCCGTTTGTCCAAATGAAGAAAAATGGCTTCAAAACAATAAAAAGGTCAAGATACCACTTTATTTGGGAAAATTAAAGAAAATATGCAAAACAAAGCTCACTTGATCATGAAGCCCCTAAAGTCATGACTTAAGTGCAATTGAAACAAAGCATAGTAGTTAATTGAAGCAAACAAGCAATAAAGCTGTAAAATTAAAACTACCAAGGACCAAATTGAGGAGATTATTCAATTGATTGGGTCATAGCAGCATTAAGAACAAACCAAGGGGTTGATTTGCAATTTTTAGAAATTATTTCTTCATGCAAAGCATGCAATCCACGAAGAGAAAAAGAAAATAAGCTTCTGCAACGTTTTCGGCCAAACACCTTTGCTACAATCTTCTCAAACTCAAATCTCCTAATCACAACCTTGGTTAGATTTTTCCAAAACAACTAACTTCATTCATACTAAACAACAGAAAGCTTAGCCACTACATTCAAACAAACGAAAAACTTAGCAAAACATCAATGGTTTCAAACTTCAGCAAGCAATGGAGCCTGCTGCGATTTGTTTTCAAGCTCAAGAAGAGAGAAAAAAAAAAATTGGAGTCTGCTGCAATATTTGTCCACAAGTTTCTACCATCGAGTGCAAACTTTTGGCAAACAAAGTTCATGCAAAACCTTCTAATCATCTCCAATTAAAAACATTTAACACTCCAATGAATAAACGAAAACTGAAGCCATTGCCTATGAATGAAAATTTTTCAGCAAACCGAGAGTAGAACTTGCTGCAATTTTCTTACAAATTCAGATTTTTATCACAACTTTGATTAGATGTTTTTAAACCCAACATCACAACCTTAAACCAAGCCACTAACTACACCACCACCATGATCCAAACAAGCAGGAAACTCAGAAAAATATCATACAAAGATTCTGGAAAGCATGCGTGCAACACAGGATTCTAGCAAAACCAGCAAGCAGATTTCATTCATTATCCAGCAAGCATTGGATCCCAATTCAGGTATTTCAGCCCCCAAACATACAAAACATGCATCTTATACCTATAACTACCCAAAAACAGCATAAAAGAAAGATATACAAACCCACAGAACAAAAGGGAAATCAACGAACTAAAGGTCAGAAATTCAACTTGCCGAAGAAGCGTGCTATTTTTCTGGTTTTGTTCTTGTTCCTCATATGGACAGAAAAAACAAACTCAAATAATAATCTATGACACCAGCTTACAGGAAAACCTAGACTTGCATCCCAAAACTCAGTCTGAAACAAAACGCCAACCAAAGTTGGAAACTTTAGGCAATTCTCTCTCGGTCAAGACACCAATATGCAAGATACCGACCCCTCACCCAAACTCCAGATTTTAGCAATGCCCAAACAAGAACCATTAGCCGTATTGAAGCCAGACCAGAACCAGTAATGACACAGAAATGCAAACAAATAACTAAAGGAAAGAGCTTTCAAAATTTAAAAGAAGAATTTGATACCTGAATCGAGAAATGGAGAAAGGGCTCGGATGATTCGGCCAAAACTTAATGGAAGAGCGATGATGATGACACAAATCCCGCTTCGTCCTCGCGGCTGAAAACCTTCTGGTTTACCTTTCCTTCAGCAGTCAACAATCTTCCTTTTCTTTTTCTGGTTTCCAACCGAAGCCCTCCTACCATCTCTCTCTCTCGGCTTTCCTTTCTTCACTCTATCTCCCCAATCCCAAACTCTCCAGCCGTCCCCTTTTGCTTTCTTTCCTCAGCCTTCCAAACTCTCTCTGCTCTCTCTCGCCTCTTCCTGTCGCATTTTTTCAACTGTCAACTTCTATCTCCCTCACAAAACTCTCTGCGCAGTCGCTGTTTTTCTCTTTTTCCTCTCTTTCAGATTTGCGGCTCCCCTCAAAACCCCCGTAACTTTTCCAACCTTCCAGCTCTTCCTTACTCTCGGCCCTCTCTCCGCTTTCTCCTTGAAGTTTCCTTCAATCTCTCTGTAGCTTTTCTGGTTTTCTCCCGCTCTCTTGCTTCTCAGTTTTTCCTTAGCCGTCAACTCCAAAAAACCTCCTCTGCGGCTGCTATTTTTTTCACTTTTTATATGGAACCCAAGGTTCCTAAACCCTCACCCCAATGGTGAGGATGAAAGGCCTGCCCTTGCCTTCACATCCAGCCCTCCGATGGGGCATCTGTGATTGTCCTTTGCAAGCTGCAAAAATATGCAGCTTGCATGCCGGGACCTTTTTTTTTTTTTTTAATAATAACTAATTAACAAAATTGATAATAAAATTAAGTAATAATAATAATAATAATAATAAACAATTTAAGTAACATCACATCAAAATAAACAAACAAAAAACCAAGTTGCCATTTTTCAATCTTTTTTCTTCATTTTCATCTTTTTCCTTTTTTTTTTTTTCACTTTTCCTTCAAGAAAACATGGAATTTAAATCAAAACAACTAAAGCATATTTTTTTGAATGCTTTTTCTTTTTCCCGAGAAATTCTATGCTAAAGCTTAAAAATAAAATAAAAACTAAAAAACTAAAAACACTGAAAATTTGGTGTCTACAGTTTGCCCCTCTTTGTCTGAGTTTTGAAAAAACTTGAGACAAAGAAGTAGACACCAAATACTTACCTATGTTGTATGAGCACAAAATGATTCCAACGAACAAGAATTTAAAACGGGACTGACCCGAACATGAATTGTAAATGGGATAGACCCGGGCGGAAATGTAAAGGGAATAGATCCGGACAAAAATTTAAATGGGATAGACCCGAACAGAAATTTAAATGGGATAGACCCACGGGATAGACCCGAACAAGCTTTTAATCAAGGGACTGACCCGAATAAACTTTAAATCATGGGACTGACCCGAATAAAACGAAAATCATGGGACTGACACGAATAAAAATGAAAATCATGGGACTGACCCGAACAAGCTTTTAATCATGGGACTGACCCGAATAAGCTTTAAATCGTGGGATTGACCCGAATAAAACGAAAATCATGGGACTGACCCGAATAAAACGAAAATCATGGGACTGACCCGAATAAAATGAAAATTATGGGACTGGCCCGAATAAAATGAAAATCATGGGACTGACCCGAATAAAAGGAAAATCATAGGACTGACCCGAACAACCTTTTAATCATGGGACTGACCCGAATAAAACGAAAATCATGGGACTGGCCCGAATAAAATGAAAATCTTGGGACTGGCCCGAATAAAATGAAAATCATGGGACTGACCCGAATAAAATGAAAATCATGGGACTGGCCCGAATAAAATGAAAATCATGGGACTGACCCGAACAAGCTTTTAATCATGGGACTGGCCCGAATAAGCTTTAAATCATGGGACTGACCCGAATAAAACGAAAATCATGGGACTGGCCCGAATAAAATGAAAATCATGGGACTGACCCGAATAAAATGAAAATCATGGGACTGACCCGAACAAGCTTTTAATCATGGGACTGACCCGAATAAGCTTTAAATCATGGGATTGGCCCGAATAAAATGAAAATCATGGAACTGACCCGAATAAAATGAAAATCATGGGACTGACCCGAACAAGCTTTAAATCGTGGGACTGACCCGAATAAAACGAAAATCATAGGACTGGCCCGAATAAAATGAAAATCTTGGGACTGGCCCGAATAAAATGAAAATCATGGGACTGACCCGAATAAAATGAAAATCATGGGGCTGGCCCGAATAAAATGAAAATCATGGGACTGACCCGAACAAGCTTTTAATCATGGGACTGACCCGAATAAGCTTTAAATCATGGGACTGACCCGAATAAAACGAAAATCATGGGACTGGCCCGAATAAAATGAAAATCATGGGACTGACCCGAATAAAATAAAAATCATGGGACTAACCCGAACAAGCTTTTAATCATGGGACTGACCCGAATAAACTTTAAATCATGGGACTGACCCGAATAAAACGAAAATCATGGGACTGGCCCGAATAAAATTAAAATCATGGGACTGACCCGAATAAAACGAAAATCATGGGACTGACCCGAATAAAAATGAAAATCATGGGACTGACCCGAACAAGCTTTTAATCATGGGACTGACCCGAATAAGCTTTAAATCGTGGGATTGACCCGAATAAAACGAAAATCATGGGACTGACCCGAATAAAATGAAAATTATGGGACTGGCCCGAATAAAATGAAAATCATGGGACTGACCCGAATAAAATGAAAATCATAGGACTGACCCGAACAACCTTTTAATCATGGGACTGACCTGAATAAGCTTTAAATAATGAGACTGACCCGAATAAAACGAAAATCATGGGACTGGCCCGAATAAAATGAAAATCTTGGGACTGACCCGAATAAAATGAAAATCATGGGACTGACCCGAATAAAATGAAAATCATGGGACTGACCCGAACAAGCTTTTAATCATGGGACTGACCCGAATAAGCTTTAAATCATGGGACTGACCCGAATAAAACGAAAATCATGGGACTGGCCCGAATAAAATGAAAATCATGGGACTGACCCGAATAAAATGAAAATCATGGGACTGACCCGAACAAGCTTTAAATCGTGGGACTGACCCGAATAAAACGAAAATCATAGGACTGGCCCGAATAAAATGAAAATCATGGGACTGACCCGAATAAAATGAAAATCATGGGACTGGCCCGAATAAAATGAAAATCATGGGACTGACCCGAATAAAAGGAAAATCATGGGACTGACCCGAACAAGCTTTTAATCATGGGACTGACCCGAATAAGCTTTAAATCATGGGACTGACCCGTATAAAACGAAAATCATGGGACTGGCCCGAATAAAATGAAAATCATGGGACTGACCCGAATAAAATGAAAATCATGGGACTGACCCGAACAAGCTTTTAATCATGGGACTGACCCGAATAAACTTTAAATCATGGGACTGGCCCGAATAAAATGAAAATCATGGGACTGACCCGAATAAAATGAAAATCATGGGACTGACCCGAACAAGCTTTAAATCGTGGGACTGACCCGAATAAAACGAAAATCATAGGACTGGCCCGAATAAAATGAAAATCTTGGGACTGGCCCGAATAAAATGAAAATCATGGGACTGACCCGAATAAAATGAAAATCATGGGGCTGGCCCGACTAAAATGAAAATCATGGGACTGACCCGAACAAGCTTTTAATTATGGGACTGACCCGAATAAGCTTTAAATCATGGGACTGACCCGAATAAAACGAAAATCATGGGACTGGCCCGAATAAAATGAAAATCATGGGACTGACCCGAATAAAATAAAAATCATGGGACTAACCCGAACAAGTTTTTAATCATGGGACTGACCCGAATAAGCTTTAAATCATGGGACTGACCCGAATAAAACGAAAATCATGGGACTGGCCCGAATAAAATTAAAATCATGGGACTGACCCGAATAAAACGAAAATCATGGGACTGACCCGGACAAGCTTTTAATCATGGGACTGACCCGAATAAGCTTTAAATCATGGGATTGGCCCGAATAAAATGAAAATCATGGGACTGACCCGAATAAAATGAAAATCATGGGACTGACCCGAACAAGCTTTTAATCATGGGACTGACCCGAATAAGCTTTAAATCATGGGACTGTCCCGAATAAAACGAAAATCATGGGACTGGCCCGAATAAAATGAAAATCATGGGACTGGCCCAAATAGGAATTTAAATGGGATAGACCCGGACAGAAATTAAAATGGGATAGACCCAAACAGAAATGCAAATGGGATAGACTCACGGGATAGACCCGAACAGAAAATGTAAATGGGATAGACCCACGGGATAAACTCGAACAGAAATGTAAATGGGATAGACCCAAACATGAAATTTAAAACGGGATAGACCCGAATAAAATTTAAAAATCATGGAATGCACGCTAGTGGGACTGATCCATGGCTAGCGGCAGGGTAAGATGAAAGGCGCACTAGTGGGACTGACCCCAACGGCTAGTGGCGGTGAAAATGAAATGCACACTGGCGAGACTAACCTCACGCTCCAGTGGCTGTGAAAATGAAATGCTCACTGGCGGGACTAACCTCACGCTCCAGTGGCAATGTAAATGGAATGCTTACTGGCGGGACAAACCCACGCTCCAGTGGCGATGAAAAATGAAATGTCTTGACAATCGGACAGTGGGATCAAACCCGAGCCTGCCGTGATGAACTTGATTTGATTTTTTGATTTTTTTGATTTTTCTCTTTTTCTGATCTTTTGAGAGAATCTTTTCAAAATTTGCCCCAGTATGATGAATTGGTCAGTGGGACAACATCTGAGCCTGACGGGATGTGGACGGTCAGCGGGATAAAACCCGGTCCTGCCGAGGTTGGCGGGATGAAACCCGGTCCCAACGAAATAAGCGGTCAGCGGGATAAAACCCGGTCCTGCCGAGGTTGGCGGGATGAAACCCGGTCCCAACGAAGTAAGCTGTCAGCGGGATAAAACCCGGTCCTGCCGTCCAATTGGTCAAGAAATTGAATTTGATTTGTCAAGAAACAAGAAATTAAATTTGACTTTCCAAGAAACAAGAATTTGAACTCAATTTTTTATTTTTGACTTTTGAATTTTTCTGATTTTTCGAGAGAATCTTTTTCAAAAATAATTTACCCCCAGTGTAGGGCCCTTTTCCCTTCTTTCTTCTCTTTCTTCGGCATCGGCCTTCCACATCACCAGATGTTTTTTCATCGATTTCAACTATGAATACCTGCACATGGGCTTACCAAAATATGACATGCACTTGAATTTTTGTGAAAAGAAACAATGTAATTGATTTAAAAAATGCATTATTTTGATTCTTGGACGAACTCCTCAATTGGACTACAAAAATATTTGCCCCTGTGTGGGCTTATTCTCACGAATTCTCATAACAAAAATTTGCCCCAGTATGGGCCATTTAATTGCAAAACTTGTTTGGATGATTTTCCATTTATTTGAACACTGTAAGAAACTATGTTTCCTAAAAGAAAATTTCATGATGAATTTCTCAAAATAATGCCAAATTACAAAAGATTTCTTCCTCACTTTAGAATCGATGCTTTGGGTAATGGGTGTTATGTCTGATTTGGAAATGGGAGGTCAAGATTTGTCTTATTCTTGTGCCCAAATAGTATGTAATCCCTGCAATACCACATCTTAGTGAAAGCAAAGAGTTTGTCACCCTTATTTCCTAAGAAAATTGAGTCAACATATAAGCTTTAAGCTTGCAACAAGTGGGTAGAATTGATAGCCCAACATCTGAAAGCTGGTTAGACGAGCTTGATACCCTTACGATCACAAATGATCGACGGATTTCTTACGAGCATAATCCTCACTTTGGATTGTCATGAAGGAATAAGTCAACGATGGACTTTATTAGCTTGTAATGTGGCTTGAAAACGATAGTTAAAGAATAAGACTTTCAGGGATGTTGCACCAAAAGATTGCATTTTTCCAAAATTGCCCCTATTTTGGAACTCCAAGATCTCAGACTTTGTTTGCATTTTTCTCATCATTCACCAGGGATTTCAGAGTCGATTTTTGCATTTACTTTTCTTACTTTGTTTTTCGCCTTTCTTTTCCTTCTTTTCCTCGACCTGGTGGGTTTTCACATAGTGGGTAGCATCAACCCCATACCCAGGCAATTCAGAAATACAGCTAAAATTTTCCGGCATCAGAAATTTTCTTGACAGGGCCATTGCAAAGAACAGAAGTCAGGGCTTTCGGCTTTTTGTAATGAGGTCCGGTGGGGTGCTTAGAAAAGTTAAGGCTTGAAAACGGATTTCAAAAGTGGTTTGAAGAATCTGAGACCGCATTATTGCGCCAGCCCTATTTTAGGGCTAAATCAAAATTTACCCCAGTTTATGCTCACTTGAGGCTTTTTCTCTTTCATTTTCTTTTTTCTTTTGACTTTTCGGCCTTTTGCCATTCTTTGAAACTTTCACAAAATTTGCCCCAGTTCATTTTTGAACTGAGGTTCTCTTTTCTTCTTTTGCTTTTGATTTTGTTGCTTTATCACTTTTCACTTCTCGAAATTTTCTTTTTCAACTCAAACTTGCCCCAGTGTGGAGTTTGCGATTCTCAGGGGTTTTGCCAAACGAAATAATTCATTCTGAAGGCTCAAAAGGGATAACTAGGGATAGAATGTCTGATTGGAAAAGAAGAGGGCCTGACTTTTATTCTGTTCCTTACAATAACTCTGAAAGGAAACTTTCATTAATGCGAAAGTTCTGGCATGTATCTGAATTAACTGACTGAGGAAGACCCTTACTCATTCATATCTATGGAACATAAGTGATCCACCGGACAGAACTTGTCCTTTTTCCTCTTTTCTTTTCTTTTCAAAATTGAAACCCAAGTAGAATCAAATTTCCCAATTCGCGGTTCCCTTTCCCCTTTTTCTTTTCCTTTTTCAAAATTTCCCAATCTCCTTCCCCAATGTGGGGTGCGATCATATGTGCACTCGAAAAGAACCACCAATTTTGGCTCTAATAGGGATGCAAGGGGTGATCAGTGTTTAGGTTGTAGAAACGATGGCCAAAGTATCATTCTTACGCCTCATGACAACCAAGTAAACGAATTGCTCGTTGAGAATCCATTTCCTTTTGAAAATCTTCCCAATGTAGGGTAGTGATCATTAAAGCTCTTATTTGAAACGAAATTATTCTTTCAAAGGCTCAAATGGGGGAGCAAATGATAAAATGTGTATAGGTAGAGAAAAGAATGCTCGAAGTGTCATTCCAAATTTTCAAAACAAACAAGAATAATGCACATTTTTGCTTTCACTTAGATGTGATTGAATTGGATTAGTCACCGCGGACATTTTCAAGCAAAAGTTGCCCCAATTTTGCAATTTATCAATCAATGTGACTGATTTTATTTTGGGATTAAGTGAAGGAGAAAGGTATCTCATGGGCCTTCTGAGTGACCTTTTTTAATTTTTGAACACTCTTATTGTGTAGCTCGGATCAGCAATCTAGTGTACACAAGGATTCTAGAATGCATACACTTGCGAATTTTCAGGCTGGAGGTTGGAAAAACTCTCAATTCGATCTTATTTCTTAAAATTCATCATGAAACCTCTTAATGAGCTCAATAAAGAATGAAATGTACACGAGTATTATACAAAACAAATAATTGTCTGAACAAAAGCTTCATTATTGCCAATGTTTGAAAAATTTAAAAGCAAAACATATGAGAAAACTTCTACATTTTCTCTCTTAATGTCCCCTTTCTTTGAGCAATGAAATCCCTTAGATGTTTTGCACAAGCGCTTTCAAATGAATTTTCAAATTCATATTGTAGGGCCTGCCCAAAAATCAAGTAATACTTGTAATTTTCAAACTTTATTAGATCAAAAATTATCATCAGATATAGAAAGATATTTTCACCTTATTGACGTATTTTTATGAATGCAGGGGGAAGGGGGAAAAATAAAAGAAAAATACCCAGAGTTAGTAAATAAAATTGTAAAATCGGTATGCATGTCCTATGGGGGAACCCTTTTTATGCCAAGGGTAGGCCTAGTGTGAAAATGCAATCCTCTAGGGTAGGCACTATACCATACCTGATGAATCCGATCAATTGATTGAGTGAAAAATGATTTGAAAAATTTTGATCAATTGGAGTGAGAAGAAATGTTTGTCCTAAAAAATGAGGACAAAGTCCGAATGAATTGCTTATTTTGATCGACGCATGGCGTGTCAAAAGGGGTAAAATGATCAAATTCATTAAATGAAATTTGATTATTTATTGAAAATTGAATGGATAACCCTAGAAATGCATTCAACTAATCGAATGAATTGAATGAAATCAATTGATCAAACAGATCGAGTGAAATGATGATTTATTCAAAACCGACCAAATTGCCCTAAACATAGGTAAATTGGTCAAATGGATAGGAAAATTGACCAAATCACCCTAAAAAGGGTAAACTGGTCAAATGCAATTGAACGAATCTGATGATTTGAATTTATTCAAAATTGATTGAGTTGACCTAAGAATGGGTAAACTAATCAAATGAATTGAATGAAATCGGTGATCTTATTCAGAAATCGACTAGATTGCCCTAAAATGGACAAATTGATGAAATGGACTGGATGAAATTAACCACTCAAATGATCCAATGGACTGAATGGCTTGATGCATTAGTCTATGAGCCTTCTAAAATCAAATTTTGGCCTCAATTTACTTATCGTCTCATCAATGAGGAAATATTGGTGAATTTGTTCCAATTAATGTCCTTCACGCCAGGGATTTTTACCAATTTGATAAAATGGCCAAAAAGTGATATTTAGACGCTCATATTCCAAAGATCGCTCTATGAAAATGATCGGGTCCTACCTTACTTTGTGCACTACCCCTTTGGATGGTACAAAATGTAAACGTGCAAGTCTCCTTGGATTAAGTATCCGAGACATAAGGCGTTATTCCTAACGTGGGATCCCCTAAATGGCATTCCCTTTCTAGGGTTTATGCATGATGCCAGTTTATTGGAGCAGTAAAATATGCAATTTGAAATGAAATCATGACCTAAAAGGACCTTTTATACGCCAAGGTAGGCTTAGAATGCTATGCAATTATTAATCTATGAATGCAATATACCAAAATCTTTAAACGTGCAATAACCTATCGACGAGGGCAGGTTCTAAAAGAAGGTCATGCCAGACCTCTTATTTGCTAGGGTTTGTGAATGCAATGGGGACACAAAACCAAGAAAAGTTAGTTCAGTCAGATAAATACACATAACACATTGTAGCAACGAGATAAAGCAATAATAATCAAAGACATAAAGCAATAAAAAGGAAAAGGGGTTGGATCCCTCCCCTCGTGAATAGTGTCCCTAGCTCAGGATAAGGCCGACTCTACCCTAGGCAAACTATCATGGATGCATGAGGTATTGGCTCACTAATGCAGCTAGACTCGATAGGTTTTAGGTCCCCGAGCCTTCAGACTTGGAAACCAAGGGTCATCAATCCCAAGGTTCTTTGTCGGTGGCTCGAGCGATTCCCCAGACATTGCTACGCACACATCGTGTCACGGCTACATGTCATGAGTGAATCTATAAAAAATCCTCAATCTTCAACTAAAAGCTAAAGGCTATGAACCCAAAGCTTAAAATGGAAGATTGAGTGACCCCTCGGATCAAGCTACGCACACATCGTGTCGCGATCACAAGTCCAAGTGAGTCGCCTACAATCCTAATAGGGTGGAGTGGCGTGACAAGCCACTAAAAGAAAAAATAAATGAGGGGTGAAAATTAAAGCTTATGCACGTATGCTAGTGCTCGTTTGGAGGGGAGGGATCAAGAACCAACGTGAGGCTCTGGGGTACATCCCCCACCCAAATGCAATGCAAAGCGTGGAATAAAACTAGTACGACATACATCCAATCAACCAATCATACATACGCAAGTGAAGGAATAGTTTGATATGCGCGCGAGACAAAAAGTCCTAAAAAGGAAAAATGCAACCCTAATATCCAAATGCTATGCATAAAAAGGGTAGAAAAAGGAAAAGAATAGCTAAATCAAATGCTTGGACCCACTTAGGAAATCCCCAGTGGAGTCGCCAACTGTCGCGCCCCACTTTTTGGTGTGTTGTGTGGTGTGAAAGTGTGTAGTGGAATGTGAACGTGTGTAAATGAAAAGTAAAAGGCCATGGGACTTGAGAATGCGACGATTTGGCCAAACAAAGTTCAAAAGGGGGTTTTTAATGAAAAATGGAGTCGCCACTTGGTATAGAGTTGGGGTGTACCAAGTCACCAAAAAAGAAATTTTCTAAAGGAAAGATAGAAAGAAACCCCTTTTAAACGACTCCTAGTCCACGTAAACCAGCGAAAAAGGTTCGGGAGTCACATTTGACGAAGGGGAAGGCAAAGATAAAAATCCAAGGCACCCCTTCGACCTAGCCAAGGCTAGTTGCGTGATTTAGCCTCACCTTTCCTAATTTTTCTACCCAAGGTATGTATCGCGTGTTGGATATGACTATATGAATGCAAAAACCTAGACCTAGGGGGACATGGGGGAAATTTCTCTTCAAAGGTTGAGTGGTGCCAATCACATTAATTGTGAAGCCCAATAATGATCCTTTGGAGAGGTCACACATAATCCTAAATGACGTAAAATGAGTAGAATGCATGCCATGTGAAAATGTCAGTTTGTGTGAAGTGAGAAAAATGATAAAAATAATAGGATGTAAGTGGAGGTGTGCAAATGTATTTACAAGGTAAGGTGAGTAAAGAATGATAATGTGAAAATAACATAAAGTGCATGTGTTCGAGTGATATGGTATAAAGTGTGAGTAGTTAAGTGAAACGTCCAAAAGTAGTGTGAAGTGAGAATGTGGAAAAAATGGATAGAATATAAAGTAGAAGTGTATAGGATAGCGAATAAATGAAGTGCATGAATCCTATAGGAATGCATCAAAATGGGAACGGGGAGTCCTAACTTTGTGACTTTAATTTTCCCTTTGATTAGAAGGGAGAACTAGCGTGCTAAGGCTATTTTGTAGCCACACTCGCTCGTTTCCCTTATCGAAAGGGGACTCGTCAAGCAAATGTACCCTATAACTAGCATGAGAATGCAAAAAGCCTAGAATGAGGGGAAAAGGATTGGAAGAGCATGCCAAATGATAAAAACTAAGAAAAATGCATGAAATGTAGTGAACATGCAAATATGCACTAACAAAAGGGGGACGGCCTATTGGGTCTAGCGTTGGACTAGCCCATTCTATGAATTCCTACTAGCGTTGGACTAGTGGAAACGTACATTCATCCATCACATTCATTCATGGCTATGGAAAGCGAGTAGACATGCCAAACACTCATAAACACATAGCACATAACACTTAGCATGCTCGACTAGATGCAAGAACCTAATAAAGCAAATTAACACATAGCAACAAAAGCAAGCTACCAAGCTAATGGACCTATTACATTGGCTAGCTAGGCACACGTCTTCAATAGGTCTTCATCAAATGCTCCTCCAAGCCCTATCTATTACAAGCCAAGAGGTGTACACATACCCCATAAAAGAATAACTTAACGAAAAGCAAGAGTAAATAAAATAAAAGAATTAAGGAAAACTAGTAAAGCAAGTAGACATGCAATTCTCACGTAGCACGTTGGATCACATAGGAGATACCAAAAAAGGATAAAAGAAGTTATACCTCCCCCGTTTGTCCAAATGAAGAAAAATGGCTTCAAAACAATAAAAAGGTCAAGATACCACTTTATTTGGGAAAATTAAAGAAAATAAGCAAAACAAAGCTCACTTGATCATGAAGCCCCTAAAGTCATGACTTAAGTGCAATTGAAACAAAGCATAGTAGTTAATTGAAGCAAACAAGCAATAAAGCTGTAAAATTAAAACTACCAAGGACCAAATTGAGGAGATTATTCAATTGATTGGGTCATAGCAGCATTAAGAACAAACCAAGGGGTTGATTTGCAATTTTTAGAAATTATTTCTTCATGCAAAGCATGCAATCCACGAAGAGAAAAAGAAAATAAGCTTCTGCAACGTTTTCGGCCAAACACCTTTGCTACAATCTTCTCAAACTCAAATCTCCTAATCACAACCTTGGTTAGATTTTTCCAAAACAACTAACTTCATTCATACTAAACAACAGAAAGCTTAGCCACTACATTCAAACAAACGAAAAACTTAGCAAAACATCAATGGTTTCAAACTTCAGCAAGCAATGGAGCCTGCTGCGATTTGTTTTCAAGCTCAAGAAGAGAGAAAAAAAAAAAATGGAGTCTGCTGCAATATTTGTCCACAAGTTTCTACCATCGAGTGCAAACTTTTGGCAAACAAAGTTCATGCAAAACCTTCTAATCATCTCCAATTAAAAACATTTAACACTCCAATGAATAAACGAAAACTGAAGCCATTGCCTATGAATGAAAATTTTTCAGCAAACCGAGAGTAGAACTTGCTGCAATTTTCTTACAAATTCAGATTTTTATCACAACTTTGATTAGATGTTTTTAAACCCAACATCACAACCTTAAACCAAGCCACTAACTACACCACCACCATGATCCAAACAAGCAGGAAACTCAGAAAAATATCATACAAAGATTCTGGAAAGCATGCGTGCAACACAGGATTCTAGCAAAACCAGCAAGCAGATTTCATTCATTATCCAGCAAGCATTGGATCCCAATTCAGGTATTTCAGCCCCCAAACATACAAAACATGCATCTTATACCTATAACTACCCAAAAACAGCATAAAAGAAAGATATACAAACCCACAGAACAAAAGGGAAATCAACGAACTAAAGGTCAGAAATTCAACTTGCCGAAGAAGCGTGCTATTTTTCTGGTTTTGTTCTTGTTCCTCATATGGACAGAAAAAACAAACTCAAATAATAATCTATGACACCAGCTTACAGGAAAACCTAGACTTGCATCCCAAAACTCAGTCTGAAACAAAACGCCAACCAAAGTTGGAAACTTTAGGCAATTCTCTCTCGGTCAAGACACCAATATGCAAGATACCGACCCCTCACCCAAACTCCAGATTTTAGCAATGCCCAAACAAGAACCATTAGCCGTATTGAAGCCAGACCAGAACCAGTAATGACACAGAAATGCAAACAAATAACTAAAGGAAAGAGCTTTCAAAATTTAAAAGAAGAATTTGATACCTGAATCGAGAAATGGAGAAAGGGCTCGGATGAATCGGCCAAAACTTAATGGAAGAGCGATGATGATGACACAAATCCCGCTTCGTCCTCGCGGCTGAAAACCTTCTGGTTTACCTTTCCTTCAGCAGTCAACAATCTTCCTTTTCTTTTTCTGGTTTCCAACCGAAGCCCTCCTACCATCTCTCTCTCTCGGCTTTCCTTTCTTCACTCTATCTCCCCAATCCCAAACTCTCCAGCCGTCCCCTTTTGCTTTCTTTCCTCAGCCTTCCAAACTCTCTCTGCTCTCTCTCGCCTCTCCCTGTCGCATTTTTTCAACTGTCAACTTCTATCTCCCTCACAAAACTCTCTGCGCAGTCGCTGTTTTTCTCTTTTTCCTCTCTTTCAGATTTGCGGCTCCCCTCAAAACCCCCGTAACTTTTCCAACCTTCCAGCTCTTCCTTACTCTCGGCCCTCTCTCCGCTTTCTCCTTGAAGTTTCCTTCAATCTCTCTGTAGCTTTTCTGGTTTTCTCCCGCTCTCTTGCTTCTCAGTTTTTCCTTAGCCGTCAACTCCAAAAAACCTCCTCTGCGGCTGCTATTTTTTTCACTTTTTATATGGAACCCAAGGTTCCTAAACCCTCACCCCAATGGTGAGGATGAAAGGCCTGCCCTTGCCTTCACATCCAGCCCTCCGATGGGGCATCTGTGATTGTCCTTTGCAAGCTGCAAAAATATGCAGCTTGCATGCCGGGACCTTTTTTTTTTTTTTTAATAATAACTAATTAACAAAATTGATAATAAAATTAAGTAATAATAATAATAATAATAATAATAATAATAAACAATTTAAGTAACATCACATCAAAATAAACAAACAAAAAACCAAGTTGCCATTTTTCAATCTTTTTTCTTCATTTTCATCTTTTTCCTTTTTTCTTTTTTTTTCACTTTTCCTTCAAGAAAACATGGAATTTAAATCAAAACAACTAAAGCATATTTTTTTGAATGCTTTTTCTTTTTCCCGAGAAATTCTATGCTAAAGCTTAAAAATAAAATAAAAACTAAAAAACTAAAAACACTGAAAATTTGGTGTCTACAGTGGGGTCGTCACAATTCCCGTCTCCGTACTTTTATCTTGATTCAGTCGATTGGAGATGTTATCTCATCGATTTCTTGGGAACCCAAACCCCACTGGCTAGTTAATCGAGTCGGGCCAGCAAGGGCTTGGTCGATTAGATAACGAACCATGGGTAGTTAGTGTTGTCGAGTGGAGTGTTATCTCCTCGACTAAATCGGTATACTCGAGTATTACCACCAGTGTTTATTGTGGAGTTCGGGCCCGGTAAGGGATTTGGTTGGTGGACGGAGATTGGAGTTAAGTGATGTACTACTGGACTAGTTACTTTACTTGAATGTTGACGGAGTGTCAACTAATACTTGATCAAGCTCTGGTGAAGAAATGGGAATTTGGCTCATGAGAGTTATCTGTGTCCTTATACATTGATTGTTATTCGAAGTGTTATTGTTCTTTTGGAAAATAAAAAGAGTTTTCACTCGCTCATTTTGACATTTGTTATTTGAAGTGTTATTGTTCACTTTCATAAACTTGTTATGGTCCTTATTTTGCTACGTGATATTTGTACTTTTCAATAATGGTCACCTTGCTATTTGGAACCTCACTGGATTTTTAGCTCATTCCACGCCATTTATTTTCCTTACAGGGGGTACGAGCGAGGCGTGAGACGTGTACAGACTAGCGTAGTCTAGTTGTTTTTGAATTTTGAATTGTACTCGCGCTAGCACCCGACTAGGGTTGGTTGTACTTGAATTGTAAACGCTTTGAAGTATTTGGGTGTATAGAAGTTTTGTACATTGGTTTGTGCATCATTGTAAATTATAAGTTTGAATTGCGATGTTATGTATCGTCTATGGATGTATGCTTGAGATACGAGTGAGTGAGTTCTGGCGGGAGTTGGGCAGGTGACTCGCTAAACCCTAGGGTACGCCCTAGGGGGAGGTGGGGTCGTCACATACAAGAAATTGGAAATATTAGATTCAACACAGTTGCTGAGGTCAAAGTGCGGTATTGAAAGCTTGGAGAAATCTTTGTAGTTTAGAGAACCTGCACTTGGATCAAGTCAACAAATTGGAACCTAAGGTCATTTTAGAGTATAATGAGTGGATCAAACTGACAGTCGAACAAGCAAGAAAGAAGTCACAGTCTGCTCCCGCTAGCCCTGAAGAGCAGATAGACAAGCTGAAGAAAGAGCTCGAAGATTACCAATTACAGCTTATAGTGGCCGACCATACCTTGGAAGACGCCCGAGCACAATTAAAGAGGGAGACAAGAAAAACTGAAAAGTTGGAAAGAGCACTGGATGCATTTTAACAAAATTCAAGAAGGAATTCGGAAGCTTAGTATAGGAAGTTTGAGGAAGTCTCAACGTACTAGTTTAGCAAGGCATGAGAATTTTGTAAAAATGGTCAACCGAACCATCAATGAATCTGTAAAAAATGATTAAACTTGTCAGTATTTAATGGGGATTTCTACTTTGATTTCTACATTCAGTTACAGATTTGAAATTAGGATTTTACCCCGAAAGTATTGCATCCTGTTACGCCGATCCTGGCATAAAAAGAGCTCCCCCATAGGACATGCATTCGAATTATTTAAACATCTACTAACTCATGTTTTTTTTTTCTTTTTTTCAATAAATTACAGCAATTTGACAAAAAATTCGTTCCTGAATCAATTTCTTTTTTCCACTATCAGGTATTTTTCACAATAGCTATCCGAAGAAGCCCCATCATCACCAGGTCCCGAAGTAGAGCCTTGAGACAGCCTATAAACATGAGTTCAGTGCTGAAAACTTCGGAAAGATTTGCTATAGTTACGTCACCGGATTTCATAGCATTGGGACCTCAGTTAAGTGAAGTACTTGGCAAGCTCAATGAGTTAAGTGCTAAAACGGCCGCACAAAGGCGTATAATTGATCAGTTGGTCGCAAGCAACAGTGGTGGTGGTGTCCTGAAAGACCAAGAACCTATCGATAATCACCCATCTGCACAAGACCATCAACCGCCCCACACATCCAATACCCAAACAATTTCGCTAATCCTCTTGAAAATACATTTACCCGACTAAACTCAGACATTTCCTATATGCATTCAAATTATACATTGATGAACCAAACCACTAGTCAAATCCCTCAAATCCATTCATAAATCAATTTGAAGATTCTCCCCCAACCCTCAGGGATCCCACCACCACATTACAGAGCCTTTTGTATTGGATATTGTATCTCAAGAGAAAGCAGCGATAGAAGAACAACCCGCACCTATTGACAAGGACATGTTGAGAAGGTTGGATCGATTCGACGATTTTATGAAAAAGAATCAAGGATTGTGCAGGCATGGTGGATTGGACTACGATGAATTGTGTCTCTTTCCAGATATTCAGCTACCGTTGGGATTCAAAACCCCTAAATTTAGCAAGTATGATGGAACTGAAAATCCTAAGACATATCTCAAGATGTTTGCCAACAAGTTAGGTAAGCCCGTGGATGATGAAAATTTGTCTATGAGTCTATTTTCGAAAAGTTTGGAGGGAGATGCTTTAGATTGGTATTCAAATTTGAAGTCTGGAGAAGTCAAAACCTGGTTGGATCTGTTAACAACTTTTGTGAAGCAATATGAATTTAATTGTGAGTTGGCACCGACACGTACAACACTGGAGGGTACGAAAAGAAAGCCGTCGAAAGATCACAAGACCTACGCAAAGCGGTGGAGAAAGTTAGCTACCAAAATGGAGCCTCCTATGACTGAGGAGGAGATTGTTTGTACTTTCATCAAGGCTCATGATCCATCCTACTTTGAAGAGAGATCTTTCGCATGACTGGAAGTTCATTTGCTGCCATTATTAACAAGTTGGAGAAGTACGATGAGTTTATCAAAGCAGGGAAGATTGTTAATGTATTGACATTAAAGTTGCAATTGGATGCTCCACAGAATCAAAGCAATAATGGGAAAAAGCCCCCATTCAAGAAGAAAGAAGGAGAAACGGCTTTTATATGGGATCAAGGCCCATCTTTCAGACCTAGAATTCAAAACCATCTCGCCTATTCTGTTCCTTATCCATACTACCCTAACCCTCAATCAGTTTACCACACTACTACCCAATTCCATTATTCCCGACGAAGTCACTTGAATACTTCACCGTTACCTCCAATCCCACAACCTATCTTTCAAAATCACCCTCGTCCCATTTACCAATCTAGACCAACCCTGCAAAATAATAACCCTTCTCAAAATCCTTTTCAAACCAGTGAAATTCAAATTCAAAAGTAATTTCGAACTTTCACTAACTTGGGCCGACCTATTGATCAATTGTATGAGCAACTAAAGGCAGCTGGAAAAATTGGCACCGTTCCTCCCAAACTCTATCCTAAAGGTCTTCTTGCCAGCTATGATCCACAAGCAATCTGTGCTTATCATTCTGGAAGTCCAGGTCATACCACTGGCAATTGTTGGGCTCTAAAGCACAAGATTCAGGATATGATTGACTCTGAAGACATCCTTCTTAGAAGAAAGAGAGAACAGGGACCGAATGTCAGTAAGAATCCTTTACGTGAGCATGGGAGTACTGTGGGGATTATCATTGCTGATGAAAATTTTATTGATCCCACTCAGTACATTTTAGATGAAACTGAGGTGTTTGGCGTAATGGAGACTGACCATGCGAGAATGAAAAACTACTGTCTACTGAAAAGTCCATGGCTAATGATAATGTTAAGGAAAAATTGAAATCTCTTGTGTTTGAAAAAGAGGAGCCATTTATAGTAGAAGGGAGGCCTTCCGAGGTTGACAATTTCAAAACTCCTTTTATTCTGAATTTACCATCTTTTGAATGGGACATATCACAGCCTATTATCCTCAAATTTCTGAAACAAATGCCTATCAATAACTTGCAAGAGGTGCCATGGAACTACGAGAAGTCTATTCTGTTGATTGGATATAAAAAATGCTTGAAGGAAAAGGTATCTACTATTACTAGGTCTGGGAGAATCGTGAAAAACTCCGAAATCGATGTTCAATCTAGTGCCAAATTTATTCTCTGACGCCCAAGCTTCTTGTGTCTGAAAAGAAAGTTATGGATTTTCTAAAAATGCTGAAGAGAAGCGAGTACAAAATAGTAGAGTAGTTGGATAGGATGCCTGCTCAGATTTCTTTTCTGAATCTTCTCTTGACCTCCAGTTACATAAAGAAGCATTACTCAAAATCGTGAATGAAGTTCAAGTGTCTAAAGATATTCCTGTTGATAAATTTTCTAACATTGTGGGGAATGTACTTGCTGCTAATCATATCGCCTTCTCCGATGACGATCTGACTGCAGAAAGGATTGGGCATAATAGGCTTTATATATATCAGTCCGCTGCAATGGAAAGCTATTGCCGAGGGTCTTAGTGGATAATGGGCCAACGTTGAATATCTGTCCATGAAGCACTCTCACTAAGCTTGGATTTCTTGACATTAAACTCCATCGGTCTGCAACTGTGGTTAGAGGGTTCGATGGTTCAAGGAGGAAATCTATGGGTGAAACAGATCTGGTATTGAAGATAGGCCCTGCTCAATTCCAAGTAACTTGACAAGTCATAGATTTCTCTAGTGTTAATAATATTTTACTTGGAAGACCTTGAATACATGCTTCCAATTTAGTGCCATCTTCTCTACATCAAATGTTGAGATTTATCGTGAATGATCAGCTTATTACTATATTTGCTGAGGATGACTGTACCATGATCGTTGATGCAAAATTCAAAGGTGACGACGGGAAGAAGACCCCAATTTCATCTCATCATGTTGCTGATATCGTCTCCGTGGGATGGGTGTCCAGAGATAAGTCGCTAACTAAACTAGATTTACCAGGGGCCAGCATCATGATGGCTAAGGAGATGATTCGAGACGGATACGAAATAAGAAAAGGTCTTGGACAGGAATTGCAAGGAATTTTGGACCCAATAGAGATCCCGACGCAAAAAAGATACATTTGGACTAGGATTTTATCCAACTGCTAAGGATAGAAGAGAAATGCAAGCTCGAAAACAAGCTAAAAAAAATGGTAGGCAAACTGTCTTAAATGTCCCACCGCTATATCACACATTTTCTCGCCCGTCAGAGGTGCTTCTGTCAGAAAAGGAGGTTTCTGTTGAAAAAGTTGAAGTGGACTTATCTCAATTATTTGTCGGGGCTATTTGTGGGAGGGAGCCATCAAAGAATTCAGAATTTTTGTCAATTACCGAAGGAGCTATCCAAAATTGGACTACTGATTATCTTCCCTCTCGAAGGAAATTTCGATAAATTTAAGGGGATTGTCTTTTGTCTAGATTCATATCTAGATAGGGCGGTAGTCTGGATCTTTTGTTAAAAGAAATTGCTTTCATTTTTTGAACCTTTATTCTCGTTTCAGTTAATATAGCTTGTTTTATTCAAGGAAATTGCTGAAACGGAAATAAAGGTTTGGGCTAGATATATTTTTAAATAGCAATCATGTCTGTATATTTATCTTTTGTGACATTTTGAATTTAATGAAATGGAAGACCTCTCCTGTATTTTCTATTTATTTATTACGTATGTTCTATTCTATTTTCAGATGGCCACAAATAAAACCCTCTAACCCTTTGGATGTCACCATTTTGGAATTCGATGGGTGCAACCTCGATATCTCTCATGAACTTGAAATCATGCGATCTGAAATTCAAAATTAGAGCGATACTGAGGAAGAATTTGAGTCCATTTCAAGGGATTTAAAATAGTATGAAGAGAAACCCAAACCCAACTTAGAAGAAACAAAAATCATCAATATTGGCACTAAGACGGAGATTAAAGAAGTTAAAGTCAGCATTCATTTGAATAAGAAACAGAAGAAGGAAATGATTGAGTTCTTAATATTGTTTCAAGATATTTTTGCATGATCATACGATGATATGCCAAGAATCTCTACATATATCGTGGTTCACAGGTTGCTAACTGATCCAAATTTTTTACCTGTAAAACAGAAGCCATGAAAATTTAAACTAGAAATGAGTCTCAAGATAAAGGAACAAATTGTGAAACAGCTCAATGCCAAGATAATCGTGATGTCTCATTATCCCATCTGGCTCTCGAATCCTGTGCTAGTGCTTAAGAAATCTAGGGAGGTGCGAGTATGTGTTAATTACAGAGATTTGAATAAGGTCAGTCCGAAAGATGATTTTCCTTGGCCAAATGTTCATATTCTTTTGGACAATACTGTTGGATACGAAATTGAATCTTTTGGTGATTGTTTTGTTGGATATCATCAAATCTTAATGGCAGAAGAAGACAGAGAGAAAACTTCTTTTATCACCCCATGGGGAACCTTTTGTTATCGAGTGACGCCTTTCGGGTTGAAAAATGCTAGAGCTACTTATCAGAGGACCATGACTATCCTGATCCATGACATGATCCATAAAGAGATGGAGATTTATGTGGATGATATCATAATTAAATCAAAGAAGGTCGAGGACCATTTGGTTGATTTTAAAAAGCTATTTAAAAAATTGATAAGATATAATTTGAAATTAAACCCTGCAAAATGTGCTTTTGGAGCCCTAGCTAGCAAATTGTTGAGTTTTATTGTCTGCAAAAGGGTATAGAGATAGATCCTGTGAAAATAAGAGCAATTTGAAATATGCCTATTCCACAAAGTCAAAAAGATGTGAAGAGTTTTCTTGGAAAGATCAATTTCATTGGCCGATTCATTGCACAGTTAACCTCAACCTGTGAGGCTTTGTTCAAACTGTTGAAAAAGAATGCACCGATGGATTAGAATGAAGACTGTCAGCAAGTTTTTGATAAGATCAAGAATTACTTGTTAAATCCTCCGGTCTTAGTGCCACCTCCGTCAGGAAGACCTCTGATTATGTATTTGTCTGTTCTTGATGAGTCTGTTGGATGCGTTCTGGGACAACATGACGAATCTGGGAGAAAGGAACAAGCTATCTACTATCTGAGCAAGAAATTTACAGCATATGAGACCAACTATTCTTTCCTTCAGAGAAGTTATTGTGCTTTATCATGGGCAGCTCAGAAATTGAGACATTATTTGATCGGTTATACCACTTACCTGATTTCTCGTTCTGATCCTCTAAAATACCTGTTGAAAAAGTCGATACCCACGGGATGTATGGCTAAGTGGCAAATGATCCTTTCTGAATTCGACATTATTTTCACAACACAAAAGACAGTCAAGGGACAAGCCATAGTAGATCATTTGGCAGAAAATCCAAGAGAGGATGATTACCAGCCATTGCATACCTACTTTCCTGATGAAGAAATTCTGTTCATTGGAACAGTTGAGGACATGAGTGAGCAGTATCCTGGATGGAGGTTATTTTTCGATGGTATGTCGAATTCTTTTGGAGCTGGAATTGGAGCAATTTTATTGTCGCTTGAAGGGAAACACTATCTTGGTACTGCCAAATTACGGTTTTCTTGTACCAACAACATGGCCGAGTATGAAGCTTGTATTTTAGGATTGAAAATGGCATTAGACATGGAGATCAAGGACCTGATAGCATTCAGTGATTTTGATTTACTTGTGCACTAGACGCTTAAGCAGTGGGTAACTCGGAATTCAAAAATTATGCTGTATCATTGTAACTTGCTTAGTTTGGCCAGCAAATTCAGGAATTTGGAACTCAGATATATTCGCCGCACTCGTAACACCTTTGCTGATGCTTTAGCCACTCTGTCTTTGATGATCCAACATCCAGATGAGCTGGTGATTGAACCTATACAAATTCAACTTGAGGATAGGCCAGCGCATTTTCTGGTTATGGAAAAGGTCTCTGATGTTTGCCCCTGGTATAATGATATTAAGAAATTCATGAAAACGGGATCCTACTCTCTTGATGCTAATTCTGTTGCAAAAAGTTTCTTACGCAGAATGTCATCAAGATTCTTCTTGAATGGAGAAGTACTATACAAGAAAATATCTGATTTGGGCCTTCTGAGATACATCAATGAAGAGGAAACCGATTATATGATGAATAAAGTGCATAGTGGGGTTTGTGGGCCACACATGAATGGGCATCTACTGGGTAAGAAAATCATGAGAACGAGGTATTTTTGGCTTACCAAAGAGCATGACTGTGTAAATTTTGTTAGAAAGTGTGTCAAGTGTCAAATGCATGGTGATGTTATACGTGCTCCTCCTACAGAATTGCATAGTATGACTGCTCCGTGGCCATATTCATGTGACGGCCCCACTTCTCCCTAAGGCGAACCAGAGGGTTGGCGGGTCGCCTGCCCAACTCTCGCCAGGACTCACGCAAGGAAATCGACTAAACCCTTTCCACGTATAACTTATTCCAAAACAACATTCGTCACCCGAACAAACCAAATCTTTAAATGACCCGAATACTAGGAACACATTAACTTCAGAGATAACATTTCCATTGGACGTCCGAATGTTCACTCTTAAGTACACCTCCAACCAGTTTAACACATAACTACATTTATACATCACAAACCACAAAGTGAATTCGTAAAGTTCAAATACATTCATACAAGCCAAAACTTAGGGTTTGCACTTTTCTAGCTTCAAGTGACAACCCAAGACAAAAGATACATAGTCCTATCCGAAATAACATTTACAAAAGCTAAAGGCAGACTTCAAGTCTCTCGAATGCCCAAACCTGTTCAGGAAAATAATTAACGTGGGGTGAGCCAAAACTCAGTGGTGCCCCAAACATGCAATCATATAAAACAAATAGTAAATAATAACTCCAAGCTTAAATTCAACAAGTAGGAAAGCGTTTAACAGCACAGAGTAGGATACAGGGCTCTCAGGAGCCATTTTCCACAAGCTTGATCACAACTAATCGCAGTTGACCCTCCGTCAACTCTCGCTATCTAGGGTCCATGTAGATTCGTTATTTTTCCTTAACACGCTCCAACCAACTTACTCCCACCGGGCCCGTCCTTCTCACGAGAGGGTTTGGTATTACTCGAGTATACCTTTTTAAAGCTTAGTCGAGGGATTCACCCAGTGACGTCACAACAAGTGGTTACCAAGTCAGGATAAGAGGCCCTCTCACCCTAAGGTGTGGTACATTCCCCTGCCTGGTGGTTTAGTTGACGAGTCCACGCTCCAGTCAACAGTTGCAAGGTTTTGGTACTTGAGTTAGGATAAGAGGCCCTCCCACCCTCAGGTGTGATACTTTCCCCCACTCAGTACTTAGCTGGGGTTTCACGGTTTTTGGTACTTGAGTTAGGATAAGAGGCCCTCCCACCCTCAGGTGTGGTACATTTCCCCACTCAGTACTTAACTAGTGTAAGCAAGATATTCGAGAAAAGATTTCAAGAAATTCACCACTCGAAAGGGCTAGCGCGATAAAGTACACACTGCCCACTTCGATGGATCAGAAAAACCACTTTTCAATTATCACCTAACAAGTCAAGAAAGCACTTTAACAAGTTAATCATAGAACAAGCACGGACACTCACCAAAAGTGAAGCTCAAAAGTCAAGCTGGGAATCGAAGTCCACGTCCTCGCTTGGTTTAAAAATTATAAGTTTTACTATACAAACGCTTGGTTTATATATAAAATATTATCTGGTATATAACTAGTTTATTTTCTCAGAAAAATCAATAATTCTCCTAAAATTAAACTAATAAAAGTGATAGAATATTCCGTATGGTTTCTTTAAAGATACTTTTCTTTCTAGAGGGTAACTAAAATCAATTTAATTCAAACAAGTTTTCTGGCCGAACAAGTTTTCTATACCTTTCATTTAAAATTATTAAAATCTAGTGTTTTTAACAATTTTCCTCTAAAACAACTAGCCAGGAATAATTTTATGAAAAATTTAAAGTTTGGAAGTTAGTGCAATTATTTCTTAAAAGTAATAAAGCTAGTTTAAGCAAAGAAAAGAATCAACAAGTTAGCAAGGTTTTAAAAGAATCCCGACACTTGAATTTTAACATTATCGTATTATACTCAATTTCTATAGCTCGAGATTAGGACAAAATATTTCAATAAGGCTTGGTCAAAAGCACTCGAATTCACAGGACCAAAACGGACTTCACGATTCCAATTCATTTGCACATTATATTCCAAGGCACCAATATAGCAAAAACACAATTCAAACATCAATTTCACTAGGGTTTCATCAATCATTAGCCCTAGGTCTCAACAGATTCAATTCTAATCAGAATTAAACAAAGGAATTCCAAGATATCAAAACAATTCCAAATCACAATTCATGGACCTTCCAAGTACATTTCGGTCGAACCACTTAAACAATTTCACCAAGAATTTAACTCTTGTACAAATTACTCAAATGGCCAAGAGCTTCATCAATCATTAGCTCTTAGCATCCAACAATCATTCCTTACATCAAACAACCAGAAATTTAATTCAAAACATAAAAGAAAGTCACGGTTAGCTTAACTCATAAACACTCTAGAAATTCAGATTTTTCCCTTGTTTCGTCAACCAAGAAAAATTCCAGCAATGACAATTCAAGACGTCCATCAAATCCCCATCTTTCACTTGCTTGAAATACTAAACACATAGCTCATAATCTGTCCAACCTAAACCAAAACAAATAACACACAATTCCAGAAAAATAATCTCACCAAAAGCCTCAACTAATTCGGCCAGCAACCATATACAATTTCCAGCAATATTACTTCAAGCTTTAAGTAAAAATTCTATTCTTTCACTTGCTTAAAGCTCTAAGTACTGAAGGTACATTCAGTCCAGCGTACACCAAAGCAATTAACATCTAGTTTCAACGAATAACTCAACCAAAAGCCACAACTAATTCTATCATCAGCTAACTTCCACATTCGGCAATAAAACAGTTTGCTACACGGTAATTTCTTCACAATTTCCTTTAATTTCAACCCCAACTCAACATGCAAAAGGTGATTAGCAGGCTACAAGCTAATTTTAAGCATCCAGTATGAAAATACGTGTGATTTTTGTGGTAAGAGCTATTTTTGTGGTACTAGAAAATACGACAAATAGAATGATACGTGTGATTTGGGGACCATAACCCTATTTATAGGTAACATTCCTGTTATCCTTTGGAACCTAATTTCAGTCCATCATAGAAATAGGAGCTCTTAAGTCTCTACACATTAAAGACCCATATCCTATTAGATACATTAAATCCAAACCATATTTGATCACTTTAATTGGACTTAACCTTATTTGACAATTTGCACTATATAATTATTCACAAATAAATCCAACATTGGATTAAGGATTCAACAATCTCCCACTTGGAGTATATGTGTAACTTTATACTTATATTTTGCAATTAACTGTATGAGTTCAACTTTACTGTCATTACTACAATGTATCTGTAACCAATTCGGTCCATCAATCATACCAACATAAGATCAAAGCGGCCTTTGTTACAATTTCGTAACTCGACCCATCAATGGTCACATATATTGATATAATTAAACGACATGAATCATGATGTGGATGTGTAGCATGAAAATTTCATGTAATTTGATCATAACATGCCTATTTCCAACTGGTCCATTTTAAATTTTCATGAGATCAAATCATACCAGAATTAGAGTGTAAAATAAATTCAAACTTTATTTATGCATAAAATATCCTTAAATCATTAATAACCGAAAGGTATCATAAGAGCATCTAAAATAACACACTCCCACTAAAACTGTACATCGTTTAATAACATGACACCCATACGAGCAGTATGCTCATGAAATATTTTGGGTGGTAATCCCTTAGTAAGCGGATTCGCAATCATGGAATTTGTCCCAATATGCTCTATCAATAACTGTCCACTCTGTACTTTTTTTTTAATAGTCAGGAACTTGATATTTATGTGGTTAAATTTTGTCGAGTTCCTGTTATTATTGGAATATAGGACTGCTGACTTATTGTCACAAAATAATTTAATTGGTCTTTCAATACTATCCACTACACGTAATCTTGTGACGAAATTTCGCAGTCAAATTTCTTGATTGGACGCCTCATAACAAATTATAAACTCTACAACCATAGTAGAAGATGTTATGAGGGACTGTTTAGCACTCTTCCAGGATATGGCACCTCCAGCCAACAAGTAGATATAGACTGACGTTGACTTCATAGTATTTTGACATCCAGCATAATCGAAATTAGTATACTCAAGGATCTCTAACTCATCTGACTTCCGATACGTGAGCATGCAGTTTTTTATTTTCTGTAAATACCGTAAGACCCGTTTGGTTGCTTTCCAATGATCTAATCTAGGATTACTTAAATATTTACCGAACATTCCAGTAATGTACGCAATATCCGGACGCGTACATACTTGAGCATATATTAGACTCCCTACTGTTGATGCATAAGGAATCTTTTGCATCTCTTTTTTCTCAAAAGCATTCTTAGGACATTGCTCAAGACTAAATTTGTCTCCTTTAATCACCGGGGTGTCACCTAATTTACAATTTTGCATGCCATACCTTTTAAGAATCTTTTCGATATAACCCTTTTGTGATAGTTCTAAAATATCCCGAGAGCGATTCCGGTGTATCTGTATGCCTAACACAATAGATGCATCACCAAGATCTTTCATCTCAAAATTTTTAGTTAGAAATGTCTTGGTTTCATGCAATAGACGCATATCGTTACTGACAAGCAAAATGTCATCAACGTACAATACCAGAAAAATATACTTGCTCCCACAAAACTTATGGTATATATAATCATCTACTAAATTTATCTCAAAACCAAATGAAATGATCGCTTGATGAAATTTGAAATACCATTGTCGAGACGCTTGTTTGAACCCATAGATGGATTATTTAAGTTTGCAAACCATATTTTTTGGATCTTCTGATACAAAGTTTTCTGGTTGCACCATATAAATCTTTTCATTGACCATATAAATCGTTTCATCAATGTTACCACTGAGAAACGCTGTCTTTACATCCATATGATGTAACTTAAAATCGAAATGCGCCACTAATGTCATGATAATTCTAAAAGAGTCCTTTGAAGAGACTGGAGAGAAGGTTTCTTTATAGTCGATACCTTCTTTTTGTGTAAATTCCTTGGCTACAAGACGAGGTTTGTATCTTTCCACATTGCCTTTCGAATCTCTTTTGATTTTAAATATCCATTTACAACCAATGAATTTCACTTCTTCTGGCAATGGGACAAGATCCCAAATATCATTATTTTTCATGGATTTAATCTCCTCATTCATGGCATCGATCCACTTTTGAGAATTTAAACTTTCCATGGCTTGACGGAAGTTGATTGGATCATCTTCCATCAATCCAGAGTCATCTTAATGTTCTTGAAGAAAAATAATGTAATCAACTGGAATTACACTTCTCCTTTCTCTAGTGGATCTTCTTAATGGCACTAGTTCTTGGAGAAAAAGAGTTTGTTCTTCTATAACAGTTTGTTCTTCGAAATTGTCTTGATTTGTCATGTCATGATCAATTTCAGGAATAGGATCTTGAGCAAGATCAATGACACGTGAGAATATTAATATATTTCTCTTTAAAGACAATGTCTCTTACTGTATTTTCCCCCCAAACTCTACATCCTCAAAGAATCAGGCATTTCCTGTCTCAAAAATCGATTTAGTTGTGGGATCATATAACTTGTAACTTCTGGATCTTTCAGAGTATCCAATAAAATAACAACTAACTATTTTTTAATTCAATTTCTTTTCATTTGGCCTATAAGGTCTCGCCTCAACTGGACATCCCCAAACATGCAGATGCTTTAAACTGGGCTTTTTTCCTGTCCAAATCCCATAAGGGGTTTTGATAGTTGCTTTAGTTGGAACTCTGTTAAGAATATATGCTGCAGTCTTAAGTGCTTCTCCCCAGAGTGACTCTAGTAAAGTAGAATGCCATATCATACTCCTTGCCATATCTTCAAGCGTACTATTTCGTCTTTCAGTTACACCATTCATAGTGGGTGAACCCGGCATAGTATATTGTGGGATGATACCGCATTCCTCTAAATATTTAGCAAATGGTCCTGGACGTTGTTCACCTGAACCGTCATATCTACCATAATATTCACCACCATGGTCAGATCTGACACTTTTAATTCTTTTGTTGAATTGATTCTCAATTTCAGCCTTAAAATTTTTGAACACGTCCAGTGACTGTGACTTTTCTGAAATAAAATATATGTAGCCATATCTTGAAAAATCGTCCATGAACGTTGTAAAATATTGTTGACTATTCCAAGCAGATGTAGGAAATGGTCCACAAATATCTGTATGTATAAATTCTAAAACGTCTGAGGACCTATTGGTTTCAAATCTCCTTCTATTGATTTGTTTTCCCTTTATATAGTTGACACAATCATCAAAATCTGTAAAATTTAAAGGATCAAGAATTTCATTTGGCACGAGTCTTTCCATTCTCCATTTGGAGATATGTTCCAATCTCTTTTGCCATAATGCAGTTGAATTCTCATTGGTTAATTTTCTCTTTACTTCCCTAGTACTCAGATGTTGAAATTCATTAAATGAGACAATTGTATCAATTAAATATAGATTATCGTAGTGCATTAAAGAACCAGAACCAACCAATTTTGAATCATGAAACAATTCAAAATTTTCATTTTCAAATGAATAAAAATAATCAAATTTGTCCAAAGCAGAAATAGAAATTAAATTCTGTCGAAAAGACGGTACAACAAATGTTTCATTAAGATCCAAATAAAATCCGATTTTTAACAATAATCTAAAAAATCCCTATTGCCTCAACTTGAACTGTTTTGCCATTGCCCACGTAGATATATATTTAATTATCATTAGGCTTTCGGCAATTCAAGCAACCCTGCATAGACATACTGATGTGAGTTGTTGCACCAGAATCTAACCACCATTTGTGTCTAGGTACCGAAGTTAAATTAATCTCAGAATAAATCAAATTAAGAAGCATACCTTTTTTAGCACGCCAAGCGTGATAGTTGGTGCAATGTTTCTTTTTATGCCCTTCAACTCCACAGAAGAAACAATTATTCTATCCCTGATCATCTGATTTCTTTTATTGTTTCTTTTATGGTGCTGTACCTGCAGCTCCTTTTTCTTTCTTTCTCTTAAGTCCCTTGCTTTTATTATTAGTGGTTGACACCAGATGAGCACTTTCTGTCTGATCTTGCTTCAACCTTTTCTCTTCCTCTACACAGTGTGAGATGAGTTCATTTAGAAACCAAGTCTCCTTTTGACAATTGTAACTCACCTTAAACTGGTTAAATTGTATAGGAAGAGATATTAAAATCAAATGCACTAGTAACTCTTCAGAGAGTGTCAATTTAAGTGCATTTAATTCTGAAACAAGATGAGACATTTCCATAATATACTCTCTGATATTGCCTTTACCACTATATTTCATTGAAACTAAGCGTGTCAAGAGCGTACTAATTTCAGTTTTTTCGTTCTTGACAAATCTTTTTTCAATTTCCTGAAAGAACTCTTTAGCGGTTACTTTTGTTTCTGACATTGTTCTTCTGAATGCTTCTAGAATGGCCTTTTTAATGATCATTAGACACAAGCGATTTGATCTCTCCCACATTTCCTTATCCCTCTTTTCATCAGAGGTACTCTGATCTATAAGAGGTGGGGGAGAATCATCCCTTAACGTAAGGTCGAGATCCATTACTCCAAGTACTATCAAGAGATTTTCTTTCAAGAACTTGAAGTTTGTACCATTCAAGATAGGAATATTATTGATTTTGATAGTAATATTTGTAAGATCATTTGCAACTGAACAGAAAAAACATAAAATAATTAAAACTATGCTCACATAAACCAAATAATAATAAATTCAAATAATAGTAGCCCCATTTCAAGATACCAATATTCCATTAATATTTTATCTTTGGACAAAATATTAACTTCTAAGTAATATCTTGGCACAGTAATAAACACTGACAATAATAACATGTCAAAAATAAATTTTCTTTTGGGCCAATTTATAATTCACATGTAAAAGTCGAATAATTATCACATGTTTATTACCACAAGTGCACATGTAATCTTATTAAATATTGACCTTCCTTTGGGCCGATCAATATTCATAAAATCACAAGTACCCAACTAGTTATATTTTAAAATAAATTAATTTTCACAATATAGATCACTTTGGTGGCATATTGTTTCAATTAATTTATTCTAAAAAATATATAATCATACCAATATTCAAATTTAAAATTACACAAATTAAACAAAAATTTTGATCAAAGTCAACTCTGGTCAAAACGTGGTCAAACATGATCAAACCATTTAAATCTAGTCAAACCAGTCAATTGGATCAAGACTTATTGGACTAAAAGTCCATATCCATAATTGAACCAATTTTATTATTTAAGTCCCAAATTTTCTTGAAATCCATAATTACTTTATAAAAATTTATATTTAGTGGGCCTAATATATGAACTTTATAGGACTTAAATGTCTTATTAACTTTATTAGAGTTCACTTAAATTAAAGAAACTCTAATATCCTTAACATAAATATAACATATTGTTTCTCAAACAAGAACACAAGTCACGAGAGCTGTATAATCAAATTGCTTAAAAAAGGAACCCACGGTAAGCGAGACAATCCACTGGTCATCAGGTAAATAAGAGTAGTGCCTTTAACATATAAATCATATGGGTCCTACAATGACTTGTGCAATAACAGAATGGTACCCGTAACATGCCTTATGCAAACAATCATAGATATGAAAGCTTTATAAAGACTTGTCCATCATGGTGGGATCCACAGATTCATATGTAACAAAAGAATAGTAAATCATGAACGGCGAAACATGAAACCGAAACATATAACCAAGAGCTTTCTTGTTTAGCCGACAACCATATAACCAAAACCCAATTCGTGAGACATAATAATATATATATATAAATTATTGAATCCAAATTATTTCTCAATAATCAATCATATTTAGCTCTGATACCACTTGATAGGGTGGTTGCCTAAATTAAACCTTTGATGAAAACTATCATCTATTAAACCCAAAATCTATATGGCGATTATTAAGAAACAAATTAACAGTAAAATAGCGGAAGCGAACCTGGGTTCATATCGACAAACTGATATTTTGAATATCCAAAGATATTGGGGTGACCTTCCAGGTCAACACGTAATTATCAATCCTTGAGAGATCCCTTTAGTTTCTCTCTGGTATCTTTCCTGACGATGGGATATTAGGGAAGAGTTATTTTTGTGGTATTAGAAAATACGACAAATAGAATGATATGTGTGACCTGGGGACCATAACCCTATTTATAAGTAACATTCCTGTTATCCTTTGGAACCCAATTTCAGCCCATCATAGAAATAGGAGCCCTTAAGTCTCTACACATTAAAGACCCATATCCTATTAGATACATTAAGTCCAAACCATATTTGATCATTTTAATTGGATTTAACCTTATTTGACAGTTTGCACTACATAATTATTCACATATAAATCCAACGTTGGAATAAGGATCTAACAAAAGGTACTTAGACATATCTCTCATCATATCACACTATTAGTTGCAGCTCCAGTAATTGTTTTCTGTGTGAGATAATAAAGATAAAACTTTCTCACATTGACAGTGTTATACGGGCCTGGATGTACATTTCATGTACAAAATTTAGAATTTAAATTCATATTTTGGACATGTCTCGTGCATCAAGAGTCACAACTGTACACATCACCAGTACGAAAGATTGATTACTATGTAATTCAATCTCACAAAACCTAAAAAATACTATAACTAAAACACAAATAGTATTAAAATCTAGTTAAATGACATGATTTTAATTTATGAAACAGTTGTTAGACAACGTGAGAAAATATTGCTAGCTTGATTAACGATAATTCAGAGCCATAGGAATGCTTAAACCAAAGATAGAGAGAAAAATAATGGAAGATTGAGTTTTCAATCTTATCTATTTAATTACACACAGTCGCATAGTTTCTTTTATGTTTTTGGGTATAGTAAATGATTTTTCTTATGAAATGCTTAGGATTTGGACGAGGAGGCTGTGGCAGTGTTCCGAAGTCGGTGGAAAGGCATGGCGGACTACAAAGAGAAGGCGATGAGCAACACTGTGGAGGAGGTGCTGAGAATAGGAAGGAGTGGAGATTTTGAGCTAATTGTGGTGCGAAAAAGGAGGTGTTGCCCTCCAACTGGGCTTGCGGAGCTGGTTGAGCGGCAGCCAAAGCATGTGGAATTAGGACCCATCGGGGATTTATTAGCCTCATCAGACCAAGGGATAGTGTCTTCCACTCTTGTCATTCAACATCATGGTGACACAGCCCATGAAGAGGATGTCCTCCAATCAAAACTGTCGAATACTTAGACCACAAAAATGCAGCCCATCTGGTTTAATCAAGTTATTTATTTTTTTTCTAGTAGGGGAATGATGTGGAATGAGTTGCTCCGGATGCAGCGTCCCCATCTTAACAAATTATTTAGAGTCAAAATTAGGGTAGATTTTATGGTTTTATTGTTATTTTCATTTAGTTTTAGTAGAATTATTATAACTAGTATTTTGATCCGTGCTATGCACGGGGTTATATTTCAAATCAAAATAATATTTTATATATTTATATATTGTCGTACAAAATAATATATATATATATATGGACTAAAAATTTTAAAGAAGTGTATGCTTAATATTTAAAAAAAATTAATCTATAATGATTTACATGATAAAAGAATTGTTAACGCATTTAAGGAGAGGGTTAGGTTGAGTAGTAAGGTGAAAAGAGTTTTCTAAAAAAAAGTCAATTTATCAATATCCGACAAAACATATTATATTATACCCATATATCAAAACTTATAATATAAAAAAATAAATTACAACCAATTTATTTTCTTCCATTTTTAGAAAAAAAATCTTTCTCCTATCTTGTGCCCCTAAAATTGTTGATTGCATTTAGACTAGCATTTTTCATAAATTTTAACGTATATTTTTAAAAAAATTCTCCATAATATGTGTTGTTAGAGTTTTCAAAACTATTAAAAATCACCATCATTTTCCTCTTCTCTTATATGTCAGCTAGTCATCAGATGCCTCCTACGACTTTCATATCTTCTATCATGGTACCACCCTCTCTATTATTATTATTTTTTTGTCATTTCTGTCATATCCCTGTAAGCCCCTTTCTTCTTCTCTACCTTCTCCGCCCATCCTTGTAACTCATGTTTCTTCTTCAACCTTTCCTGCTACTTTCAACACCTCACCATTTTCTTCCCTCCCGCCTCCCTTTATACCTAACCTCTAAATTCATATCCCTGCGACCCAATATATTTAACTTTATCTATCATAATAAAAATATAAAATTGAAAATTAATTACAATGGTTGCAATTATTAGTATCTAAAAGTGGAAATGAAAAACTGATAATATCTATAATATCCTCAAGTACTACAATCAATATATATATATATTTAACATAGCAAATACATATTTACATATGAAGACAGCAATAAGAATACAGAAAATAATTAATGATACCAAAAGTTATCCTTAGTGTTTGGGTTTTGCACTCTTATTCAATTCTAATGTCAAATTTGGGCCAGATATATACAAATTAAGTAGTATTTTAGGGTTAAATGTTCTATATCTTTCTCTTAAACTATAATATTACTTTTTTAAAAATTTGTAGTAGAATTGGTGTTGTTATTATCATTATTTTTCTTATCAAAAATGAATATTTCAAAAAAAAATTTCCACGTTAAAAGGCTAGTAGTACTTTGTTTTTTATTTAGTGATTTCATAATTTGGATTTCATGAATGGTACCATTCTTGATTTTTTTAAATCCATGACATTATTTTCTTTTTGTTTTCTATTTAATTTTGCCCTTTTATTTATGATTACTAAGCTTAAAGATAAAATATTATCAGTTACTTTTTTACTTTTACTAAGTTTGGCAATATTTTCTTTTTATTTACCCTCCCACTAATAAACTTCAAACCAAATTCCTATATAAGCGGAGCCACTATTTTTTTAAATTAGAAAGGTATGGGGGCCACTTCTTACTTAAGAAAATGTTATTTGCACTCAATTTTTTATTATTTGCAATTCCACCATTTGTTTTATCATATAGTCTAATTAATGAAAATTATATGATCAAAATGATTATTGAAGTATGAATAACAAAAATGGATTGTAAATAATCTTACTTATTTAAATTAATAAGAAAGCATGAAAGGATGTTATATTTGTTATCTCTTCTTATGGTCTTATAGAAGTTTTAATTGTTGTAGAATCATAAATAACGCAAGGCAATCAGAAACGTGATGGGTTGAAGTTCAAATAGGATAACATGCACATTAACCAACAATTTGAAATGAAATGATTTTAAAAAGTAATCAAAAATTTCAAATGTGAATAGTAGATGTAAAAGTTGAGAGGAATATATTTTATAAATTAAATTAAATGTGAAATGCTAGAAAAATGGAATTGGTAGTGGGAATTGGTTATGGCATTAGAAGAGTAGAAACGGCAATATATGGCATTGGCAAATTCACAAATTCTTGATTGGAAGGGTTTTAATTGTAGTGGGAAGGTGTGTGTGGAGTGAAATTTAATTTGAGGGCTAATAAGGATAACAACATGGAGTGGAAAGAGAACTTGCGTAATCTTATGATGGAATTTGAAGAGTTTTAATGTAAGTGAAATTCTGGATTGGAAGAGTTTTAATTGTAGTGGGAAGATGTGTGAGGAGTGTTAATTGGAGTAAGATGTGTAAGGAGTGTTAGTTGGAGTTAACTTCTTGTTTGAGGGAAACGTGGGGGTGTAATGTGCCCATGATGTTTTTTACGAAATAAATTAAATGTAGAATGCGAGAAAAATAGAGTTGAGAGTGGGAAGGTTTGTGAAGGTTTGTTGCTAAAAATCCCTTCTCAAATTTATATAGATATAGATTATTGTTGGCGACGAGAGAGTATGAAAAGGGGAAGAAGAAGAAAGCACCGCGACAAGACTTCAGAAGTCTGGCACTATAAACGGCTTCATCACCGGCGCCGGACTTCACATCAGAAGACATCCTGCCTAATGGCCGGCACTGAACATCGTCAAATAGCAGTTTTCTATTTTGAGTTTTTTTCCTATTTTTTTATTATTTCGTTTTGTATTCTAATTAGATGTGTAGAAGTTTCTTAGCTATCTAACTTGCTAGACTAGTACTTCTAGCCTATAAATAGGAATATCTAGAGTCTATTTAATTATTAATTCTTTATCAATTAGTAATGAAACTTTGATTGATTATTCCAATTTTGAGAGTTTTTTCTAGTTGTCCTCGAATCTTTGATTCGTGTTTTGGGTTAGAACATGATTCTTTCTCTTTGTTCCTACTATAGATTTCATTCAGGGTTATTATCACTTTACCTCTTTAAACTATATCACTACGATTAGTTTACTTCCTAATATTATCTTTTAGTCATTTCACCCCTATAAGTAATTCAACCCAACATATTAAGAAATTTTGGACAAAAACACTCCTTTATTCATTATTGTTATCACTTTATTCCTTGAAATTATAGAGATACAATCACTTTAATTTCTAACATTATTTTGTAGGCATTTATCTCATCGTTAATCTAATTGGTATCGTCAAAATTTTTTTAAATATATTTACCCCTTTTTATATATAATTAAAAATAAAAAAGTTAGAATGGTTATTATTTTTTTTCACCTTAAGAGATCAAAAAATATAAAAATAAAAAGATTTTCTCAAATTTCTTTTTTCACACTTATTAATACTAGGAAAAGAAAATGAGATAGGAAAGAAGGAGACAAAAAATTAGATTTTGCAAAAAAAGAAAATAAAGAAGAGTCTAACATTATCGTATTACTTTAAGGTTGTTGCTAATAGGATTGAAATTTGGCGGTAAACAAAAAAGTCGAATAATTTTTAAATAATAAAAGTATTTAATTCTTTCTTATTTTTTTTATAAAAAGAATTGAGCTATTTCTCTTTCTCTCCCCTTCTCCCTCCCCCTCCCCACCTTTCTTTTTTTTTTTTTCAATATTAATAAGATTGTCTGTAAGGATCGAAAATAACCAAGTGGAAGAGATAAACAATGTACAGATCACAAACGTAACAATAAGTAAATAGAAAAGAAAGAATTGCAAACCAATTAACTACCCAACTCCTCTTGAGCTTGTAGATTAATTCAAATAAGCTTCTTCAAATTGATGAATTACAATCACTCTTGCGTACAAAGGAAGGTTCACCTCCTCCTTGCCCCGAACACCACTCGGTTAAACCAGGAAGTTTTACTATCCCTCAGGACAATCCTCACAGAGCTACACTCATGAAGTATTCACTCACAAATGAAAAGCTTACAATAAACCTCACATCACTAAGACTACAAATCTTCTTTGAAGAGTATTTTCTCACTAAAATCACTCTAGATCTTTTGTATCTTCAGTGTGCAAAAGTTGTTTGAAGTATCTGACCAACCACTATTTATATAGGACCAAGAAGGTGCCTTATTAATGCTTCAAACGGATAGAAAGTAGCTGAAGAGTCAACTAGTCGTTGGAGTATCGGACGTCCGGTAGTCCTGTTTTTTGCGTTTGACAGTAGGCAGTGAGATAAAGAGTTTTTCTTCAATTCTTTCGGACGTCCGGTAGGCTGATTTTCTGCGTCCGAAGTGTGACAGCCCCACCTCCCCCTAAGGCGAACCAGAGGGTTCGGCGGACCGCCTGCCCAACTCTCGCCGGGACTCAGTCGTTCACTACATTCCTCAAATAAATTACAATATAAACCTCAAATATTACATCAAATTTCCCAAGAATTACATGTCATAAGCGAAGCGGAAACAATTCTCAACTATACATAAAATGATTCCAAATCCAAAACTGTACAAGATATATGCCATCCAGTCACGTGAATAAGTACTACAAGCCTTCCTTCGCCACGAGCCCTGTGGAGGGGAATAAAATATTTTTGGGGTGAGCTAGAAGCTCAGTGAGTAACCAATAAAATTAGTAATCAAATATATTTCACAATAATGCATTTCGATGATGTTATGATTCCAAGATCAAATGTACGTATTTTTGCTCTCGTGAGCCAGTGAAATCATTGCACTTAAACACCCAACGCTCAAATAGATCACTTTACGTTAAACAATAAGGGGGAGCAACGTTGGTGCTCCAGATCATGTCATGAACAATAAACAGCGTGGAGACGTTGGTGTTCAGCTCAAGATTCCCCAAGAACTCATTGAAGCCAAATCATGTCATGAACCCACATGCAAGCACGCATGATATGCAATCGAGCACATAATGCAAGAAACATTTCACAAGTACTTTGGAAATAGTTTAAGGTCACTCACCTTCACGACTCAGAAACCATCCATCATATATCATTACCTTGCCTGAGTCCAAGCCCTAAATCACAAATTCAAATCAATCATACATGCTCAAAGTTCGGACAGTATTTCCCCATAAATGCTTCATTTCCAACCTACAATATATTACCAATCACACATACGGTTAATAAGCAATAAAATATATCCAATTAGACCACAATATCCCTCAATAAAAGCTAATTAGAAGCTTAAGAGCCACCATTAGAAAAACCCCCAATTAAACCCTAGAAACCGGAATTTATTCCCTCAAGCGTAACTTTTCCGCAACGATCGCAGTTAACGTATAAAAGTTCCGTTTAACACCTTTTGGTACAATATCCATAAGTGAAGCTACCCTTATCGGATTGGAATGAAATTTATACCATTTCGAAGCTAAGACAAGGACCTACAACTTTCATGAAAACCACTCAGTCCAGTTCTCACCCTAACTAGGTCAAATTTACCAAAACAACTCCAGATTTTCCAGTTCGAAACTCACTGTGAAATTCAACTAGCAGTCCTGATTCATTCACTCATATCTCAGCACACACAACTCCAATTCAGGTAATTCCAAGGCCATTTGAAAGATAAGATACAAGGCTATAATTCTTAAGAAAACATCATTAACCAAATCAGTAGTATTCCTGGTCAAACTAACCACTTACAGAGGCTGATTTTCATTTTCGGACAAAAATAGGGCATCAGGGGTATTTCGGTCTTTTCACAGGCTACGTTACTTTGATTAAGCTGAAATTTTGTAGGTAACTATAAAACATCATTCTATATAACTTTCATGTTTTGTGCTAAGGCTAGTTCGGCCTCTAACAAGGTGAAATAGAACCGGACAGAAGCAGGACAGGTTATCATCCAAGCTGGAATTCATGTATTCAAGTGCTAATCCTCCACAAAACAACATCTAAAACAACTAAAAACCACTAATAAGCAATGAATTGAAGTAAAGAGGATGTTCTTGGCAAAATACCTTAAAACCACAAGAAAGGTAGGAGCTTAATCTTTCCTCCTCCAAAACAACTCCACCAATACCTTTAACCTTCCCTAATGATCACTTGTATGGTGTAATTTGTGATTTGGTTGGTTGAAACTCAAGATTTGGACAAGAATTGAAGTAACAAGATGAAGGTTTTCCTCTCTTTTCTCTCTACATGTCTCAGTCAAGAGGGGTAAAGAAATGAGAAAATGTTGGTCAAAATTGGAGTTTAGGAAAGTTAAATAAAAGTTAGGCAAGTCAACTTCCAATCGGATCGCGACACTTGGCCCTTCTTAAGTTTATTCTTATCCCTTTGTCTCTCCAAGATTAACCATCTAAGTAACCTCTAATTATCTCTTAGCACCTTGTAAAATAATATCACTTAATACGAAACTCTAACGAGTTGTCAAAAATATATCGCATTTACCGTACTAGCGGGTCCCACGCCCATAATACACTTCAAATTTAACGTGGACTAACTCGTATCAAGAAAATGATTTGAAAACTATATTCCCTTATAAAAATGTATAGGAAATTAATATATTGAAGAAAGGCATAAAATTATAGACAAGGAAACAAAATAATGTCTAGAAAATATATAAAAATTTTCGGGTTCTCAAACTCATTCTTTCGGGGCGTCACACGAAGGTATGATGTAAAACTGGGAATTCTTCTTCAATTCGTTAGGACGTCCGGTAGGCTGATTTTCTGCGTCCGAAGATACTCAATGGTTGTCGGACGGCCGATGCAGTCTTTTTGTGCATCCGACAGTTTCAGCATACTTTGTCCCTTTCAAATGTGCTTAATCTTTGAACCTGATTTGTTTCATTTATAAAAAGGCCTTTGAGGAGATGTTAGTAACATCCATTTGTTTTGTAATCATCAAAAGTTTGGGACCAAGGCCAACATTCTCCCCCTTTTTGATGATGACAAAACAATAGATGGAAGAAAGAAAAAGATTGAGCATAAGAGCATAAGCTCCCCCCTCACTCATTGCATCCAAACTTATAATTTCAGAAAAACTCCCCCTTACACATAGCATCCATCTCTCCCCCTTTTTGTCATCATAAGATGAGAGTAAAAAATCAACTATCATAATCCAGTAACAATAACAGAGTATAAAAACAGAAAAATGACAGCAATCACCAACATATCACAGAGAATTTGATATCAAAAGAAGTATCAACATATGACAGAGAGTTTTGACAAAGCAAATCATCATTAAATCAGAATTGTTCTTTTCTCTCCCCCCTTTTTGACATCATACAAATTCAGTAATATCTAAAAACATCAAGGAAAACTCAGTTCAAAGCATCAGAAACATCAAAAGAGAATTAAAAAAAAGCATTATGAGCAAAATTCTCACCAATCTTACCAATATCTCCTACTTGTTAGAGCTAGTATCATGTCTAACTATCCACATACATTTCATGTCTCTTCTCATGTTTTTTCTTACATAGCAATCACTTTTCATGTGACCCTTTTGACAACAAAAATTACACATAACCGAAGAATTATTTATATGAACAAATTTAACAAATCTAACTTGCCTTTTTTTGTAAATGGCAAAATCATTTGTAACAGAATTTATCTTCTTCTCATAAGTGTCAAAATGAGGTTTTGCTCCATTTTCTTGAAAGCAGATTTGTTTCTTATATTGGAGTGACTTATTTAAATTATCCATTCTTCTTTTCAGATCACCTTGTTCCTCTTTGAACATTTCACAAAACCTTATTTTTCTATCAAGTTTATTTTGTAAAGCAATCTCATTCTTTTTCAAGAAATCATTTTCAGTTTTCAGCTTCTTGTTTTCTTGAAAAATGCGTGTATTGTCCTGAAGAAGAAAACTAATTTTGTGTTTCAATTCCTTATTTCTAACACAAGATTCTTTCAAACTATCATGCAATTTTATAATAAAAGATTCAAGATCATCATCACTTTCATCATCACTTTCAAATTGAGAGTTAGAAGATGTTACCTCATCATCTCCAATGGCCATAAAAGCCAATTGAGCAGATTCTTCTTCCTCTTCAACTTCACCTTCTGAGTTGCAGTCATTCCAAGTGATATGGAAGTTGTTAAACTTTGGTTTTCGTTCAATTTTTTCTTCTTTCTTTTTCTTCATTGGACACTCGCTCGCACAGTGTCCAGGTTGGCCGCACTCGAAACATTTGTCTGTTTGCTTCTTATTGAACTCTTGCTTCATTTTGTTTCTTGAGTTGTTAAACTGATTTGGGAATGAATTGCTAGGTCCTCCTTTTCTGAATCTTCTCTTGTTGAGAATTCTCTTGAAATTTTTCGTGATGAGTGCAATATCACTGTCATCACCTTCCATGTCATCTTCATCTAAGGAGCCTGAATCATCTTCATCATGAGATGTCTTTAGAGCAATGTTCATTCTTACTATCGCATCCTCTTTCTCTTGCATTTTGGACTTAAGTTTCAACTCATAAGAGGTTAGAGAATTAATAAGAGATTCAATAGATAAGGAATTTAGATCTTTAGCTTCTTCAATGGCAGTAACTTTGCTCTCCCAATTCTTGGATAAAGCATTTAGAATTTTTTTATTTTTCTCACCTAGAGAGTATTCCTTTTCCAACACATCTAAATCCTTAATAAGATCGTTGAATCTACAATACATCTCATCAATATTTTTATGAGGTTCCATCTTGAACGATTCATACTTGGTAACCAGAATAGATTTCTTTTGTTCTCTAACATTCTCACTTCCTTCATGAATTTCTCGCAGTTTGTCCCAAATTTCTTTAGCTGACTTACATCCCTTGACTCTAATAGATTCATTTGAGTCTAAAGTACAATATAATACATTCATGGCCTTTGCATTTAAGGTGAGATGAATTCTATCTGCAGCAGTCAGTTCACTTCTTATTTTTGGTCTAGATCTATGAGTATTTTCATCTATAACAGAGGCATCATATGGACCTTCACTAATAATAAACCACAATTCAATATCAATAGATTGCAAAAAGATAATCATTATTTCTTTCCAACTCACATAATTTAACCCATTAAGCATAGGTGGTCTAATGACAGAATGTCCTTCAAAAAACATGACATTATTGGTTGTCATTGTTACTCCAAAGCCGATTAAGCTTAATCTCTAGGAGACCAAGCTCTGATACCAATTGTAAGGATCGAAGACAACCAAGTGGAAGAGATAAACAGTGTACAGATCACAAACGTAACAATAAGTAAATAGAAAGGAAAGAATTGTAAACCAATTAACTACCCAACTCCTCTTGAGCTTGTAGATTAATTCAAATAAACTTCTTCAAGTTGATGAATTACAATCACTCTTGCGTACAAAGGAAGGTTCACCTCCTCCTTGCCCCGAACACCACTCGGTTAAGCCAGGAAGTTTTACTATCCCTCAAGACAACCCTCACAGAGCTATACTCATGAAGTATTCACTCACAAATGAAAAGTTTACAATGAACCTCACACCACTAAAACTACAAATCTTCTTTGAAAAGTATTTTCTCACTAAAATCACTCTAGATCTTTTGTATCTTCAGTGTGCAAAAGTTGTTTGAAGTATCTGACCAACCACTATTTATATAGGACCAAGAAAGTGCCTTATTAATGCTTCCAACGGATAGAAAGTAGCTGAAGAGTCAACTAGTTGTTGGAGTATCGGACGTCCGTGGTCCTGTTTTTTGCGTCCGATAGCAGGCAGTGAGATAAAGAGTTTTTCTTCAATTCTTTCGGACGTCCGGTAGGCTGATTTTCTGTGTCCGAAGGTATGATGTAAAACTGGGAATTCTTCTTCAATTCGTTAGGACGTCCGGTAGGCTGATTTTCTGCGTCCGAAGATACTCAATGGTTGTCGGACGGCTGATGCAGTCTTTTTGTGCGTCCGACAGTTTCAGCATACTTTGTCCCTTTCAAATGTGCTTAATCTTTGAACCTGATTTGTTTCATTTCTGAAAAGGCCTTTGAGGAGATGTTAGTAACATCCATTTGTTTTGTAATCATCAAAAGTTAAGGACCAATGCCAACATTGTCAAAAAGAAAGAGATTAGCACTTTGACTTTTTTCCTTGATACTAAAATAGAGAAGAGCCTCTCTAAATTTTTTATTATTTTTATTATACAAAGAGGAGGGTACTTTCTTCTAAAGTTCTTTAACTTGCTAAGTTAGTTTAATGGTGGAATGAATTGCTTAAAAAATAACTTTATGGGGTAAATTGATAATGAGATTATAGTTTATGGGGGCAAAGTGATAATAATTTTAGGAGCTAAACATGTCATTTCACTTTAATTCCGTTAAATTTGATCATAGTCTTGAGGATAAATTTACTAAAAGGTAATGTTAAGAGGGAAATTGACAGGGGCACCGAACGTTAAGGGGATAAAGTGATAATAACCCTTTTATTCATGAAATAAATCCTATTTACATGCTTCCACTATGGTATTAGGAAAGATGAGATTTAAGAAATAGCGAAGGGACAGAAGGATTAGAACCCATGATCTCTATTTTTAAAAAAAAATTCTTAATAGGAGAGGTGGTGTGATTTAAGAAACGAAGAGGGAGAAAAGCAATTTGAACCTAGGACTTCTGCACCTTGAGATCTCAACCTTTCGATTAATAAACAAACCATGAAATTTTACATAATCCAAATTGTTAGTTTTCCAACCAGATGTACGCTAATGCATATTGACAACATTCTGAAATTAAAAGAGCACATCTTCACAGGATTTTTTTGCATGATAATAGCATTAGCTTCCCTTTTAAGTAGTTCTAGTAAAGTTTCAAATTTCCAGTAGTTTAAAATATAAACCAAACTATTTAATATTTGAATTAAACTTAGCTCGATAAGAGTTTGTTCAAGTTTGGTTCACCAACTAATCAAGTTAAATATGAACAAAATTTTGTGTGCACTAAATCTTCAAGTTTGGATTGAGTTTGGCTCATTCATCATAAAATTTAAAATTTACATGTTAAAATTTTAAGCTAGTTGAGCTTGAATCAAGTTAATCTCTACAGAATCTCATTTAAATTTGACTCAATAAATAAATAGGAGAAGTTTGAACACAATATCAACTAGTGTGAATACCCGTGCTATGCACAGTACTAACATTATTGAAAAAATGAAAATAAAAGGGTGAATTAAAAAAGGTTAAAAAATTGTAACAACACAATTAAAATATAATATCTGTCTAACAATAGTTTGAAATATGATAGAATGTGTATATTATTCAAAAATTACCTTTTTTTGAAAGATAGATCTTGAAAAAATAATAGAAATTTATATTAGAAAATGAATGATATATGAATAAAAATGAATGTAATTAAATGTTGTTAAAATGAAATACTTACAAATATTATGTATTCGATTTGATAATCTTGTATGAAAGTGCGAACACTCTTCACACCGATCAACTTTTAGTACGAAAGTTAAAATTGGTAATTTAATTAATTCTGTTAAATTTTGTGGAATGCGTACTACAAATGAAAATGCACGATCTTTGCATGAATTGATTCGTTGGTTGAACAACCTATCACCATTGTCCTGAGAATTGAGTACGTGCGAAATTCAAAATTAGTGTATTGTTTTTACATAGTTTATAAATAGCATTATAAAAAATAAACATATATCAAGAAATTCTACCTTCCTTTGTAATTCTCAAAATAAGAAACATCACAACCAAATACAAATCGTGCATGTTTGTCATGTAGATTAAGATGCATGTTACCATTGAAATCTTTGATTTGTATGTTTATATTGTACCTGTTTGACAAATAAAATGTTATATACAATACAGAAATATTTGTTGAAATTAAAGGTACATGAAATTAATTACCTAACAACAGTGTCGACCACGTCATTACATTACATACACACTGTTTTTGAAAAATGACCTTCACATAGTTGTCCACAATTTTTGCATAACTCATAGAACATGTTTTCTATGTTAATGCTCTGAATGTAAGCAAGTATTCAAAAATATTTAATCTAGTAAGAATGAACGAAGGTATATGTAATAATTATAAATTTAAAAAATTTATGCAGTAATTAAATTAAATAAAGTAAGTTTACCATATGCATGATTGTATATTCGGATATCCATATTCTCTTTGAATTTGCTATCAACAATGCTTGTGATGTTGTAAAATTGTTTGACCTCAACCACGTAACTAACTTTCGAGCACATGTATTATTTTCAAACCTACAATTTTTTGAAATACATGTTGATAAAAGTATGAAACAACATTAAAAGTTTGATATAGTGTTACTGATGGAACTCACCAACTGCGCAAGTATCAAGCAAAATCTAAATTGTGATTGATATTGAATTTGCTAGTTTCAATTGTACAAAGTGATAGTCCTGCATAGTATGGTTATATTCGCTAAAAAACTATTCAAATTATATAGAGTATAAGTAAAAGTATTTGATTTACCTCTGAAATTTCGTACACAAATACCACATGCTAGTAAAATATTATTTTTTGTAGCAGACTGATATTATAGGATTTGTAGTATATTCAATAACTTGATACTCAAATCACCGATGAGGCAACGTTTGCCTAAATAAGTTTTACAGTGTCCTAACTCCTTGCAAAAAAAAAGCGCTAAATAGTCCTAATTGGCATTGCAAGTTACGGCAACGTGCTAGTGGCATCTAGGCCTAATTTTTTTTTTTTGTCAAAATCTAGTCCTAATTGGTTCTGCTGTTTTTTGATAATGTTGTATGCTTCCGAATTAAAATTGTATTAAAATAGCATGTAAATGATGTTATGAAACAACTAAAATGTGGATGTCCCTTTGTATTCCCAAGAGGATTAATTCATGATTTATGGCTATATTATGTATAGAAGTTACAATCCATAAATCTATTCATGTAGTGGAGAAACCGTTTCATAGGTTTCTTCATATTATTGTAGTAGTGGGTGTTCAATAGAATTGATGTACCTTTAATCTTGTAGTACCTATATATAGAGGTACATTGACACCCTTTGAGATGACTTTTGTATCTTATTGGAATATAAGAATATCACTCTCTATTTCTCTACTTCTTTCTCCAATATTTCACTTGATATTATAGTAGCTTATTTTATTAGTTTTATAAGACGTTATCAGCACGAAATCTCTACTTTTGAGCAAAAGGTGAAAACGGAGGCTCTACCTTGAACAAAGGTGAAGCACAAGATTTTGTCAAAATTCTGCCCATATTTCTTCAAGAAAATTCTAAGGTAAATTTCTAACTCAAAAACTTATTTCAATTTCTTATGGCTAATCTTACAAAACAAGAGTTCGTACCTCTTGATATTTCTGGAAAAAATTATTTATCATGGGTATTAGATGTTGAAATTCATCTTGAGGTAATGGGTTTTGGTAATACTATTGTGGAAAAAAATGAATCCTCAAGCCAAGACCGCGCCAAAGCTATGATTTTCCTTCGTCATCATTTAGATGAAGGATTAAAAATAGAGTATCTTACTATTAAAGATCCTCTTGTCCTTTGGCTAGATTTGAAAGAAAGATTCGACCACCTGAAGTTGGTCGTTCTTCCAAAAGCCCGATATGATTGGCTTCACTTACGGCTGCAAGATTTTAAATCTGTCAACGAATATAATTCAGCCATGTTCTGAATCACTTCTCAATTATCATTATGTGGCGAAAAAGTCACTGATGAAGATATGTTAGAGAAAACATTTTCTACTTTACATGTCTCTAACATGCTCCTGTAGCAGCAATATCGAGAGAAGGGATTTAAAAAATATTCTGAACTTATCGCATGTCTTCTCTTGGCTGAACAAAACAATGAATTATTGCTGAAAAATCATGAGTCCCGACCAACTGGTGCAAGTCCATTTCCTGAAGCGAATACGACCCAATTTCAAAATTCTGGTCGAGGTCGTGGACGTGGCCGTAGAGGTGGCCGTGGCCGTGGACGTGATCGTAGTAAATTTGTGCCTCCTGAAAATTTTAACCGTGGCAAACAACAAAATGTTTCTCAAAAGAGGAAAAATAACTACGATCAGAAAAATGGAGAAAAGAAAGTTTATGAAGAAAAATGCTACCGATGTGGTATGGAAGGTCATTGGTCCCGTACCTGTCGTACGGCTGAACATCTTGTTGACCTCTATCAAGCATCATTGAAAACGAAAGACAAAGGTGTTGAGACAAATTTCATTGATCAAAAGAATGATTATGATGATGGTGATGATGTTGAGACAAATTTCATCGATGTAGCTGATTTTTTTGAGCATCCTGAAGATGTCAACAAATATCCCATGATTATTTAGATATTTTTATGATGCTTTATATCTTTCATGTAATTTCCTTTCCATTGAATATTTATTTTCGCATCTTTATTAATATTTATTTTTATTTGAAATTTTCTTCTTGAAGAATAAATGGATGTCAAATATTTGGGATTAAATAATGGTGATGATAATATTTGTCTTATTGATAGTGCTACTACGCACACCATATTGAAAATAAAAAATATTTTTCTTATTTGAAAATGGGAGAAACAAACGTTAATACCATTAGTGGTAGTACAAAATTGATTGAAGGCTCCGGAAGAGCCACTATGAAGGGACTAAAATTATTGTAAATAATGCACTATTCTCTCCCAAGTCTCGAAGAAACTTATTGAGTTTTAAAGATATCCGCGAAAATAGATATCATATCGAGACAATGACTGAGACAAATGGTGAATTTTTATTAATCACAAGTATCATTTCTGGAAAAAAATGCGTAGTAGAAAAATTACCTTCTTTTTCTTCTGGGTTATATTATACACAAATTAGTGCAATTGAAATTCATCACCTAGTAGACCAGAAGTCTACTCTTCTTAATGATTTTATGGTTTGACATGATCGTCTCGGACATCCCGGATCTATAATGATGAGACGAATAATTGAGAATTCACATGGCCACTCATTGAAAAATCAAAAAGTATTAACAGCCAATGAATTCTCTTGTGTTGCTTGTTCTCAAGGAAAATTAATTATTAGACCATCACAAGTTAAAGTTGGGACTGAATCCCCTGCATTTCTAGAACGAATTCATGGTGATATATGTGGGCCTTAAATTGCGAGCACAATTTTCAGATTACCCAATAAAGAAAATTTGTCTAGATAATGCTGGTGAATATTCGTCACATGCTTTTGACGATTATTGTATGTCTATTGGAATAACTGTTGAACATCCTGTAGCTTATGTTCACACACAAAATGGTCTAGCCGAATCACTTATTAAACGGCTACAATTAATTGCTAGACCATTGTTGATGAGGTCTAAACTTCCTTCATTTGCTTGGGGACATGCTATTTTACATGCAGCAATATTTGTGAGAATTATGCCGACAAGTTATCATATTTATTCTCCCCTACAATTAACTTTTGGTTATGCGCCCAATATTTCTCATTTACGAATATTTGGTTGTGTGGTGTATGTCCCAATTGCACCGCCCCAATGTCGTAAATTAGGCCCCCAAAGAAGATTGGGGATATATGTCGGATATGAATCGCCTTCAATCATTAAGTATATGGAACCATTAACAGGTGATTTATTTACTGTGAAATTTACAGATTGCCATTTTGATGAATCACATTTTCCGACATTAGGAGGAGATAAAAATCAACCTAAAAAGGAAATTACTTGGAAAAAATCGTTGAATTTCCTTGATTCTCGCACTAAAGAATGTGAACTAGAAGTTCAAAGGATTATACATTTGTAAAAAATTGTAAATCAATTACCGGATGCATTGAATGACTCCAGAAGAGTTACTAAATCACATATTCCTGCTAAAAATGCTCCGATTAAAATTGATGTCCCTGAAGGACAAATTACAAGTGCTAATGAGTCTAAAGCACGCTTGAAGCTTGGGAGACCTCTTGGTTCCAAAGATAAAAATTCTCGAAAGAAAAGAGGAGTAGATGAATCAACAATTAGTGACAAAATTCAACCTCCTGAAGAGGTTGCTCCTAAAGAGCCAATTCTTGAAGAGAATGAAATTATAGAAAATTCAATAAATTTTGTCACTTCAAGAAAAAGTTGGAACCGAAAAGAAATAATTATTGATAGTATTTTCACATATAATGTAGCACTTGATATTATGGCAGAGGACGAGGATCATGAGCCTAGATCGGTTGATGAATGTTGAGGTAGAAATGATTGGCCAAAATGGAAAGATATGATCCAATCTGAATTGGACTCACTGGTTAAAAGAAAAGTTTTTGGACCTGTAGTCCAAACACCTAAAGGTGTAAAGCCAGTAGGATATAAATGGGTATTTGTGAGGAAAAGAAATGAGAAAAATGAAATTGTGAGGTATAAAGCAAGACTTGTAGTCCAAGGATTTTCACAAAGGCCTGGATTTGATTATGATGAAACGTATTCATCTGTAGTGGATGCTGTCACATTTAGATATCTCGTGTGTTTTGAAGTACATGAAAAATTAGATATGCGTCTAATGGACGTCGTTACTGCATATTTATATGGGAATCTTGAAAATGATATTTATATGAGAATCTCCGAAGGGTTCAAAATGCCTGAAGCATGCAAATCAAATCCTAAAAATATTTATTCTATTAAATTACAAAGGTCTCTGTATGGGCTTAAACAATCTGGACGTATGTGGTATAACCGCCTCAATGAATGTTTAACTAAAGAAGGTTATACAAATGATCCAAATGTCCATGTGTTTTTATCAAGAAAAATGGATCAAATTTTGTGATAATTGCTGTATATGTTGATGATCTAAATTTGATTGGAACTCCTGAAGAGATTCAAAATAGTGTTGAATATTTGAAGAAAGAATTTGAGATCAAAGATTTTGGAAAGACAAAATTCTGCCTTGGTTTACAAATTGAGCATTTGAAAGGTGGAATTTTTGTCCACCAAACTGCTTATACCCAGAAGGTATTAAAGCGATTTTATATGGATAAAGCACATACATTAAGTACCCCAATGATCGTCAGATCATTAGATCCTAATAAAGATCCTTTTAGACCACGAGAGGAAAATGAAGAGATACTTGGTCTTGAAGTACCATATCTCAGTGCAATTGGTGCACTAATGTATCTTGCTAATTGTACAAGACCTGATATATCATTTGCAGTGAATTTATTAGCAAGATTTAGTTCCTCACCCACAAGACGACATTGGAATGGTATTAAACATATTTTTCGCTATCTCCAAGGAACAATTGATCTTGGTTTATTTTATTCAAATAAATCCAAATCTGAATTGGTTGGTTATGCTGATGCTAGGTATTTATCTGACCGCATAAAGCAAGATCTCAGACTGGCTATCTATTTACATATGGAGGTACAACCATTTCTTGGCGATCTACAAAACAATCATTAGCCGCCACTTCATCGAATCATGCTGAAATAATAGCAATTCATGAAGCCAGTCGAGAATGTGTTTGGTTAAGATCAATGACCCACTATATTCGAAAGAGTTGTGGGTTATCCTCCGAAAAAGAAAATCCTCCAACTATATTATATGAAGATAATGCAGCTTGTATAGCCCAATTGAAAGGAGGATATATGAAAAGAGATAGGACAAAGCATATTTCACCAAAATTCTTTTTTACTCATGATTTGCAAAAGAATGGTGAAATTGATGTGCAACAAATCCGATCAGATAATAATTTGACGGATTTATTTACCAAGGCATTGCCAACTGTAACATTTGAGAAATTGGTGAAGAGTATTGGAATGTGACGATTAAAAGATCTCAAATGATGTTTGCATCAGGGGGAGAAATTAATGCACAAGAATAGTGTACTCTTTTTCCTTCACTAGGGTTTTTATCCCGATGGATTTTTCTCTAATAAGGTTTTAACGAGGCATATTCTTTGTGTAATGGTCATCCAAGGGGGAGTGTTATGAAACAACTAAAATGTGGATGTCCCTTTGTATTCTCAAGAGGATTAATTCATGATTTATGGTTATATTATGTATAGAAGTTACAATCCATAAATCTATTCATGTAGTGGAGAAACCGTTTTATAGGTTTTTTCATATTATTGTAGTAGTGGGTGTTTAATAGAATTGATGTACCTTTAATCTTGTAGTACCTATGTATAGAGGTACATTGACACCCTTTGAGATGACTTTTGTATCTTATTGGAATATAAGAATATCACTCTCTATTTCTCTACTTCTTTCTCCAATATTTCACTTGATATTATAGTACCTTATTTTATTAGTTTTATAAGAAATGAGCATTTGTCTTTAATTAAAGAATAAAAAGAATTTAAAGTATAAATAACAAACTATAAATGGTTTGTGAAGTAGATTATGGGAAAGTTTTAAATTTTAAAATTGACTGGTGATAGGGTTGGTTATAATCCACTACTTTTTATGTATTAAAATAAATACCAAAATCTAGACAAAAATCTATAACCCACTACTTGTTCCGTTCTTGAGATTTTTTTTAGGGTTAAATATAGTAAGCCCCTTAACTTTATATTTAACTGCACATTACCCCATCAACTTTACATTTAGTTGCACATTTGTGATTTTTTTGAAACGTGATTGTAATTTGCAAAGCTCATTTGTAGGGGTGGTTATAGGGTTTGTGTGGTGATAAATATTTCTTAATTATAAAAATGTAACATTGTATTAAAATAGCATACGAATGAGCATTTGTCTTTAATTAAGGAGTAAAAAGGATTTAAAGTATAAATAACAAATTATAAACGGTTTATGAAGTAGATTATAGGAAAGTTTTAAATTTTAAAATTGACTGGTGATAGGGTTAGCTATAATCCACTACTTTTTATGTATTAAAATAAATACAAAAATCTATAACCCACTACTTGTTCCGTTCTTGGGATTTTTTTAGGGTTAAATATAGTAAGCCCCTTAACTTTATATTTAACTGCACTTTACCCCCTCAACTTTACATTTAGTTGCACATTTGTGATTTTTTTTAAACGTGATTATAATTTGCAAAGCTTATTTGTAGGGGTGGTTATAGGGTTAGTGTAGTGATAAATATTTCTTAATTATAAAAATGTAATATTGTATTAAAATAGCATACGAATGAGCATTTGTCTTTAATTAAGGAGTAAAAAGGATTTAAAGTATAAATAACAAACTATAAACGGTTTATGAAGTAGATAGTGGAAATGTTTTTATAACCCACTACTTTTTATGTATTAAAATAAATGCAGAAATTTAGAAAAAAGAATGAGAAGTTTGGAAACCATTAAGAGGGTCTCTGCTAAAAATCTCTTCTGCAATACATATAGATATAGATCTTCTAAAAGCAAGCAAACAAAGAAATTTGAAAATTAAAGTATTTAATTTAATTAGGCCGGTTTGGGTAATTCAATAAAGGGCCGAAGTTAATAATATTATGACATGTAGAGTCAAATTTAACCTGACTTCATAGTTCATTATGTCCGCTTCTCCATGTTACATAAAACGGGCTCCTTGAATGGCTGGAGAATTTTGAAGGAATATTTGGCTCAAGTTCTACTGTACCATTTTTCTTACCGTGTAACATTTACACCAAAGGATTGCCACGCATGATACTAATTCTGGAATGAATTCACAGGCTTTTGCAGACTCTGCTGGTAGTAATTGATCTACATTGTGCACTAGTCAAGAGCAATACATATTTATTGTTCATATCGTTATTATTTTCTTAGATCGAAAGCACATACTATCCTATTTTAACAGGGAGGAGGAATGCTACAGTTGTCGATGAATAGAGTCATTCCCTGGGGATTATGACCGATCTATAGTTGGCTTCAGATTCAAATATTTCGATGCTTTGCAGTCGCGATGTCCTACGTGTTTTCTTTTTCTTTATTTATCTTTGTTTTAGATTGACACGATTCTAGCAAGAGTACAATGTTGAACAAGTAATATAGGATGAGTTCTACCCATTAGTCTAAGGCCCATTCTTGTACGGATTGATAGTGTAAGGCGTATTTGATAATTTGATTTAGCACTTAAATTTAATGGATTCAGATTTTAACATGTTCAGACGTATTTGATAACAAAAAATCGAACATTTGAATTAATTATATGCCACTGAATTTTCTAGGCAAAATTTGCTTCAAAAAATAAGTGATAAACTATTCACTTATTACTTAATGTGATATAAACTTAAATATGTCAAATTTAGTACTTAACAATTCAATAATTTAATAGATTCATATTTCAAATTTTAGTTTTCAAACTTTAGTTGTATTAAACACAACCTAAGTGTTAAAATTGAGTATTTACCTATCCCTAATTTGAACCTATTGAATATTTTAGAATTAAAACAAGCTGAATATGAGTAAAACAAAGTCAATTGAAGTGACTAAACAAGATAAAATCAATAATGAAAGCAACCAAGTCACATGTTATTTTCTGTGTCAAGATAATAAAGATAAAGCTTTCTTACATTGGCAGTGTTATATGAGTTGGATGCATGTTTCATGTACAAAATTTAGAATTTAAATTCATATTTTGGACATATCTCATGCATCAAGGGTCGCAACTCGCAAGTGTACACATCATCAGTACGAAAGATTTGTTGTTTATATGGTGGGCACTATGCTAAGAAAATTAAGAAAATTGATGAACTTAGGAAGAGGGTGAAAGTAAACAAGAAAGAATAACTATTCTTTTATTTCTCAAATGATCTTGAGTTCTATTTATCAATGATATAAGAGAGGGTCACACCTATTTATAAGGGAGTAGGGAAGAGTTCAAAATATATCAATTAACTGTAATGCATATTAAGATAGTGATAAGATCTTCTCGAAAGTCGAGTTTATCACCTCGAAAATCGTGATAGTTTTATCACCTTAAAAATAGTGGTAGATTTGTTGTCATCTAAGGGATGAAATAAATATGATAAAATCTATAATTATTTAATTATTTCATAACACTTTATAATTTGTTTGAAAGAACGTAAACATATCTAGAACAATTGTTTGTGCAACCATTCCTGCTCTTAGCCCTCATACATTGTTCATGACTAGATATGCGAGTTGCTTCGAGTAGACAGATGTCATATGTACCAATTTCTTAAACTATCCAATTCGGTGTGTTAGGAATCAGAGGCTACACAAGTTCTAGTTTGTGAACCCCCGGATCCGTTAGTTACATGCATGTTTTGAGGCATTTCTATATGATTGCTTCGTATGTGGAGAGGACGTACCGTTAATTTGTGACGTGTTGCGTAAGAAATTATAAAGTACGGATTGTCCTAGTAGCTTGTAACCTCTACAAACCTTGTTCCTTTTTAATAATTGGCTAACCTCGTATGCGAAGGAGGGCATCACTCCAAAAATTTTATTAATAAGCCAACAAAGAAGAAAAGAGAGGGGGACATAAATCTTACCATAATTACATAAATTTTTGAAAAAAAATTGTGAAATTAAGAGTATTACCCTTTTACAAACAATTACAAAATACCTATGCCCATCTTCGTCTAAAAGAAGGAAATGCTAAAATTTCCATTCTGACATATTCGAAACGACCCTTGGCAAAGCTGAAAAATAAGGAGGAGGGGCAGGAACGGTTGCAGGAAGATTTATGGCTAAGATTTGGCAAAAAAAAATGTAAGGTCTAGATTACATCTTGTATATCGTTTTTCACACCATGTGTTTGGCAAAACTGAAAAATGAGGAGGAGGGGCAAGATCGGTTACAGAAAGGTTTATGGTTAAGATTTGGAAAAAAAAAGAAAAAAGTAAGGTCTAGATTGCATCTTGTACATCGTATTTCACAACATGTATGGGACCCACAAAATTTTATTCTATAGTTATGCGTTGTTGAAAGTAAGTTATACCATGTACATATAAAGTTATATCTTGTGCATTTTGCACAAAATCAGTTCAAACGGTTTTCTGACAAACCGTTCCGGGCCCTTGTCCGAAAAATGATCATAAACCTTGTCAGTAGCTTCGGACACCCCAATATTGGCCAGTTTATCCACAGGTTTATTAGCCTCCCCGAAAACAATGGGAAATCTGGTTTTTACTCTTGGCAGATTACAAACCTCATTCTCTTGATACCTATACCCTTGGTAGTAAGTATTTATAGGATTAACTTTTGTAAAATTATAAAGGGTAAAATGTAGAAAAGTCTCTTAAGGTTAAGCGAACATACAAAAAGCCTCCTATAGTTTCAAAACATATATTCCGATACATCATAGTTTGAACTAATTTAAAAAAGTGACAGAAATCGTTTGAATTAACGAGTTTAAAATACACGCGCTTCTTCTGAGAGTATTTGTACTGGAAACAAACAAATTTTTAGTTGATATACCTATTATATATTTAGAGTTATAATACAAAAAAACCCCCTATGGTTAAGCAAATCTACAAAAAAAGTTCCTTATACTTTCAAATCATACAAACTAGTATCTCGTGGTTTGAACTAATGTGAAACATTGACAAAAAGTCATTTAAATTAACGAGTTTGAGGTTGCTTGACATGGAAAAATAATTTTTAGCTAATATATCTGTTAAACCTGTGACGACCCCACCTCCCCCTAGGGCGTACGCAAGGGTTTGGCAGACCGTCTGCCTAACTCTCACCAGAACTCACTCACGCCGTTACAAAATTTACAAAGTAACAATCTCAACAATAAGAGCAATATCAATTACAACCCTAAACATATACAATCGTGGACATCAAATGCCCATACAATCTCTAAATACAGCCGAGGAGTTAAACTTACAAAATAAAACCAAACAAATCCGCTAGAGACCTAAGGAGTGCCTACACAAGCAACTAACAACACTTAGACAAAGTCTATGTCTTCTCCAATTCCCACTCTCACATTCTTACCACTGTAAGGAAAACAAATTTATGGAATGAACTAGAAACCCAGTGAGGTTCCAAGAAAACATGCAAATAAACTAGCAGGCATGATATAATGTATAGCAAAGCAGGTAACCAGATAGATCATGCAATAATGTACAGTAAAAATCACATTCCTATCAAAGGATATAGTCTGCTCTCAGGAGCATGTACCACGGTTGCTTGTCCAGTGTCCGTTGACACTCAGTCAACCATGGAATTATAATGTCCGTAGATCACCACTAAACGTTCATCTCCATCCATCGATCATCCCCCTACCAGGCCCGAACGCTAATCAAGTACCCATGGTTCGTCAATCTCCTCGACTAATCCCTTTGCCGGCTTGATTCGATCAACTAATAATGGGATGGGCTTATAGCTCCAAGTATTCAAGTATTCATGATCTAGGCCGCAAGTATTCAAGTATTCATGATCTGGGGTTAAAGTCTCAAGTATTCAAGTATTCACGTGTGGAGTGTTGGTTGACGCAAGTAAAGATTGGAGACATTAGCTGTCACCTAACGCTCCGTATTCAAGCATGTCACGAGTTCAAGTCATGAATTCAAGTCACGAGTAAATAGGTTAGGAACTTGGTCCTTTACCTAAGGTTGCCCAACTTACCTGACCGCTCTAAGGCTGATCTCACGCAAGAGGTCCAACGAGGGTTCAATTCAGCTGTTACTGACCTACATTCACCATATGCATAAGTAACCCAAGTTCCCACTTATCCGACGTCTCGGATAAGGGTCCAAGGGCCCAGTTCAACCGCTGCAAGAAGATATACAGCCGGTCTACAATTATGCACATGTACATCCAAGTCCGCACGTAAGATCAAGTATTTCAAGTCAAGATACAGGTCACTTGTAAATCAAATTGCTTGTACATGCATGAACAAGATATCAAAAGTTTAGTTGAATTAGGTCAATTGCGATAAAGTACACACTCGCCTAAGAAATGACAAATCAAGTGCCTAGCAATTTTAGCAAAAGTAGCATAGAACACGCAGTTGGAACACTCACCTATTGATCACAATCTTTTTACTTCAAACCCCTGGTTCTTTCTTTTGGTCACTCTCAAGTCCTGTGGTCAGATAATACATCAAGAGTCTAGCCAATTCATGCCAATATAAATGTAAACTAAGAATTTTGAAACTTCACTTAGCCAATAAAGCAATTTGTAGGTTTACCCCTATATAGCTGTCAAAAATGCAAAGTTTTCTTATTCAAATCTAAGGGTAAAATTTCATGCATGATAGATTAATATGTCACGTATCATATGAATCAGGAACATGTCAATGATAGCCAAAACTTGTGAAGAAAACGAGACAAGAATCTCGAGATTCAAAGCTAGTTCAAGTAATCATATTAACAACTACCTTCTCACCTAGCCATACTCAAGTACAATTTTAAAGATGCCACACTATTCCAAGCCACAATATTTAAAGGAAATTACTTCCAAGTCAAATAAGTAAGCTCACCCCAAATCATATAGTTTCCAGTTCAATTCAAGGGGAAAATTATATGTTAGGTCAATGATTCAAGTAAAAGATAGTGCAAAAATATTTTCTTTTCATCCACGATTTGAGCTTAAAACTGTCCAAAATAGTTTGGAAGTTAGGCCGGAAATTCAACACTTAAAATTTTCGCTCTCATGCTAAGATTATGGTATAATCAAGTATTTAGGGCAATAACAAGATAATTTCACCATACAAAACCAAGAGAAAAGCCAAACACAATTGCTCTGTCTCTCAACCAGCTTTGAACAAATTTCCAACTTTGGTGGTATTCTTTGAAAAGGTATAACTTGAGTTCTGTAAGTCGGAAAATCACAAAATTTGCACAGTTGGAAAACAGACTTAAAGCACTAACAGGCTTTAGAAGACACCCCCATGAAATTCAGTTCATATATTAGTCAAATTTCAGGTTATAAATCACTAATATCACAAGTGCAGAAATAGAACAGTCATGATTTTCAAGAAAATTTGTAAATTTTCTGTTCTTTATAGAAATTGAATAAAATCGTGAATTTTATACCGTTGTAAGCTCTCTGAGTCTTGTTTCAAATGCAATAAACGGACTCAATTCCAATTTTTCTATATGAAGTTATAGTAAATTTTCCAAAGCTGTGCAGAGCTTCCTGCGAAAATTTCCAGATTGCTAATAATGTGAAAAAATGCAACTTTCACTAACAAAACCTCATTCCCTTGACTGAAATTCAATATACACTTGCAGTATAAAGTCTCATAGTGCATTTTGAGCAAAATTGAACTTAAAATCATCATGAAATTTTGGAAATCGCTAAAAATCCAGCCCCTGTTTTCAGCCAGCAAGCACATGGTTTCTCAATTGTTTTTCCAATCATTCCTTCAACTAAATTCCCACAATTTCAAGCAAACTTAGCTAACATATCCATAAGGTTTTATCACCAACAAAAAAATAGGTATCTATAGTCAAAATCTTAACAAGAAAATCACCATAAGTGCATACACCATCCAAACCCTAAGAACTCAAGCATCAAGTTCAAGTATCATCAAGTTCAAGTACCACAAGAGTTCACTTATTTTAAACATAATGTGACGCTCCCATTTCTCCCTAAGGCGAACCAAAGGGTATCCGCGGGACGCCTGCCCAGCTCTCGCCAGGACTCACTACAATCCATCATTCAAAAGCTCGAAATACTTTAAGTAACTTCAATACATAATTAAAGTACTTCAAATATCTCACACTTATAATTATGCAACTTTCAAGCTTAAATACAACCCAACGGAAAAGGGTACAATAGGCATCCGTTATAATATAACTTAAAGTCTTCAAAAGAAAATAATCTAGTACTACTCACGAGCACCCTTGGTCTCGAACCCTGTAAAAGAAAATCACAGCGTGGGATGAGCTACACAGCCCAGCGAGGTTCCAAGACACTCTAACAGTTCAAATAAATCAAGTAAAGGGAGCATACCACATGTATGGTTCAAGGTTACTCAATGGCATGTTATCATGAGGTGATAATCATTGTACGGGTAATTTGAGACATTTATCATGGTATGAGACATTTATCATGAGACAGTCATCATGGTTCAAGACATTGGCATGTATAGTTCACGAGTGATTGGAGCTTATTACAGGTGCGAGTAATTAAGCATGTTACAGGTATGGAGCATTAACATGAAACAGGTATCATGATATGAGTACATTGGACAGGTAACAGGTATGGAGCATATCACAGGCATAGCTCAGGATTTCATGTTGGCATTTTAGCATGAAACAATTATCATGATACAAGGTAAACATATACTGTAGGATACGGTGTTCCAGTGGAACTCTGTCGGTCATCTGCACCTTATGACTTCTGGATCCCCTCGGTTTGGCTGGCCATCACCTTATCCCTCCAGTGGTAATACTCGAGTATACCGAAACGGTGTCCCAAGGTTCCAACCTACCCGACCGAGCCCAGTCCTGACTCGAGTAGGTTAGTAACCATGAGCAGGGCCCAGTTCAGCTTAAAGCTTACAACATGCACAAGTAATCAAGTAATTCGGCAAAAGGTAAAATTCATCATTTGTGTAGGTCGAGTGAGGTAAAGTACACACTCGCCTAACAATGATGGACAACTTCATATAACATGTGATTCATGATAATCAAGTAATCAAGTGGATACTTAGCACGTAAGCACGTAAGCAATACAAGTTGATTTCAGGGAAGCATGTAATTCACAGATATCAAATAATCATGTGGATTGGAAATCATGTGAGCAAATAGTCAAGTAATCAGGTAGTCATGTGGGTTGGTAAACGGTTCACGGTTGACGGGTAACGGTTGAGTAGTGACGGTTAATTGACAGGCATTTGTCATATTAATAGGCCATCATTGGCCGTTATCCCATTTTTACCATGTGAGAGTCGAGGAGATTCACTCCAACGACGTATGCAACCATAGCATACCAAGTCATGTTATTTGAGCATTTCCAAGCATGAGTTATTCATCTCAAAAGAGAACGAGTGCGATAAAGTACACACTCGACTCCATTTTTCAAAACCGAGTAGGCTAAGCAAGCAATCTAGCAAGTTAAGCATGTATCGAGTTCATATGGTCATTTGATATGGTTAATCATTTAACCAATTCATGTAGATATGCAATGCAAGTATACATTCCTTAAATAGGCATGAGTATGGTAAATACTTAACACATAATACTTAACACTTAATAATCATGAAATGAGCATGTTCTAGACTTATTCAATTACGTATTCCTATATGGAACATTCACCTAGTCAAAACAAGCGAGTAGTTCTCAAACAAGCGTTTTAGGTGTCCGCTCCGGGTTCCTCTTGGAGATTCCCTCGAGTGCCTGAGCAAACAATAATCAAGTACCACTCAATATCACTACGAATCTCTAATTATCGAGGAAGATTGTACTCTAGTGCAATCTAAGGAAATCTTATGAAAATGAACCTCAATTACTCGTAAATCGAGGTTCAAGTGGAGTTTCTTAAAGTACATGAGCAATCGAGTTTTCATTTTGGAAATCAAGTATAAAATGTTCGAGTAATATCGAAGGAATAAGGAGTATTTGAAAACTCCATTCCCTTGGAAATTCGGAAAATTTTCAGGTCTGATACAATACTTTGAAAAATCGTATCTCACATTCTACATTTCAAAAATTGGAAAACTTGGTACCATTGGAAACCTCTTTGAAAGTACTAAAAGTTCTTAGAAGACACTTTTCCACGAATGTAAGTGAAAGGCACTCAAATTTTGGCTCAAAATTGGTAACTTGAACTACCAAGACAGATTTAAGTTGGTTTTTGGCCAACTTTGGAAATTCGGCAAAATTCACTTGTTTTGAACAAACCTTTGAAATTTGGAAATCAATTAGTGTTGCAATCCAAGAGTATAAAAAAAACAAGCGGAATGAGAAACGGAGTTTCGAGCACCAAGATATGGTGACCCAAAGTTACCAAAATTTCCTTGTTAAACAAGGGTTTTCAAACTTAAATCATGAACTTTGGAAGTTTGATTGAACATCAAAACGACCTCGGAATAGTACAAAATTTGGTATGTATATATGAACATATAAGGGTTATTCCTCTACCAAATTTCATAGAAAAATATGCACGGGAAGTCGGTTAATGAAACCACAAGAAATTCCAAGGCTAAGTTGCCTTTGAATTTCCGTTTTGCCGTTTTTCAAACGTTTGGCCAGGGCACATTTCAAACATGGTCCATTCCAGTAAGAAATGTCTAAAATATGTCCAAGGTGCATTTGATAGGTGATTTATACCAAGAAGCTTCGGAAAACAAGTCCCAAATCATTGTTAGTTACAAATCTGTCCAAGTGGAAAATTCTATCACTGTAGCAGTTTCAAACTTTGGCCACAACTCACTCAATTCAACTTGGAATTGGGTGTGGTTGATGGAGTTGGAAAGATATCTCATAAATATGAATTTTCTTAGAAGAAACCATTTTCAAATTCCATCCACAAACAGCTCGTTTTTGAGCATCAAGAAGTAATTTCTGTCCTGTCTCCTGGAGAGCAACGAAACAGGGCAGTGATTTTCAAACGAATGGTGTGGTTCACTCGAGTGGAACTAGGTCGTGTATTTTATACCAATGGAAATCTGGGAATGTCTAGTTTCCATTGCCACAAACGGCACTTGATTTCGACATCAGAGCAAAGAGTTATGGCCGATACAAAATGACTGCCTGGGCAATACGGGATTCATTTTCCAGTTTTGCTAACTTTGGAAATCAACTCATTTGACCAACCAAATCATGTTATTTTTCAATGAAACTTTATACATAACTCATATAACATGTATACATCATAAAAAAGTCATTAGAACCTCAAAAATTTGCACTAAAGTGCACGAAATTCATAAGGGCAGAATTGGAATATTTTTGCTCTTCACCTCCTTTGAGTTTCCTTTCATCAATACAACTTATTTCCACTAATTTAAGTACTAAACCAACATTAATAACATTAAAACTCATGAAATCAGTCCTCAAGTCATTGTGGGAGTTCATAGAGCCCACACACCAAAATCCAACATAAATAAAGCTACCCATGTAAATATACAAGCTTATAAGTGCAATACTACTTCCATAAACTAAGATTCAAGGGGTTGATCGTCATTACCCCCTTAGATGATCAAGATCAGAAATTTTTGTTCACTTTGAGCCCCAAGAAAACCGTGGAAATGAAGCTTTCTTCCTAGCTTAAGTGAATCTCTAAGTTGTTTGCAAGTTGTAGTTAAATTTTGGTGGAGTTTGGTGGTGTTTTGTTGAAGAAATGAAGATGGAATTTGAAGAGCTTTGAGTTGTTTCTTTTGTTTCCTTGGCCGGCTGTTCTTGGAGCAGAAAAGAAGGAGTTGCACGGCACTTTAGATGATGAATTGAAGGGTTTTGATCTAGTGTGATGCACCCATGTGAAACTAAAATGTGTGGCTCTCATTGATTCAAAGGTCAACTCTTTTTCCCGCGTGCACGCTCTCGTTTCGTGCTCGATTCCTCTCGCGTTTGTTTCACTAGTGCACTAAACCTCTAATGCACTTATATTCATATAAATATTATTCACTCTCAATTGTCCCAAAATAAGGGTCTAACGTTCCTCAATTTAAATCGCGCGTGTGAAAACGCGTATCTCCAATTTAAGCGCGATAACGCGAAACTTCCGAGAAATTCTTATAACGATAGTACTAATAACTATCACTTGAGTATTTAAATATTAAAATACCTAATTTAGGTCCATTGTACATGTCTCCAATATTCCAAACTTATTGTACTCTCAATCGGTCAAGATTTCCAAAGACGTGTTCACTATTTTCACTAAACGAGCTTCCGAAAATTAATTTTTGAAACAAGTCACTTTAAAAATATAATGAAACTATATTTCCATGTAATTAGGTCTCAAGAACTTAGAAAATAATATTCGGGGTAAAAGGCCAAATAAATAATTAAATAAGCTAGAAATAGGAGATTAAATAAGTAAATTTTGCGAGTCCTCACACATAAGACAAAGAAAGAAAGATGATCTAGTATTTTAACCTCTTTTGCTGTCCAAACCAAGATGAAGCTCAACCACAATCCACCAACTCTTCTTCCCTTCCAAGCTCATGCCAAGGTTGATGGCCAATCCAATATTTCTCCTTCCTTTTCCCACAAAACTAAGCAAGATGGAAACTAGATTGGATGAAGTTTTTCTTCCCCTTTTCCTCCCCAAATTTCAGCCCTCCCTCTCTCTTTCTCTCTTAGTGTTTAATTTTGGAAGACAAGAAATGGAAAATGGCAAGAAAGCTTGGTCAATGAAGTCTTAAAGAGATAAAACTTGGTTCCTATTGTGACACATGTCCAATTCTCTTAGTTTCTTGCTTAAAATAATTCATTTGTCTCTTATTGTACTAAACCCCTTTTTTCTCTACTATATTTTTCACACACCTCACTAAAATTTGCTATCACTGCACTCACTAACTCCAACATGCATCGATAAAAAAAAATCATGAAGACTACTAATCACGATCAAATCTTTAGACAAATATATAAATAGACAATCAAATTAAGAATTAAATGGGTAAAGTGAAATGCAATTAGAACGTATAGAACGTGTAAAATGAACAAATTTTCTCTCGAGTCCTCACAAAACCCTTTAAAACTCATAAAATTTTAAAAAACAACCCAAAACTCCCAAATACAACTCACCTTATTTCTATACATAAAATAAATAAATAAAAATTTTCAAATAAAAGTTACCTTATTTCTATAATAAAGTAACTTTCAAATACAACTTACCTTATTCCTATGCACAAAATAAATAAGTAAAAGCAACATGTACTCATAAAGGGCATTTCTACAAGTTGACTTCACCACAGAGGATTTTTTTCGTAAGTTTGCTTAATAGAATCGTAGTAAGAAGGTCTTTTATTGTGTATATATATTAGAGTAATTATGTCATTTCATCCGCCTCTGTTGATTTTGATGATTTCCGTTGCTGTTTCTAATTTGTTCAAACCATAAGAGGTCGAAATGTATAATTTAAAATCATAAGATGCTTTTCCATAGGTTAGCTTAATCACAAGGGGCTTGTTTGTATTTTATCCAAATATAAATGAATGTGGTTAACATGGATAATTACCTCTATCTGGTAACTTTCAATCGAAGCACTAAACTTAAAGATCTCGGGAAATCTCGTATCTTGTTGAATGTATCATACTTCTCCACTGTTTTCAATATTACAGTCTCAAATCTTGTTCTGATGACTGGATTAAGATTTAAGGTTGCATCCTATCCTTTAATTCAAAGGCCACGTTACTTTTGCCTAAAAAGTGGATGACAAAATTATGTGGTAGGATACGTAACACTATTACGCCCTTTATGGAACAATTTCGTGGTCTTGGTGGTGGAATATTCATGCTTTATAAATCTTGATTTGGATTTGATGGTTAATAGTCACCAAAATTGTGACGACCCCACCTTTCCCTAAGGCGTACCCAAAGGTTTGGCGGATCGCCTGCCCAACTTTCGTCAAGATTCACTCACTTACATTCTGAAAATAGTCTTTCACGCCTCTAGGTTGACATACAAGGTTCTCAAATCAACCATAATTCAACTTCATTTACAAGCCAAAAATGAAATGTAGCTTTACATTGCCAAATATCTCAAATACATTCAATCCATAAAAGTGCAAGTACAAGAAACTTATACACACTAGTTCATGCTTACTTGCTCCAGCCTCCACTCCTGTAAGGAAAACAAACTAATGGAATGAGTTAAAAGTCCAGTGAGATTCCCAAACAAGCATTCAAGCAGGCGAAACATGGAAACATTTACATTTAGCACTTTGCATACTTGGCACAGTAATAAGCAGTCATTCAAGAATCAATCATTCATTCATTGAAAGGATACGTGCTCACTTGGAGCCATTCATTCAAGTCATTCATTCATTCATTCGCCAACCATTTTCCTTTTCCCTCCGACATTAGAAAATATTTGCAAGTGAAAACCCCTTCAATGTTCTTGTCATTCATTCATTGATTTCATTGCATTGAATTCACTGGCCAGTTCTCCACCAGACTTCGTGGTAATACTCGAGTATACCAAACATTGTCCCAGGGTCATCAGCCGCCCGACTGAGTCTGCTTCTGGTTCGAGTCGACTGGCAACGAAGGGCAAGGGCCCAATTTAGCCAAAAGGCTTACATTCGTGCACAAGTATCATTCAATCATTGAAAATTCACTTTTGCTTGGGTCGAGTGCGATAAAGTATACACTCGCTCATTGAAAATCCATTTAGCAATCATTGGAAAACATTTAACATCCCGACAACATTCACAACATTTCACATAGTCATTTAAAGCACACACATGCAAGGAACACTCACCGATATTAGTAGAGTAAATGTCAAAAGTTCGTCCCCGGGTTATGCTCGTGCTCACCAACAAATCCTAAGAACAACCAAGATAAAGATATTATAGTCCAACCATCCAAAGCTTAAGTGAACAAGGTTCGCATAATAGGCTCAACTATGAGCCACAAGCCTATACAAGATGGCCTCTCAAACACGTAGGGTTCAAGGGCAAATTTGAAGGTACAAATCAAAGAAAAATCTAAATGTATTCTAAAATTGAGGAGAGCAATTTAAGCATCCAAAATCTCACCAAAATAAGGTTTAAAACCCAGAAAATGTTTTTCCAAAGTTTTCCAAGTCCCACTCAATCCATTTGATAAAATTTCCAGCTTTGGTGACATTCTTTGAAAAAATATAACTTGAGTTCCGTAAGTCAAAAAATCATAAATCTTATACCATTCAAAAAATAGAATCAAAGTACTAATAAACTTTAGAAGACATCTTCATGAAATTCAACTCATAGGTTAGTCAAATTTCAGTTCAAACTCACTGCTGTCTCATGTTCAAAGACAGAACAGTCATGGTTTTTCAAGAAACTTTGCAGATTTACTGGTATTTATAGGAGTCGAACCAACCCCTGATTTTTACACCGTTGAAATCTCTATGAGTCTAGTTTCAAACGCAACAAACGGAACTCAATTTCAACTTTCCTATACGAAGTTATAGTTAATTTTCCAAAACTGCGCAGAGCTTCTTGAGAAAATTTTCCAGCAAACTATTAGTTTGAAAATCATATGCAAGAGGAAGACAAAAATGCCCTATATTCACACCTCAATCTCGCTTCCACTCACATGAACTACAAGAAAAAAAAAACAGCCAGAATCTCCCCTGTTTTTTCCTAATTTTCCCTTCAATTTCCAAGCATAAGCTCCATGGCAAAACAACCCAAATCAAGTCCAAGTTATAAGGAAAAAGGGGTTCTTATACTAGGCCACCAAACGAACTAATTTAAGCTCATGTCTAACATATAAACATCATATATCAAGGGTGGAAAATTCTCTACTAAAGCTAGAATTTTAGAACTAAAGATGGAAATTCTTATTTGGAAGCTTAAAAGTCACAATAAAGCTACAAATCTTCATACAAATCCATAACTAGGCTAGATACCATCATACCATAGCTGAAAAATAGGAAACAAGGCTGAAAATTAAAACCCTAGGTGGGAAATTTCACCAATCTTCACAAATCTAGGTTATCTTCCCTATAACTTCCAATTTCTTCCCCATAAATTGCAAGATAAGGAAGAGAACGAAAGTTTTCCAACTTAATACCTTCAAACCTTAAGGAAAAATACAAAACCAAGGCTGCCTATGCAAAATTACTCCACCTCAAGCTTCCTTGTCACCTTGTTGCACATTTGTTCCGATTAGATTTGTGGTTCTTGTTGATTTCTTACTAAATCAAGGCAAGATCAAGATTATTTGTGAAGCTTTCTCCTCTTTTTTTTTCTCTCTAAGGGTTGGCCATAATGGTAGGAAATGAAGGGAATTTTTAGTGACAAGAAAGATAAGAATGGAAGAAAGATTTGGTCAAAGTTGGCCTTGATTACCAACACTTGGCATTCAATCATTATTCCTCTTTTTTTTTTCTTTTCCTCTCTTTTTTTGGTCAAGAATTTCGGCCAACCCTAGGGCAAAATTAGGGAAGGGAAAAAAAAAAGAAGATTAGGGAAAGAAAGTCTCGGTCAAGTGGTGTCTTTGATCGGTACAAATGGCGTGAGTAGGTTCAAGCCTTATTTTTTTTGTCTCTCTTGTACTTTTGTTTTAACTTATGATTCACTAATGTACTCTTAGCACTTTTAATCACATACTTCCTCCTACTTAATACCCGCTCTTATCCACCAAATTTAGTACGCACACCTCATCAATTGATCACACTACCACAATTCACCAAAACCCTAACTTACACTAACTTTAAAAGTAAAAGTAAAACTCTTGACTCTATTATTTATTACAACTATTAAGGGAAGTAATTAGTCTTAAATAAATTATAAATTAACCTATTCAAAATAAAAGAGACTTATAAGAAAATATAAGCAAATTTTCAAGTTCTCACAAAAATGCCACAAATTAAATATTTAGTTGATAGTTCCGTCCCAATTGCGGAAGAAACGATTGGACACCAAATAAGAGTGATAACAATGATAATGAAAAAGAAGTCACCATTGCCTTATTCCTTATGAATAAATTAGCATCCTTGAGCTGTATGTGCTTTTGCATCAAATTCTCGGATGTGCTTCCAAAAAATACTATCAACCAAATGATTGTACAAGAAGACAAACTTTTATTTGAAATGAGCAGTTTAAACATTTGCTTAGAATAGTCAACAGTATTTTAAAAAGTCTAGTAGTAGAAGTAAGACATTCAATTTTTACCTTTTCATTGAAAGCCTAACTTAGCAATATTGAAAGAATAACCTTGAAACTTTTACAAACTTTTATGTTTTTATTATAATTGCATCCCCTAAATTTAAAAAAAAAAAACTCTTTTCTCTTTGCATTGCCTCCTTATATATTGAGAAATTCTCATTCCTCTTACATTATCTTCCTAAATAATCAATTTCTTTTAGAAATCTCTCCTACCGTACAAATGTTTTAAAACTATTATAATACAAAACTGATTAATATTTGAATAAGGAAATAAAAATGACTTACATCCTTTCAGAACACAAAAATTCATAATAAAAATCTTATTTTTAATCAAATTTTCTTTTCATAATAATAACTTTAGTTTATGTGTTTAATATTGCTCTCACAAGCCATAGATCCTACCTCCACCACTATACACGATCACATTTTGGAGTTTGCCTATTTTTGAAACGTTAAAAAATAATACTGATTTGTACTATTAAAACAAAGAAATTTTGTAATATGATGGTGAAACTAGGTTGAACCCAATGGAAATTTAACTTTAAAATTCCTACAAGAAACTGAAATCAGAAAAGAGAAGCGGTTTTGAATTAAAATTTTAATATTTAAAATAACTTAGTTAAAAAATTAAACATTCGCTTCATAGATTTGGTTGATCCTAGAAGTGCAATAATCATCCCTTTAATTTAGGCAACTAAATTTGATTACCCTTAAAGTTAACAGAAATTGAGATAAAAAATAAAAAACAAAATGCTTTTTTTTAAAGTTGTACAGACTAATGAGAGTGACAGCAAGTGTAGCTGGATTGTTGTATCCTAGGTTTGACAAGTTGAAAATCCTACTGCACCGGAGTTGATTCTTCCACAGAAACTTGAATCACCTTAAAGAGAGTAAGATATTTGTGCCTCAACCCACCGCATTTATGGATTATTATATTCTTATTGTTAATTATTTTATTATTGTTGTTTTTTCTATTTAACATTTGTTTTTTTATTCTAAGCTGAATAACAATTTTAAGGTGATTCAGATTAAGTTGGAGTTCAACTTACAAGTTCTTACTATCAACTCAAGTGACTTGGGTAGCCTACTGAAGGACAGGGAAAAAAATATGACAAGATCTCAACTAATGAGATATATGTAGCATAAAAGAGTGCTTGTGAAGAAAAATTTAGAAAAAAGGAAAGTTGTTGAATTCCATTGCAAGTATTATATATGACTTTTATAGTTTCTATGAAACTTCTTACCCTATTACCACAAGTTTTGGAAGGCTTCACAGGAAAAATAGGGTATCAGAGAAGTAGATTTGAAGGAGTTTACATTCCTAAACAATTACAACTTGTTGCTGCATTAAATAAATAGCCAACATGCATTTTGAAGAAATTTCAAAGATGCTTTCTTAACAAGTACAAATGAATTCTTATTTCTTCCGATGGGCAAACTGATAAGCATAATGCTTGTACAATGGCAATCTAGTTACTTACAGCAAGCCAGAATGTTGAAAAGAGAACTCAACTAAAACTGCCAAAAGCAAAAGGAAGAAATGACTACATAATGTAGGGAAAGCAACTTGAAAGGCTCTTGTCAAATTCCTAAGGATGGCCTAATCTATTAAAGAGTTTACGTGTAACCAATGATAATTTTGTATTTTGAGTGTTTTAAGTGTATTTTACTATCTAGTTTTTGTGTGTTTTAGTCATTGTTATAGCTAAATAACTAGGTTTCTAGTAAAATGTACATTTTGTGGTTCATAGTGTGAAAAATTGCATTTATATGGATTAAAGTACTGAAACTTCATGTTTTTGTAAGTTTAATAATTCAATCATCAAATAAAGAAAATTGAAAAGATATTTAGATGATTGTTAATGATTTGAAGAGATTTAAAGTGAATATGAAGTGCAAAATGTTCAAAGTGTAAATTGCAATCAAGTATAAAAGAAGAGAAGTTTGACAGCTTTGACACCTTTTGGTATTTCTGCTATATTTTGAGCTATAAGCATTCGATTAAGGTGACTCTTGAGCCATTTTGAAGCTAAGCATAGTCTACATTTCTTATGAAGACATTGAAATCCAGTTCATGAGTTTTTGTGGTCAAAAGTTGAAATACAAACACCAAACTTGTATTATAGTTAAACATGAAATCAACTACAAAAGAGAAAGTGATAAGAGAGAAGTCTCACTTGTCACATGAGCTTCAACCCTCCATCTTTGCTCTTCAAATCTTCATCCAAATCTAACTACAAATACAAGATGGAAAACTAGTCTAACTATACTATACTATTGAACTAAGAAAAACTAGTGAACACTACATTTTTGGTGAGTTTCCCTAACCTTCCAAAGTTGTTAAAATGTCCTCCATATTTATAGAGGAATTCAAGAGCCCAAAGAGTTGTTTCTAATTGTCATTTTTTTACTCTTGAAACTCTCAAAGATTGCTTCTCAAAGTTTCCATACTCATCTGATCATTTTCAGCGGGAATATTTGCAGAAAAAGTGGTCAAAAAGGTTGTGTGAAAAGAGCACAAGTTGTAGCCAAAATCCACTAAAACGCGGGTAGAAAATGTGGCCTGTGCCCGCGTTTTGACCCCCCGTTCCACTCTTTTGCAGGTTTGCAGTTTTCTGGGCAGAATTCATCCTTACTCTGTTTTTGGTCCAACTTCAACTAATATTTTCTCAATGTTAGGGGCTGAACTAGCTCTTGTGTAAACATAAAAGTTGTAGCTCTTCAAGTTATATTTTCAATGCATCAAGAATCATCCAATTTGGAGCTCTGTGGACTGAGAAATGACCAAAATTCCCTCGACTGGTCAGAACTCTTTTTCAGCTTTCGACCATGAAAATGTACTTCTGTATTTCGACTTTTTGACAAGGAAAATGACTGAACTAGACTTTAATGTCTTCATACCAAATGTAGATCTATCTTTTAGCTTCAAAATTACAAGAATCACCTCAATCCAACGCTTGTATCTCAAGATATTACCGAAATATCACAAGGTATCAAAGCTGGAAAACTTCCTTTAATTGCATTTCATCTCTTGCACTTCATATTCTCTTTTTATCACTTCAAACCATCATCAATCATCCAATTATCTTCTCAAATCACTCCATTTGATGATTGAATCTTTAAACCTATAAAAACATTAAGTTTGTAATTAAAATCCATATAAATGCAATTTTTACCACTTAAAACCATAAAATGCATATTTTCACTAAAATCCTAGTTAATTAGCTATAAAAGTAGTTAAAATATACCAAAACTAACTAATAAAACACACTTAAAACACGTAAAATATGCACTTATCAAAACCCCCCACACTTGAACCATTGTTTGTCCTCAAACAATAAGAAATACAATCCAACATGATCCAAAATTTTGAAAATAAACATATGTGCACAATTCAACTTTATTTCCTCAAAAATAAGGTAAAGAATTATTATGCAATCACTCAATTTAGTTCAAGTACTCATAATATCAAGTAAAGGAGAACTAATTATACCACAATTGTAACTAGTTCAAGTCAATTTCTCATCCCTACCCAATTTCACAAGCAAGTAACTCATGTGGTCAATAAAATGCTTTCTAAACCTATGATTATCACCTTATTCAACTTAAAGAAGGATTTATTCATATAACATAGATAAATATTATTCAAGTTGTGAAAGTGCCTTTTGACGCGAAGATCGACATTTTTTAAATGAAGATCACCGGTTACTCAACACTTCACATACTCAAGTTACCTTACATACTCTTAATTCAATTACCGTTTTATGCAAAAGTCGACATTTGTAGATGAAGATTCCCGGTTACTAAGTACAAGAACCATTGGAATAGAACAACTTTTATTCTCTCTTTTGTTTTCCTCTTTTTTTTTTCTTTTTTTCAAAGTAAAGATAATAACATTCCCTCAAAAGAATAATCATGAGAAGAGTGTTGCATCTATTGACCATAGTTATCACTTAACTATGTAAAATCAAATAAAGAGAAGAAATTTCATCAAATTTGCAAAATGTAGGCATAATTTTCTCCACTTTACAGGGTATACTTTCCTATAAATGCACAAATTATAATAACATAATAGTCATTTCCAAGTTAAATGAGAAAAGAAGGTTTCAAGTCACATATATTTATCTCAAAAGTAGAAGGAATTTGAGTTACTAATGGTATGGAACTTGTTGACCTTGGATAAAATTGAAAAACTTTGAAACTTTTTGGGGCAAATTTACAATTTTGGACAAGATTTTGTAAAAATTTTTGCAGAGTTTCCCTATAAAACTGGACAAAACTCCCTGCCAGCAAACCCAGTTTTGACAAATTTTCAAACACAATTCATATTCTAATCATCAAGTCCAAGCAATAAACATAAAAATACTTCAAGTACCACACATTTCCTTCACCACACTTAAAATGCACATTGTCTTCAATATGTAGGGAAAGAAAAACAACAACAGATAGAAAAAAGTACTTCCCAGTGCAATGGCTGAGATCCAGATCAACCATGAATCACGAACCTTCGCCAAAAGACACAAACATCTACTAACACTATCCAAAAGATCAAAGGTAAAAGAAAAAATAAACGTTCACCTACATAAGAAAAGAAAGAAAAATTGAAAGAACATAGAAGCAAAGCAAAATGCAGCTCAAGGTGCCGGCCCAGTGCCTCCCTTACTAGCGGATCCGTGACCATCACCACTATCTCCAGGAGTAGGGCGAGGCTGAGGAGTAATGCTTAAATGATCTTCCATTCGACGTATCCTAACATCATAAGAATCTAGGCGAGCATCGATCGATCAAGGTGCTGAACGACTTGAGTCTGAAGGCTCCCTAGAATATCGAAGAGTCGTTGCTAGTTGGAACGCTGTGGAGGTGGAGGAGGTGGCGGCGGCAGCAGGGCAGAGGTACATGGCCCAGTAGAAGACAATGGACCAGCAGGAGTAGAGGGACCAACTTCGCCTTGCTCGGTGTGACCAGCTTGTCTTGATTGATCTCTCCCTGGGTGAGGTAAATTGTCCGTCGGAATACCCATACCAGTAAGAGTCGCAACATTTAACTCATCCATCGGTCGCATCGGAACTTGCGGGATACCCTCCAAATTGACGCCTTTCCTTTCGAAAATTAAGAGTAGAAGACGTGGAAACCCCAGTCGATAGGAAGTCGCATTTCTTCGGGCGGCCATCCTTATGTTGCTAATTATGATATTCGGCAGTGGAATACGAGCACGTTATGGAACATGTGATCCAAGAAGTCGATATTGCTGTGTCGAACCACTCCTTGTCCACTCTTCCTGGGAATCACATTGCGAGCCATGACAAAAATAATGAGGCGGTGTCGATAGTTGAATACTCACGAAAGGATGGCCTCTTTCCTCGATGAACGAAATGCTTGGTATTGTAGACCAAACCTTGTCATGGCATGTGAAGGATGCCAATGCTTGTTGGGCGAAGTAAATCCCTTCTTCAAATCAATGACCGGTCCTCGATTATTGCACTCCAAAATTTGATCAATTGTGACTCTAGTGATGGTCAATCGTTTCCCTCGAACAAAGGATCTAATTTCTTCACCGCTATGGCCCTTTTTGTTGTCGATATTGGCATGGAATTCTCGGACCAATTCAGGGTATATGTGGTGAGAGAGAGTAAGAATAGGCGCCCAACCTAATAACTCAAAATCCTCTGTAATTTGATAGACGTCATCAATGTCCGGAACTATGTGCATGTCGTAGCATCTCGTAGATAAATTCCATGTGCTTGCGCTTCTCGAACCAATCTTGATTATCCTTGAAAGTGAATCGTTCAACATTATAGTTCGGAGGAGGTGGTCGCCTAGGTGTGCCTCTTCGCGATCTCCTTTGTTGGGGCACCAGAGATGGTGTCCTCTGGACTTCTTCTTCACTAGAAATTTTGCAAATAATAGCTCGTTCTCTTCTTACCATGGTGTCTAAAATAGAAAAATTGTTAAGTATCTCATACACCTTTCTAAAGTTTAGCGCACACACACATTATACAAGAATTAAATCCTATAAAACATCTAATAGAAGAAACTTTCCATTTATAGTAACCATAGGTATTTATAGACTTATCATTTATGTAGACACCAAATTTTTGTCAAATTTTAATATTTTTCAAATTTTTTCTATTTAATGAGTTATCTATTTTCTAGCATTTTAATGTATATTTTTTTTCTCTCATTTTTGTAGGTTGGTTTTAAGGAAAAAAAAGAAAGAAGAAAGAAAAAGAGAAAATCAAGAAATCAAAATCATCCTAATCATTTTGTTTTACCAAAATCACTATTAACCCATTTTTACACTCCATCCTCATTAACATTTCTTCTCATTTTGGTAAAAAATTCATCATATTTTTCCATGCACCTTTCTTGTCATTTGGAAGGCTATCATTTTGACCAACCTAACACTCCAGTCTTAATACATCTCTCGACTCCCTCGTTTTTTTTTCCTGACAAGAACAAAAACTCCACTTTGGCTCCAAAGACATCTCTCGGCCTTTTCTTTTTGTTATCTCAATAGACAAAACACACATAAAGAACAAGAAGCACTCTCACTCTCACCCTCGGCTCTCCTCTCTCCTAATATTTTCCCAACACACTTGCACACAACAAAAGGGAGGCAGCGATTGGTTAGGCTATTGGAGCTTGGCAATTTCATCAAAAACTTTGGCCAAGGGACCAAACTCTTCATTGAGGTATTTCTCTTCCTTTTTTCCAGCTTTTTCTTTTTTTCAGTTAACTAGATTGAATGTATATGTTGTTGTTTTTTTTTTTGTTGCTTTATTTTGCTGGTTTTGTTGGTGTTGTATTGGTGAAAATTTGGGAATGTCAGAAACTAGATTAGGAAAAGAAGAATGTTTTTGTATATGCATGTTAACTGCTTGACAAAATGCCATAATGAAAAATGAATTAAGCTAGTGATTTTTGTTTGTGCTTATTCCTAGTGAAATAGACAGTTGTAGTTAGTATGTGGTTTGAAAAATGTGAAATTATTTAAGTATTTTAAACTTTGGAGCAATAGAAGCATGTAAATTTGTTTTTTATTTTGGGCTGTTTTGTTTTGATTCATGGTTTTATTGTTGTTTTCTTGTTATACTAAGATCATAATTATGTTGTAAGAATCATAAGGAGTGTTTTGGTATAATTTTTATGATTTTTAGTGGTGATTATAGTGTTTTAAAAAATAAAAAAATTGGGCTATTTTTTGGCATTTTGGCCACTTTCGGATCATTTTTTGTAAAAGCTAACTTCAAAAACGGGTTTTGTGCGAAAAATCGAGTTGGGGTGTGTATTTTGGTAATTTTTCGCGACCGGAGAAGTCGCTGGTGGCGGCGCCGGCGGCTGCCATGGCCGCTGGCTGAAGAAGCTTCAGCTGGCCGAACAAGAAGAAGAAGAAACAGAAGGGGAGGAAGAAGAAAGAAAGAAAAGAAAAAAAAAGAAAAGAAAAAAAAAGAAGAAAATGGATTGGGCTAATGTTTTTTTTCTAGTGGGCTTGTGCTTATTTTTGGTTGGGTTTTGGAAATGGGTTTTGGTTTATTTCTTTTGGGTTTTGGTTGGGTTAGAAGGTCAGAGCCCATGCATTTTTTTGACGGGGATTGAGTGATAAAAGGATAGGATGGTCCGCTTATTTCTTTTGGGTTTCGGCAGTATTCGGCCCAAAGAAATAAAAATGATAGCCTAATGGCTGTTTCTTGCCCAAATCAGAAACAAAAATTTGCACTTTAACCTCTCATTTTTTGAGTAATTTATTATGGCCTAAAAAATTTTAAATTTCTTTCAATTAGGTCCTTAATTTAATTGCAATTTGACCCCTAAATTTTATTATTTAATTTAAACCCTAACTTTGGGAAAATTATATTTTTATCCCCAAAAGTTTTTCAATTTTTGCAATTTAGTCCCTAGTGAATTTTGACTTTTTTTTTATTATGATTGTTTCTTTTCTTTAATAGCTAATTATGTTACTTTTGAATATATTTAACTTGTAATTTTTAGATGTTCTTAAGTCTCTTTATATTTGACATATTAATGTGAATTTAGTATTTTTATCATTATTATTATTTTCAATTAAATTGGTGCCATGATTCTTTTGTTCATTTTGAGTATAAATAGGGCAATTTGACTTCCATTTAGTCACCACTTCAAAAGGGAGGTACCCCTATTATTATTTAAATGTCAATTTCATGCTCTTTTGTGCTCCTACGTGTTCCTATGTGCTTATATATATTTTTATATGCTTTATTTATTTGATTTAGATGTTCATTCAAATTTTCTTATATTTGTTTAGTTAATTTTTATAATTATTTGAAAGGCATTTAAACACTTAAAAAATGTAATAGATAGGATAACTAGATTTGTTTTATTATATTTTCCCATTTTAGATTGTAATTAGGTCCCCTATTGTAATAGGTAGGATAGGTAAGTTTATTTCATTATATTTTCCTATTTTGGATTGTAGTTAGATTCCTCGTTGTAATAGGTAGGTTTTGTGTGATTATGTGGCTTATGTGTTATATGCTTTACCAACTTTCCTTAGAATTTTTGCATTTAGATATTATGTTTACGTGTTATGTGCTACGTACTCTTATGTGTTTATTTGTTTTAATTTATGCCTTATTTTTTTACTATGCGTTATTAATGCATGACATCACCACACTAGTCCAATGCTGGTTGTGGCTTCTCCCTCTGTTTATTTGCTAGTCCAACGCTAGTAAGAATTTTTAGAAATGGGCTAGTTCAATGCTAGACCTTTAGATCGTTCGTGCGTTAGATTTACTTTTGTGTAATATTCATTACATTTTCATCCATATTTTTATTTTTAGGATCTTTTCTTATTTGTATGATATTGCCTATTAGATTATCCCATATCCTCTATATGTGTTAATCATATCATTTAGAATTGCATCTCATTTAAGAAATTGCAAAATAAGTTAGTTCATTTGCTTGTCTAGATTAGAAAAATTATTCTTTGAACATGGGAAATGGGTGATTATAACTTTTTAGTTTAAATACCCATTAATCCTTGTATAAGAAAATTATGTCACAAGTTTTTGCCTCCCATACCCATTATGCTGCATTTCCTTTTCCTTTGATCACTTTTACCTATGTATGTAATTTAATTTCTTTTCTTTTCTTTTAATTTCATCATCTGCATACTCGTGACACTTTTAATGAATTATTTTGGTCTTCGGAATTAATGCGATTGGTATCAATTAAATCCTTGAATGAACATTTTGTCCCTTTCGATATTTTCTATATTTAGATTTGCATCCATGTAGGAAACATCCAAACGTGATAAAATTAAGGGTTAGATTTAGGAAAATTTTTTACTCAACCTCGCAACTAGTTTAGACTAGGTTGAAAGGATGCCTTAGATTTAAGTTAATTGAGCCTTTGCCTTCCCTTTTTTTAACCGTGACTCCCAAACCCATTTTCTATTGTTTTTCAAAGACCTGGAGTTGTCGAAAAGGGTTTTATTTTATTTTGTTTTTGTCAAAAATATTTTTGGGTGACTTGGTACACCTAAACTCAATACCAAATGGCGACTCCTATTTTTCTTAAAAACCCTTTTAGACTAAATTTTGAACTCAAACTGTCGCATTCTTTAAAGTCTCATTCTAGGCCCTTTTTCACTTATTTTTTAAAATCACATCTTTTATAAATATTTTTTTTCATCGCAAAAATGGGGCACAACAATTTGGCGACTCCACTGGGGACGCTAGAGAGTCCAAGCACTTGGTTTAGTTATTATTTTTTCTTTTTTTAACCCTTTCACTTATCATATTTGGATGTTTAGGTTGCATATTTCTTTTACTTTCTCTTTTTACTCATTTTTAGGATTATTGCATTTCACACACGCGACCGTCTCTCGATATCCGCATATGCGATGATTTGTTTATTTATTTTTATTTATTTATGTTTATATACTTGTATCACGCTTGCATCTTGGGTGGGGGAAAATATCACTTTAGAGCTTTTACGCATGCTTTAATTATAATCCCTCCCTTCAAAAGGAAGCACCTCATACGTGCTTGCATTGCTTTTCACCTATTTTTAATTTTCTCGTGGGTGCCATCCCACATTTTTTTGTAGGATTAGGATCGATTTCCTTAGCTATGCGGGTGGTGTGCCATGCGCCTATAGCGATGTCTAAGAGATCACTCAAACCACCAACCGAAGGCCTTGGGATTGATGACCCTTCGCCTCTTGGTCTGAAGGTTTTGGAGCCTAAAACCTTATCGACTCTAGGTGTATTAGTAAGCCAAACTTCATGCATCCATATTAGAAATTACCTAGAATAGAGTCAAATTTACCCAATTAGGAACACTAGACACGAGCGGAGGGATTCCACCCCTCTTTCTTTACTTTCCATTCTTGTATCATTTATTGTCCAACGTGCTATCTGTTATTTGTTGAACTAACCTCTCCTTGTTTTCTCTTTTTCTGCATACACAAACCTTAGAAATAAGAGTCCTGACATGGTACTCATTTAGGACAAGATCGCCTTTTATATCAAGCACATTTAAATTTTAGTTATTTGCATTAATAATATGCGTATGTATTGTACAACATTTTAAACTTACCCCGACAGTTAAATGGGGTACTTTTAGGTCATATTTCAATTATTTCATTGTATATTTAATACGCTTTAATAAATTATCATCATGCATTAACCATAGAGGGAATACTACATAGGGAATTCCATATTCAGGAAAAGCCACCTCGTGTCTCGGATATGTAATCCAACGAGACTTGCATGTTTACAATTTTGTATTGCCAAAGGGGTAAAATCCTAAGGTAAGATACTCAAAGTGAAATTTCTCCTCAAATGGCTCCGTGTAGAATGCTGAACCAGATTTCTCGGGAACTAACAGACTGAAAAAATAATATGTCATATGAGGTAAAAAGATTGTTCAAGTATGTGGGGCATTTACCGAGTCATCTAAACATAACCCCAAATGTTGCGATTATTCAAGTTTTGCTTGAGTACTGGAATCCAGAAGGTTCTATTTTTAGATTCGGTGAATGTGAACTAACACCGACTTTAGAAGAAATAGGACTATTGCAGATACGTGGGAAAGGTTATCATATGATATATCCAACTAGTGGAACAAGAGAATAGTTTTATAAGTTTTTGGGATTAAGGCAAGCTAGCATGAATCAACATCCGGATGCGAGATCGTGCCCGTTAGAGTTTCTGTGTGAATGATTTGGAGAAAGAGGATCCTATGAACAGTACCGAACCGATTTTTTCATAAGTAAAGAGCAATGGGAAGAGAAGCGAGTGCAAGCGTTTGGATTAGCTTTAGTCAATCTGTTGTTGTTCCCGCAGAAGCATGGAAAGATCACCTTTTCCACTATCAACATGGTTCAGAGTCTATTTTTAGGAATCAATGGAACGACCCCTACCTTGGTGCCTATAATCATTGCCGACATCTTCACGGCTGCTACTGAATGTCAAAAGAAGAGAGATTTCTTTTATGGGTCAAATTTGATACTTCAAATGTGGGCAATGAAGCATCTAGCGAAGAGGACGTCAACCCCTTGGGATCTTGTCTTCCCACAGAGAATTGGATCGAATCACACTGAGAAAAGGTCAAAAAGTATTATCGAATTGCATCTCCGAGTCAGTTTATTCAAGAGTTCGATAACTTGACACCTGATAAGATACAATGGATTTTGGATTGGACAAAAGTTAGGGATCCGGTTTTCACGACTACCCAACACAGTTTTATCCCCCTAACAAGTACCAATGTATTGCTCACATATGTTCCGCAACGAGTCATGAGGCAATTTGGGTATCCACAAAAAATTCTGATGATACGATGTCAGACCTCGAAATTTTACTTTTCTTTATAACCCTTATGTGAACTCACTTACCTTTGATTCTTGGTTGCTTTAATGGTTGAATTTGAGTCAAGGGAGTGAATTTTTTAAGAAATGTTTCATAATTTCAAGTTGTTAGAAAATCTAGAAATTTTCGCAGGAGGCTCTGCACAGCTTTGGGAAATTGGCTATAACTTTGTATAGGAAAGTCAGAATTGAGTTTCGTTTGTTGCGTTTGAAACTAGACTCAGAGGGCTTCCACTGTGTAAAGTTCAGAGTTTGATTCAATGTCTATAAATTCTAAGAAATTGGCAAAGTTGACTGAAAATTCTGCCCTGCACAAGTAAACATAGGAATGTTGTAGTAGCTTATGGCTCAATTTGGACCAACTTATGAACTAAATTTCTTTGAGGTGTCTTCTAAAGATTCTTAGTATTTGAAGTCTAGTTTTTAACAAGCTAAGTTGTATAATTTTTTTGATATTTATAACTCTAAGTTATGATTTTTCTAAAGGAAGGGCATAAGTTAGGTTTTTTGTGCATACTAGGGTTTTGGTGTGTGTTTTTGTGTGCATTTTGGTAGTGTGATTGTGAAGACTTGTAAAATTCCTCATATTTTCTTAAAAATTTCCTTTTATTTAGAATCCATTATTTTACAATAGTTTTACTACTCATTCATTTCCTCAATAGTTAAAATTAATCATAGAACCAAGGGTTTTTCCTTTATTTTCATCGTTAAGGTAAACTAGGGTTTTTACGTCTTTTCGTAGTGTAACTATTCGGTACGAAGTGTGTATAAAATTTGATGATTAAGAGTGAGTTTTAGATGATATTAAGTGTGTGATTAGAAGTGATAATAATAAATTATTCAATTGTAAGTGAAAACCCTAGTACGTGCGAAATAAGGAAAAACGGGTTGAACCGATGTGTACCGTTCGTTACCAATTGAGTGCATCAGTTGAATACTACTTTATTACCTTAAACTCCTTGTTTTAGTTGAGCTAATTAGCTCTTAATTAACTCTTAAGTCAGCCACCATTATTGACTAAGAAAAAGAGAGATATTTTGGTGGAAATATTTGTGATTAAGTCATTTGTCAAATATTCAACCAAGGTCTTGACCAAGACCTTTGACCAAGACTATCCTTAGTCTTCATCTTGTAAAATAGAACAAAAACACCTCATTTTCTTCATGTTTGGTCGTGACTTAGGAGAGGAAAAAGAGAAGAGAGAAAATTTTCCATTTTTCCAACTTGAGAGCTTGCTTGATTCTTGAGAAAATTATCGTAAAATTTGATTCTACTCCGATCAATCGTTGGGAAAGCTTGGAGGTGAGTTTAGTGGAACTTTTGGGAGGAAGAAAGTTCTTGTATCACAAGTTATTTTGGAGATTTTGAGGTATTATACTAGAAACCTTCCTTATTTCTTTCTTAGTTTGCAATTTAAGCAAAGCATGGCTTGATTGTGGTGGATTGTATGGAAGATTTCATAGTTTGGCTTATTAACTTATAATTTTCAGCTAGGGTTTGTAATTTTCTGTTTTTATTAGTGTTATTTATCTAGAATATGATGTGAATAAACTTAGATAGGGAGTGGTAGTAGTGGTTTTATACATGAATAAGAAGATTATCACTTGAATGCATTAATTCCAGCTTTAAGTTTTTGTACTACCCAGTTCTGACCAGTTTCATTCAGCCATGATGGAGGCTGAATTGGGCTTAGCTCAAAACATGAAAGTTGTGGGAAATGATGTTTTATAGATTCTTGTAAAATTTCGGCTCAATCTGAGCACTGTAGCATGCAAAATGACAAAAATACCCTTGACTGCCATAGGTATAGTTTTGCTGACAGTTTTGGCATTTCATCATTCTGGCTGCATTTTTTCACCTTGATCTATTTCAAATCAGCCTTTGGCCAAAACATAAAAGTTTTATCCCTATGTTTAATCTTTCTAACGCAACCAAATCCACTTCAAACGGAATTGTGTAGCCTGAGTTATTGCCGTTTGAATTCAGTACTGACAACCCTCCTGGTCATGAACTTCTGGTTCTGTAATTTGTAGATTCAACCTAGATAAACTATTAACTGGGTTGAGTTGTCTTCATCAAAATTGTAGCCTTTTGTCTTAGCTTCGAAACGGTACAAATTTTACCCCAATCCGATAAGCATAGCTTCGGTTGTGACCGATACGCTAAGAGACGTCAAATCTGCTATTTAGCTATTTGCCTTTAAACTTGATTTCCGGTTGCCTTGTTAAGACTTGTGTTGTAATTGGATTATTTTGGAGCCTAATTGAAGGGCTATGGTGGTAACATTATTTGTGTGTGATTTTGGGGCTGATTGAGAAAAATAATGAAGGCATAAATGGCTGAAAAATAGGTAAACACAAAGGGCGTGCTGCCCAAATTTTCACTCGAGAGTTAGACATATGTACCTGCAACTTGAGCGACGATTTGAGGTCAAGTTGGACTTGGATCGCCTATGGTATTCGAGTTTTTCTTAGTCAGGATATATAAGCTAAAATTTTGCCGAAACTCGTACCCTTGAAAAGTGAAAGTAGCGACCTTTTCAAAATACGATTTTCCCGGTCTTTGATACCAAGTGTAACTTCTAAAGTTGAAACCACTTCTTGATCATAACTAAACGAGCGAGCATGAATTTTTTGGAATTTGATAAGTATCTTGAATACTACTTAAACGAGTTGCATTTACTTGATTTTCTTGAAACGAAACTCCTATGTTTCGAACTCTAGAGAGTTTTACATTCGTAAATGATATTTTATCGCAGATTTGGACTCCAACCAAGGAGTTGAACCTGAACGTGACTTTTGAGAGGCACTAGACCTTTGGTGAGTGCTTCCAAATACCTGATTGAATTGGACACTTGTTTTCAATACTTGACCAATGTGATTTAAGGATATGTAATTTGTTTGATCGGGCAAGAGTGTACTTTATCGCACTTGCCCTAATATGATATATACTTGTTTATTGTTGCAATTGATTTGATATACTTGTACTTGACTAGTAAGTGCTGAGCGGCAGCATGTACCACACTCAATGTGAGTGGGAGGTGCCTCTCATTCCCGTCTCCGTACTTTTATCTTGATTCAGTCGATTGGAGATGTTATCTTATCGATTTCTTGGGGACCCAAACCCCACTGGCTAGTTAATCGAGTCGGGCCAGCAAGGGCTTGGTCGATTAGATAACGAACCATGGGTAGTTAGTGTTGTCGAGTGGAGTGTTATCTCCTCGACTAAATCGGTATACTCGAGTATTACCACCAGTGTTTATTGTGGAGTTCGGGCCCGGTAAGGGATTTGGTTGGTGGACGGAGATTGGAGTTAAGTGATGTACTACTGGACTAGTTACTTTACTTGAATGTTGACGGAGTGTCAACTAATACTTGATCAAGCTCTGGTGAAGAAATGGGAATTTGGCTCATGAGAGTTATCTGTATCCTTATACATTGATTGTTATTCGAAGTGTTATTGTTCTTTTGGAAAATAAAAAGAGTTTTCACTCGCTCATTTTGACATTTGTTATTTGAAGTGTTATTGTTCACTTTCATGAACTTGTTATGGTCCTTATTTTGCTACGTGATATTTGTATTTTTCAATAATGGTCACCTTGCTATTTGGAACCTCACTGGATTTTTAGCTCATTCCACGCCATTTATTTTCCTTACAGGGGGTACGAGCGAGGCGTGAGACGTGTACAGACTAGCGTAGTCTAGTTGTTTTTGAATTTTGAATTGTACTCGCGCTAGCACCCGACTACGGTTGGTTGTACTTGAATTGTAAACGCTTTGAAGTATTTGGGTGTATAGAAGTTTTGTACCTTGGTTTGTGCATCATTGTAAATTATAAGTTTGAATTGCGATGTTATGTATCGTCTATGGATGTATGCTTGAGATACGAGTGAGTGAGTTCTGGCGGGAGTTGGGCAGGCGACTCGCTAAACCCTAGGGTACGCCCTAGGGGGAGGTGGGGTCGTCACATACGAGAAATTGGAAATATTAGATTCAACACAGTTGCTGAGGTCAAAGTGCGGTATTGAAAGCTTGGAGAAATCTTTGTAGTTTAGAGAACCTGCACTTGGATCAAGTCAACAAATTGGAACCTAAGGTCATTTTAGAGTATAATGAGTGGATCAAACTGACAGTCGAACAAGCAAGAAAGAAGTCACAGTCTGCTCCCGCTAGCCCTGAAGAGCAGATAGACAAGCTGAAGAAAGAGCTCGAAGATTACCAATTACAGCTTATAGTGGCCGACCATACCTTGGAAGACGCCCGAGCACAATTAAAGAGGGAGACAAGAAAAACTGAAAAGTTGGAAAGAGCACTGGATGCATTTTGACAAAATTCAAGAAGGAATTCGGAAGCTTAGTATAGGAAGTTTGAGGAAGTCTCAACGTACTAGTTTAGCAAGGCATGAGAATTTTGTAAAAATGGTCAACCGAACCATCAATGAATCTGTAAAAAATGATTAAACTTGTCAGTATTTAATGGGGATTTCTACTTTGATTTCTACATTCAGTTACAGATTTGAAATTAGGATTTTACCCCGAAAGTATTGCATCCTGTTAGGCCGATCCTGGCATAAAAAGAGCTCCCCATAGGACATACATCCGAATTATTTAAACATCTACTAACTCATGTTTTTTTTTCTTTTTTTCAATAAATTACAGCAATTTGACAGAAAATTCATTCCTGAATCAATTTCTTTTTTCCACTATCAGGTATTTTTCACAATAGCTATCCGAAGAAGCCCCATCATCACCAGGTCCCGAAGTAGAGCCTTGAGACAGCCTGTAAACATGAGTTCAGTGCTGAAAACTTCGGAAAGATCTGCTATAGTTACGTCACCGGATTTCATAGCATTGGGAGCTCAGTTAAGTGAAGTACTTGGCAAGCTCAATGAGTTAAGTGCTAAAATGGCCGCACAAAGGCGTATAATTGATCAGTTGGTCGCAAGCAACAGTGGTAGTGGTGTCCTGAAAGACCAAGAACCTATCGATAATCACCCATCTGCACAAGACCATCAACCGCCCCACACATCCAATACCCAAACAATTTCGCTAATCCTCTTGAAAATACCTTTACCCGACTAAACTCAGACATTTCCTATATGCATTCAAATTATACATTGATGAACCAAACCACTAGTCAAATCCCTCAAATCCATTCATAAATCAATTTGAACATTCTCCCCAACCCTCAGGGATCCCACCACCACATTACAGAGCCTTTTGTATTGGATATTGTATCTCAAGAGAAAGCAGCGATAGAAGAACAACCCGCACCTATTGACAAGGACATGTTGAGAAGGTTGGATCGATTCGACGATTTTATGAAAAAGAATCAAGGATTGTGCAGGCATGGTGGATTGGACTACGATGAATTGTGTCTCTTTCCAGATATTCAGCTACCGTTGGGATTCAAAACCTCTAAATTTAGCAAGTATGATGGAACTGAAAATCCTAAGACATATCTCAAGATGTTTGCCAACAAGTTAGGTAAGCCCGTGGATGATGAAAATTTGTCTATGAGTATATTTTCGAAAAGGTTGGAGGGAGATGCTTTAGATTGGTATTCAAATTTGAAGTCTGGAGAAGTCAAAACCTGGTTGGATCTGTTAACAACTTTTGTGAAGCAATATGAATTTAATTGTGAGTTGGCACCGACACGTACAATACTGGAGGGTACGAAAAGAAAGCCGTCGAAAGATCACAAGACCTACGCAAAGCGGTGGAGAAAGTTAGCTACCAAAATGGAGCCTCCTATGACTGAGAAGGAGATTGTTTGTACTTTCATCAAGGCTCATGATCCATCCTACTTTGAAGAGAGATCTTTCGCATGACTGGAAGTTCATTTGCTGCCATTATTAACAAGTTGGAGAAGTACGATGAGTTTATCAAAGCAGGGAAGATTGTTAATGTATCGACATTAAAGTTGCAATTGGATGCTCCACAGAATCAAAGCAAGAATGGGAAAAAGCCCCCATTCAAGAAGAAAGAAGGAGAAACGGTTTTTATATGGGATCAAGGCCCATCTTTCAGACCTAGAATTCAAAACCATCTCACCTATTCTGTTCCTTATCCATACTACCCTAACCCTCAATCAGTTTACCACACTACTACCCAATTCCATTATTCCCGACGAAGTCACTTGAATACTTCACCGTTACCTCCAATCCCACAACCTATCTTTCAAAATCACCCTCGTCCCATTTACCAATCCAGATCAACCCTGCAAAATAATAACCCTTCTCAAAATCCTTTTCAAACCAGTGAAATTCAAATTCAAAAGTAATTTCGAACTTTCACTAACTTGGGCCGACCTATTGATCAATTGTATGAGCAACTAAAGGCAGCTGGAAAAATTGGCACCGTTCCTCCCAAACTCTATCCTAAAGGTCTTCTTGCCAGCTATGATCCACAAGCAATCTGTGCTTATCATTCTGGAAGTCCAGGTCATACCACTGGCAATTGTTGGGCTCTAAAGCACAAGATTCAGGATATGATTGACTCTGAAGACATCCTTCTTAGAAGAAAGAGAGAACAGGGACCGAATGTCAGTAAGAATCCTTTACCTGAGCATGGGAGTACTGTGGGGGTTATCATTGCTGATGAAAATTTTATTGATCCCACTCAGTACATTTTAGATGAAACTGAGGTGTTTGGCGTAATGGAGACTGACCATGCGAGAATGAAAAACTACTGTCTACTGAAAAGTCCATGGCTAATGATAATGTTAAGGAAAAATTGAAATCTCTTGTGTTTGAAAAAGAGTAGCCATTTATAGTAGAAGGGAGGCCTTCCGAGGTTGACAATTTCAAAACTCCTTTTATTCTGAATTTACCATCTTTTGAATGGGACATATCACAGCCTATTATCCTCAAATTTTTGAAACAAATGCCTATCAATAACTTGCAAGAGGTGCCATGGAACTACGAGAAGTCTATTCTGTTGATTGGATATAAAAAATGCTTGAAGGAAAAGGTATCTACTATTACTAGGTCTGGGAGAATCGTGAAAAACTCCGAAATCGATGTTCAATCCAGTGCCAAATTTATTCTCTGACGCCCAAACTTCTTGTGTCTGAAAAGAAAGTTATGGATTTTCTAAAAATACTGAAGAGAAGCGAGTACAAAATAGTAGAGTAGTTGGATAGGATGCCTGCTCAGATTTCTTTTCTGAATCTTCTCTTGACCTCCGAGTTACATAAAGAAGCATTACTCAAAATCGTGAATGAAGTTCAAGTGTCTAAAGATATTCCTGTTGATAAATTTTCTAACATTGTGGGGAATGTACTTGCTGCTAATCATATCGCCTTCTCCGATGACGATCTGACTGCAGAAAGGATTGGGCATAATAGGCTTTATATATATCAGTCCGCTGCAATGGAAAGCTATTGCCGAGGGTCTTAGTGGATAATGGGCCAACGTTGAATATCTGTCCATGAAACACTCTCACTAAGCTTGGATTTCTTGACATTAAACTCCATCGGTCTGCAACTGTGGTTAGAGGGTTCGATGGTTCAAGGAGGAAATCTATGGGTGAAACAGATCTGGTATTGAAGATAGGCCCTGCTCAATTCCAAGTAACTTGACAAGTCATAGATTTCTCTAGTGTTAATAATATTTTACTTGGAAGACCTTGAATACATGCTTCCAATTTAGTGCCATCTTCTCTACATCAAATGTTGAGATTTATCGTGAATGATCAGCTTATTACTATATTTGCTGAGGATGACTGTACCATGATCGTTGATGCAAAATTCAAAGGTGACGACGGGAAGAAGACCCCAATTTCATCTCATCATGTTGCTGATATCGTCTCCGTGGGATGGGTGTCCAGAGATAAGTCGCTAACTAAACTAGATTTACCAGGGGCCAGCATCATGATGGCTAAGGAGATGATTCGAGACGGATACGAAATAAGAAAAGGTCTTGGACAGGAATTGCAAGGAATTTTGGACCCAATAGAGATCCCGACGCAAAAAAAATACATTTGGACTAGGATTTTATCCAACTGCTAAGGATAGAAGAGAAATGCAAGCTCGAAAACAAGCTAAAAAAAATGGTAGGCAAACTGTCTTAAATGTCCCACCGCTATATCACACATTTTCTCGCCCGTCAGAGGTGCTTCGTCAGAAAAGGAGGTTTCTGTTGAAAAAGTTGAAGTGGACTTATCTCAATTATATGTCGGGGCTATTTGTGGGAGGGAGCCATCAAAGAATTCATAATTTTTGTCAATTACCGAAGGAGCTATCCAAAATTGGACTGCTAATTATCTTCCCTCTCGAAGGGAATTTCGATAAATTTAAGGGGATTGTCTTTTGTCTAGATTCATATCTAGATAGGGCGGTAGTCTGGATCTTTTGTTAAAAGAAATTGCTTTCATTTTTTGAACCTTTATTCTCGTTTCAGTTAATATAGCTTGTTTTGTTCAAGGAAATTGCTGAAACGGAAATAAAGGTTTGGGCTAGATATATTTTTAAATAGCAATCATGTCTGTATATTTATCTTTTGTGACATTTTGAATTTATTGAAATGGAAGACCTCTCCTGTATTTTCTATTTATTTATTACGTATGTTCTATTCTATTTTCAGATGGCCACAAATAAAACCCTCTAACCCTTTGGATGTCACCATTTTGGAATTTGATGGGTGCAACCTCGATATCTCTTATGAACTTGAAATCATGCGATCTGAAATTCAAAATTAGAGCGATACTGAGGAAGAATTTGAGTCCATTTCAAGGGATTTAAAATAGTATGAAGAGAAACCCAAACCCAACTTAGAAGAAACAAAAATCATCAATATTGGCACTAAGATGGAGATTAAAGAAGTTAAAGTCAGCATTCATTTGAATAAGAAACAGAAGAAGGAAATGATTGAGTTCTTAATATTGTTTCAAGATATTTTTGCATGATCATACGATGATATGCCAAGAATCTCTACATATATCGTGGTTCACAGGTTGCCAACTGATCCAAATTTTTTACCTGTAAAACAGAAGCCATGAAAATTTAAACTAGAAATGAGTCTCAAGATAAAGGAACAAATTGTGAAACAGCTCAATGCCAAGATAATCGTGATGTCTCATTATCCCATCTGGCTCTCGAATCCTGTGCTAGTGTTTAAGAAATCTAGGGAGGTGCGAGTATGTGTTAATTACAGAGATCAGAATAAGGTCAGTCCGAAAGATGATTTTCCTTAGCCAAATGTTCATATTTTTTTGGACAATACTGTTGGATACGAAATTGAATCTTTTGGTGATTGTTTTGTTGGATATCATCAAATCTTAATGGCAGAAGAAGACAGAGAGAAAACTTCATTTATCACCCCATGGGGAACCTTTTGTTATCGAGTGACGCCTTTCGGGTTGAAAAATGCTAGAGCTACTTATCAGAGGACCATGACTATCCTGATCCATGACATGATCCATAAAGAGATGGAGATTTATGTGGATGATATCATAATTAAATCAAAGAAGGTCGAGGACCATTTGGTTGATTTTAAAAAGCTATTTGAAAAATTGATAAGATATAATTTGAAATTAAACCCTGCAAAATGTGCTTTTGGAGCCCTAGCTAGCAAATTGTTGAGTTTTATTGTCTGCAAAAGGGTATAGAGATAGATCCTGTGAAAATAAGAGCAATTTGAAATATGCCTATTCCACAAAGTCAAAAAGATGTGAAGAGTTTTCTTGGAAAGATCAATTTCATTGGCCGATTCATTGCACAGTTAACCTCAACCTGTGAGGCTTTGTTCAAACTGTTGAAAAAGAATGCACCGATGGATTAGAATGAAGACTGTCAGCAAGTTTTTGATAAGATCAAGAATTACTTGTTAAATCCTCCGGTCTTAGTGCCACCTCCGTCAGGAAGACCTCTGATTATGTATTTGTCTGTTCTTGATGAGTCTGTTGGATGCGTTCTGGGAAAACATGACGAATCTGGGAGAAAGGAACAAGCTATCTACTATCTGAGCAAGAAATTTACAGCATATGAGACCAACTATTCTTTCTTTCAGAGAAGTTATTGTGCTTTATCATGGGCAGCTCAGAAATTGAGACATTATTTGATCGGTTATACCACTTACCTGATTTCTCGTTCTGATCCTCTAAAATACCTGTTGAAAAAGTCGATACCCACGGGATGTATGGCTAAGTGGCAAATGATCCTTTCTGAATTCGACATTATTTTCACAACACAAAAGACAGTCAAGGGACAAGCCATAGTAGATCATTTGGCAGAAAATCCAAGAGAGGATGATTACCAGCCATTGCATACCTACTTTCCTGATGAAGAAATTCTGTTCATTGGAACTGTTGAGGACATGAGTGAGCAGTATCCTGGATGGAGGTTATTTTTCGATGGTATGTCGAATTCTTTTGGAGCTGGAATTGGAGCAATTTTATTGTCGCTTGAAGGGAAACACTATCTTGGTACTGCCAAATTACGGTTTTCTTGTACCAACAACATGGCCGAGTATGAAGCTTGTATTTTAGGATTGAAAATGGCATTAGACATGGAGATCAAGGACCTGATAGCATTCAGTGATTTTGATTTACTTGTGCACTAGACGCTTAAGTAGTGGGTAACTCGGAATTCAAAAATTATGCTGTATCATTGTAACTTGCTTAGTTTGGCCAGCAAATTCAAGAATTTGGAACTCAGATATATTCGCCGCACTCGTAACGCCTTTGCTGATGCTTTAGCCACTCTGTCTTTGATGATCCAAGATCCAGATGAGTTGGTGATTGAACCTATACAAATTCAACTTGAGGATAGGCCAGCGCATTTTCTGGTTATGGAAAAGGTCTCTGATGTTTGCCCCTGGTATAATGATATTAAGAAATTCATGAAAACGGGATCCTACTCTCTTGATGCTAATTCTGTTGCAAAAAGTTTCTTACGCAGAATGTCATCAAGATTCTTCTTGAATGGAGAAGTACTATACAAGAAAATATCTGATTTGGGCCTTCTGAGATACATCAATGAAGAGGAAACCGATTATATGATGAATAAAGTGCATAGTGGGGTTTGTGGGCCACACATGAATGGGCATCTACTGGGTAAGAAAATCATGAGAACGAGGTATTTTTGGCTTACCAAAGAGCATGACTGTGTAAATTTTGTTAGAAAGTGTGTCAAGTGTCAAATGCATGGTGATGTTATACGTGCTCCTCCTACAGAATTGCATAGTATGACTGCTCCGTGGCCATATTCATGTGACGGCCCCACTTCTCCCTAAGGCGAACCAGAGGGTTGGCGGGTCGCCTGCCCAACTCTCGTCAGGACTCACGCAAGGAAACTGACTAAACCCTTTCCACGTATAACTTATTCCAAAACAACATTCGTCACCCGAACAAACCAAATCTTTAAATGACCCGAATACTAGGAACACATTAACTTCAGAGATAACATTTCCATTGGACGTCCGAACGTTCACTCTTAAGTACACCTCCAACCAGTTTAACACATAACTACATTTATACATCACAAACCACAAAGTGAATTTGTAAAGTTCAAATACATTCATACAAGCCAAAACTTAGGGTTTGCACTTTTCCAGCTTCAAGTGACAACCCAAGACAAAAGATACATAGTCCTATCCGAAATAACATTTACAAAAGCTAAAGGCAGACTTCAAGTCTCTCGAATGCCCAAACCTGTTTAGGAAAATAATTAATGTGGGGTGAGCCAAAACTCAGTGGTGTCCCAAACATGCAATCATATGAAACAAATAGTAAATAATAACTCCAAGCTTAAATTCAACAAGTAGGAAAGCGTTTAACAGCACAGAGTAGGATACAGGGCTCTCAGGAGCCATTTTCCACAAGCTTGATCACAACTAATCGCAGTTGACCCTCCGTCAACTCTCGCTATCTAGGGTCCATGTAGATTCGTTATTTTTCCTTAACACGCTCCAACCAACTTACTCCCACCGGGCCCGTCCTTCTCACGAGAGGGTTTGGTATTACTCGAGTATACCTTTTTAAAGCTTAGTCGAGGGATTCACCCAGTGACGTCACAACAAGTGGTTACCAAGTCAGGATAAGAGGCCCTCTCACCCTAAGGTGTGATACATTCCCCTGCCTGGTGGTTTAGTTGACGAGTCCACGCTCCAGTCAACAGTTGCAAGGTTTTGGTACTTGAGTTAGGATAAGAGGCCCTCCCACCCTCAGGTATGGTACTTTCCCCCACTCAGTACTTAGCTGGGGTTTCACGATTTTTGGTACTTGAGTTAGGATAAGAGGCCCTCCCACCCTCAGGTGTGGTACATTTCCCCACTCAGTACTTAACTAGTGTAAGCAAGATAGTCGAGAAAAGATTTCAAGAAATTCACCACTCGAAAGGGCTAGCGCGATAAAGTACACACTGCCCACTTCGATGGATCAGAAAAACCACTTTTCAATTATCACCTAACAAGTCAAGAAAGCACTTTAACAAGTTAATCATAGAACAAGCACGGACACTCACCAAAAGTGAAGCTCAAAAGTCAAGCTGGGAATCGAAGTCCACGTCCTCGCTTGGTTTAAAAATTATAAGTTTTACTATACAAACGCTTGGTTTATATATAAAATATTATCTGGTATATAACTAGTTTATTTTCTCAGAAAAATCAATAATTCTCCTAAAATTAAACTAATAAAAGTGATAGAATATTCCGTATGGTTTCTTTAAAGATACTTTTCTTTCTAGAGGGTAACTAAAATCAATTTAATTCAAACAAGTTTTCTGGCCAAACAAGTTTTCTATACCTTTCATTTAAAATTATTAAAATCTAGTGTTTTAAACAATTTTCCTCTAAAACAACTAGCCAGGAATAATTTTATGAAAAATTTAAAGTTTGGAAGTTAGTGCAATTATTTCTTAAAAGTAATAAAGCTAGTTTAAGCAAAGAAAAGAATCAACAAGTTAGCAAGGTTTTAAAAGAATCCCGACACTTGAATTTTAACATTATCGTATTATACTCAATTTCTATAGCTCGAGATTAGGACAAAATATTTCAATAAGGCTTGGTCAAAAGCACTCGAATTCACAGGACCAAAACGGACTTCACGATTCCAATTCATTTGCACATTATATTCCAAGGCACCAATATAGCAAAAACACAATTCAAACATCAATTTCACTAGGGTTTCATCAATCATTAGCCCTAGGTCTCAACAGATTCAATTCTAATCAGAATTAAACAAAGGAATTCCAAGATATCAAAACAATTCCAAATCACAATTCATGGACCTTCCAAGTACATTTCGGTCGAACCACTTAAACAATTTCACCAAGAATTTAACTCTTGTACAAATTACTCAAATGGCCAAGAGCTTCATCAATCATTAGCTCTTAGCATCCAACAATCATTCCTTACATCAAACAACCAGAAATTTAATTCAAAACATAAAAGAAAGTCACGGTTAGCTTAACTCATAAACACTCTAGAAATTCAGATTTTTCCCTTGTTTCGTCAACCAAGAAAAATTCCAGCAATGACAATTCAAGACGTCCATCAAATCCCCATCTTTCACTTGCTTGAAACACTAAACACATAGCTCATAATCTGTCCAACCTAAACCAAAACAAATAACACACAATTCCAGAAAAATAATCTCACCAAAAGCCTCAACTAATTCGGCCAGCAACCATATACAATTTCCAGCAATATTACTTCAAGCTTTAAGTAAAAATTCTATTCTTTCACTTGCTTAAAGCTCTAAGTACTGAAGGTACATTCAGTCCAGCGTACACCAAAGCAATTAACATCTAGTTTCAACGAATAACTCAACCAAAAGCCACAACTAATTCTGTCATCAGCTAACTTCCACATTCGGCAATAAAACAGTTTGCTACACGGTAATTTCTTCACAATTTCCTTTAATTTCAACCCCAACTCAACATGCAAAAGGTGATTAGCAGGCTACAAGATAATTTTAAGCATCCAGTACGAAAATCTTAGCTAAAACTCGAAGAAAAACTGATCAAATGTTCAACCCCCTTCACTCGGCCATGCTGGAAAAAAAATTTCTCACAATAGTCAGCCAAATACACAATTTCCTCCAATAACATCCTCAATTTATGTGCAAAGCTTTCATGCATGTTCAGATCAAGCCAATATATGATATATATTACGATTTAACATAGGAATTCAAAGCCAAAATTCATAAAAATAGCTAGGAACTTCACCATTTCCTTCCCTCGGACAATCTGGAAAAAAATTCCAGCAAATAACTCTAGGAATTCAGATTTTTTTCCCCTTATTTTTTTATCACGGTTCATCAGCTACATGCATGACCAAATAAACAGCTATCTATCAGTTTTGATCCAAAACCAAGGTCGGACAACATCAAAATCACTAATCAACCAGAAATTCATCCAAGTCGGCTCTCGGTTGGCTTGCATGCAAGCAGATTTTGTGTTTTTTCAATTTTCTTGCTTAATCAAGGTTGATTAACCTCATGCAAAGCTTGATCATCCAGTTTTTAGTTAGCTAAACCCATATTTAAACTCAGATTACCACAAATTGGCCAATTAAAGCTACAAATTTCCAGCTTACACACTCGGCAACTCCAATTCCTTCACATTCAGATTTCTTGTGACTTAATTTGTCATCCAACCGCACAACCCCCACATGCATGCTTATAATCAACATCATCGACCTCTAATCAAGTAGTCTAGGTCCAGAACTTACCTCAACTTGAAGCTCAACACACACGACTAGCAGCTGAAATATTTCTCTCCTCTCGGCAATCCAGAATGCAGCTCGCCAACTCTCCCTTGCTCAAGCTTGCGACTAGAATGGAGGAAGTTTGGCACTCAATCTCTTCACCAGCTCACGGATGGAAGGGATGAGAACAACAAGTCTCTTTTTTTTTTTTATAGCTCACGGACAGAAAGGAAAGAAATAAAAGTTCGGCTCTCTCACTTTCTCACATCACTCTCGGATTGCAGCAGAAAAAGGAAATGGAAGGCTGATGTTGTGGTGGATTGGAAATGATATAGGAGAGTGTGGTAGTGGAGTGTGAGCCGACATTATGAATGATGGAATGGTGGAGTAGATAAAAAGAAAATGGGACCGGCTAGATGAAAGTGTTAGATGTTGGTGTGAAGAATGGAACCGGTAAGGATGGAAATGCTTGAATTCGAAGCTTGTTTAAAGAGGTTCCATGGCTGCATGGTTAATTTGAAATGGAGGAAGGCTACTTTGGTCTTTTAACAACTTGTTCGACCTTCCACTTAAGTTCTCATTCGTAAACTAATTCCAAAATTTTACCCCAAATGAAATTCGATAGCCTACTAGTGTACTAGTCTCGCAAAAATTCAATTATCGAGATTCAACGTCCTAAGTGTAATTATAAAGGTTTTGATCTAAAATCGATTTCGTCTTAATTCTAGGTTCCCGTTGACACTTAACGTTATTAACACTTAAAATTAGCTATCGAAATTCAAAGAATCAAAATCAAAGAAATAAAATAACCTACATTAGGAACTATTAACTTAACTTGGCAAAAATTCAAATAATTTAATATTTTGCACAACTAGATTATTTGTAACTTAAAAATTATTTTTACATACTTATTCAAGAACCAATAATGATAAAAGTTATTAAGAGTCTAAAATGCAAATGCAACATGTATATATATGTATATATTTTTCAAGGTTCTCACATCCTCCCTCCCTTAAATGAATTTTGTCCTCAAAATTCTCACCTTCTAATGAAGTAGTTCGGGGTACTTTCTCTGCATTTCCTCTTCTAGTTCCCAAGTTGCTTCCTCTATTCCATGATTTTTCCATAGAATCTTCACCAAAGGAATTTTCTTACTTCGCAATTCTTTTACTTCTCTTTCCAAAATCTTAACTAGTTCTTCCTCATAAGTTAACGACTCATCCACCTCAATTCCTTCCAATTGTAGCACGTGGCTTGGATCGGGGTGATATTTCTTGAGCATAGAAACATGAAATACATTGTGAATCTTGGCCATGCTCGAAGGCAACTGCAGTTGATACGCCACCTTTCCGATTCGTTTCAAAATTTCAAAAGGTCCAATATACCGCGGCTTTAGCTTTTTACTCTTTTTGGACACTACTCCGCCCTTCAAAGGTTTAACTCTTAGGAAAACTTTGTCCCCCACTTCAAACTCCAAATCTTTTCTCCTTGTGTCGGCATAGCTTTTTTATCGACTCTGGGCAGTTCGAAGCCTTTCCCTAATTAGTTTCACTTTCTCATGAGCTTCTTCCATCCAAGGTATAACCGTTGGATCTAAAATTTTCTTCTCTCCTGCTTCATCCCAATGAATCGGAGATCGACACCTTCTCCCATACAATACCTCATAAGGTGCCATTTGAATTGAAGCATGATAGCTGTTATTATAGGCAAATTCTACTAAGGTCATATACTGACTCCATATACCTCCAAAATCCAATATACACGACCTCAGCATATCCTTCAAAGTCTGAATTGTCCTTTTTGACTGCCCATCTGTTTGGGGATGATAAGCGGTACTAAACTTCAACTTGGTCCCCAATGTCTCTTGAAATTTCTGCCAAAAACGTGAAACAAACCTTGGATCACGATCAGATACATTGCTTATAGGAATACCATGCAATCTTACGATCTCTTCTGTGTACAACTTGGCCAATTTTTCCAAAGAAAAACTCATGTTCACAGGTAGGAAATGTGCGGACTTGGTAAGCCTGTCAACTATCACCCAAATCGCATCAGATCCCTTTTGATTTCGAGGCAATCCTGTTACAAAATCCATGGTTATGTGTTCCCACTTTCATTCAGGAATTTCTAGTGGCTGCAATAAACCAGAAGGTTTCTGATGTTTAGCTTTTACTTGTTGGCATATCAGACATTTCTGTACAAATTCTGCCACGTCCTTTTTCAAACCGTCCCACCAGTATAACTCTTTCACATCGCGATACATTTTGTTCACTCCCGGGTGTATAGTATACCTCGATCGATGTGATTCTTCCAGAATTTCTTTCCTTAACTCTTCATCAACTAGAACCACAATTCGATCTCGAAACCTTAACACTCCTTCAGACCCTAATTTAAAGTCTAGGGTTTCCCCCTTTTGCAACTTCTCCAACCTGTTCTGGATTGTAGGGTCCGTTTTTTGTGCCTCCTTAATACGCTCCAATAACGGTGATTTCAACGACAGGTTCCCAAATAAAATCTTCAATTTCTCCAAGCGAGGGTTCCAACTACTAACCTCTTCTAACATGTCCCATTCTTTTACCATTAACCCCGCTACTTGGACTTTTCTACTTAGAGCGTCTGCTACCACGTTGGCTTTTCCAGGGTGGTAGTTGATAGAACAATCATAATCCTCTAAAAATTCTACCCATCGCCTCTGTCTCAAATTCAATTCCTTTTGGGAGAACAAGTACTTAAGGCTCTTGTGGTCCGTATAAACTTCAAAAGTCACACCGTACAAGTAATGTCTCCATTTTTTTAAGGCAAAGACCACTGCAACCAGTTCTAGGTCATGCGTTGGGTAATTTTGTTCGTGAGGCTTCAATTTTCAAGAGGCATAGGCAACTACCTTACCCTTTTGCATTAGTACACATCCTAAACCTTCCCTAGAGGCATCAGAGTATACGACATAACTTTCTACTCCGTCAGGCAATGCCAACACAGGAGCTGATGTTAAGCGCTTCTTTAACTCTTGAAAGCTTGACTCGCACTTTGGAGTCCAAATGAACTTATTATTTTTTCTTTGTCAGCTCTGTCGTAGGTCCAGCAATCTTCAAAAAATCCTTGATGAACCGCCTGTAGTAACCTGCTAAACCCAGGAAACTTCTAACCTCTGTTGGAGTTTCTGGCTGTTTCCACATTGTGACTGCCTCAACTTTTGCCGGATCCACGGCAATTCTATCTTTAGAAACTTTGTGTCCCAGAAAAGAAATTTCTTCCAGCCAAAACTCGCACTTGCTAAATTTAGCATACAATTTATGCTCCCTTAAGATCTGCAGAACTATCTCCAAGTGTTTAGCATGTTCTTCTCGAGTCTTAGAACATACTAGAATATCATCAATAAAGACTACTACGAACTGATCCAAGTACTTTTTAAAGACTCTCTGCATTAAATCCATGAAGGCAGCTGGTGCATTGGTTAATCCAAATGGCATGACTGCAAACTCAAAATGTCCATATCTTGTATTAAAAGCAGTCTTAGGTATGTCTTTGTAACACCCCGAATATTAGGAGATTGTTTGTAAAGAAGATATTAAAGTGTATTTCTTTGGGTTTGATTTAAAACCTTATTTTGTTTTAAAAGATTTGAAACCCTAAAAGTCTAATCTAAACCCTAGTTTTACTTGTGATTGATCATTTTCTCAAATTTCTCATATTTCAACCGAAACCCTAAATTCAATTTATGGAATTGTACAACCTTCAAAATGACCTATTATTTGGAAATTATTCATTTTTTATAACACTACTACTCAATCGTTCCACAATAAGTGTAAATAAACCTAGAAAGTAGGGTTTCACGTTTTGTTTCAAGATTGGAGCAAAATTAGGGTTTTCGCGATTTTTCGCCGGATGAATTTTCGATACGGAGCAAGGATCACTTTTGGTGGTTAAAAGTGACTTTTAAGTGAGAAATAATATGTGACTAGGAGCAATGATATAAAGTTAGTGAATAGAAATTAAAAACCCTAGTATGTGTGTTTTTAAGAAAAACGGCGCGAACCGGCGGGTCCCGCGCACTACCGGTTGAACGCACCACTTGATCACCACTTTCTTGCCATACAAGTTTATCATTAATGGAGCAAAATATCTTCCCCCTCTTAGCTCTCCTATTGGCCGAAATTTAGTGGTTAAAATGCAAGGAAAGAAAGAGAAAATTTTGTGGTTGTAATTCAACCAAGTGTTAGACAAACTTGTGGCTAGAATTAATTCTTATCTTTCCAACCTTCTTATAAGACAAACTAAGCTCTTTCTTCTTCATTTTTTCTTGCTTATGGACGAAATTTTTGAGAGAGAAAAGGGAAAGCAAGAGAAACCATTTTTTCTTCTTGATTTGCACTAACCAAGTGAGGAAATGAAATTTTAAACCGATTAAAGTGCTAAGTGTGAGTTGGGAAGCTTGAGGAACTAAGAAATTTCAAAGGGGGTGAAGTATCACTCTTTCAAGCCTGGTTTTTGAGGTATAAATCTGACCATGGTTGTTGTCCATTTAAATTTTGGTTTAAGATGATAGTTAGCTTCTATTTTGGCTTGATTACAAGATATGCAAGTTATTGTGATGATTTTTGGATGATATAAGTGAGTTAGGATTTGATAAATTTCTGCCCAAACTTGCTATATGGTTACTATATGTTGAATATAAGATTATACAAGGGGCTTTGGTAGTGATTGGAACAAGGAATTGAAGAAAGTTCAATTGAAACCAAAAGATTTCAGATTTCTGGAAATTTTCATCCTATTCTGCCCGTTTTTGTTGCACCATGTTAGAGGCCGAATTGGGCTTGGAATAAAACATGAAAGTTTTATAGAATGGTATTTTATAGGTGCCTACAAAATTTCAGCTCAATCGGAACAACGTAGCTTGTGAAAAGATGAAAATACCCTCGCTGTTCTAGGTTACATTCCAGAGTTCCGTGTGGACAGTTTAGTCCTTTTGGATGAATTTATTCACTATAATCCGTTTGGATTTAGCCTTTCACCAAAACATGAAAGTTTCATTGTTCTGTCTTAGCTTTGTAACGCCACCAAGAACACCTTAAACGGACCTTGGTAGACTGAGATATAGTCACTTGAATGCAGTACGGTTGATTAGCCGAATAGTTGAAACCAGGTTATATGGATTGGGAAATTGATCAGGTTACACTGGAAATTAGACTAAGTGCTCTTCATGAAAGTTGTAGGCCTTTGCCTTAGCTTCGAAATGGTATAAGCTGCGTTTCAATCCGATAAGCGTAACCTTGGATATGTTATTTCCTTATTCGCACGTCAAATCTGTCTTTTGCTAATTTGAATTTCTGCACTTGTTATTATTGTTATTCTTATTCTTATGATGTTGTAAGCCTATGGAACGGCTTTTGACTTGAATTGCTGATTTGTGTGATGTTGGGTTTTGGTTGAGGAAAAATGTGAAGCCTAAATGGCTGGAAAATTAGGTAAACACAAAGGGCATGCTGCCCAAATTTTCGCCTGAAAGCTAAGTTCTATTTGAACTTCTATAATACTATGACCATTTTTCCATCTTAAAAACATGATCCTTCTTCAATTGGAAACTCCAAATGTTTACTTACTCTTACCAAATAAAGAGGAGTGGTTTCGGATTTTCTTGAGTATTTTGTCCTCTCTTTTTCATGAATTTCATTAAGACAATTAGTCTATAATATCTACTTGAATATGAGATAAGTTTCAACCATATAAACGATTCCGAAAATGGTATTTTTTTAGTCTATCTAGTTGGATTTTGACTTGTCTTTAGTTCAAGTGTTTCCGTTAGAAAAAATTATAACCCTTTTGAGTTTGGTTTTACGTGTGGTCTAGGAAACCCTAGTTATTTTGTCCACGGGTCCAAATGTCCTCGTTCCACTTTAAAGTCTTTTTATACGTTCTACTCATCATTTGTCGAGCTTCTTTGATTGCACCTAATTGTTTGTGATAAATGAGTGGTAATATTCTTTTCATTTAATTTTATGTTTTCTCAGTGACTAAAGATAATATCCGGAAGGATATTTTGCACGTTGTTGTGCGTAAATAGGTGAGTGTTCTATATACCCGTTGTTTTCTGTGACTACCTGATTACTTGATTATCTGTTTACTCGATTTCCAATTTATGTGATTACGTGATATCCGTGAATTACATGCTCCCATGAAATCAACTTGTATTGCTTACGTGCTAAGTGTCCACTTGATTACTTAATTATCATGAACCACATGCTATATGAAGTTGACCATCATTGTTAGGCGAGTGTGTACTTTACCTTACTCGACCTATTCAATTGATGAATTTTACCCTTTACCGAATTACTTGGTTACTTGTGCATGTTGTAAGCTCTAAGCTGAACTTGGGCCCCGCCTCGGTTACTGACCTACTCGAGCCAGGACTGGGCTCGGTCGGGTAGGTTGGAACCCTGGACAACCGTCGGTATACTCAAGTATTACCACTGGAGGGATAAGGTGATGGCCAGTCAACCGTGGGGATCCGGAAGTTATAAGGTGCAGAGGACCGACAAAGTTCCACCGGAACACCGTATCCTTCAGTATATGGTTACCGTGTATCATGATAATTGTTCCATGCTAAAATGCCAACATGATGCCAACATGAAATCATGTGCTATACCTGTGATATGCTCCATACCTGTAATAAGTCCCAATTACTCATGAACTATACATAAGGTTTTCTGGATTAATTGTTATTACATGACTAATGTTCCTTGTTTAATTACTTGTTTATATATATAGAACCTCACTGGGCTTTTTAGCTCATACCACGCTATTTGTTTTCCTTACAGGGGGTACGAGCGAGGCGTGAGATATGTAAAGATTAGCGTAAACTAGTTGTTTTGACTTTTGACTTGTACTCGCGCTATTCCTCGAATAGAATGTTTTGTATTTGGATTGTATACGCCCTGAACCAGTTCGAGGATATTGAGGCTTTGTACCTTGATTTTCATCAATGTAAATTCTAAGCTTGAATTGCGATGTTATTTTTGGTCCATGAATGAATGCACGTGATACGAGTGAGTGAGTCCTGACGAGAGCTGGGCAGGCGGGCCGCCGAACCCTTTGGTTCGTCTTAGGGGGAGGTGGGGTCGTCACAGTCTTCCTTCTTGATTTTCAACTGATAATACCCTTGTCTCAAATCCAGTTTGGAGAAAACTACTGATCCTTGTAGCTGGTCGAATAAGCTGTCAATCAAAGGTAGAGGGTATTTGTTTTTAATTGTACGTTCATTTAATTCTCGATAATCAATACATAACTTCAAACTTCCATCTTTTTTCTTAACGAATAGAACAGGTGCTCCCCATGGCGAATCATTTATAATCCACTTAAGATTAAAACTAGTAAAAGTAGCAAAATATTCCGTATAGTTTCCTTATATTACTTTTCTTTCTAAAGATGTAACTAGAGCTACTTTACTTGAATAAGTTTGCTTGCCGAACAAGTTTTCCTCTAGAATAGCTAGCCAGGACAATTTTTAAAGAAAGAAAAGGAAATAGAAATAAAACCTAGGGTTTTAAAACTAGTGAAATCATTTTCTAAAAATGGTAAAGCTAATTTAAGCCAGGAAAGAAAATAACTAGTTGACAATGTATTTCAAAGTCCCGAATTTCTAACGTTATCGTATAATACTAAAATTTATCATTCCATACTGGTGTAAAATATATTTAAATAGCTTGATTAAAAATTGCTCAAGTTCACCGGGCCAAAATGAACTTCACGATTCCGATTCACAAGCACATTATATCTCAGATTTGCTAATATAGTAAAGTCGCGTTTCAACCAGCAATTTCACTAGGGCTTCGTCAATCATTAGCCCTGGGTTTCAACAGATTCATATCTGATTGAAATTAAACAAATGACCAAGGCTTCATCAATCATTAGCTCTTGGTATCCAACAGGCTCATATCAGATCACAATTAAACAAATAAATTCAAGGCCTCCAGGCAATTCCATCGACTAAACCGCAAGGTTTTATCCACCAAGTGAAACTAATAACATGTAATTCCATCAAAATTTAACGCTTGTGCAATTCACTCAAAAAGCCAAGAATCTCCATCTCAACATTTTAGCCATAAACATTACATTGTCACTCCAACTTTCACATGCATGACCCTCTTAAAATGTTCTAGACTGAAATCAACAAGTGTAGGATATTTTATAGCGAATCAAACTTTAATGTAACAATCTGGAACCCAAAAATTTGCAAAAGAAATCTGGAAAAAAAATTCTTTCTTCTTCCCTCGGCTAAGCTGAGAAATTCCAGCACTTTGCTTCAACATTTTTGGTCAATTCAACCAACCAATCAAGTGTTTCACATCTATATATCTTATAAGACTTTAAAACAACGTATTTCATGCATTTCCAAGCATTATTTTCCAGAGAAAAATCCCCAAAAACAACTGAAAATTCCAGTTTCACTCCCTCGGCAAATCACGTAAATTTTCCAGCACTTAGTTGGTCTTAAATCCGAATTTACCTCGGTTGAATCATTGTGTTAAGTACCCAAAACTAACATGCAAGGCTACTTAATGAAATTACTATCATTTCTAGTTCAGATCAAGTTCGGACAGCAACTATAAACATCCACAAATCCAGAAATTCATTCGGCTATTCTCGGATGATCTTGCATGCAGCTGATTTTCTTGTTCATTTTTTTTTCTTGCCTAACCGAGCTAATGAGCTGCATGCAAAGCTTAATCATCTTGTCTTAAATTAGTTAATCACATTTATAAGCTCAGATTGCCTCAGGGAAACAAAATTAAAGCTTTATTTCCATTTCAGCTTCTCGGCAAACCCATTCCTTCCAAATCAGATTTTTCTAATGCTTTGATTTCATCATCCGTAAGCATAAACTTCACATGCAAGCTCTTAAACAGCTTCATCTACCCATAATTAGCTAGCCTAAGTCTAGAATTTACCTCAGCTGGAAGCTCAGCTCACGCAACAAGAAGCTGCAATGTTTCTTTCTCGGCTAGCTCTCTGACAGCACAGGAATGCAGCCCGCCAACTCCCTCTCTTGCTCAAGCTTGCACGCGGAATGGAATGGAGGATGATCGCAGCTGGTTGAGGTTAAAGAAAGGAATGGAAGCTCTAGGCAGTGAGGAAGAGGATGATAAAACTCACGCGGTTATCACTCACACTCACTCGCGAACAGTTTAAGAAAGCAACTTGCGCAACTTCCTCCCTTGCTCAAGCTTCTGATCAGACAGGAAAATAGGAAGCTCGGCTCTTCGCTCTCGGTCGATAATAACAAGGCAAAGAGAGAATGTTGTTGTGGTTTGAGGTGTGATAGTGGAGTGGAGATAGGTGCTGAAATGAAGATGAATCGCGGATGGAGGAGGTTGAGTGTTTGAGAGGAGAAAAGAAATGTGATCCGGCAGAAATGGAATTGTGATTTTAAAAGGTTGGCCAATGGATCCTTAGTGGTTGCATGGTAATTTCCGAGGTGGTGGAGGCTCTTTTAATATTTTCACGTTTCCTCCGAATTTCCACTTAAGTCCTTATTCTTAATCTAATTCTGAAATTTATCCCAAATGCAGTTTGAATGCCTAATGATATACTATTCTTGCAAAAGTTTACTTATCGAAATTTTTACGTCCTAAGTATACTTAGTATACTTGTATCGCTTGTATATAAAATTTATCGACTTCGTCCTAGTACTAAGGTTCCTATTAGCACTTAACCTTATTAGCAATTAAAACTAACTATCGGAATTCAAAGAATTTATTTTAAGGCAATAAAATTAATCTAACTAAAGAAATATTAATTTAGCATAACAAAACCAAGTAATTTAATATTTTAGCACAATTATATTATCTTTCGCATAAAAATTGTTTTTACACCTTTATTTAAAACAAGTGAAAGTAATGCTAGAATTTATTAAAGAATTAAAATTTGCAAATGAAGTATGCATTGATATTTATATATATTTCGAGGTTCTCACATCCTCCCCTCCTTACAATGAATTTTGTCCTCAAAATTCTCACTTTCTAAAGAAATAAATCGGGGTACTTTTTCTACATTTCCTCTTCTAGTTCCCAAGTTGCCTCCTCTAAGCCATGATTTTTCCATAAAATCTTCACCAAAGGAATTTTCTTATTCCTCAGTTCCTTCATTTCTTTTTCCAGAATCTTGACTGGTCCTTCTTCATAGGTTAACGTCTCATCCACCTCAATTCCTTCCAATTGCAGCACATGACTTGGGTCGTGGTGATATTTCCTAAGCATAGAGATATGAAATACATCGTGAACCTTAGCCATACTTGCCGGCAACTTCAGCTGATACGCTACTTTCCCGATTCGTTTCAAAATTTCAAAAGGTCCGATATATCTCAGTTTTAGTTTCTTCCCCTTCTTGGACACTACCCCGCTCTTCAGGGGTTTAATTCTTAGGAAAACTTTGTCTCCTACTTCGAATTCTAAATCTTTTCTCCATGTGTCGGCGTAGCTCTTTTGTCGACTCTGGGCAACTTGAAGTCTTTCTCTAATTAGCTTCACTTTTTCTTGAGCTTCTTCCATCCAAGGTATAGTTGTTGGATTCACAATTTTTTTCTCTCCTACTTCATCCCAATGAATCGGAGATCGACACCTTCTCCCGTACAACGCTTCATAAGGTGCCATTTGAATCGAGACATGATAGCTATTATTATACGTAAATTCTACTAAGGTCATATACTGACTCCATTTTCCCCCAAAATCCAATATACACGACCTCAGCAGATCCTCCAAAGTTTGAATTGTCCTTTCCGACTGCCCATCGGTTTGGGGATGGTACGCAGTACTAAATTTCAACTTGGTCCCCAATGACTCTTGAAATTTCTGCCAGAAACGCGAGACAAACCTTGGATCTCGATCAGACACAATACTTATAGGGATACCATGCAATCTCATGATCTCTTCTGTGTACAACTTGGCCAATTTCTCCAAAGAAAAGCTCATGCTCACAGGTAGAAAATGTGCGGACTTGGTAAGTCGGTCAACTATCACCCAAATCGCATCGAATCCCTTTTTACTTCGAGGCAACCCCGTTACAAAATCCATGGTTATATGTTCCCATTTCTATTCGGGAATTTCTAGTGGTTGCAATAGACCAGAGGGCTTCTGATGTTCAGCTTTTACTTGTTGGTAGATCAAACATTTTTGTACGAACTCAGCTACGTCCTTTTTCAAACCGTCCCACCAGTATAACTCTTTCACATCGTGATACATCTTATTCCCTCCTGGATGTATGGTATACTTTTATTGATGTGATTCTTCTAAAATTTCTTTCCTTAACTTTTCATCTGCCGGAACCACAATTCGATCTCGAAACCTCAACACACCTTCAGACCCTAATTTAAAATCTAGGGTTTCTCCTTTTTGCACTTTCTCCACATTCTTCTGGATTACAGGGTCCGTTTTCTGGGCCTCCTTAATACGCTCTAATAATGGTGACTTTAATGACAAATTCCCAAATAATATCTTCAATCTCTCCAAGCGAGGGTTCCAACTACTAACCTCCTCTAGCATGTCCCATTCCTTAACCATTAACCCCGCTACTTGGGCTTTTCTACTTAGAGCGTCGGCTACCACATTGGTCTTTCCTGGGTGGTAGTTAATTGAACAATCATAATCTTCCAAAAATTCTACCCATCGCCTCTGTATCAAATTCAATTCCTTTTGGAAGAACAAGTACTTGAGGTTCTTATGGTCCGTATAAACTTCGAAAGTCACGCCGTACAAGTAATGTCTCCATTTCTTTAAGGCAAAAATCATTGCAGCCAGTTCTAAGTCGTGCGTTGGGTAATTTTGTTCATGAGGCTTCAATCTTCTAGAAGCATAAGCAACTACTTTATCTTTTTGCATCAAAACACATCCTAGACCTTTTCTAGAAGCATCAGAGTATACGGCATAACCTTCTTCTCCATCAGATAATACCAAAACAGGAGCGGATGTTAATCGCTTCTTTAACTCCCGAAAACTCCACTCGCACTTTGGAGTCCAGATAAACTTGTTACCTTTCTTGGTCAGCTCGGTCATAGGTCCAGCAATCTTCGAAAAATCCTTGATAAACCTCCTATAGTAACCTGCTAAGCCCAAGAAACTTCTAACATCTATTGGAGTCTTTGGCTGTTTCCACAACATAACGGCCTCAACTTTTGCCGGATCCACGGCAATTCCCTCTTCAGAAACTTTATGCCCTAGAAAAGATATCTCTTCTAGCCAAAACTCGCACTTACTGAATTTGGCATACAACTTATGCTCTCTTAGTATCTGTAAAACTAGCTCCAGGTGCTTAACATGTTCTTCTCGAGTCTTAGAGTATATCGAAATATCATCGATGAAAACCACTACGAACTGATCCAGATACTTCTTAAAGACTCGCTGCATTAAATCCATGAAAGCAGCTGGTGCGTTAGTTAATCCAAATGGCATGATTGCAAACTCAAAATGTCTATATCTTGTATTGAAAGCAGTTTTGGGTATATCTTCTTTCTTAATCTTCAACTGGTAATACCCTTGCCTCAAGTCCAGCTTAGAGAAGACTACGGATCCTTGCAGCTGATCAAATAAGCTATCAATCAACGGTAGAGGGTATTTATTCTTAATCGTAACCTCATTTAACCCTCGGTAATCGATACATAACCTCAAGCTTCCGTTCTTTTTCTTGAAAAATAGAACGGGTGCTCCCCATGGTGAGTCGCTTTCTCTAACGAAACCTTTCTCCAGTAGGTCCTGTAGTTGAATTTTCAACTCTTTTAGCTCTGCAGGAGCCATTCTGTACGAAGTCTTGGAGATTGGAGCCGTTCCCGGCACCAAGTCAATCTTGAACTCCACTTCTCTCTCCGGCGGTAATGTCTTTAATTCTTCAGGGAAAACGTCTGGAAATTCCCGTACCACTGGTACATCTTCTAATTTCACTTGGTCACTAGGAGCGTTAATCAGGAAGGCTAGGAAACCTTGCGCTCCTTTATGTAACATTTTCCTCGCCCGTATTCCCGAGATCATAGCAGACGATGCTAACCTACCTTTCACATCTAATTTCAGGGTTGCTTCCCCGGGAATCCAAAACTCTAACACTTTTTCTCTGCAATCAAGTTTAGCATGATGATGGGCTAGAAAATCCATTCCTATAATAACATCATAACCTTTTATGTCCAAGCTGATTAGATCCACTAGCATTTTACGCTCTCCAATCCAGAATTCGCAATTCTTATAGGCTAAGCTAGTGATTATATTATTATTACCCATAGGTGTCCTAACTTCAAGATCGAAGGGTAATCTAACAGGTTTCACATCAATTCCGGACATAAAAGTTGGATTCACAAATAAATGAGTTGCACCAGGGTCAATTAGTACTCTAGCTAATCGATGAAAGATTGGAAGAGTACCTTCTACAATTTCCGAGGAATCGGGTACAGATTGGTCATCTATAGTGTACACCCTGGCAGGAACTTTCGGCCTGCCCCCTCCAGAAATGGCTGGTCTAGCGTTCGAGGTAACCTCTTCTTGCATTTTTGGGCAACCGGAAATTTGGTGCTCACTGCTTCCGCACTTCAAGCACTTTCTTGTTTCTTCCAGCATTCGACCTCGGAATGTCCAGGTTTCTTGCAATACGCACAAGTTACCTGGGGAATTATCGCACGACCTCCTTGCGGGGCGTTCCTAGGTTGACCCCTTCCATTTGATCCCCCTCTAGCTCCATTATCTCTCCCCCCTGTACTTCTCGCCCCAGCTCCTCTCGCTAAAGCGCCTCGTGGTGCTCCAGAGCTATTCACTCTACTCGTTCCTCGACCCACTTTGGTCGGTGGAGCATTTCCATAAGTTGGCTCCCTACACTACTAGGGGCAAATCTTTTCTTGGCCTGAAAAGATTTCACTTGGGCTCTGGCTACTTCAACCCTTTGGGCTCTCTCGACAGCATCGACAAAAGTGTCTATCCGAACTGCAGCTAATCCCTCCTGGATTTTCACGTTTAGTCCCTGCACAAACCTCCTTACACGCCTTTGCTCCGTGGCTATCAATTCAGGAGCAAAACGGGATAGTTTCATGAATTGGACCTCATATTCGGCGACACTCATCGCCCCTTGCCTACATTTGATGAAGTCATCCTCTCTCTTCTCTTGGATGAGAGGTGGAAGAAACTTGGCGTTGAACTCCCTCGTGAAGTTCGCCCAGGTCCTGGGAGTATGATTCCTGTCCCAGTTAACCCTAACTAGGTTCCACCAAGAGCGAGCAGCTCCTTCAAACTGGAACGTTGCGAAAGTTACTTGTCTCTCTTCCGCATAGTTTAAGGCTGCGAAAATGTCGGAGATTCTCTCCCACCATCCTTCGGCTATCTCCGGTTCGGGTCCTCCATAAAACTTGGGAGGTCCGAACTTCAGAAATCTCTCTAGTGCCCGATCCTCAGTATCGGTTGGGCTTCCTTGGTGATGCACTTGTCCAGAGGCTTGGTGTTCAGTCAAGCGCTCTAAGACATCAGTGATTCGATTAATTGTGGTGGCCACTTGGTCTCCGGCCACGCCCTCTTGACCTTGGTCTTGATTGACCTCGGGTCCCCTATCGCTACCCGCTTCGGGATGTTGTCTAGTTGGTCTCCCACGTCCTCTACCTATCACTTGTCGGTCCATAGCCTAGTTATGCCTATTACTGAAAAATAAGGCTATTAGGCGAGAATATTATTTATTGTTATTATTGTTATTATTCTCTTTGTAATTTAAAATCAACAGGAAAATTGAGAAAAGTAAAATGAAACGCTTAATATATAGACACATGTGAGAGTCATACAAATAGCGGGTTGGGACATTTTCCAAAAGTAAGGCACATGAGTTTAACAAAAACATATACAAGTAATCCCTTAAACAAAAATCAGGGATGTGGTGCCTCAAAAGTAGGCCATCGAGCTAGGCAAAATTTGATGGCCCAACCTAGTGTCCTCCTTTCTAACCCTATCTATCTAATACAATCAAGTCAGATCTAACCTAACCCTCAGCAGGGCTACCAGGAGCAGCATCCTCCTCTGGATCCTCCTCAACGCCTACCTGAGCGTTACCCTGAAGAATACTCGTGGCCTCATCCATCATCATAGTGGCGTCAGCCCTAATACCAGCACTCCTATCACGTACTCTCTCGGCTAATCGAGTCAACCGAGATCTCTGTCTCCCTATCCCCCCGCGAGCAACCTCCAACCTAGCATGCTCAGCTGCTAACCTCTGCTCTAACTCAGCTATACGGTCAAACTGAGTGTCCACCATGATGCTCAACTCCTCAACATCCTGGGTCAAAGTATAGTTAGCGTCCCTCAAATGGCGACGCTCATCGTCTAATCACAGCACTAACTCATTAGGGTAGGCGTGGGTGGCCCTACACTGACATCGGGGATGCCTATCAGCTGGTGACTAGCGTATATGAGCTCCTCCACCTCGTGGCCTATAGGAGATGGACCTAAGAGGCTCTATATGTCCATTAGTCTCTCCATTACCATTAGCATGCCCATTTCCGTTCTCCATACCTGCAAAATAACAAAAACCCAAAGGTTAAAACTTAAATAGCTAGTTTGGTCAGGTACTACTTAAATATGTCTAGGTATCTCATTTCTTACTTCTAGAAAGGATTAGGGTTTCTAACACATCTAATATGTCTTTCAATTAAATTTTCTAACCTAGGCTCTGATACCACCTTGGCGACCCCACTTCCCCCTAAGGCGAACCAGAGGGTTTGCGGGCCGTCTGCCTAGCTCTCGCCAGGACTCACACAAGCAAACTATCCAAACCCTTCCGAAGAATAACCTAAACTATTACAACACTGTTTCCTTCCAAATAGGCTGATGACTAAAACCACATTAACTTCAGAGATAACAGCATTTTTAAGATAGCCAATCGTCGACTCTTAAATACCTTGCGCGTTACAAACCAGGCAACAAAACATACAATCCAAATACATTAGTACAAGCCAAATAACAATTCCAGGGTTCACACTTTTCCAGCTTCAAACGGCAATCCAAATTAAAAGATACAATGTTTAACTCAAACTACATGCATAAAAGTGAAATTAGATTTCAAGTCTTGCTCAAGTGCCAGAACCTGTCAAGGAAAACAAAATAACGTGGGGTGAGCTAAAGCTCAGTGGTGCCCCAAAACATGCAATCACATAAAACAAATAGCGAGTATTAACTTCAATTAAAGTAAACAATTAGGAAAGCGTTTAACAGCACAAGATAGGATACAGGGGCTCTCAGGAGCCATTTCTCCACGAGCTTGATCAAAATTTTCCGTAGTCGACCCTCCGTCAACTTTCACTACCTAAGGTCCGTGTAGATCTTTTTATTTTTCTTAACTCCGACCACCAATCATACCCCTGTACCGAGCCCGCACTCCAAGCACGAAAGTGGTAATACTCGAGTATACCTTAGGGACTGGTCGAGGAATTCATCCAACGACGTTACGTCCAACAAGAGATTAGGGACTAGTCGTGGAATTCATCCAACGACGTTACGTCCAACAAGAGATTATTAGGTCAGGGTAAGAGTCCTTTCCACCCTTAAGGTGTAGTACACTCCCCTGCCTAGTGATTAACAAGTGCAAGCATGTACTCATGAAAACATTTCAAGCAAGTCACTACTCGAACGGCTAGTGTGATAAAGTACACACTGCTCACTTCGATGGATCAGAAACCATTTTTTTTTTCCAAATATCACATATCAAGTCAAGAAATCGCTTTAATCAAGTAAGCATAGAACAAGCAGAGACACTCACCAAGAGTGAAGTCACAAGTCAAGCTGGGAATCAAAATCCGCGTCCTCGCTAAATCCTAGAAAACCAAGTTTTAAGAACTATAAGTTTTCTATTCAAGTTCTAGGTTTATAAATATAAAAGATTCTCTAGTATATAAATAGTTTATTTTCTCAAAATAATTCGACAATCCACTTAAGATTAAAACTAGTAAAAGTAGCAAAATATTCCGTATAGTTTCCTTATATTACTTTTCTTTCTAAAGATGTAACTAGAGCTACTTTACTTGAATAAGTTTGCTTGCCAAACAAGTTTTCCTCTGGAATAGCTAGCCAGGACAATTTTTAAAGAAAGAAAAGGAAATAGAAATAAAACCTAGGGTTTTAAAACTAGTGAAATCATTTTCTAAAAATGGTAAAGCTAATTTAAGCCAGGAAAGAAAATAACTAGTTGACAATGTATTTCAAAGTCCCGAATTTCTAACGTTATCGTATAATACTAAATTTTATCGTTCCATACTGGTGTAAAATATATTTAAATAGCTTGATTAAAAATTGCTCAAGTTCACCGGGCCAAAATGAACTTCACGATTCCGATTCACAAGCACATTATATCTCAGATTTGCTAATATAGTAAAGTCACGTTTCAACCAGCAATTTCACTAGGGCTTCGTCAATCATTAGCCCTGGGTTTCAACAGATTCATATCTGATTGAAATTAAACAAATGACCAAGGCTTCGTCAATCATTAGCTCTTGGTATCCAACAGGCTCATATCAGATCACAATTAAACAAATAAATTCAAGGCCTCCAGGCAATTCCATCGACTAAACCGCAAGGTTTTATCCACCAAGTGAAACTAATAACATGTAATTCCAGCAGTTAATTCCATCAAAATTTAACGCTTGTGCAATTCACTCAAATAGCCAAGAATCTCCATCTCAACATTTTAGCCATAAACATTACATTGTCACTCCAACTTTCACATGAATGACCCTCTTAAAATGTTCTAGACTGAAATCAACAAGTATAGGATATTTTACAGCGAATCAAACTTTAATGTAACAATCTGGAACCCAAAAATTTGCAAAAGAAATCTGGAAAAAAAATTCTTTCTTCTTCCCTCGGCTAAGCTGAGAAATTCAGCACTTTGCTTCAACATTTTTGGTCAATTCAACCAACCAATCAAGTGTTTCACATCTATATATCTTATAAGACTTTAAAACAACCTATTTCATGCATTTCCAAGCATTATTTTCCAGAGAAAAATTCCCAAAAACAACTGAAAATTCCAGTTTCACTCCCTCGGCAAATCACATAAATTTTCCAGCACTTAGTTGGTCTTAAATCCGAATTTACCTCGGTTGAATCATTGTGTTAAGTACCCAAAACTAACATGCAAGGCTACTTAATGAAATTACTATCATTTCTAGTTCAGATCAAGTTCGGACAGCAACTATAAACATCCACAAATCCAGAAATTCATTCGGCTATTCTCGGATGATCTTGCATGCAGCAGATTTTCTTGTTCATTTTTTTTCTTGCTTAACCGAGCTAATGAGTAGCATGCAAAGCTTAATCATCTTGTCTTAAATTAGTTAATCACATTTATAAGCTCAGATTGCCTCAGGGAAACAAAATTAAAGCTGCATTTCCATTTCAGCTTCTCGGCAAACCCATTCCTTCCAAATCAGATTTTTCTAATGCTTTGATTTCATCATCCGGAAGGATAAACTTCACATGCAAGCTCTTAAACAGCTTCATCTACCCATAATTAGCTAGCCTAAGTCTAGAATTTACCTCAGCTGGAAGCTCAGCTCACGCAACAAGAAGCTGCAATGTTTCTTTCTCGGCTAGCTCTCTGACAGCACAGGAATGCAGCCCGCCAACTCCCTCTCTTGCTCAAGCTTGCACGCGGAATGGAATGGAGGATGATCGCAGCTGGTTGAGGTTAAAGAAAGGAATGGAAGCTCTAGGCAGTGAGGAAGAGGATGATAAAACTCACGCGGTTATCACTCACACTCACTCGCGAACAGTTTAAGAAAGCAACTTGCGCAACTTCCTCCCTTGCTCAAGCTTCTGATCAGACAGGAAAATAGGAAGCTCGGCTCTTCGCTCTCGGTCGATAATAACAAGGCAAAGAGAGAATGTTGTTGTGGTTTGAGGTGTGATAGTGGAGTGGAGATGGGTGCTGAAATGAAGATGAATCGCGGATGGAGGAGGTTGAGTGTTTGAGAGGAGAAAAGAAATGTGATCCGGCAGAAATGGAATTGTTATTTTAAAAGGTTGGCCAATGGATCCTTAGTGGTTGCATGGTAATTTCCGAGGTGGTGGAGGCTATTTTAATCTTTTCACGTTTCCTCCGAATTTCCACTTAAGTCCTTATTCTTAATCTAATTCCAAAATTTATCCCAAATGCAGTTTGAATGCCTAATGATATACTATTCTTGCAAAAGTTTACTTATCGAAATTTTTACGTCCTAAGTATACTTAGTATACTTGTATCGCTTGTATATAAAATTTATCGACTTCGTCCTAGTACTAAGGTTCCTATTAGCACTTAACCTTATTAGCAATTAAAACTAACTATCGGAATTCAAAGAATTTATTTTAAGGCAATAAAATTAATCTAACTAAAGAAATATTAATTTAGCATAACAAAACCAAGTAATTTAATATTTTAGCACAATTATATTATCTTTCGCATAAAAATTGTTTTTACGCCTTTATTTAAAACAAGTGAAAGTAATGCTAGAATTTATTAAAGAATTAAAATTTGCAAATGAAGTATGCATTGATATTTATATATATTTCGAGGTTCTCACAGGCGCGACAGCTCCGAGAATTGGTAAGTTTCTTGAAATTGGCTCTAAACATGCTTGTGGGTTTTTCTTTGATGTGAAAATGCACTGATCAGAATAAGCTGCTGTCTTGATGAACATAGAAGTTAGCTTGCATTTCCTTAGCTTTTAGTGCTTCCCAAACTAGTTCATCATTGTTTGAAGAATGCCGTGTCTGTACATCATTGTTGAGTTTGTGACGCCCCCACTTCTCCCTAAGACGAACCAAAGGGTATCCGCGGGACGCCTGCCCAACTCTTGTCAGGACTCGGTACAATCCACAATTTAAAACTCGGAATACTTCAAATAACTTCAATACATAATTAAAGTACTCCAAAATATTTCACACTTACAATTATTCAGCTTTCAAGCTTAAGTACAATCCAACGGAAAATGTACTATAACCATCCGCTATAATACAACTTAAAATTTCAAAAGAAAGCTATCTAGTACTATTCACGAGCACTCTTGGTCTCGAACCCTGTTAAAGAGAACAAAAACGTGGGATGAGCTACACAGCCCAGTGAGGTTCCAAGACACTCTATCAGTTCTAATAAATCAAGTAATTGAGCATACCACATGTATAGTTCGGGGTTGCACGTTGGCTCATGAACATGAGACAATTATCATTATACGAGTACTTTGACCATATCACAGGTATGACACATTAACATGAGACAATTATCATGGTACAAGTAATTTGAGCATGTCACAGGTATGAGTCAAGATTTGCACGTTGGCACATTTGCATGAAATAGTTATCTCTGTGCAAAATAAACACACATTGAAGAATACGGTGTTCCAGTGGAACCATGTCGGTCATCTGCACCTTATAACTTTCAGATCCCCTCGGTTTGTCTGGCCATCACCTTATCTCTCCAGTGGTAGTAATCGAGTATACCGAAACGGTGGCCCATGGTTTCAACCTACCCGACCGAGCCCAGTCCTGGCTCGAGTAGGTTAGTAACCAAGGGCAGGGCCCAGTTCAGCTTAGAGCTTACAACATGCACAAGTAATCAAGTAAACCGATGAACGGTAAAAATTTATCATTTTAGTAGGTCGAATGAGATAAAGTACACACTCGCCTTAAAATGGTGGACAATTTCATATCAACATATAATTTACGGTAATCAAGTAATCAAGTAGTCAAATAATCACGTAAGTAGGTAATCAAGTAAACGGTAAGTAATTACGGTTAACGGTTAACGGTAAGTAGTCACAGTTAATTGATAGACATATTAAATAAATATGCCCTTCAAGAATTTCATGTCGAGTAATTCAAGTAGTCACGTAAATATGCTCTTCAAGCATTCCATATCGAGTAGTTCAAGTAGTCACGTAAATATGCTCTTCAAGCATTTCATATCGAGTAGTTCAAGTAATCATGTAAATATGCTCTTCAAACATTTCATATCTAGTAATTCAAGTATACCTTACTTAGATATGCATGAGTGTGGTAAATACTTAACATGTAGCACTTAACACTTAATGACTATGGGATAAGCATGTCCATAGACTTATTCAAATTACGTACTCCTATATGGAACACTCACCTATTCAAAACAAGTGAGTAAGTACTCAAATAAGTGTTTAGGCGTCCACTTCGAGTTCCTCTTGAAGGTCTCCTTGAGCGCCTGAGCAAATAACCATCAATTATTATACACTATCACTTAGAACCCCTACTTATCAAAGAAGGTTGTACTAGTGTACAATCTAAGGAGAATTCATGAATTGAGCCTTAATTATTTATAATCGAGGCTCGGAAGTGGGTTTCAAAAACACAAGAGAAATCTGATTTTCGCCTTTGAAATCAAGGGTAAAACGGTCTAGCAATATCGGAGGAAAATGGAGGGTTCGAAACCCTCAATTTCCTTTAAGTTTGAAAATTTCAGATTCGGCAAGCAAACTTTGAAAAATCAGATCTCACTCTCTATGTGTCCAAAATTGGAAAAATTGGTACCGTTGGAAACTACTTCCAAAACACTAAAAGTTCTTAGAAGACACTTTTCCATGATTCCAAATGGAAGACATTCAAAATTTGGCTCAAAGTTGCTGTTTTGTAGTCTTAAGACAGTTTTGGGGTTGGTTTTTGGTCAACTTTGGAAATTCGATAAAATTCACAGAATTTGAACTAGTCTCTCAAATTTGAAACTCAATTAGAGTTGCAATCAAAGTTTAAAACAAAACAAGTGGAACAAGAATTGAAATTTTGAGCGCCAAGATATAGCAGCTCAAATGTGGCAAAAAATTCCTCATTGATCAAGAATTTCCAGATTCGAAACATGAAATTTGGGACTTCAGTTGGACATTGAAATAGACTCGGAATAGAACAAAACTTGGTAGTATTATTCTACCATATAAGGGCTATTCCTCTGTCAAATTTCATAGAAAAATTCACTCGGCAAGTTGGTTAACAAAACCATAAAAGTTCCAAGAATTTCCAAGGCAAATCTGCCTTGTAATTCAATTTTTCTTTCCTCAAACCTTTGGCCAATAAAAATGCCTAAAACATGTATCATTTGTGATAACCAGGTCTAATAAGAATCCAAGATACATTTGGTAGGTGATTAACACCAAAAATTTCAGAACAACAAGTCCCAACCAAGGTTTAGGCCTTTACTAGCCAAAAAGAGGGTTTTTACTCACTGCATCAGTTTCGAAATATGGCCACAACTCACTCAATTCAACTTGTAATTGAGCGTGGTTGGTGGCGTTGAAAACTAGATTCATAAAGCTACAATTTCTATGCAGAAATCATTTTCAAAATCTGTCCACAACTAGCTCATATTTGAGCATCAATTGCTGCTCAAAACAGAGCTTCCAGTGAACTAGCGAAACAGGGCAGCCAAGTTCAAATGGTTGGTACGGTTCACTCGGGTGGAATCAAGATATCCATTTTATACTGTTGGAAATCTGGGAATGTCTATTTTCCAGTGCCACAAACGGCACTCGATTTCAATATCGGAGTAAAAAGTTATGGCCAAAAAAAAAACACTGCCTGGGTAATCCGGGAACAATTTCCAGTTTTGAAGCCTTTTCGAAAATTCAACTTTTGGCCAACCAAATCAAGTAATTTTTGATGGAAACTTTCTACACAACCTATACAACATATATACATTATAAAAAAGTCAATTGAACCACTGAAAAGTGCTCAAAAGCACACGAAAATGACAGGGGCAGTTTCGGAATATTTTTGCTCATCACCTCCTTTGAGTTTCCTTTCACCAATACAACTTATTTCCACTAATTTAAGCACTAAACCAACATTAATAATATCAAAACTCATGAAATCAGTCCTCAAGTCATTGTGGGAGTTCATAGAGCCCACACACCAAAATCCAACAATCTAAAGGTACCCACATGAAATTATGAACTTATAAGTGCTAGATAACTTCCATAAACAAAGGTTTAAGAGGTTGATCGTTGTTTACCTCCTTGGATGATTTGAGCAGAAAATTTCGGTCACTCTAAGCCCAAGAAAAACCGTGAAATGAAGCTCTCCTCCAAGCTCAAGTGAATCTTCAAGTTGTTTGCTAGTTGTAGTTAAATTTTGGAGTGATTTGGGTGAGAAATGAGGGAGTTGTTGAAGAAGAATTTTGGTTGTCTTCTTCCTTCGAGTGATGCACGGCTGGTAGAGAAGAAAGGAAAGGTTGTTGCAGCTGCAAAAGCTTGTTGAGGAAGCTTAAGATTGTGTGGCTAAGAATACTCTAAAAGTCAACCAAGACTAGTGCGCGTACGCACGCGTTTTGCGCTCGTTTCCCCTCGGGTTTGTTTCACTTGTGCACTAAATCTCTAATGCACTTCCTTAAACCTTATAATTATTCACTCTTAATAGTCTAGAAATAAAAGTCTTAAGTCCCTCAATTAAACCGCGCGTGTGAAAACGCGTATTTCTGATTTGTGCGCGATAAAGTGGAATTTCCACGAAATTCTTATAACGATTGTAATACTAACTAATACTAGAGTACTTAAACCTAAAAATACCTATTTTAAGACTAATGCATAAGTCTCCAATTTTCCAAGCTTATTGTATCTTCAAATCGATCACTGTCTCCAAACGCGCATTCACTATTCTCACTAAACGAGATTCCAAAATTAATTTCCATAACAAGTCATTTTAAAAATACATGTAAGTTATAGTTCCATGTAATTGGGTCTAAAAAGGTTACAAAATAATATTCGGGGTAAACGGGCATTTAAATATTTAACTAAGCTCGTAACAGGAGTTTAAAATAAATAAATTTTACGAGTCCTCACGACTTTTCTTAATCTACTATTGATCATTCTTATTTTTCCAAAATTAATACACTCTCAATTCAAATATAGTTTCGAAAAACGTGTACTCGTTGTTCCAAACTAAACGAGTTTTCGAAAAGTAACTTTTCTAACAAAACGCTTTAAAAACATAAAAGAGGCATTTTTTCATATAAATGGATTTTAAATAGTCGAACTAAATAATTAATTAAGCCTGTAAAATAAAATAAAATAGGGAAATTTTTGGGTCCTCACAGAGTTGATAGAATTTCTGTGTAAAAAGAGAAGTCTATCCATGCATTATCGGTGTAAACCAAGAGACCAAAGAAAAGAGTAAACAAAAGAAAACTCAAAACAAATATATGCCAACGAGTCAACCAATTTGCCATTGATACTCACTCTTTCTCTGGCACTAAGTTTGTCTATTAAAGTACTCAACTCCTTCTCTTTTTCCTCTAGTTGCCTCCTTAAATACTCAGCTTTCTGTCGCCAAATAACCTGAGGTTAATATTCATGTTCTGTTTGAATAAACCACATCACAGTATGGAATTTCTATTCTGCAGATATATGTTAAATACGTAACTAAAAAATTGCATATCTTTATCAATATTGTAAATAAACACATCAAAAAAAAATTCACCTCCTTCTTCACAGCTAAGCTTTCCACCCTAACTTCTCTTGGACTTCAAACGAGCTAGCCTGTGCTCCATATATCAAAGCCTTAGCATCGGCCAACTTAGTCTTAGAAGTAAGCTTGACCTGTTCACACTTTACACGTGTTTCAAAGTTTGATTCACGCAGCTTAGGATTTAATATTGCAGAATTAGTGACTATTCATGTTGCTGGGTAATTTATAGCAAATTGGCTGAATGGTATTTTGTCATGCTGCCAAAAAATTCATGCTTTAATGAACCTGTGACATGTCCATGAAGGATAAACTAGAAGACTAGTTCCATTGTTTTGACATGAAAATCGCAGATTAACCATAACTCTATGAAAGAAATAGATGTACATTACTTGATTGTAGGCTTTTAACTTTTCTGTCAGTGGAAATTGAGTTGACATCCGAAACTGAGTTGATGACTACTCTTCTTTGACTTATGAAAAATTCTTTGGGGGTCTTGTATATTTCTTAATTACGACTTTAGGGAGGCATATCATATTTCCTTAGAAACTATGTATATCCTTCGTTATTCCTAGCATTGTATTTCGGCATAGAGTTATTAGATTATGGGATTCATAAGCTGAATTTTTTTTAAGGCATGTCTATTAGTCCTCCCGAGGTTTTTTCAACACCACATGTGTCTAGAACCTATTCATCCACACCAGTCATGATTGACAGTCCAATATTTGTAAGCTGTGACACCTGTGATCCCACACAAGAGGATGGTGAGACACAACAAGGGGGAATGGAAGACACCAATAGAAAGCAAAGAGATGCAGCTGAAGATGATAGTAAATTTCGAGTACCTAAAAGGAATAAAGCATCTGAGGCATGGGAAGATTTCGACAATTAGGAAGAAAATGGCATATATTATGCCATTTGTAAACATTGTAGCAAGAAACTAAATCGGGGAAAAACTAAACAAACCAGCAGCATGTGGAGGCATCGAGAAAACTGTTACGTTAGAAAAGCTAAGCTTAGAAAGGCCGAGCAGCAAACAAAGATAAACTTTCAGCAGGTGGATGAGCGTTTTCCAACTGTACCACCATTGCACACGGGCAAATTCGATATGGAAGCAATGAGAGAGGCTTCTGCACATTGGATTTTGATGCACGGGCATCCTTTCACAATTTTGGAGGAAGAGGGTTTCAACATAATGATGAAACTTGGGTGGCCGGAGTGGCAGAAGATCTCACGCATGACAGCTAAAAAAGATTGTACACAGGTGTATGAGATAGAGAAAAAGAAGTTGAAGAATTTGCTAAGGCATGTACAGAAGTGAGCTTGACCACCGATATGTGGAAATCAAAGAATCAAAAAATTGAATACATGGTGGTGACTGGGCATTGGATTGATGGAAATTGGAAGCTTCAGAAGAGGGTGTTAAATTTTGTTCATATTCGACCATCACGTCGAGGAGTTGAGATTTCAGATGCAATTTTCAAGTGTGCAAAGGAATGGGGAATTGAGGGAAAAATTCACACTATTTCCATAGACAATGCCTCAAACAATGATGTGGTCGTGAGATTGTTGAAAGATGATTTCGGTAGATGCAAGAAGCTATTGGGTGGAGGAAAATTATTTCATGTTCGTTGTTGCGCCCATGTCTTGAACCTTATGTGTGATACCCCGACTTCTTTAAACCCTAAATTCTAATCAAAAGAAAAAAAAATCTTAGTTTACTTGTGACTAACCGGTTTTCTTAAATCTCCTATATTTTAATCGAAACCCTAATTGTAACCAATGGAATTGTAAAATTCCTCACATTTTGCTTAAAATTCCTTTTATGTGGCATTTATTCCTTTCTAATAGCTTTACTACTCATTTACATCCCCAATGTTTAGAATAAAGAATAGAATTAAGAGTTCTCCCTTTTGCATTCATCGTTAGGGTAAACTAAGATTTTTACGGCTAACCGTAGTGTGACTATCCGGTACCGAGGGTGGATCAAATTTGGTGATTAAGAGTGAGTTTTAAATGATATTAAGTGTGTGATTAGAAGTGATAATAATAAGTTAGTGAATTATAAGTTAAAACCCTATTATACGCGATTTAGGGAAAAACGGCTCAAACCGACAGGTGTCACTCACTACCGATTGAACACACCACTTAAACACTACTTTATTATCTTAATCTCCTTTCTTTTATATCAGCAAAAATCACCCCAAAATATCCCTCATGGCAGCCGAAATTATTGACTCAAAAAGGAGAGAAAAGAAAAAATTTTTGGATTAACCAAAGTGTGACACTTGTTGGTTACTTAGAGACCTTTGACCAAGCCAATTTTCTTTGCTTCTTATCTTCACTTTGGCTCCATGTCTTCACCATTTTTCCTTGGTTTGGCCGAGAGCAAGAGAGGGAGAAAGAGTGAAGAAAGCTTTCCATTTCAACCTTGAATCAAGCCTTGTGAGTGAAAACAAGAACAACTAAACCGATTAACTTGTAAATTGGAAGCTTGGGAAGCTTAGAGAACTAAAAATTTCAAGGGGAAGTAAAGGAGAACACTAGCAAGCTCTGGTTTTAAGGTAAAATGGCTGAGCACTCTTTTCTTTTTTTCCTTAATCATGTTGGAGTTGTTTAGTAACTTGTATTTGTGATTGTGATGCTTAAATCAAGGGAATTTGGATGATTGGGGTGATGCATTTGAGTTAGGGTTTGAATGATTCCCTTCTCATACTTGTTGTACGGATGGTATATGATGTATATAAGCTTGTATATGAGGTGGTAGTGATGGTTTTAAACTAGAAATGGGCATTATATCTTGATTGTAGCAAATTTCCAGAATTTAATTTCTTGCATACCCTGTTCTGCCCGGTTCTAGTTCACCATGATAGAGGCCAAATTAGGCTTGTCACAAAACATAAAAGTTGTAGGTAATGATGTTTTATAGTTTCCTACAAAATTTCAACTCAATCGGAGTACTGTAACTTGTGAAAAGACAAAAATACCCCTGACTGCCATAGGTAGAGTTCCGTGGACAGTTTTAACATTTCACCAATCTGATCAAGTTTGTTCACCCTGATCCGTACTGATATAGCATTTTACCAAAACATGAAAGTTTTATTGTTATGTTTTACCTTTCCAACGCCACTGAAAACACCTCAATCGGACTTCGGTAGCCTGAGTTATTGTCATTTACGTATAGTGCGGTTAGCTAGCCCGAATGTGAGATTCTGGTTCTGTAATTTGACATTTTTGACCTAGCTACACTATGAACTGGACTAAGTAGTCTTCATCAAAGTTGTAACCCTTTATCTTAACTTCGAAACGGTATAAATTTCATCCCAATCCGATAAGTGTAGCCTCGGTTGTGTCCGTTACGCAAAACAACGTCAAATCTGTCTTTTGTTTCTTAACTCAAACTTCATTTCCGGACATTTTCCTAGCTTGATTTTGTACTTGTATGACATTGAGTCTATTGAACAGCTATTGAAATGAGATGATTTTGTGTGTGATTTTGGGACTGATTAAGAAAAAGAATGAAGCCATAAATAGCTGGAAAATAGGTAAATACAAAGGGCGTGCTGCCCAAATTTGCACTCGAGGAATAGGTAAGGATTTGAGGATGAATACCACTTGAACCATCTAGGATATTTACGTCTTCTCTTATCAAGGTATATGAGTTAGAATTCGGCCGAAACTTGTACCCTTGGAAAAATGAAAGTTATGACTAATAGAAATACGTTTTCTCAATTTCTTCGACTCAACTGGTATTTCAAAGTATAATTGATTCAAAGTTTCAAAGTTTTAAGAGCGAGCATGACCTTTTCAGAATTTGATCAGTATCTTGAATACTACTTAAACGAATTGCATTTACTTGATTTTATTGAAGCGAAACTCCTATGTTTCGAACTCTAGAGAGTTTTACATTCGCAAATGATATTTTATCGCAGATTTGGACTCCAACCAAGGAGTTGGACCTGAACGTGACTTTTGAGAGGCACTAGACCTTTGGTGAGTGTTTCCAAATACCTGGTTGAACTGGACACTTGTTCACAATACTTGATCAATGTAAATAAATGATATGAGATTTGTTGATCGGGCAAGAGTGTACTTTATCGCACTTACCCTAACATGATATATATTTGTTTATTGTTGCAATTAACTTGATATATTTGTACTTGATTTGTAAGTGTGGAGCGGCAGTATGTACCACACTCAATCCGAGTGGGAGGTGCCTCTCATTCCCGTCTCCATACTTTTATTTTAATTCCGTCGATTGGAGATGTTATCTCATCGACTTCTTGGGGACCCAAACCCCACTGGCGAGTTAATCGAGTCGAACCGGCAAGGATTTGGTCGATTAGATAACGAACCATGGGTAGTTAGTGATGTCGAGTGGAGTGTTATCTTCTCGACTAATCGGTATACTCGAGTATTACCACCAGTGTTTATTGAGGATTTTGGGCCCAGAAGGGGGTGTGAATCGTGGACGGAGAGTAGTTTAAGTGGTGTTCTACTGGATTGGTTACTTACTTGAAAGTTGACGGAGTGTCAACTATTACTTGATCAAGCTCTGGTGATGCAATGGAAATTTGGCTCCTGAGAGCCATCCGTATCCTTATACTTTGGAATGATTATTGCTTATTAGATTATTGTTTCTTCTGAAAAACTTTTACACTCGCTCACTTTGAGATTTGCTACTTGAAGTATTATTGTTCACTTTTATGAACTTTTGATGCTCATTAATTTGCTATGTTGATATTCGTACTTTTAAAAATAGTCAATTTGTTATTTGGAACCTCACTGGATTTTTAGCTCATTCCACGCCATTTATTTTCCTTACAGGGGTACGAGCGAGGCGTAAGACGTGTACAGACTAGCGTAGTCTAGTTGTTTTGAATTTTGAATTTGTAATCACGCTAGTACCCGACGAGGGTTGATTGTACTCGAAATGTAAACACTTTGAAGTTTTTTGGCGTGTAGAAGCTTTGTATCTGGATTTGAGCATCAATGTATATATTAATTTGAAGTGGATGTGTTATTCATTTTCTATAGATATATATTATTTTTTTCTTGAGCTATGAGTGAGTGAGTCCTGGCGAGAGTTGGGCAGGCGGTCCGCCGAACCCTTTAGTTCGCCTTAGGGGAAAGTGGGGCCGTCACATTATGGTTCAAGATGGCTTGAAGGAGATAGTTGATATTTGTGAAAATATTCGAAATAGTGTGGATTTTGTGAACAAGTCTGATGGTAGGGCATTGCTATTTGCAAAAATTGCTCAACACCAGCAAATTCCTGGGAAAAAATTGCTCCATGATTGTAGGACGAGATGGAATTCAACATATGAAATGTTGAGTTGTGCTATAAAATATAAAGAGGTTTTTCCTCGTTTTCAAGTTCGAGAGCCCTTTTATAAGTCTTGTCCATCTTTAGAGGATTGGGAGAAAGTTGAGAAAGTTTGCACCATTTTAGAGAAGTTCTACACAGCCACGCACATAATTTCGGGGAGTGAGTATCCAACTAGCAATCTATTCCTCCCTGAGATTCTAAAGGTAAAGAAACTCTTGGATGCACGAGTGGATGATGAAGATGATTTTGTCCGGGGTATGATTACAAGAATGAAGCTCAAGTTTGACAAATACTGGAAATAGTGCAATTTATTGATGTCCATTGCAGCTATCTTGGATCCCAGACAGAAAATGCGAGCAATAGAGTTCACCTTCCCTAAGATGTATTCCACATATGAAGCTCAAGAGAATATCACATATGTTCGAAAAGCCATCTTTGAGTTTTATGACGAGTACGTTGCTATGGCTACAAGTGGAAGTGCAGGGACAGGTTGTTCATTAAATCTTGCATCCGAAATAGCATGTCTACCTCGAGCAAGTGCTGACTATTGGGATGATTTGGATGAGTATTGTGGTGAACTCAAATCCGATGAACCCCACAAGAGCGAGTTGGTGGATTACCTAGACAAGCCTTGCCAACCTACTGGACAAAATCCAAAGGATTTCAACTATTTAGATTGGTGGAAAATCAACCGATCAGCATACCCGGTACTCTCTCAGCTAGCGGCTGATGTATTGGCCATTCCTATCACTACTGTCGCATCTGAGGCCACCTCTAGTGCTGGAACTAGGGTGATTGATTCATACCGTGCTTCACTTGCTCCAGAGACAGTCCAGACGTTAATGTGTGCGGGCGATTGGTGTAGAAATTTACACGGGGTCAAAAAGAAATTGAAAGTAAGTTATATCTATATAAGTTTGTTATTGCAGAGATAAATTAGTATTTATTAGTTTGTTTGTTGGTTTTAAAGTATTATATTTATATGCATTTCCACCACCTAAATGCAGCCACAGAAAGCTCTCAAAGAATATGAGCTGCCCAATGTTTGAAGTTGCATAAGGAGCAAATAACTTGTTGGAAATCAGGTCCACCTTTTTTGTGAATTCTCATTTTCTTATTCTTAATTTTCTTTAAGTTGTGTTCAAATTTTAAATTTAAATTGCACATAAGTTGGTTGATTTGTCATTTGTGTATGCTAGGTGTAGTAGATTGTACACCGAAGTTTGAAGATGCATAAGGAGCAAACAAGCTGTTGGATTTACCATATTACAAACAGGAGCTTCTAAATGCTGATTAGACTCCAGAAAATTTCCCTAAATTTTTCCTTTCAATTGGCTGCACTCTTTTTTCTATTTTCGTGAAATTCTGATGAGGTTGAGAACAGGTTGTTGCTTGTGTATATTGCTGAAATGTTAATGTGGATCATGGCCACTTAGTTTCTGCATGCGTATGGTTTTTCTTTAATCTGCCTGCCCTTTTGTTTCTCATTGCTTTCTCTTTTGCGGAATTTCTAAATTTTGGAAGCTAGAATTCTTGAATCTTGATCATGGCCATACTTGGTTTTTGGTTATTGGTTGGAATCTTGATCATGGCCGTGAGGTGATTGGAAGTAGTCTAAGGGTACAGGAAAAACATATATTCTTAGAAGGAGCTGCTCTTTGAGAAAGCTAGTCCAGCCGCTATGCACTTAGTGGACAGGAGCCATGGGATGGATATCCGTCATTCCTTGGTTGCAGACCACTTCCTCGGGTGGAGTTTATCTCTTGCCTTTTTTGCTTTTAATTGATAGATTCAATGTTTTTCACTTGTTCCATTGATGGTCTTGACAAGGATTCATAGCATTGACGTTTTTCACTTGTTCCATTGATGGTCTTGACAAGGATTATTAGGAATTGTGCAAGAACCAGGATCAATTCGAGCTCATTCGAGCTCGAGTACTCAACTTGATATTGAGCTCAAATGATACTCGAGCTCGATCGAGTCAAGTTTGAGTATGCTTATGATACTATCGAGTCGATTTCAATCTTTATTTCTCGAGCTCGAGCTCTGGTGGTCTGTGTCAAGCTCGAGCTCGAGTACGTCACTACTCGAGCTCGACTTGGCTCGATTTCACCTCTAGCTGTGGTTTCTCCCTCCGTTTATTTGCTAGTCCAACGCTAGTAAGGATTTTTAGAAATGGGCTAGTTTAGTGCTAGACCTTTAAATCGTTCATGCGTTAGATTTATTTTTGTGTGATATTCATTACATTTTCATGCATATTTTTATTTTTAGAATCTTTTCTTATTTGTATGATATTGTCTATTAGATTATCCCCTATCCTCTATATGTGTTAATCATATCATTTAGAATTGCATCTCATTTAAGAAATTGCAAAATAAGTTAGTTCATTTGTTTGTCTAGATTAGGAAAATTATTCTTTGAATATGAAAAATGGGTGATTATAACTTTTTAGTTTAAATACCCATTAATCCCTGTATAAGAAAATTATGTCATGAGTTTTTACCTCCCATACCCATTATGTTGCATTTCCTTTTCCTTTGATCACTTTTACCTATGTGTGTAATTTAATTTTCTTTTCTTTTCTTTTAATTTCATCATCTGCATACTCGTGATACTTTTAAGGAATTATTTTGGCCTTTGGAATTAATGCGATTGGTATCAATTAAACCCTTGAATGAACATTTTGTCCCTTTCAATATTTTCTAAATTTAGATTTGCATCCATGTAGGAAACATCCAAACGTGATAAAATTAAGGGATAGATTTAGGAAAATTTTTTATCAAACCTCGCAACTAGTTTAGACTAGATTGAAAGGGTACCTTAGATTTGAATTAATCGAATCTTTGTCTTCCCTTTTTTCAACCGTGACTCTCGAACCCATTTGCTCTTGTTTTTCAAAGACCCAGAATTGTCGAAAAGGGTTTTATTTTATTTTGTTTTTGTCAAAAATATTTTTGGGAGACTTGGTACACCTAAACTCAATATCAAGTGGCGACTCCTATATTTCTTAAACTAAATTTTGGACCCAAACTGTCGCATTCTTTAAAGTCTCATTCTAGGCCCTTTTTCACTTATTTTTTAAAATCACATCTTTTATAAATACTTTTTTTCATCGCAAAAAATGGGGCGCGAAAATTTATTTATATGCATTAAAATTGGCACCAATAACCGCAAATACACATCTCCATATTATGAAGAATTAACTAAATATTCAACAATACCCAATATTATAACATGAGAGACATGTCATTAAAATTGTCAAAAATTGTCAAAATCACCAATTTATTAAAATAGGTAACAAATATGTCCCAATTAATGAAATTAGCAATAATCAAGTGAATAGCAATCATTAATTTGCAACAATAATCCACATTTAGCTATAAACATGATTAAGCAAAAATTATCCCCAAAAATCACAAAATTCATCAAAATTACTCTCTATACACAATGTACATGCTAAAACATCATCAACTAACCATTTTTAATCATAAACATCCATCAAAAAGGGCTCAATAACAATCCAAACTAATTTTCTAATTTCTTTTAAATATAGCAACTTTAAAATTTAAACAACTAATAATCCATCAATTTGCTACATTTGAACATGTAAACATATTTAAACAACCTTAATAAGCATATTGGAGGCTAAAAACTTCAATAAATGTCATCAAAAATTTGAAATTAAAAGATATAAAAAAACTCAGGAAATTGAAAAATATCAACTTCAAAAATACAAAGATTTGATGAAATACTTACCTCAATCACATAGAAAGATGTTTGGTTATGCTAATGAAGCAAAAATCCCTATGAAACATCCTCTAATTGACCCCCAATTGTTTGGATAAAAGTTGAAAAACCCTAGCCTTCAATCTCCTTAAAACCGATTTTTGAGGTGTTTTTGTTGGATTTTAATCGGTTAAAAAGGGTCTATGAAGGTTAAATGATGTTGGATTGATGTTTTCTAGTAAAAAAAATGGAGTGAAATTGGTGATTTGTAAATGTGTGTGGGAAAGAAAGAAAACGCGGCTTGAGGAAGAAAAAGAAGAGAAGAACAATGGTCGTGTTTTCTTTGTTTTGAAAGAGGAGGTTCAAAAACGCGGGAGTGGCCGCTTTTCATGGGTCGCGTTTTCAATAGGGACTTTGCAGAACCGAAAATGCGAGGACAAAAACTGTGGCACTAGGTCACGTTTTCTTGCCCGCGTTTTCTATTTTTGAGCCAGACTTAAAACGCAGGGCAAAACGCGGCCTTCCTCGCATTTTAGCCCACATTTTGCATGAAGTTGTTGAATAATAACTAAAATGCAGCCCTAAAACGCGAGTGCTGGTCGTGTTTTAAAAGGTGTGTTTTGTGTTTTGAACTTTTTGTGCAGAAATTTCTGCAATTTTCTAAAAATTGCGCACTTGACCCCAATTTTCCAAAACACATCCTAGATCATTTCTTTATCAAAATAAACAATTCACGCACTTGTAAAATGATCTAAACATGCATTCTAAACCTCTTTAACGTATCAAAAACCACAATTACACAATTTGAGGTGTTGAGATCATTGATCAAACTTCGCTGTTTTCACTTCATTTGGCCACCTTTGCTTCTATTTCCCAATCCTACAAATGAAAAACAGCAAAATAATTTAAACACATAATTTAAACATAAAATTACACTAAAATAACATAAATTTAAACAAACATTGGGTTGCCTCCCAACAAGTGCTTTTGTTTATAGTCGTTAGCTCGACTATTTTGTCTCATTTTTCAAGGAAGATTTGTCAACGAATAATCCACCATTTTAGGTCGTGGTGGATCATTAAAAGATGGTTTAATAGAAAAAGCCACATGTTCTAATGATGTAGAGATGGAAGTGACTTACCTATCTGAAGTGTTTCATAGATATTATCTTGAATATGCACCACTTGAGAATTCATCAAAGGAACGTCCACATTGCTTTCTTGGGGAATAATACCTTTAAAACTTATATTCTCAATACATTCCTCAAGAGAGGTAAAAAATGAGTCATTAAGGCTCAAATCTTGAGGTTCAAGGATGAGTCATTACTATCATGTGTAATGGACTTTTTTCATTGAAACACAAATTAGATTTATCATTTTGATCAAAACATAATCCATTTTCACATACAACATTCCCACCATTCATGCTAGGGTCATTTTGCATTTCATTAGAAGAAATAACTTCACAAAACTCATGCAATTGTTTTTGTATTCTACAAAAGTGAGAAGCCAATTCATCTAACCTTTCTTCAATCCTAGCAAAACGGTCGGAAATTGCATTAGCTAGCTTTTCTATAGCTAAATCCCAAGATGATTTGGAATCCTTAGTTAACCTTTTTATTGTCAATTCCCAAGATGGTTTTGATTCATATTGGACACATTCGGATTGGTAATCATAAAAACATGGAGAATCACTATTAGTACATCGATTATCCCAACCATAAGTAGAAGAATTATCCCAATTAGCACCATATTGATCAAAACAAAGATTGTAATGCCCTAATTCATCATAATAATCCACATTTTGTACTTGCAGACATATATTAGTAGCATGATAACCTCAACACAAATCACAAATCATATGATAAGAATTAAAAGCATTAACATTCCTCTTTCATTCAATCTCATGCATAATGGTGTCCAATTGAACTTGTAACGTTATAATATCAAGTTTAGCCTTTAAGCAACTTAAACCATCTTCAAATGACATACTTTTGGTAATTTGATGGTTACTTTTATCCATGGAGTTTTACACGTAATAACCATCCATTGCCGAACTTCCTTCTCTCATGTATTGTCCTCCATATTGACCTATCCACCCCATCACCTAAATTTGCTTTTAAGCAATCTCAAAAGCAAGATTAGTCAAGAAGGATAGTTTAAAAGATGCAAAATAAAATAGAAAATAAAACATGACTCAACAAAACACTAAAAAAGACATATAATACATAAGACACACCAAAAACAAAAAAAATAAGAACATTTGTCTAAATTAATAAAGTTGTTCTTAGCATCGATATTGACAAATCTTTCCCGGCAACGGCGCCAAAAACTTGATGAGCGTGGGTATACATATAACAATTAGCTCATTCCACAGTCAACTTTTACATTTATAAATCCTAAATACCCCACACATGATTTTTGCAAGTATACAAGTCGAGAGTGAGTATAGGGTATTAAGGGTCGAACCCACAGGGAAGATTTTCAATTACCGGTGATTTTTGAACTCCTTTATTATTTAGACTATCACAAATGCAAGAAATTAACTCTACACTATAAACATGAAGTAAAAGTAATAAAAATAACACTAGAAAGCTCGTAGAGGTATGGAATTCCTTACTACTCTTGCAAACGAAATTACTAGTTAAGTGAATGTTATTATCTTGGCTAGTCATGGCGTAATTTCCTAATGTATATGAAACCTACTCTCGTAATGAATGAACTGTACTTGTAATTAAGTCATACCTACTCTCGTAGTTATGAAATTAACTAGAAACTCATTTCTTCTATGAAATTACATGAAACAAGTCATGAAAACCATAAAGGTGCTCCTCTACTCTCGTGAGTGAACTCCCTAGATTTATCACTTCCTTGAACTAGTGTTAAATTCTAATTCTCATTGCAAACTTAACACCTTTAGATTATCATAATTAATGGGCGGTTAATCATGATTAGAAAAGCAAAAGTGATAAATAGCTTGCTCAAAATAATATCACCAAATAATGAAGTAAACATCACTAACAAGATATAGAAAGTTCATCCATAACTTTATGCATAAACTTTAACTACACATAAAAACAAACACCAAACTTGTATTATAGTTAAACATGAAATCAAATACAAAAGAGAAAGTGATAGGAGAGAAGTCACCCTTGTCACATGAGCTTTAACCCTCCATCTTTGCTCTTCAAATCTTCATCCAATTCTAACTACAAATACAAGATGGAAAACTAGTCTAACTATACTATACTAATGAACTAAGAAAAACTAGAGAAGACTATATTTTTGGTGAGTTTCCCTAACCTTCCAAAGTTGTTAAAATGTCCTCCAAGGCCTATATTTATAGAGGAATTCAAGAGCCAAAAGAGTTGTTTCTAATTGTCATTTTTTGACTCTTGAAACTCTCAAAAATTTCTTCTCAAAGTTTCCATGCTCATCTGATCATTTCCAGCGGGAATCTTTGTACAAAAAGTGGTAAAAAAGGTTGTGTGAAAAGAGCACAAGTTACAGAGCAAGTTGCAGCCAAAATCCACTAAAATGCGGGTAGAAAATGTGACCTATGCCCGCGTTTTGACCCCTCGTTTCTCTCTTTTGTAGGTTTACACTTTTCTAGGCAGAATTCATCCTTGCTCTATTTTTTGTCCAACTTCAACTGATATTTTCTCGATGTTAGAGGCTGAACTTGTGACGACCCCACCTCCCCATAGGGCGTACCCAAGGGTTTGGCGATTGCCTGCCCAGCTCTCACCAGAACACACTCACTAACGTTCTTGAAATAGCCTTTCAAGCCTCGAAATTAACATAAAAGTTCCATTTCCAAACCAATAATTCAAACTTAATTTACAATCCAAAAGTAAAACATAGGATTACATTTCTAAAGATTCCAAATACCTCTCATCTACAAAAGTACAAGTACAAGAGATTATATACACTAGTTCACAGCTACTTGCTCCAACCTCCACCCCTGTAAGGAAACCAAACTAATGGGATGAGCTAAAAGTTCAGTGAGGTTCCCAAACAAATAAACAAGCAGGTAAACACGGGAACATTTACACTTAGCACTTTGCACACTTGGCACAGTAATAAGCAATCATTTAAGAATCAATCATTCATTCATTGAAAGGATACGTGTTCACTTGGAGCCATTCATTCAAGTAGATCATTCATTCATTCGCCAACCATTTTCCTTATCCCTCCGACATTAGAAAACATTTGTAAGTGAAAACTCCTTCAATGTTCATGTCATTTATCTATTGATTTCACTGCATTGAATTCACTGGCCAGTTCTCCACCAGACTTCATGGTAATACTCGAGTATACCAAACATTGTCCTAGGATCACCAGCCACGTTACTGAGTCCGCTTCTGGCTCGAGTCGACTGGCAACGAAGAGCAAAGGCCCAGTTCAGTCAAAAGGCTTACATTCATGCACAAGTAGCATTCAATCATTGAAAATTCACTTTTGCTTGGGTCGAGTGCAATAAAGTATACACTCGCCCATCGAAAATTCACTTAGCAATCATTGGAAAGTATTTAACATTCCGAAAACATTCATAACATTTCACATAGTCATTTAAAGCACACACACACAAGGAACACTCACCAACGATTAGTGTTTAACAAAACCAATTTCAGGCCTAGCTCCTTGGCCGGATTCAAAATCTGTGATCAAATGTTGAATACAAAATACAATCAAGTAGGGTTTTCAAATATCCAACCCTCACTTGTGAATATCACAAGAAGATCATGTGAATAGAACTTGTATGCATAGACTTCATGAGCTTAGTAACCCTACGTAAAATACATGCACACTTGGTTTTGTTTTGGAAAGAAAATGATTGGAAATTTAAGTTTAAAGCGTGACATACGCGACTAAAAATCATGTTTTAAAATGGTCATTACTTTCACCTTGCAAAATATATAATTTTGGCAAAATTTCAGCTTACATATCACCTCCAAGGTTAACTCAAACATTCCTAAGCAAGTGAAGTCCGAATCGATTACAAATCACACATCCATGTTCACTTTCACTCTCTTATCCATCAAGAAATGAAATGGATAGCAATTCTGCTATTTTCCTTCAATTTTCCTCCAATTTTTCAAGCTAAGCTTCATGGCAAAACAACCCAAATCAACTCCACAACTCACAAGGAAAAAGGGTTCTTAGACTAGGCTACAAAACCAACTAATTTAGACTTATCTATAGCATATAAACATAATAAATCAGAAATGGAGTGCAAGTAATAATATATCCATGATCCAAGTATGAAATGGAGTGCAAGTAATCGAGAAATTTAGGTTTAACAACCAGAAAATGTTTCCAAGACCCTTCCAAGCTCTTGTCATTTCATAAGAAAAATTCCAGCTTTTGTAACGCTCTTTGAAAAGTCATAACTTAAGTTTCGTAAGTCCAAAAATCATAAATCTTATATCGTTAGAAATAGATTCAAAGCATTAAAATTTCCCAGAAGACATGTTTGTAAGATTCTGTCCACAATTCAGTCGAATTCCAGTCTCAAGTTGCTGCTTCATCAGGTAGAAAAATAGATCAGGTGTGGAAATTTAGTCAACTTTGAAAAATCACAGATATTCAAAGGAATTGAGAAACATTCTAAAATTTTCATGGTAGAAAGTACTCTGAATATAGTTTCAAACACAACAAACAGAACTCAATTTGGAGTTTTCGACGCCAAGATATAACAGATTTTTTAAGACTGCTCAAAGTCGCCTGCGGGAAAAATTTTCCGCAGCGCTCTCCCTTATTTTCCCTGATTTCCAGCCATTTTCAAGGCTTCATTCTCACCACAAGATAAACACAAATCAAGTTCACAAGGTATAGGATACATAGAGTACTTATTTTAGTCACAAAACTAGCTATAAATCAACATATACCTAAGTTGGAAAATTCTCTACCAAGGCTGGAATTTTGCAACTAAGGCTGGAAATTCTTATTTGGAAGCTAAAAGTCATATTAAAGCTAGTGCATCTCTTATCAAAGCTGAAAATTCATCTCAAAGCTAAAAATTGAACATTAAAGCTGAATATTAACCAAACCCTAGCAATAACTTCACCAAACCCAATATAAGTTGTTATCTAGGAACAAGTAAAAGAAATGTTATCTAGGAATTTTTACCTCACAACCCCAATATAAGTTGCAAAACAAGAGCTTTCTTCCTCAAGTGACTCCACCAAAAGCTTCCCTCCAAGCCTAACTTAAGATTAATCGGTGTAGATTTGGGTTGGTGTTTAAATCTCTCATGGATTGAGCAAGAAAGCAAGATGAAATTTGAAGGATTTTTCTCTCTTTTCTCTCCCTTAAGGTTAGGCCAAGACAAGAAAAAAATGAAGGAAAGTTTGGCCAAATGAAAGATAAGAAGGAAAGAAAGTTTCTTGGTCAAACATGTCTTGGATCATTGACACTTGGCAAGGCCAAGTTTTTCCTTTTTTTTCTTTTCTTTCCTTTTCTTGGTCAAGAATTTCGGCCAGCTTAGGGTTAATTTTGGGGAAGATTAAATGAAATAAAAACAAGGAGATTAGGGTAAGAAAGTATTGGTCAAGTGGTGTACTCAACCGGTAACAAACGGCGCACGTCGGTTCAAGCCTATTTCCTTAACTCTCTTGTACTTTGTTTTAACTTATGACTCACTAACTTACTCTTAGCACTTTTAATCACATACTTTCTCTTACTTAATACCCGCTCTTATCCATCAAATTTAGCACACACACCTCACCGATTGATCACACTACCAAAATGCACCAAAACCCTAACTTACTCTAACTTTAAAAGTAAAAGTAAAACTCTTGACTCTATTATTTATTACAACTATTAAGGGAAGTAATTAGTATTAAAGAAATTATAAATTAACTTATTCAAAACAAAAGAGACTTATAAGAAAATATAAGCAAATTTTGAAGTCCTCACAGAACTAGCTCTTGTGTAAAACATAAAAGTTTTAACTGTTCAAATTATATTTCCAATGCATCAAGAATCATCCAATTTGGAGCTCTGTGGACTGAGAAATGACCAAAATACCCTCGACTGGTCAGAACTCTTTTTCAGCCTTCGACCATGAAAATGCGCTTCTATATTTTGACTTTTTGACAAGAAAAACGACTAAACTGGAATTCGATGTCTTCATGCCAAATGTAAATCGATCTCTTACTTCAAAATGTAGATCTATCCAATACTTGTAACTTAAGATATTGCCGAAATACCACAAGGTGTCAAAGGTGGGAAACTTCCTTCAATTGCATTTCATCTCTTGCACTTTATATTATCTTTTTATCACTTCAAACCATCATCAATCATCCAATTATCTTCTCAAATCACTCCATTTGATGATTGAATCTTTAAACCTATAAAAACATGAAGTTTTTACCATTAAAATCCATATAAATGTAATTTTTACCACTTAAACCATAAAATGCATATTTTCACTAAAATCCTAGTTAATTAGCTATAAAAGTAGTTAAAACACACCAAATGTGATAGCCCAACCTCACCCTAAGGCGAACCAAAGGGTTCGATGGACCGCCTGCCCAGCTCTCGCCAGGACTACGGAGTCGATTCACACAAACCCAACATAGTACGCGCGATAGGATCCAAAGAAAAAGAAAAAAAAATCGAAAACTATATATATTTACATTGCAGTCTTGAACAAATAACATACAGTGCAATCCGTGGTATTCATACTACACAAAATACAATTATCGCTTCGTTTTTCAAAAGAGCAAGTACAAGTAGGGTTTCCAATCATTGAGGAGCTATACCAAATATCTAAACTAGCTCAACTCATGCTTCAAGGTCACAGTTCCAAAAAGTGGTTCCCTGTAAGGAAAACAAAGGTAACAGAAAGGGGTGAGCTTACGCTCAATGAGGTACCAAACATATAGGGGTAAAATCATAGCCTTTCACGTTGAATCAATCAGATACATATACCAGATATAAAGGAAAGCATTTAAACACCGTGGTTCAAAGGGAAAGGATACGGGTGGCTCTCAGGAGCCAGCTTTCCATTTGCAGTACTTGATCCGAACCCGTTGACTCTCCGTCAACGTAAATAGAACCAACATATCCGTAGACCCCATTTTTCACCAATTTCCGTCCACAAAACATACCCCTACCAGGCCCGAACTCCATACAGTACAGAAATGGTAATACTCGAGTATACTGGAATCAAGAGTCTCAATACCCAAAGATTCCCAGAACAGACTATTGTGGTTCGTTATCTAATCGACCAGGCCCTTGCCGGCGCCCGACTTGAGTCACTAACCACAGGTGTTGAGCTCAGAGGTCACAGAAAGGTCGTTGGATACCAGCTTCCAAACGACGTCCGAACAGATTCAGATACAGTTAACAGATTATGCACAGTAAATAGGCATATGGACAGACAAGAGAGTGAGTGTGATAAAGTACACCCTCGTCTCAAACAGAATAAACAGATAGTACAGTCATTCAGATCACAGATTGCAAGTGCAGAAATCAAGTTAAGTAACAAATAAGGGGAGTGGTATACTCACCGGTTTCAGTACAGATACTTCAAAAGTTTTTGCCCAAAATAGAGCTTTAATCACCAAGAAACCCTAAAATAACCAAGGTGAAACAATTATGGTTCCCACTTTCACGAATCCAGTACACGAAATGCATAAAGAAGACTCAATTATAAGTCGTGTGCCTGATCAAATTAGCTACCAGTGCAAAGAAATAACAATGTGATTTTGGAGTAAAAGGTAGCGGTTGGTATCAAAGACATGAACAACCCTAAACCCCTTCGCTCAAGTCACAAGTAAATCCAACTAGCCTTCAAGTAAAATTTCGGGCAGCATATCCCTTGTGTTTACCTATTTTCCAGCCATTAATGGCTTCATTATTTTCCTCAAATCAGTCCCAACATCTCATACAAAATAATCTCATTTCCAAAAGCCGTTCACTAGGCTTAAAGTCATATAAATACAAAAATCAAGCTAGAAACATTTCCGGAAATGAAATCTAAGTTACGAAACAAAAGGCAGATTCGCCGCTACTTAGCGTATCGGAACTAACCAAAACTACGCTCATTCGATTGAAGTGAAAGTTATACCGTTTCGAAGCTAAGACAGAGGGATATAACTTTGATGAAGACTACTTAGTCCAGTTTCTAGTGCAACCAGGTCAAAAATTCAATATACTAAACCAGAACCGTAAAAACAGGTTAACAAACCGCATTCTGGTTAACGAACCATAATTCAGGCTACCTAAGTCCAAATCAAGTGATTCCAAAGCCATCCGAAATCTAAGACACCAGGCTACATTTTTTAAGAAGGAGTCAATAACCAAATCAGAAGTATTCCCAACCAAATTAACCAATTACATAAGCAATTATCAAGTTCGTGTAGAAACAGGGCAGCAGGGGTATTTCAGTCTTTTCATAAGCTACGCTACTCTGATTAGCCTGAAATTTTGCAGACATCTCTAAAATATCATTCCCTACAACTTTTATGTTTTAACCCAAGGCTAATTCGGCCTATAACTATGATGAACAGTACCAGGCAGAAAGGGGGTAATCGAAACCCTAACTTCCGAAATTTCCGTTCAATGCGGAAATTTTCTACAATTAACCACAATTTACACCTTCTAGCTTCATTCAAGATCATTTCCAATCTTCATCCATGGCCACAACATATGAATCATATTAAAACAGAAAAATCATGAATAATTATAAAACTTCACCAAATTCAACCAAAATCATGATATAATCCACAAAATCACCTCTTAGGCTACCACAAGTCATTAATTAAACATCATTAGATAGAGAAGAGGGGTTCCTTCACTACTCACCTTAGTAACCAAAGAAAAGAGACCACTTAGCACCTTAAGCTTCCAAATAACTTCACTAATCACCTCACAACCACTCACTTTAGGGTTTTTATGGGGTAAAAGCAAGATTAAACGGTTGAGTTGTTGGATTTGAGCAAGATTGAAGCAAGAACTTGGAGAGTTTTTCCTTTCTTTTGCTTGGAGAGAGCCGGCCACAATAAGCTTGGAAATGAAGAGTTTTGGTCAATTTTTGGGTTTATTTAGTAAAATGGTAAAAAGGTGAATAGTAGTCAAAATGCAAGATTAAATCATATGGTGACACTTGTCACCCTATTTAATGCATGCATATCACTTTGTTTCCTCTCACACCAATCCACTTGGTAACCTCTAATTATCTCTTAGCACCTGATAATTTAAACCCGGTATCCAAAACTTAACCTAGTTGGCCGAATTTTACCGAACTTTCCGCACTAGCGGGTCCCACGTCCGGTATACGCTCTTAATTTCTCAAAAACTAACCAATACTAGAAAAATCATCTAAAACTATATTTACTCATAAAAATTATCTAGAAAAGTTTTCTAATAAAGAAAATGCAGAAAAGCGTGCAATTAAATAAAATGAAGTCTAGAAAATAAGAAAATCCACGGGTTCTCACACCAAAACTAACTAATAAAACACACTTAAAACATGTAAAATATGCACTTATCGGAGCTCAAGTGACATGGGTGACATCTCTTTTATAACTTTATTTCTTGTATTGATTTTCATGTTTAGTGAAATTACAGGCTTAGTTCATGTTTGTGTTTCCTTTATGTCTTGCTAGATTGTAAACCAAGGGAATGGATGAACTTCTATGATTATTAAGTCAAGTTTTCATGGTTGTTTGACCTTATTTCTTAAGCATGTTATTTTACACTTTCATTGTTACAATCATAATTAACTTGGTATCATTAGTTGTGATTATCTAAATGTGTTATTTCTTCAATAACCATTGTGATCTAACACTAGTTCATGGAATTGTTAAACATAGGGAGATAACTCACTAATGTAGGGTTACATCTTTCTGACTTTGGTGGCTTATTTCATATAATTTCATAGAATTAATGAATCTATAACTAGTTTTATATTACGTTAGTTGGTGTGAAGTAGTTACAGGTATGGTTGGTATATCGATGAAAGCGTGTATCACGTCTATTTGGCAATTATGCCATAACTAGTCAAGATAATGAATTCATTTAACCTATTATTTCATTTGCATGAGTAGATAGGAATTCCATAACCCTAAGCATATTTTCTTGTTAATTTTACTACTTTTATTGTATGTTCGTAGTGTAGATTTACTTGCTTTATTTGTGATAGTTTAAATAATAGAGGAGTTCGAAAATCACCGATAGTTGATAATCTTCTTTGTGGGATCGACCATAATTATCACTATACTCATTTGACCTGTATACTTGCAGAAAATTGAGGTATTTGGGTTTAATTGAATTGATAATTAGGAATTAATAACTTGAAAGTCCAAATCACGTCAAGCAAATTAACTTGGACAAATTTGGTTTGTGTGATATGATCATGTTATTGGAACCCTTGATTTGATACATGAAATTCATACTAGTTGCATGATGTCCATATTTCATGCTTCTAGTTTATGCTAGTATACAGATTTTACTCCATCCTTCTCAAAATGATGGATACGATCAATTGAATTGTTTACTTGAATTCATGAATTCTAATAGATGTATACTCCATTCACTACATATACAATAAGAAGGTGTACAATATCTTGTGCCAAGTTGAATTTCAAAGAAACACCATAAATTCTTTAATACACGTTATAAGAATTTTGCTATTACTCGTGGTGTTTGACAAGCCGATGACCATATCTGACTTTAGAGAGTCAAGTTTGTATTACTGTGTGCATATGTGATTAATTGTCAAATAATAATGGCAGCACATGCATAAATTAATAATTCTTTACGCTTTTGAACCATAACTAGTTAGTATTTTCTCTGACTCGAAATACCTTGCATACGATAAATCAACAAAATAATGTAAGATAGAGAGTTAGGAAGCTTTGATGACCTTATCAATGTTGATCTAGTTTGAGTGGTATATTTCTAGACCTGTGAAAGCTTCAAAATGCAGGTCATAATGAGTTAAAAATTGTCAGGCTAGTGATGAAGGCACTTAAAAATTTGTTAGACACACTCAAATGCCAATGTTGCTCTTTCGTTTGAGATTGAAAAAAAAAAGCGTGAACCTCCATTAATTTTAAAGAGATTGTGTATTTTTCAAAGTCTATCAGCTTAGTGGACATCTGATATCTTGGTATTTGATGTACTTCTAATTTATAAAAGTCGTGTTATGACTCATGGACCTCAATCTATGTTTGGTGATTCTTATGAGATTAATAAAAAAATTAGAAATAGTGGGGGTATTTCTTTGCTAAAATTAATGCGAAAAATTAGATTAATTACTTAAGGATACTTAATCAAATGATGTGAATATATATATTGAATACACACACACACGCAAAATCTCATGTGATACCATGTTATTTTTGCAACTTGAGAGTATGAATTTTGAAGTTGTAATTTGTTAAATGACATTGAGTATCATGTTTTTGGATTTCTTAATCCTTTCTTTGAGTTCATGCAGTTAGATACACACTCAAAAGTGTGAATATAATTTGAAGACACTTGAAGTAAGTATTTCATATTCTTACAAAAGCTTTATCAAAATTCCACAGAGATGGCAAGAATGGTTTCAGTAGATTTATAGACTACTGGCTTACTAGATGAAGTTGAGAATTATTGAGAAATAAAGTAGCTACTAATAGTAAGCTAACGTTCATCCATATTGATGATTTCTAGTGAGACTATTGGCTTCTAGGATAAAAACAAATCGAAAAACATTGAGCCTTCACTTTAAGTGAAAATAATTGCCTGTATGGCAATTATGTGAGAAATATTCTCACAAAAAATTTGCATAAAATCATTGCGTTATTGTGATATTTGATGAAATAATTTGACTTGAATGCCAATGAGATCATATTTTTGTTTATGCTTTTGTGATAATAGTGAATAACTCAAACTTGAGGCAAAGATATGATAGACCATGAGAGGGATGTGATTAAAGTTCATAAATCATAAATCACATGTAAGGATACTCAACCTAATGATTGGAGCTCCCAACAATTAAATTCAAAGGAAAAAATGAATTATATGGTGATTTGAAAAAACGGTATGCACAACTTTTGATAATTATAGTCCATCCCTATAGTATATATCCATACATCCTGTAACTAAAGAAAGATTGAGCTATATTACTCTTAATAAAATCTATAGCTCCTATGATTGGGGAGTTTGAGTTAAGGAAGCATGCTTGATGGATTTCACCTATATGAGTGTTAAGGATGGGGCCACCCTAAAGAGAAATGGGATTTATTCTCTTATGCACTCATGTGACGACCCCACCTCCCTCTAGGGCGAACCCTAGAGGTTAGCGGACCGTCTGCTCAACTCTCGTCAGGACTCACTTACTAACATTAACTTCAGAGATGACATTAAGTTCAAAGTAAGCACGAAACTTCCCAATAAATATTACAACCACCCAACATCACAAAACATCCATACATAGGTATACAGCTAAGCGAAATGAGATACAAGTAGTTCAATCATTTCACTAAGCATAAATAGGATTTGCAATTACTTAAAATGAGGATCACAACTTTCGAACTCGCTAGTCTTTGGATACCAAATCAATAACACTAAAATTCTTCAAAATAACATTTACATGCTACAAATCGGTCAAATAGACGAACCAAAGTACAAGCTACAAGATGAGAACTTGAAAACTAGTACCCTAATACAGTGCCGCCCGATTACAAGTTTAAGAATTTCTATTACAAACTAGTACTATTCTTCTCTCTCTCGTCTCGCACCCTATTAAGGAAAATAAATAAAGGGATGAGCTAAAAGCCCAGTGAGATTCCAAAAAAATAACAAATAGTCAGGCATTACAACATTCACATGTTGGCATGATCACGTGTTCCGTGGAGCAAGTAATATCCAAATAACTCATTTAACAATGTACAGTAAATACACATTCACGACAAGGATATAGTCTGCTCTCGAGAACAGGTTCCATCGCAACTTATCCAGGATCTGTTGACACTCCGTCAACGATGGAATTATAACAAGTCCAGTAGAGCACTACTTAACTCCAATTTCCGTCCACCGAATAACCCCCTACCGGGCCCGAACTCTAACAGTAATAGTAGGTGATAATACTCAAGCATACCAATTAGTCGAGGAGATAACACTCCACTCGACAAAACAGTAGACCCAGGGTTCGTTATCTAATCGACCAGACCCTTGCCGACTCGACTCGATTAACTAGCCAATTGGGTTTAGGATCCAGGCCATTACTTTCAAATCATGCACATGAATATCAGTTCACTTGTAAACAATTCACTTATAGTAGTAAAATAGGATTTCAGTCAAGTTAGGTCGAGTGCGATAAAGTACACACTCACCTATGCAATAATAAGTCAATTCAAGTAACAAGTCATATACAAATCATATTTGAGCAACAAGTAGCATGGGACTTGCAGTTGGAACACTCACATGGCAAAAAAGCTTAAGTGTTCGGTTCGGGAGCAACTTCGGCCTCACTTCCAAGTCCTAGAACCAAGTGATTAAAGTACAATAAGATGCACTACTCCAAGCCACAACATTTAAATGGAACTACGTCCAATTCCAACTAAGAAACCTCACCCCAAATCACATGATTTCTAGCTCAATTCAAGGGAAAACATCATGTATACATTAGGTCAATGCTTCAAGCAAATGATAGTGCAAAACTTTTCTCATTTTCATCCACCAAGTTGAGTTTAAAATTGATTTGCTCAAATCAATTTTTTCCTTAAGTTGGAAATTTATCGTTTGGAACATGAAACATGTAAAAGTGAGGTTTTCACCTCTCAAAACCTTTCATTTTCTACTCCAATTCACTACCCATACCAAGGTTAATGTCTAATTATGTGTTTAGGACATTAACAAGATGATTTCACCACACAAAACCAAGTGCAAATCTAAACAAAATCACTCTCTCTTTCGGTCAGCCTCGAGTAGAATTCCAGCCATGAAAACAGTGAAATAAATGGAGTTTAAACCACTTAAGGTCCATGGTTTTGGTTCATTTTCAACACATACTTGTAGTTTAAAGTCTTATAGGGTGTTTTGAGCAAATTGAGCTTAAAATCATCTTGAAAGTTTAGCAATCAAGGCTGAAATTCCAGCAAGCATTATTTCTTTGGGAAAATCATAACTTGAGTTATAAATGTCAAAAACTCATACAACTTGGCTCATTTAAAACTAGACTTGAAATGCTAACAATCTTTAGAAGACACCTCAAGGAGATTCATTCATAAATTAGTCCAAATTGAGCCACAAGTTACTACAACATCCCAGTTTTTCCTTGTGCAGGGCAGACTTTTCAGTCAACTCGGCCGATTTTCTGGTGCATATATAAAATGAACCACTAAGTCAACCAAGTCATATGATTGTCAAATTTGATTATCTGGTGCATATATAAAATGAACCACTTAGCGGAGTTAACTTGTTTTAAAGGTACTCAAATTTGATTTTTCTACACTAAGTTATGATCATTTTACTAAAACTGCCCAAAGGTGACCGTCACCCGAATTTCAAGCTTTCACAAGAGTTATTTCAACTTTATTGCTGCCAATCTCACCTCTAAGCTAGCAATTTGCTACCAAGATCAAAGAAAACATGCTACATATCATACTAAACAAGAAATATAACATTTATAGCATGACTTCCTAGTGGAAACTCCTCAAAAATTCACACTAAAAGGCTGTAAATTGAGCTCACGTTTCCCCCTTGGTCAAATCTGGAAATTTCCTTTTAACAGCCACCAGCTCACATGGATGCTATATTTACACCAAGCTTCATGTATCAAAAGGGATTCAAGGATTCCCTAGCAATTTGCAGCAAAACAAGAGCCAAAATCTAGAAAACAAAAGGTCATTCCTAGTTCAATCCAAGCTGGAAAATTTCCAGCAATAAAGCAAGTCTCTACAACCTGTTTCTACTTCAATCCAACCTCAACCAAACATACATCAAAAGCCCTCTAAAGCATGTGAAAGAAAATGAAATTCCAAGTCATGTTACCTTTAAAACAAGCAAGAAGTTAACTCCCCCATTTTGGTCCTTCTACTCGATCAAACAAGCTGGAAATGGAAGCAAGACTCAAGCTTCCTTTCAATTTTCTCTCTCTGGTTCCTCTTAGCTGAAATGGAAGCAAAACAAGAGAAATTTCTTTGTTTTCTCTCAATCTTCTCTCGGCTAGAAGGTTGGAGCAGGACACAAGCTTTTCCTCTCAACTCTCTCTCAGCTAAAGTGGGACAAAACAAGAGACTAGTCTTGTTTGTTTTTTTTTCTCTTTCTCTCGGTGGTTGAACTAAAGAAAAGAAACAAGAGGAAATAAATTTGGCTTGGTCAACATTTGCATGCTACTTGGACTTGGTAAAAAATGGAGGCAATGGAGAAATATGTCTTTCTCTCGGTTGGGAAATTGGAACAAGACAAGGAAAAAAATCCTGCAGCTTTCCCTTAACTTTTTCCTACTCTCTTGGTTGGAAAAATAAAGAAGAAAGATCTCTCACCTCTCATCTCTCTAGAACTGGCCAAAGCAAGAGAAAAAGAATGAGGAATAGGGATGTAAGAAACTTCAATTGGATAGACATAACTCTAGTCTTGGTCAAGGTTGGTCAAGATTAGTTGGTTAGGTGACAAATAGTAAAATTGCAAGGTAAGTCTATCTTTACTTGTCAAACATATGTGAGTTGTCAAGAGTTATTCTAACAATTACCCCTCACTTCTATATTCCCATGTTATGTTCCTACTAATTTCTTATTCTAATGTTAATTTCTATAAAGGTTGATCCAACACTAATATAGGGTGCATCCAAGTTATTTAATCACAAGAAACAAGTAACAAGTAAACGCAACACCTTCAATTCTAAAACAAAAGCATGAAATACACAATAAATTTCGGGCTCTCACAACTCATAAAAAATTGGGATTGAGTACAAGGCCATAAAGTGCCAGTTCTAAAAGCTCATAAGAACACTTGGACTATTGTGTGCATAATGTGATATCCAATATTCACAAAGCGGTCATAGGTCAAGATCGAAGTTCACTACTAGCTCTAGTATTGAAAATTGCTATAACACTGGATATAGATTTAAGGCATTGCGATTATGCATGGCAGTCCTTTCTTACAATATTATAATATACTATTTTATTTTATTAAAATAGGTGGGGGATTGGGATTGTTTTAGTATTTTCATAAAATACTTAATCTTTAATTAAATGCATATGTTACAATAGAGAAAAAATGGCATTTGTGGAGTTAGTGGCAACTGATTGCATTTCATTAATTAACCTTTTTATTAGAAATAAAAGGTTTTTAATTACAGTAAATTTTGTAATCTACAATTCTAATTTGAATGTAAATTGATTAGCTAATAACTTCTACATTTATCTAGCATATTATTACTATTGTAACTTATGATTTTTGACTAGCTTTTATCATCTACATATAAGAGTGTGGCAAGAAATAGACAATATTAGTAGCATACTGCAATGATTACTTATGCTTTTGACTAGCCTTCTTCACCTATAGTATGTGTAGTTGAGATAGAAAAAGCAATACTACAACAACTTATGCCTTGTGAGCTTCAATTCATAAGAGAAAAAACTACCTATACTTCTATTATTTTCTATCTCATAGTTTGGCAAGAAAAATCGGTGTAAGCATGGCTTGTTGTATCTTGGGGTGACAATTTGAAGATCCTGCTATACTGGAGTTAATTCTTCTGTAGAGACTTGAATCACCTTAAAGAGAGTGAGATATCTGTATTTCAACCCACCACAATTATGCATAATTATATTCTTATTGTTAATTATTTTACTTTTTTTTAGATATTTAACATTTGTATTTTTGTTCTAAGTGGAATAACACTTCTTATTTGAATCCCTAACAACAATTATGAATTGAAAGGAGTTGAAAACATGCAAGCAATGTCAAACCACTTCAACGATTAAGAAATGGTAATAAATTACATAAGAATGTAAACAAAATGATAAACAAGTATATGAATATTAATGAATAACAAATAATGAATGCTACTTCTCAAAATCGATGGCGGAAATGAAAGTTGTTCCCTTGAATTGAACTAGAAAACTAACCACTCATCTTCGAAGGAAAATGTAGAGAAAAAGAAAATGAAGGAAAAAATGAATAGCCTCCTGTATATTTTGTTTCTCTCCTATTTAACATAAAACTACTATCCTAATGATAAGCTAAGGCTAAAAAATAGGAGATCATATTCAAAAGAGAAAATCTCTCTTCAATTCCACCAAACTTCTTTCCCAAATTGGATGGTAAATGGGTGCCCTTTTTATTGGTCAAGATGTAACCACATGATGAGATTTTTTCAAATTTAACTATCTTGCCATGATTAACTCTGATAATTGTCACCCAAAATATCTTTGATTTGCTCCACATCTTCCCAAATCAATATTCCAAGAGGTTTTCCTATAAACCATAGAAAAAACACTTATAAGTTCACAAATTCACAACAAAAGCTAACCAAATCATGACATAAACGTATGAAAATAATGAATTTATCATATTCCGCCACATTTAGCTTTTGCTCATCCTCTAGCAAAATTTAAATTTACTTTTCCAAAACAAAAATTGTAATGCCCTCAACACGAACAATGAAACTCTAAAAACATCATAGCACATCTTGAATAACATTCTAAACAACTTAAAATTACCCATCAGGCATTTTCACTTGAAGATAAAATAATCCAACACATAGACAAAAAGGAAAAAAAGGAAAAATTGGTCACCTAGGGTTTCAACCTTCACCCAGGGTTTCTTGGATTGTTAGGACTGGAGCTCAGCCATGGCTGACCTTTAGCCTCCTGATCCGGGCAGTTCGGCTTCTCAACCTATTGTCAAGTCCTTCGAGGTGGTGCTAGCAGGTGGTGTTGCTTCTGGTGACAGGTCATCCGCCTTACCTAATGTTGGTTAGTATGCGTCACGTAAGGGCGAACCGGCATTATTGATTTCTCGTGAGGATGAATTGAAGCTGGCGGAACCTTTAAACAATGTTCTGGTAGGCAGGTTTGCGTTTAGTCATCCACCTATGGATGTTATTTGGAGTTTCATTGTTTTGTTGGAATTAAAGGGTGTTTGCCTAGTGGGGCTTTTGGACTCTTATCATGTTGTTCTTCGTCCGGCGATGGAGGAGGATTACACAAGGTTATTTCTGAGACGAACATGGTTTGTCAAGGATTCACCTATGATAGTTTCGAAATGGATGATAGATTTTAAGTCGAATCAAGAATCTTCAATTGCCCCTATATGGGTTTCGTTCCTGGAGTTACCGTTACATTTTTTCAACATGAAATACTTGAACAAAATTGGATCATTGATTGGTCGTCCATTGCAAGTAGATTTGGCTACAAGAGATTTTCATCGGCCATCAGTGGCGAGAGTTCTTATTAAACTCGATGTTTCCAAAGAACCTATTCGACGTGTATGGATAGGGGAGGGGAATCAGGGTTTGGCAAAAGATCGACTATGAATTTTGGCCTGAGTTTTGTATACTTTTGTGAGAAAATTGGCCATGTTGAGGATGTGTACTTTACAAAAAATCCTAACTTACGGCCAGCAAAGGGGATTTTGCTGGCTAAGAGAGCTCATCATTTGATTTATGTGCCAAAAAACTCTGAAGGATCAAGCAAAATTTTGTCATCCAAGGATATTAGCGAAGACCAAGAAGTTAGATTAGTGATAGGGACACAAGATAATAGGGAATAGATAGTTATTGTTGCCAACGATGCTTTAATGGATCAGGAGACGTATGAGATAGATAAGGGCAAAGAGATTTTGGTGGAGGGAACTTAGTTGCAGGTTGAAGAGTCGAGACCACTGGGTTTTGGCAGCCTTGAATCAAGATATTGCTGTGCTACCTCTATAACATCGGTTGTGGGGGTGATACAGAAGCAGAGCGATAAAGGATCAGTAGTTTTGTTGCTCTAGGCTGGAACGGAGGTTGGAGTAGAACCTTCTTGCTACAAGGATCGGGTAGGAGTAAGCTGTACAGATAGGGAATCGTCAAGTTTGGTTCATTCGGTTAACTTGGTGGAGAGGGAATTCACTGAACTAGAGTTTGAAGCAGACGATGATGATGACTCATATAAATGCATGGTGGAGTTATCAAATTCATTTGCAATATTACAAACCTTAATTGAGGAAAACATACAGCTAGCAGTAGACAACGTGGCTTTTCAATTTCTCTTAGATGTTCTTCGCGAGGTCGAAAACCCAGAAAGAGCTCTCTTGGTGTCACTCATGATCTGGGGATGTCAATGCAAGACCTTGTCATTTTTAAACAGTAGATTGAACAGAAGATAGGGTTACTGGAGCAAGATTGCCTGCAAAGAGCTGTCATTGATGCCAAGGATGTTGAGTTATTGAACAGATTGGATAAACCAAAAGCTAGCCGCCTTCCTATTTACAACAAGAAATTATTGGCCTTTCTTTATCAAGTTAAGTCCTCATTGTTTAACCATGATAAATCCATTTAATGCAATTGTTTGGAATATTAGGGGAGTTTCTAAATAAGATTCCCAGTGCCACTTGCGGGATATGTGTTTCAAAAATTCTATTAGCTTATTGGTCTTGCTTAAGCTGATGTCTTCAATCAATGTTTTGCCTTCTATTCGATTTATTCCTGCGCTTTGATAAGGCACATCCTATTTGGATGGGAAAATTTGGGTTTTTTGGAAGGATCTTTTTTCTTTAGCTTCTCAAGAGCATGGGGAACAAATGGTGCATCTTAAATTGACTTTCATGTCTGGAAGGTCAGTTCTTTTTTTAGCGGTTTATGCAAAGTGTACTCGAGTCGGAAGGAGGTGCTTATGGTTGGCCATGGACGGTATTAGATCAGATCTGGATGAACCATGGCTAGTCGCGGGAGTTTTTAATGTTATTTCTTCGGTGGGTGAATGGTTGGGGGGAGCTCCTGCAAATGGACAGAATATGATAGAGTTTAACTCAGCATAATTCAATTGCTCTCTTTCGGATGTTCCTTTTGATGGTTAGCCATTTTCATGGACGAATGGAATGGTTTGGCAACGGCTGGATCGGGCTGTTATGAATAATGCATGGGCATCAGCGTATGAGGCAGCTCATGTTTCACATTGGACTCGTGGTCATTCAGATCATGCGCCTTTGTTGATCAAGTGTGGTGCCTTTGTTAGGCATCCTTTCTCCTCTAAATATATGAATTTTTGGCACTCCAAGCCTGGGCTTATGCACGTAGTTCAAGAGAAATGGGATAAATCTGTGTCTATAGTAGGAATGGAGAAATTTTTTCGCAAGCTTATGAATGTCAAACGGGGTTTACGATATTGGAACAAAGACTCTGTAGGTAATATTCTCATGTTCAACAGGCTGAGAAGGCTTTGAAGGCATGTGGAAGGGAGTATGATAATAAGAGAGATGAAGTGTCACGGACTAAGTTAGGGGAAGTAAGGGTAGAGCATGCGAGGGCTCTATCTGTAGAATGTGAGTATTGATGACAAAAGTCGGCTATTAAATGGATTCAAGTGGGGGATGTGAATATCGCTTTCTTTCATTTTGTTGTTCGCCAAAGGAGAAGCATAAATTTTGTTGCAAGGATTAAACAGGACTCGGGGGCATGGATTGAAGATTTGGATGATATTAAGCATTCGGCAGTGGATTTCTTTGCTAAGTTATTTACTTCAGATAGAGAGGATCGATGTTAGCCAATGGTCTCGTTCCAATTTCCACAACTTCAAGGGGAGGATAATGAAAAATTATTGATGCTTTCAACACTTGATGAACTTAAAGAAGTGGTTTTTTCTATTTCACGTGATAGTGCCCTGGGTCCTGATGGTTTTGGGGCAGGTTTTTATCACAAGTTTTGGGAAATTGTGAATGATGATTTATGAGAAGCAGTTCATGATTTTTTTAAGACGGGGGTTTAACAGTATGCTGATCATTCTCGTACCAAAGGTTGTGGGTGCTACGCAATGGAGTGAGTTCCGACCAATTAGTCTGTACAATGTTAGCTCCAAGATTATTTCCAAATTATTGGCTAATCATTTAAATCCTCTCTTATCAGTTCTTATATCACCTTGGCAAACCGGTTTCATTCCTGGCAGGGGTATAATTGATAATATTTTGTTAGCTCAAGAACTCGTGCTAGATTTAGATAGATGGTTAAAGCACCCTAATGTGATTTTTAAGTTAGACATGGCCAAAACGTACGATAGGGTGGAATGGAGTTTTCTAATTTTTATGTTGTGAAGGTTTGGTTTTCAGGAGGCAGTGGTCGATTTATGTTTTAGGGCATTTTCGAATAATTGGTTTCGGTGTTAGTTAATAGGGAGTCGGCTAGTTTTTTAAGTTTTCAAGGGGAGTTCAGCAAGGTGATCCTCTATCGCCATGTTTGTTCTTACTGGTGGCAAAATTTATCGGACGAGGGCTATCTAATATGTTCTTGCAAAATGACAGGCACTTTTATGTTTCGGCTGGTGATCGGGTGCCATACCTTGCTTTCGCTGACGATACTATAATCTTTGAACAGAGGATTGTTTAAACATTTAAAAAAAAATTTTGGATGATTACCAGGTTTTCTCGGGCCAAAGGGTAAATGCTAACAAGAGTTCATTTTTCATTTCCTCCAGAGCATCTTACGAATAGGTGTCGATGGTAACAAATATTCTTGCCTTTCAACGTCAACCACTTCCCTTTGTTTATTTAGATGCCTCGATCTTTTCAAGCCGTTTAAGCACTATCTTGTTTGATGTGGTGCTAGCCAAGATTCGAAAGTGTTTGCAACACTGGAGTTCTAAAATGTTGTCTGGTGGTGGTAAAATTGTTCTGATATGTCATGCTTTGTCTTCGTTGCCCATGTATTTGCTACAAATGCTATATCCTCCTAAAGCGGGCATTAGGTCATTGGGTAGATTGTATAATGTTTTCCTTTGGGATCACTCGGTTGACTATAAAAGAGTTCATTGGGCAGCATGGGAGAAGTTATGCTTTCCAGTAATGGAAGGTGGTTTAGGTTTTCGTAGATTTGAAGACATAATGGATGCCTTTTCTAACAAAGCTCTGGTGGAGGTTACGCTTAAATAATTCCATTTGGGCTTCATTTATGCATACTAAATATGTTAAACACATGCACCCCTTAGGGTTCAAGTGGCTCGGCCATCACCCAAATGGCATAGGTTGCAAGGTATCTGTGACTTTGCTAAATCAAAGATTTGGTGGTGTTTAGGTAGAGGTATGATGGATTTTTGGTATGATCGTTGGTGTTTCCATGAGCCTTTGGCATCTATGATGGGAGTTGATAACCCTCTGCATTATTTTCTTGCGGAGTTTTATATGGAGCAAGGCTGGGATGTGCAGAGACTTCAACGACTTTTACCTATTAATTTAGTTCAATCCATCTCGCAATTACAGTTGAAAGCAGACGAGGACGTTCATATGGTCTAGCTCCTCCCATCTTCAGGTCAGTTCTCGATCTCTTCTACTTGGGAAGAGCTTAGATCAAGGTGAAACCTCTTAGTTTTGGATCGCATGACTTGATGTAAGTTGCTGCCATTTAAAATTTACTTTTTTGGGTGGAGATTGTTGTGTAACTTTGTCCCCGTATATGGTAGTTTGCAGCGAAGAGGCTATCCTTTGGTTTCTCGGTGCAATTGTTGTCAATTGGAAGTAGAGGACCAAGATCATGTTTTTGTCTCGGGTTCGGTAGCAAGGCAAGTGCCGACACATTTCGGTAGGCAATATGGGTTGTTGAAATTACGATTTGCTAATGTTATCTCAATGTTTCAGGCATGGTACTTTTCAATATCTGGCCATTCGTTTGCTCATATTAGAATGGTGCTGTCGGTTTTAATTTCTTGGTTCTTGTGAAAAGCTAGAAATGACTCCAGGTTTCGAGGAGTGCGTTTTGCTAGTCAAGGGGTTATTTACAGGTTGAGAACTTTTTACAACAAATAAGGCTTGCTAGAAAGTTTAGAAGGTATCCTTTTTGTGGTGATTTGGATTGTCACCTCACAATATATGCTGGTCATAGGGTGGCACAAGTCCGGTGTTTGGTGATTTGCTGGCAAAGGCCGCTTTTGGGGATACTCAAGCTTAACACTGATGCAAGTGTCATTATCGTGAAGGCTTGTGGTGGTGGGATGGTAAGGGATCATGCGAGGAAGTTGGTTTTTTCGTTTTATAAGAAGTTTGGGAACTATGATGTATTGATGGCCAAAGGGGCTTTTGCTATTGCGTGGTCTCCAGCTGTGCATGGAACACCAGTTATCCCCATTAGTAGTTGTTAAGTGTTTATTATTAGCATTTTTAAGTATTATTTTGTGTGTATTTTTTGTACAAATTAGGATGATTTAAGATGTAATTTGCTTCTTAAGCTTCTAAATTTTGTGAATTTCATTTGAGCAACTTAAGATGCAAATGTTAGTTATATTTGCGAGAATTGAGAAGAGTTATCAAACATTGAATCAAGTCGGATACAATTTCAACTTCATTAGAGCTCGATTCAACAATAATTTGGAAAGAAAATTGGTTATTCAAGGCAATTATTCTTGGAGCAATGCATGAACAACAACATGAACATCTTGTATGAAGTATCAGAGATGAGTTGAAAGCAGAAAAGAAGCAAGAAAACGCAGCAAAAGAGAAAATGCGACCCTTGAATACGCGAGCTGAGGTCGCGTATTGTGCCCAAAATTTTTGCCACTTGCTCTGTTTCACACTACTTTTTAGCTCAGTTCTAGACAAGAATTTCTGTTGCACTTGCTCAAGAAATCGTAGAGGAGTGGAATGGAAACTTTATGTCTTGTCATTAGACATTTTTTGACTCTCTTAACATTATATATGTTAGAATTATTAGACAAGAGAGAACTTAGTCATTAGGAAGAGTTTACATCAGATTTTAGCTCTAGAGTTTAGTGTTAGTCTTTTCTTGTTCTTTCTAACAAGAACTTGTGAGAACAATTGGAGATTTCATTGTACAACTCGTTTTTGCTGAAGAAATAGAAGATCATTGGGTACTTGTTCATCATCTTGGCTAAGCTTTCTTTATCTATCTTTTTTACTTGTGATTCAATATGTGTTTATACAATGAAACTATGCACTTTCTAGTTATATATCATATGCGTAGCTAAATTTCTAGATCTAGGAAGTAGATGAAACTTATAACTATTTGATATGAGTTAAATATGATTTACACTTACTACCTCTTGTATTAACTAGTTCATTTATATATGCTTATCATTTGTTGTTGCTTGATCACCAATAGCAAGTCTTTAGTTGTTATTATTCAATGAAAATTGATAATAATGATGGACCAACATAAATAGAGTTTAAGGATAGACTCATGAGAATAGAGGTACACTTAAGTGGATTATCTTTGTATTTCATGAAGAATAAAGAGTAGATCAAGTGATTCACTATAAGAATAGGAAAAACTAGACTATTCCAAACCACTACATCATGAGAATGAGTTTTGGTAAATATATAAATAAATCTCTAGTTAAACAAGAGTAGTAATAAGAGGTAAATCTATTTATTTGTATCTTTAATGCCATAAGTGGACTCTATTTTCCTAGATTCAAGTGTTTAGTGACAATTCTCTATTGTTTACTTGCAAGTTATTTAGTTGATTTAGTGAGATATTTAGTATTGTGATTTTAATTGCTTTTATTGATAAGTTAGTCTAAATAATAGAGCAAGTGAAGGACCTAGTACTTGTAAAAGTTGCTCCCTGTGGGATCGATCCGATATATGCCTTAAACTATTATTTGACCTTTATGCTTGCAGTCAAACGAGTATATTTTGGAATTAAACTTATACTTATATCAAGAATCTGTCAAGCTTTTGGCGCCGTTGTCGAGGAGTGACAATATTAGGGTCTAATAAGTTTTATTAATTTAGACATTTTCTTTATTAGTTAGTTGAACTTTGTTTATAGATAAGTTATAATATTTATTTATTTTTGTGAAATAATTACTACATTATATCTTTTCTTCTTATTTGTAGTGTATGTATCGAATTTTACGGATAGTTGCACCTTTTGATCCGGAAATTAAAAGGACACTATGTAGACAAAGAAGGCACTCACCACAACAAGAGGAAGAAGAAATTCAGCACATAAAGAGAATCACTATAGAGTTGTCTTTTGAAGGAAAAATGGCAAAAAATGAAGCAAATAGATGAGCTCTTAGAGATTTTGCTCTATCGAGGACATAAGGATTACAAACAAGTATAGCATGGCCGATGGTAAATACTAATAATTTTGAGATTAAACCATCACTCATTCAAATGGTTCAACAATCTCAATTTGGAGGTAATACCGTAGAGGATCCTAATGCATACTTAGCCACATTTTTGGAGATATGTGATACTATTAAAATGAATGGAATTAGTGACGATGCTATAAGGCTAAGGTTGTTCCCATTTTCTTTAAGAGATAAGCCAAAATTTGGCTATATTCTCATGCTGCTAATATTTTCATTACTTGAGATGGTTTATCTAAGGCATTCTTGAATAAAAACTTTCCACTGGGTAAAACGGTTAAATTTAGAATGGACATTACTAGTTTTAGCCAACAAGAAGGTGAATCATTATATGAAGCGTGGGAAAGATTTAGAGATTCGTTTCGAAAATATCCACACCATGGACTTCTCGATTGGCGAATCGTACAAATTTATAATAATGGTTTATCTTTCTCTACTAAAACTACTATTGATGCAGCCGCAAGTGGAGTTTTAAAGGGTAAATCACACCAAAAAACTCAAAACTTGATAGAGAAGATGGGGGCAAACAATTACCAATGGGCAAATGAGCGAGATAGTTCTTGTGACGACTTGAAAATTTGCTTATATTTTCTTATAATTTCCTCTTATTTTGTATAAATTATTTTATAATTCCTTTACTACTAATTTTATTCTCTCAATAGTTGTAATATAAAATAGAATCGAGAGTTTTACTTTTACTTTTATAGTTAGAGCAAACTAGGGTTTTGCGCATTTCGGTAGTGTGATCACTTGGCGAGGTGTGTGTACTGAATTTGGGGTATAAGAGTGAGTATTTGGTAAGAGGAAGTGTGTGATTTGAAGTGCTTAAAAATAAGTTAGTGAATTATAAGTTAAAACAAAAGTACAAGAGATTTAAGAAAATAGGGTTGAATCGACGTGCACCGTTTGTTACCGAGTGAGTACACCACTTGACCAGTACTTTCTTACCCTAATCTCCTTGTTTTTATTTCATCTAATTTTTCCTAAATTAACCGTTAAGTCAGCCACCATTTTTTACCAAAGAAAAAGAAGAAAAGAAAAAAAGGGAAAAGAATCTTGATTGTCAAGTGTTGGCAATCAAAGCAATGGTTGACCAAGACATTTTCCTTTCTTCTTATCTTCCATTTTGGCTAACATTCCTCCATTATTTCTTCATGTTGGCCGAAAATTGGGAGAGAAAAACAAGAGAGGAGAACTTCCAATTCCAACCTTGTTATTAGCCTTGTTTGAGTTAAATCACAAAAACCAAACCGATTAAACTTGCATCTTGGTGCTTAGGAAGCTAGGAGTGGTGAAATTCTTGGGAGAAATTGCTTGGTTCCTCACTTTCAAGAAGGTTTTGGAAGGTATAAGTTCATCCACTTCTTGTCTCTATCTTAATATTGCTAAATATGCTATAGAAGCTTTGAATCTTGGAATATTATGGATGATTTTCTAGTTTTGGATTGTTTAGTGAAAATTTCAGCTAGGGTTTATATTTTTCAGCTTTAATTATGTTGTTTAACTAGCAAATGTTGGTATTGAGCTTGGATATGGAATTTGTTAGGCAATAAATGGTATGATTGTGACTTTTTAGCATTAAAAGATGAATTTCCAGCTTTGATGAGAAAATTCCAGTTTTAGTAGTGGTTGAAGATTTGCTAGAAATGAGTTATATTTAGATGTGTTTTAGCCTAGATAAAGAGCTATCATGATATGTTTATTGGTGGTGTTTGAATTGGGTTGATTTGGGAAAAAACATGAAGCCTTGAATGGCTGGAAAATTGGACAAATACAAAGGGTATGCTGTCCAAATTTTCATTCGAGAGATAAATGAGTGAACTTGGAACTTGAGCGGTGATTCGTGGTCGAATTGAACTTCGGTTGTTTAGAGTATTGCAGTTTCTTTTAGTAAAGGTATATAAGCTGAATTTTTTGCCAAAACTCGTACCTTTAAAAGGCGAAAGTAGTGACCACTTTAAATACGATTTTTTAGTTTTTAATGCCAAGTTGTGAACTTATAAGTGTTAATCGCTTTTTTATCGAAACCAAAAGAGCGAGCATGAATTTTCTAGGGTTTAATATGTAAAATGAGTACTACTTAAATAAGTTTTATTTACTTGATTTTCTATAAGTGAAACCCCTATATTTTGAACCCTATTTGATTGCAAACTGTTAAACGGTATTCTATCACAGATTTGGACTCCAACCAAGGAGTTGAACTTGAGCGTTGTTTTGAAAAATAATAACTCATTGGTGAGTGTTTTCCAATGCATGATTGAGCTTGATCTTTGAATGAAATAATTTGCTAATGCGATTGAATAATACTTGACTTGTTTGGATGAGGTGAGGGTGTACTTTATCGCACTCGTCCTCCCCTTCTTGATTGATCTCGTACTTGCTTGAGTTTCATTGACTTGTACTTGTATTGGTGCTTGCGTTTGACTTGTAAGTGTTGAGCGGTAGCATGTTCCACACTCAATCCTAGTGGGATGTACCACTCATCCCGTCTTACTACTTTTATCCTCACCCTATTGGTTAGTCAGTCGAATCGAGCCAGTAAGGGCTTGGTCGAGGAGACTGGCGAACCATAGGTATTGTTTATTGTATAATCCTTTGGATATGGTCCACTGGATTCGGTATACTCGAGTATTACCATTACTCTTACTTTGGAGTTCGGGCCCGGTAAGGGGGTTGATTGGTGGATGAAAATTGGTGTAAAGTGGAGATCTATGGTCATGGTTTTACTTCTTTAAATGTTGACGGAGTGTCAACGGGTTCAGATCAAGTAATGCAACGGGAATTTGGCTCTTGAAAGTCATCTGTATCCTTATACTTGGAAATGATTGTTACTTGTAGTGTTATTATTTCTCTTATGAACTTTTACGCCTGCTCATTTTGAGATTTCAAGTTTTACAAAATGACCAACTTGCTACTTGGGTCTGCATGAAGTTTTGGAACCTTACTGAGTTTTGGCTCACTCTATTAGTTTTTGTTTTCCTTACAAGGGGTACGAGCATAGGCGTGAAGCTGGAAAGGCTAATTTTGTCTAGACTTTTAACGTTTGTAATTCTTCTAGCGCTTGTGCTCGATTAGAGTTAGAAGTGCAACTAGAACTTGAATCTCTTGTTATATTCGGATATGTATGAATGCTTGAGATAGAAATGAATGTACATGTACGTTCAAAGTTTGGGAACTGTTGTTTCCTTTACTTTTGAGGTTGTAACTTGTTTTCTTGAAGTGAGTGAGTGAATCTTGGCGAGAACTAGGCAGGCGGTCCGCTAAACCCTGAGATAAGCCCTAGGGCGAGATGAGATCATCACAGGTGGTATTAGAGCCTAGATTTGAATTGGTCTGGACTGATTGAGTGACTTGTACTTGATATGGCTTACATACGAACATCTAACTGTGAAACCCTAGAGAGTCGGTGGTAAACTTGGCTTTGCTTGTTTAACTTGCTTATTCTCTTGATACTACTTGGAATGTAGGAAATGGAAGGAAATGACGAGAACGAGAATGCCGAGTGACCCCGTCGAGTGCTTAGCTATCAGGAACATCCAGAAGGGCCGGTACTTCAGTGGGCCCCGGAACGTAGGGTTAGGCACTGTAATTGTTGGCGGACCTACTCATATTCCGATAGGGTGGTCCTTGCCATAGAGGACAAGAGGGAAATTTTGGCCAATACAAATCGTAGGGCCCAAACTGAGATCGAGCGTGGCGAGGGAAGTAAGGGATCGAACCGATAACATTTTAACCGAGTGTGGGGCACTTGTGGAGGAAGTAGTACAGGTGAACTTGGCCGAGGAAGATTAAGTGAACGTAGCTCCTAGTGATTCAGGAGCCAGCCTCACCTGAAGAGGTGGTGGAGTCAGCTGGATCAGTGACAAACCAAGTTAGGGATCCAGGGTTTTGGGGTTTGCATGTGATAGTTAGGGACATAGTTGGGATGACACGTCATCTTTTGTTTTTGATATTGATGTGTTAAGGCTGATGTATAAAGTACCTGCGTTTGTTCTATGTCCTTCGGTTGTTAAAAGTTCTTGACTTTATTAGGTTGATAAGTACAGTACTTCATGACTTGATATGTGAATTGCTATGATATGTATATAAAGAAAGTATGTTACTTTAAAATGTGCTCTATTATTTTCATTTTATGATTTGAAAATATTTTTATCCTGCTTTATAACTACTTTATTTTGTTTATACCTATATAGTCTATTTTTTCAAAAAAGGCATGGATGGTAGGCGAAGTCAGGGATGTGGAACTAGTCGAGGACGTGGTTCTAGATATGGATGTGGAGCTAGACAAGTACAAGAATCGAGAGAAGAGAGAGATGCGATGGCCAAACAACAACCCGAACCTAGGGGATCAAGTAGCAACGGCAATCCAGCAAATGACTAATATTTTATCTTGATTGGTAGAGCAGCAGGGTCAAGCCCCTGTCAATCAGTCTAGGGACCCTGAAATAGGGGAAGATAGGGCCCTAGAGCGGTTTCGAAAGTTCTCACCTCCCAAGTTTCTTGGAGGACCAGACCCGGAGGTTTCGGAGAGATGGCTGGAAACAATGATCATTATTTTCGCTGGCTTAAATTACACGGAGGAAGAATAGGTAAATTTTGCCTTATTCCAATTTGAGGGACCAGCCAGAGCTTGGTGGAATGTAATTAGTACTAAGTGGGAGAGAGAAAGGACAATATGGACTTGGTTGAACTTTGTGCGAGAGTTTAACTAGAAATATCTTCCACCAATAGTCCAGAAGAAAAGGGAGGATGATTTTATTAGGCTACATCAAGGAGGCTTAAGTGTATCTGAGTATGAGACTCAGTTCACCAAGTTATCAAAATTTGCTCCTGAATTGATAGCTACAGAGCAAAGGAGGGTGAGGCGGTTTGTGCAAGGATTGAACGTAGAGATACAAGAGACTTTAGCGGCGGTACAAATTAATACTTTCACGAAGGTTCTTGAGAAAGCCCAGAGGATTGAGATTGCAAGGGCGCAGGTGAAGGCTTTTAATGCAAGAAAGAAAGGTGCATCTAGTGGAGACCAAGGGCAGGAACAAGGTGATCAAGGTATGCCACCTCCTAAAGTGGGTCGAGGAGCTGGTGGTGTGGGAATTTCAGGGACACCTAAGGAACTTACTCCGAGAGGAGCCCCAGGTGGAAGAGGACAACGGAGAGGTGCCTCACAAGGAGGTCAACATCAATCCTTTGTGGATATTGTGGAAAAACCAATCATACTGAGGATAAATGTTGGAGAAAGGCACGAAAATGTTTATGGTGTGGTAATGCTGAGCACCAAATTGTAACTTGTCCCCTCTTCGGTGAGACTCAGCAGTTTGATAGGTCAAACCCTAAACAACCAGATGTAGGAAGGAATAGATCCAGAGTGCCTGCTAGAGCGTATACCTTAAACCACGAGCAAGCGCTTAACCCGTCTAAAGTGGCAGAAGATACGATTCATGTTTTCCATTGTCTGTCTAAAATTTTGGCTATGGTAAGACCTGGGAGTTAGAGACGGACATGCAAGAAAAATACCCTGAGTTATTTACGAATAAATGTATGAATTTCAAGGTCGAAATTCTCTTAAGGAGGAGAAAGTGTGACGACTTGAAAATTTGCTTATATTTGCTTATAATTCCCTCTTATTTTGAATAAATTATTTTATAATTCCTTTACTACTAATTTTATTTTCTCTACAGTTATAATATATAATAGAATCGAGAGTTTTACTTTTACTTTTATAGTTAGAGCAAACTAGGGTTTTGCGCATTTCGGTAGTGTGATCACTTGGTGAGGTGTGTGTACTGAATTTGATGGATAAGAGTGAGTATTAGGTAGGAGGAAGTGTGTGATTTGAAGTGCTTAAAAATAAGTTGGTGAATTATAAGTTAAAACAAAAGTACGAGAGATTTAAGAAAATAGGCTTGAATCGACGTGCACCGTTTGTTACCGATTGAGTACACCACTTGACCAATACTTTCTTACCCTAATCTCCTTGTTTTTATTTCATCTAATTTTTCCTAAATTAACCGTTAAGTCAACCACCATTTTTTACCAAAGAAAAGGATGAAAAAAAAAGGAAAAGAATCTTAATTGCCAAGTGTTGGCAATCAAAGCAATGGTTGACCAAGACATTTTTCTTTCTTCTTATCTTCCATTTTGGCTAACATTCCTCCATTATTTCTTCATGTTGGCTGAAAATTGGGGGAGAAAAACAATATAGGAGAACTTCCAATTCCAACCTTGATTTTAGCCATGTTTGAGTTAAATCACAAAAACCAAACCGATTAAACTTGCATCTTGGTGCTTAGGAAGCTAGGAGTGGCGAAATTCTTGGGAGAAATTGCTTGATTCCTCACTTTCAAGAAGGTTTTGGAAGGTCTAAGTTCATCCACTTCTTGTTTCTACCTTAATCTTGCTAAATATGCTATAGAAGCTTTGAATCTTGGAATATTATGGATGATTTTCTAGCTTTGGATTGTTTAGTGAAAATTTCAGCTAGAGTTTATTTTTTTCAGCTTTAATTATGTTGTTTGACTAGCAAATGTTGGTATTGAGCTTGGATATGGAATTTGTAAGGCGATAAATGGCATGATTGTGACTTTTTAGCATTAAAAGATGAATTTCCAGCCTTATGAGAAAATTCCAGTTTTAGTAGTGGTTGAAAATTTGCTAGAAATGAGTTATATTTAGATGTGTTTTAGCCTAGATAAAGAGCTATCTTGATATGTTTATTGGTGGTGTTTGAATTGGGTTGATTCGGGAAAAAATATGAAGCCTTGAATGGCTGGAAAATTGGACAAATACAAAGGGTATGCTGTCCAAATTTTCATTCGAGAGATAAGTGAGTGAATTTGGAACTTGAACGGTGATTCGTGGTCGAATTGAATTTCGGTTGTTTAGAGTATTGCAGTTTCTTTTAGTAGAGGTATATAAGCTGAATTTTTTGCCAAAACTCGTACCTTTAAAAGGCGAAAGTAGTGACCACGTTAAATACGATTTCTTAGTTTTTATCACCAAGTTGCGAACTTAAAAGTGTTAATCGCTTTTTTATCGAAACCAAAAGAGCGGGCATGAATTTTCTAGAGTTTGATAAGTAAAATGAGTACTACTTAAACTAGTTTTATTTACTTGATTTTCTTTAAGTGAAACCCCTATATTTTGAACCCTATTTGATTGCAAACTGTTAAACGGTATTCTATCGCAGGTTTGGACTCCAACCAGGGAGTTGAACTTGAGCTCGGTTTTGAAAAGTAATAACTCATTGGTGAGTGTTTTCCAATGCATGATTGAGCTTGATCTTTGAATGAAATAATTTGCTAATGCGATTGAATAATACTTGACTTGTTTGGATGAGGTGAGGGTGTACTTATCACACTCGTCCTCCCCTTCTTTAGCGATCTCGTACTTGTTTGAGCTTCATTGACTTGTACTTGTATTGGTGCTTGTGTTTGACTTGTAAGTGCTGAGCGGTAGCATGTACCACACTCAATCCGAGTGGGAGGTACCTCTCATCCCGTCTTACTACTTTTATTCTCACCCTATTGGTTAGTCAGTCGAATCGAGCCAGTAAGGAATTGGTCGAGGAGATTGGCGAACCATAGGTATTGTTTATTGTATAATCCTTTGGATATGGTCCATTGGATTCGGTATACTTGAGTATTACCATCACTCTTACTTTGGAGTTCGGGCCCGGTAAGGGGGTTGATTGGTGTAAAGTGGAGATCTATGGTCATGGTTTTACTTCTTTAAATGTTGACGGAGTGTCAACAGGTTCAGATCAAGTAATGCAACGGGAATTTTGCTCTTGAGAGCCATCTGTGTCCTTATACTTGGAAATGATTGTTACTTGTAGTGTTATTGTTTCTTTTATGAACTTTTACGCCTGCTCATTTTAAGATTTCAAGTTTTACAAAGTGACCAACTTGCTACTTGTGTCTGCATGAAGTTTTGGAACCTCATTGAGTTTTGACTCACTCTATTAGTTTTTGTTTTCCTTACAGGGGGTACGAGCATAGGCGTGAAGCTGGAAAGGCTAATTTTGTCTAGACTTTTAACGTTTGTAATTCTTCTACTGCTAGTGCTCGATTAGGGTTAGAAGTGCAACTAGAACTTGAATCTCTTGTTATATTCGGATATGTATGAATGGTTGAGATAGAAATGAATTTACATGTACGTTCAAAGCTTGGGAACTGTTGTTTCCTTTACTTTTGAGGTTGTAACTTGTTTTCTTGAAGTGAGTGAGTGAATCCTGGCGAGAGCTAGGCAGGCGGTCCGCTAAACCCTGAGATACGCCCTAGGGCGAGATGGGATCATCACATATGGTATTAGAGCCCAGGTTTGAATTGGTCTGGACTGATTGAGTGACTTGTACTTGATATGGCTTACGTACAAACGTCTAACTGTGAAACCATAGAGAGTCGGTGGTAAACTTGGCTTTGCTTGTTTAAATTGCTTATTCTCTTGATACTACTTGGAATGTTGGAAATGGAAGGAAATAACGAGAACGAGAATGCCGAGCGACCTCGTCGAGTGCTTAGCTATCAGGAACATCCAGGAGGGCCAGTACTTCAGTGGGCCCCGGAACGTAGGGTTAGGCACTGTGATTGTTGGCGGAGCTACTCATATCTCGATAGGGTGGTCCTTGCCATAGAGGACAAGAAGGGAATTTTGGCCAGTGCAAATCGTAGGGTCCAAACTGAGATCGAGCGTGGTGAGGGAAGTAAGGGATCGAACCGATAACATTTTAACCGAGTGTGGGGCACTTGTGGAGGAAGTAGTACTGGTGAACTTGGTTGAGGAAGTTTAAGGGAACGTAGCTCCTAGTGACTCAGGAGCCAGCCGCACCTGAAGAGGTGGTGGAGTCAGCTAGATCAGTGACAAACCAAATTAGGGATCCAGGGTTTTGGGGTTTGCATGAGATAGTTAGGGACATAGTTGGGATGACACGTCATCTTTTGTTTTTGATATTGATGTGCTAAGGCTGATGTACATAGCACCTGCTTTTGTTTTATGTCCTTCGGTTGTTATAAGTTCTTGACTTTATTAGGTTGATATGTACAGTACTTCATGACTTGATATGTGAATTGCTATGATATGTATATAAAGAAAGTATGTTATTTTAAAATGTGCTCGATTATTTTCATTTTATGATTTGAAAATATTTTTATCGGGCTTTATAACTACTTTATTTTACTTATACCTATATAGTCTATTTTTTCAAAAGAGGCATGGAGGGTAGGTGAAGTCAGGGACGTGGTTCTTGCCATGGACGTGGAGCAAGACAAGTACAAGAATCGAGAGAAGAGAGAGATGCGATGGCCAAGCAACAACCCGAACCTAGGGGATCAAGTAGCAACGGCAATCCAGCAAATGACTAATATTTTAGCTTGATTGGTAGATCAGCAAGGTCAAGCCCCTGTCAATCAGCCTAGGGACCCTGAAATAGGGGAAGATAGGGCCCTAGAGCGGTTTCAAAAGTTCTTTCCTCCCAAGTTTCTTGGAGGACCAGACCCGGAGGTGGCGGAGAGATGGTTGGAAATAATGATCAATATTTTCGCTGGCTTGAATTACACAGAGGAAAGACAGGTAAATTTTTCCATATTCCAATTTGAGGGATCAGTCAGAGCTTGGTGGAATGTAATTAGGGCTAAGCGGGAGAGAGAAAGGACAGTATGGACCTGGTTGAACTTTGTGCGAGAGTTTAACGAGAAATATATTCCACGAACAGCCTAGGAGAAAAGGGAGGATGATTTTATTAGACTACGTCAAGGAGGCTTAAGTGTATCTGAGTATGAGACTCAGTTCACCAAGTTATCGAAATTTGCTCCTGAATTGATAGCTACAGAGCAAAGAAGGGTGAGGCGGTTTATGCAAGGATTGAACGTAGAGATACAAGAGACTTTAGCGGTGGTACAAATTAATACTTTCACGAAGGTTCTTGAGAAAGCCCAGAAGATTGAGATTGCAAGGGCGCAGGTGAAGGCTTTTCATGCAAGAAAGAAAGGTGCGTCTAGTGGAGACCAAGGGCAGGAACAAGGTGATCAAGGTATGCCACCTCCTAAAGTGGGTCGAGGAGCTGGTGGTGTGAGAATTTCGGGGACACCTAAGGAACTTACTCCGAGAGGAGCCCCAGGTGGAAGAGGATAACGGAGAGGTGCCTCACAAGAAGGTCAACATCAATTCTTTGTGGATATTGTGGAAAAACCAATCATACTGAGGATAAATGTTGGAGAAAGGCACGAAAATGTTTATGGTGTGGTAGTGCTGAGCACCAAATTGTAACCTGTCCCCAATTCGGTGAGACTCAGCAGTTAGATAGGTCAAACCCTAAACAACTAGATGTAGGAAGGAATAGATCTAAAGTGCCTGCCTGAGTGTATACCTTAAACCTCCAGCAAGCGCTTAACCTGTCTAAAGTGACAGAAGGTACGATTCATGTTTTCCATTGTCTGGCTAAAATTTTGGCTATGGTAAGACCTGGGAGTTAGAGACGGACATGCAAGAAAAATACCCTAAGTTATTTACGAATAAATGTATGAATTTCAAGGTTGAAATTCTCTTAAGGAGGAGAGAGTGTGACGACTTGAAAATTTGCTTATATTTTCTTATAATTTCCTCTTATTTTGAATAAATTATTTTATAATTCCTTTACAACTAATTTTATTCTCTCTATAGTTGTAATATATAATAGAATCGAAAGTTTTACTTTTACTTTTATAGTTAGAGCAGACTAAGGTTTTGCGCATTTCGGTAGTGTGATCACTTGATGAGGTGTGCGTACTGAATTTGGTGGATAAGAGTGAGTATTAGGTGAGAGAAAGTGTGTGATTTGAAGTGCTTAAGAATAAGTTAGTGAATTATAAGTTAAAACAAAAGTACGAGAGTCTAAGAAAATAGGCTTGAATCGACATGCACCGTTTATTATCGAGTGAGTACACCACTTGACCAATACTTTCTTACCCTAATCTCCTTTTTTTTATTTCATCTAATTTTTCCTAAATTAACCGTTAAGTCAGCCCCCATTTTTTACCAAAGAAAAAGAAGAAAAGAAAAAAAAGGAAAAGAATCTTGATTACCAAGTGTTGGCAATCAAAGCAATGGTTGACCAAGACATTTTCCTTTCTTCTTATCTTCCATTTTGGCTAACTTTCCTCCATTATTTCTTCATGTTGGCCGAAAATTGGGAGAGAAGAACAAGAGAGGAGAACTTCCAATTCCAACCTTGATTTTAGCCTTGTTTGAGTTAAATCACAAAACCAAACCGATTAAACTTGCATCTTGGTGCTTAGGAAGCTAGGAGTGGTGAAATTCTTGGGAGAAATTGTTTGGTTCCTCACTTTCAAGAAGGTTTTTGAAGGTATAAGTTCATCCATGTGAGGCCCCGAAAGAAAAAAAAAATTTCTGGTGAACAGTAACTTTTACAGAATCCGGCCGCAAATCCGGCCAGTTCTTGGCCGGATTGCTGGCCGGATTGAGTTGGCCGTTTGAAAAAATTTGATTTGTTTCTGCCTCGAATCCGGCCGACTATCCGGCCAGATATCCGGCCAGAATCTGTCGCGTACAGTTTTCCTTAATGGGTAAGTTTTCAATTTTGACCAGATTTGAGGGTTCAAAACCCACTTTTCTTCATTCTAAGATGACCGAACCTTCTTGGGAGCAAAAGAAAGAGAGAAACTCCATTCTTTTCCTTTGATTTACTTCATCAATCTTGGGTGATTTCTTTCAAGTGCCGAATCTACTCCGATTAACTTCAAGTCTAAGGTGATGGCAAGCTAAGGGTGGAAAATTTTGAGAAGTAAAGGGTTTTGCTTGGTTTATTTTCAAGGTGTTGGATGGTATAACCCTTAGAAACCTTCTTTGCTTTTAATACTTTCAAATTTATGGTTTAAGGTCGTAGTTATGGTAGTTTTGTGAGAGATTTCTAGATTTAAAGTAGTATGATGGTAATTTTCTGATTTTTGGGGAATTTTTCTGTTTTCATATGATGGTTATGATTGGCCTTGGATTGATAGCTCTAAATTGTGTTAAATGGAATTTTGTGCGTTAATTGCCGAAAATTTTAGATTTGTACGGAAAATTTCAGATTTAGGGTTTTGATTTGGGGCTTTCTTATGATTGGTTCTTGTGCTCTTAATTGGTTAAGATTTAAGGGTATTGTGGCCCTAATTGGGTGTATTTTATAGGCTATGATTTGTATGTGAAAATGTGGTTGAATTGAGATATATTTGGTATTGTTTTGTAATATGGAAAATAAGAAAATTAAGGGGGAAATGCTGTCCAATCTTTGAGAGTATTTGATTGTTTTGAATTTGAGTTGATCTTGATTACTTTTATGGAAATTCTTGTGATTTGGAAGCTAGGAGGATAAGTTCCATATTTGCGATATTTCTAGACTTGATCTAAGTTATTTCCTCTTTGATTTTGGCATGTATATGATTAGTGGAATTTATTCTAGGGTTAAGATGGCATTTCTAGCCTTAATAGCTATTAGTAATGGTTATATGCAAAGGTTGGTTTAGAAGTGCACTTTCAGTCTTACCTTATTTTTGGACCGAACTTGGACTGCCAATTTCTCTATGATTTAGACCGAATCAGTCTTTACATAAAACATGAAAGTTGTAGATATATGAGTTAGCTATCTACTTGCCAATTTCAGATAGATTGGAGTACTGTAGCTTGTGAATTGTCTAAAAAACCCTTGACTACTCATAAGCCCTGTTTTGTGGACAGTTTTTCGTTTTCTGTTGAATTTTGATTTTTGACGATGAAAATGTATGCTTTGGCCATGGAGGTCTTCATAAGAAATGTTGGTATATGTCTTAGCTTCGTAATGCCATAAGATTCGTTTCAATCCGATAAGTATAGTTTCAGTTGTGGTTGTTGTGCCGAAAGGTGTGTGGAGCTTGATAATATTAGAATTCCCATTCCTTGACTTGATATTTGTAATCTAGGGTTTCGACTTGAGCATGACAATGGTACATGATAGATGAGATTCGTGAGCCGTGGTTGGTGAATGATCTCTTAACTATTTCCAAAAGTTACTTTTGAAATAATTCTTGCATTGGCTACATGATTGCATATCATCGTGTTTGTGTGTGTGCCATGACATTTTGGCTCTGATGAGTTCTTGGGAAAATCTTGTGCTTAGAACCAACGTCTCCACTACTATTTATGCATTCTTTGGAGAACGATGGCTCCTTATTTCTGTTTATCTATTACTTGAACTAAGGGAGCGTTGGATATTTAAGTACAAGGATTTCACTGGCTCAAAAGAGCAATATACGCACATTTGATCACTGATTCTTGATATCACTTCAATGAAATATTGTAAAGTTTATTTGATTACCGATTTTACTGGTCACTTGCTGAGCTTCTAGCTCACCCCCAAATGTTTTCTTCTCCCCACAGGGATCGATGCAAAAGAAGTACCTGTATTACGATATCCGTGTGACTGGATGGCATGTATCTTGTATAGTTTAGATTTGGATTCATTTTGTGTAATAGTTGGGCTGGGGTGACTGTTTGAAATTGGAATGGATGGATTTCTCTTGTACACTTTGATTTTTGATTTATCTTGTGTAATTATTGGGGTTTGTATGGATGTTTGGATTTGAATCGGATGTATGTGACGTTCCACGCTTGGGAATTAGTTTCCGCTTCGTTTATGATACGTAATTCTTCGAGGAATTGATGTATATTTGAGATTTATATTGTAATTTATTTGAGGACTGTAGTGAGTGACTGAGTCCCGGCGAGAGTTGGGCAGGCGGTCCGCCGAACCCTTTGGTACGCCTTAGGGGGAGTTGGGGCTGTCACAATCCACTTCTTGTCTCTACCGTAATCTTGCTAAATATGCTATAGAAGCTTTGAATCTTAGAATATTATAGATGATTTTCTAGTTTTGGATTGTTTAGTGAAAATTTCAGCTAGGGTTTATATTTTTCAGCTTTAATTATGTTGTTTAACTAGCAAATGTTGGTATTGAAATTGGATATGGAATTTGTGAGGCGATTAATGGCATGATTGTGACTTTTTAGCATTAAAAGATGAATTTCCAGCTTTGATGAGAAAATTCCAGTTTTGGTAGTGGTTTAAGATTTGCTAGAAATGAATTATATTTGGATGTGTTTTAGCCTAGATAAAGAGCTATCTTGATAGTGCCCATGAGTGATCTCCCCGAAGAGTGCATCCACCAACACTGCAACTTTAGCAGAAGCGAGTCAGTGTCGCCCACGTGCAGACCGAGAACTTGTTCAAACCAGCCCCAGACCTGGCCTGCTGCTTGGCAGCGTACAAAACAATGTGTCAGAGAGTCTTCATTGGGACAAAAAGGGCATTTAGAAGGCACGTGCAGACCAAACTGCCGCAGTATCTCCGGAAACGGAAGCAAATTATTTAGCAAGAGCCACATGAAAATCGAAATTTTGACAGGTATACTGCAGTCCCAGATTAGCTTGCGAGAGATTAAAGGGTTGGTAGGGGTCCGAAACTTGTCTAGTGCAGACGAAACCTTGAAAGTGCTAGATGTTGAGGGCTGCCAAATGACTCGGTCCTTGCCCTATGAGGGAAGAACCTGGAAAGCAAGGATGCGTTGTCGTTCCTCCATTGTGAGTGAGCCCTCAACCTGGTCCAAGCACCACTCCCCCTTAGCCATTAGCTCTGCAATTTGTACATGGGGCAGTGGTAACGATTGCTTGTCGCGTGCCAGTGGACCCGTACCCAACCAGTTCTCAAACCAGAAGGATGCACTACCATCATGAACCAGCATCCGTATGTGCTTCTCCATGAAGGCTCGGACTTGCGCCAATCTTCTCCATATCCTCGAGCTCGAGGCTCTTACTGGTGCTATCGTCAGGTGCTCGTGTGCTGCTACGTTTTTGGACAGAGTATAGCGAGTCCAAAGCGTGTCACCACTTCTCAGCTTCCATCATAGCTTGCATCCAAAGGCCAGCATCACATCTTCAAGCTTATGAATTCCAAGGCCATTGTGCTCAGTAGGAGAGCAAAATGCATTCCAGGTTCTCTAGTGCCGTTTTCCACGCCCCTCAGCCTCTCCCTAGAAAAATCGGGACATTATCTGCTTAATTTGGCGTAGGATGGCTTTCGGAGGCTCCTGAACCACAAAAGTGTATAAAGGCATTGCTGCCAGCGCTTATCTGTTGGGAGCTATGGAAGGCTCGGAATAAGGCAGTGTATGACGACTTTGTGACTTCACCTGCTCAAGTCCGCCGCTAGATAGTGGGTTTACTGAATGATATTGGAGTTGCTTACCTCTTTCCATCTTCAACTTTGCAGGATACAACCTTACGGCATTTGGGGTTGGTTACAATGGCAGACCGTCCACGGCGCATCAAATGTATTTCTCTTTCTTGGTCCTTGCCGCCTTACCCTTATGTGAAACTGAATGTAGATGGTTCCTCTCTTGGTAACCCAGGTTCCTCAGGGGGTGGTGGTATTATACGTGATCACACTGGTTGTGTCCTAAAGGCCTTCTTTTCCTTCTACGGATTTCGTACCAATATGGAGACAGAGGCAATGGCTCTCTTGGAGGGACTCCGACTGTGTCTTGCTCTGGGGTTACCAAAGCTAATTATGCAGATGGACTCGAAGCAGTTGTTCAGTATGGTACAACAAACTTCAGCAGTGCCTTGGAATCTCGACACCATTATTAGCCATATACGCCAGGTGCTTACCAAAGCACATTTCATTTTGGAGCATTGCTACGGGAGCTCAGCTCAGTAGCAGACATCCTGGCAAAACAAGCAGCAACGAGCAGCCAATCGGCCACTTACGACGTGGCCAGTCTGCCACCACGTGTAAAAGGCATCTCAGCCTTATATACTCAGGAATTTCCTTATTTTTGCCTCCAGCGTGTAAAGGAGTAGTACTCCTAGTTTCATTCTCTTTTGGAATTTTAATAAGATTATTATTTAAAAAAAAGAGCTATCTTGATATGTTTATTGGTGGTGTTTGAATTGGGTTGATTTGGGGAAAAACATGAAGCCTTGAATGGCTGGAAAATTGGACAAATACAAAGGGTATGCTGCCCAAATTTTCATTCGAGGGATAAATGAGTGAACTTGGAACTTGAGCAGTGATTCGTGGTCGAATTGAACTTCGGTTGTTTAGAGTATTCAAGTTTCTTTTAGTAGAGGTATATAAGCTGAATTTTTTGCCAAAACTCATACCTTTTAAAAGGCGAAAGTAGCGACCACTTTAAATACGATTTCTTAGTTTTTAACGCCAAGTTGCGAACTTATAAGTGTTAATCGCTTCTTTATCGAAACCAAAAGAGCGAGTATGAATTTTCTAGAGTTTGATAAGTAAAATGAGTACTACTTAAACAAGTTTTATTTACTTGATTTTCTTTAAGTGAAACCCCTATATTTTGAACCCTAATTGATTGCAAACTGTTAAAAGGTATTCTATCGCAGATTTGGATTCCAGCCAGGGAGTTGAACTTGAGAGTGGTTTTGAAAAGCAATAACTCATTGGTGAGTGTTTTCCAATGCATGATTGAGCTTGATCTTTGAATGAAATGATTTGCTAATGCAATTGAATAATACTTGACTTGTTTGGATAAGGCGAAGGTGTACTTTATCGCACTCCTCCTCCCCTTCTTGAGTGATCTCGTAGTTGCTTGAGCTTGATTGATTTGTACTTGTATTGGTGCTTGTGTTTGACTTGTAAGTGTTGAGCGGTAGCATGTACCACACTCAATCTGAGTGGGAGGCACCTATCATCTCGTCTCACTATTTTTATCCTCACCCTATTGGTTAGTCAGTCGAATCGAGCCAGTAAGGGTTTGGTCGAGGAGACTGGCGAACCATAGGTACTGTTTATTGTTTATTGTTTATTGTATAATCGTTTGGATATGGTCCACTGGACTCAGTATATTCGAGTATTACCATCACTCTTACTTTGGAGTTCGGGCCCGGTAAGGGGGTTGATTGGTGTATGAAAATTGGTGTAAAGTGGAGATCTATGGTCATGGTTTTACTTCTTTAAATGTTGACGGAGTATCAACAGGTTCAGATCAAGTAATGCAACAGGAATTTGGCTCTTGAGAGCCATCTGTATCCTTATACTTAGAAATGATTGTTACTTGTAGTGTTATTGTTTCTTTTATGAACTTTTACGTTTGCTTATTTTGAGATTTCAAGTTTTACATAATGACCAACTTGCTACTTGGGTCTGCATGAAGTTTTGGAACCTCATTGAGATTTGACTCACTCTATTAGTTTTTCTTTTCCTTACAAGGGGTACGAGCATAGGCATGAAGCTGGAAAGGCTACTTTTGTCTAGACTTTTAACATTTGTAATTTTTCTAGCGCTAATGCTCGATTAGGATTAGAAGTGTAACTAGAACTTGAATCTCTTGTTATATTCGGATATGTATGAATGGTTGAGATAGAAATGAATGTACATATATGTTCCAAGCTTGGGAACTGTTGTTTCCTTTACTTTTGAGGTTGTAACTTGTTTTCTTGAAGTGAGTGAGTGAGTTCTGGCGAGAGCTGGGCAGGCGGCTCGCTAAACCCTGGAATACGCCCTAAGGCGAGATGGGGTCGTCACAGTTCTAGGTGCCAAGTAGGTATGATCGAAATGGACACTCTTAATATGCTAAGTACCCAAATGAATAATGTGGTGAAATTACTACATAGGGAAGTAGATGTTGGTCCGAGTTCTTCTTCATCTAATACACATGTGGCTTGTTGTTCTATATGTGGAAGTGACCATGATACTAACGAGTGTATTGATTTTGAGCAGGCTCAATTTATTAACAATTCCAATAGAAATGCTCAAAATAACCCCTACTCGAAGACATACAATCCGGAGTGGAGAAATCATCAAAATTTTGGATGAAAAGATCAAAATATCCCTCAAAGGCCGACTAATCCACCGAGATTTCAACCAAGGAAAATACAAAAGGACACTAAATCGGGTTGGGAGATTGTGGTGGTGAAACTTGCCAAGGGCACTTTGGAAAGATTTGAGCGAATAGAGGGAAGATTGGACCAATTGACCAGAATTTATAGAAATGTAGAAGTCTAAATTGGTCAAATTTTCAATTCGATTAATAATAGGAATCAAGGAGAATTGCCTAGTAAGACGAAGGTGAATCCGCAGGAGCACGTTAATGCCATTACTCTTTGTAATGGTAAACAACTAGAGGATCCTCCGATGGTTGAAAATAGGAGGAAAATTGAGAGTGAGAAACAAGAAGATGAGAGAGTGGACCAAGAAGTAAGTGTGGGGAAATGTAGTAGTGAGAAACCAAGAGAAGATCAACCTTCATCCTCCACTACAATTCCAATGCCTCCGACAGCTTCATTTCCTCAAAGACTCAAACCAAATAAGTTTGATAAAAATTTTAACAAAATTTTTAAACAATTGCATATTAATATCCCTTTTACTGATGCTATTTTGTAGATTCCTTCATATGCAAAGTTTCTCAAGGAGATTATGACTCGTAGGAGGAAATTGGAGGATTGCAAAACCATAGCATTAATGGAGGAATGCAGTGCCATTATACAAGACAAGTTGCCATCAAAATTGAAGAATTCGGAGAATTTTTCTATACCGTGCACTATCAGTAACATTGAATTCTCTAAGGTATTACGTAACCTTGGTGCTAGTGTATCATTAATTCCTTTAATGATGGCTAGATAATTAGGTTTGCATGAGTTAAAATGCACTAATATTACTTTGCAGTTAGCCAATCGATCTATTAGATATCCATTGGGAGTTTTGAAAAATATGTTGATTAAAGTTAAAAATTTTATCATTCCTATGGATTTTGTAGTATTAGATATGGAAGAAAATATGTCTATACCAATTATTCTTGGTAGGTCATTTTTAGCAACTGCACGTACTATTATTGATGTCAAAAATGGCAAACTTAGGTTTTAAGTAGATGAAGAAGAGGTAAAATTTAATTTGAACGAAATAGAAAAGTACTCTTCTTTTATCGATCATGCTTATTGTATAGGAGCTATTAAGAAGCCAACCCAAGAGTTGAGTCGAGTTAATTTTGATTTCGACCTTCTTGAACTTTGTTTAATGAGTATAGAGATGCAAGAGGGATATGGTGAAGAAATTGAAGAATTGACCAAGTATTTGGATTTTTAATACCTTATAAAAGAGGTAATGTTTATGAAAATCTTAGTCAAGGAAAAGGGCTTCCACCACCTTTGGAGATTAAATCTCTAAAATTAGAACTCAAACCACTTCCAAATAATCTAAAGTATGAGTTTTTTGGAGAAAATAGTACTCTACCGATAATTGTAAATGCTCACCTAGACGAGGGAAAATGTACGAAATTGTTAAGAGTTAACATAAGAAGACAATTGGATGGACAATCTCGGACATCAAGGGTATAACTCCTTCTATATATATGCATCACATTCTATTAGAAAACAATTGCAAACCGGTAGTGAAAATGCGAAGGAGACCCAATCCAAAAATGAAAGAAGTGGTAAGAAATGAAATTCTCAAGTGGTTTGATGCAAGAATAATCTTTCCTATTTCTGATAGTATTTAAATTAGCTCAATTCATGTTGTCCCTAAGAAGGGTGGAATCATAATAGTAATGGGTAAAAATAATGAAATGATTCCATCTTAACTCGTGGGCAGGTGGAGAGTGTGTATTGACTATCGAAAATTAAATGTAGTCACTAGAAAACACCACTTTCCTTTACCCTTTCTTCGTCAACTATTGGAGCGAATAGCTGGTTATGAATTTTACTGTTTTCTTAATGGCTTTTCAAATTATAACCAAATAGCTATAATTCCGGAGGATCAAAAGAAGACCACATTTACTTGTCCATACGGTACCTTTGCCTTTAGAAGGATGCCATTTAGTTTATGCAATACCGCTGCTACATTTCAATGCTGAATGATGACCATATTTTTTGATTATATTGAGAAAATTATGAAGATTTTTATGGATGATTTTTCAGTATTTTGCTCATCTTTTGACCATTGCCTTCGTAATTTAGATTTAATTTTGTAGAGGTACGAGAAGACAAATCTTGTGCTAAATTGGGAGAAATACCATTTTATGATTCGTAAAGAAATCATCTAAGGGCACAAGATTTCCTCTAAGAAAATTAAGGTAGACAAAGCAAAAATAAAAGTCATCGAACAAATGCCACCTCCAAACAATGTCAAAGGGATAAAACTTTTTTGGGATACGCGGGGTTTTATAGATGTTTTATTAAAGATTTTTTTAAATTAATAAAGCCATGTGATTTATTATGTAAAAATACCCATTTTCATTTTAATAACCAGTGCTTAATTGCCTTTGATAGGTTGAAGAAGGAATTGAATTCCACACCAATTATAATTTCACCAAATTGGTTGCTACCATTTGATTTGATGTGTGATGCAAGTGACTATACTGTTGGAGCAATTTTAGGGCAAAAAAAGGAAGGAAGGATGCATGTCATCTATTATGTGAGCAAATTGCTAAACGAGGCGCAACATAATTATGCAACCATAGAGAAAGAACTATTGGCGGTGATATTTGTCTTAGATAAATTTAGATCTTATTTAGTAGAATCTAAAGTTATCATTTACATGGATCATTCAGTTCATAAATGTGAGGACTCGAAAAACTATTATTTTTAAATCCCTATTTTTGGCTAAATCAATTATTTATTTGGATTTTTGCCACGAATAATATTTTCTAGCCTTATTAGACCAAAGTACATGGTATTATAGTTTCGATATATTTTTAAAGTGTCTCGTTTCAAAAATTATTTTTCTTAGAAGGTTGTTTAGTGAAAAAGTGAACACGCGTTTGGAAAATTTTAACCGATTGAGAGTACAATAAGTTTGAAAAATTGGAGACTTGTACAATGGTCCTAAAATAGGTAATTTTATGTTTAAGTACTCAAGTAATAGTTAGTAGTACAATCGTTATAGGAATTTCTCAAAGGTTTCGCGTTATCGCGCTTAAATTGGTGGTACACGTTTTCATACACGCGATTTTAATTGAGGGACTTTAGACCCTTATTTTGGGACAATTAAGAGTGAATAATATTTGTATGAATATAAGTGTACTAGAGGTTTAGTGCACTAGTGAAACGAACGCGAGAGGAATTGAGCACGAAACGCGCGCGCACTACACTATTTAAAGTTGACTTTTGTACACACAAGCTACCATTCATTAAGCTTCTCTAAGAAGCTTCAAAAAAAAAATAATCAGTTTCCCTCTCTCTCTTCCTCACCAAAAACTGCCGGCCACCACCCTCCTCTCTCAAGACTCCATTGCTCTTCATTTCTTCTTCACAAAAACTCACCCAATTCACGCAAAAATTGGAGAACACTTAACTCTACACTAGAGGATCATCTTAAGCTATAAAGGAAGGGAGCTTTCATGGTTTTTCTTGGACAAAAGGGGGGCTGAAATTTCTGGTCTTTGCACACCAAGTAGGTACATAATGATCAACTCATAGAATCTTATCTTGTGGAAGTTATATTGCATGATTAAGTTCTAGTATGCCATTGGTTAGCTTGTTTATGGTGTAAAATGAAATGGGTGGGCTCTATGAACTCCCACCTTTGTCTTGAAGGCTGATCTCATGCTTGATGATGGATTTAATGTTGGTTTAGTGCTCAAAATGGTAGATTAATGGTGTATTATTAGTATAAACTTCAAGGAGTGCATGGTAAAAAGTTCCGATTCTGCCCCTGCTTTGAACGTACCTATTTCTGCAGAATTTTGGGGATTTAATGGCTGGTATATGATGTTTATATGTTGTATAGATGGTGTATAAAATTTCATTGAAAAATATTGAGGTTTGGTTGGTCAAATGGATTAATTTCGTGAAGCTAGTAAATCTGGAAAACTGTTCCCGTAATGCTCAGACAGCTCGCTTGTTTCGTCGATAACTCTGTACTCCGATGTCGAAATCGAGTACCATCAGTGGCATTTGAAACTAGACATTCCCAGCTTTCTAACGGTATAAAATACAACCCCAGATTCTATCCAAGCAGCCCGTACCAACCATTTAAAGGTGACTGTTCTGTTCTCTGTTTTCCTGGAACGAAGTTCAGAAGCTGCAACTTGAGGCTCGAATTTGAGCTAGTTGTGTGCTGAATTTCAAAATGATTTCTTCTGAGAAATTGAAGCTTTACAAATGTGTTTTCCAATACCACCAACCATTCTCAATTCAGAGCTGAATTGAGGGATTTGTGACCAAAATACGAAACCTGCCCTGTTCTTGAAAACCCTAAATTCTGGGCAGATTTGATATTTGACTTGATGTGAACTTGTCAATTGAATTTCCTGGAGATAAACACTTACCAAATGTACCATGAATGTTCCTTAGGCCTTTCCTACAAAAATGAACCAAGTTTGAAGGATTTTCTGGGCCAAATGTTGGAAATGGAGAACGAAAAACTCAAGGCAGTTTTGCCTTAGGGATTTTTCGAAATTTTAGTTGGTTGGTTGACTACCTTTCCGAAAGCATTTTTCCATGAATTTTGATAGAGGGATACCCTTTATGTAGGAGTATTATACTGCTAAATTTTGTACCAATTCAAGTCCATTTCGATACCTAACTAAAGTCCCAAAGTCGGAAACTCAAATCTGGAAATTTGTTCAACAGTTTCGAATTTTTCCAAACTTTGAGCTACCGTATCTCGGTGCTCGAAACTCCGATTCTTGATCCGCTTGTTCTGTTATAAACCTTACTTGAAACTTTAATTGATTTACAAATTTCAGAGGCTGGTTCGGAACGTGTGAATTTTTCCGGATTTCCAAAGTTAGCGAAAAATCAACCCCGACACAACCTTGAATGCCCGGAAACAGTAACTTTGAGCTCATTTTTGAGTATCTTCACTTTAGAATCATGGAAAAGTGCCTTCTAAGAACTTTTATTACTTTCAAAGAGGTTTCCAACGGCACCAAATTTTCCAATTTTTGACATGGAGAATGTGAGATACGATTTTTCAGAGTATCGTATCAAACCTGAAGTTTTTCCAAATTCCAAGGGAAGGGAGTTTTCAAGTATTCCTTATTCCTTCAATATTTCTTGAACGTTTTATACTTGATTTCCCAAAATGAAAACTCGATTACCCGTGTACTTTAAGAAACTCCATTTAAACCTCGATTTATGAGTAATTGAGGTTCGTTTTCATGAAATTTTCTTAGATTGTACTAGTGTACAATCTTCCTTGATAATTGGGATATATGAGTGATACTTCACTATTATTTGTTCAGGCGCACACGAGGACCCTCAAGAGGATCCTACGGTGAACGCTTAAATATCGGTTGAGACTACTTACTATTTGGTGAGTGTCAAGTGCATGTTTACTTGAACTCCTGTGAACTTGATGCATGCTTGTCTTGCTTAATCTACCTGGTTTTGATAAAATGGAGTCGAGTGTGTACTTTATCACACTCGTACTTATTTGAAATAATTGATTCATGCTTGGCCTGGCTTGCTAGACTCACATATCCTGAATTACATGCTTGGACCTGTCAAATACTTGTATACATGACTTGGTATGCTATGAGTGCATACGTCGTTGGAGTGAATCTCCTCAATATTTACATGTACATGGGGGACGCCCAAACTCATAGGCCAACCTTGGAACTCGAGCCGGCATGGGCTTGATCGGGAACCTCGGTGAGCCATGAGATTCACATGATAAGCTTGATCTACTGAGAGAGATCTTGCTTGGCATGCTCGTGGAGTATCGCCTTATAAATGTCGTGCGGGCCCGGAGCGGTGTACGGTGGACGGATGGGAAGTTAGTGGAGTTCTACGAATTGGAAATACCGACCCTGTTGACGGAGTGTCATCGCGGGGAGGTATACGAATGTCATCGACACAGTAAGTGGAACTTAGCTCCTGAGAGCTACTATATCCTTGAATTGTTTCTGTTTACTTTCACTGGCTTTATTAATTACTTGTAATTATCTCTTAAACTGTTATTTGGGACTGTTATCTGGACTACGTGCTTGCATGTGTGTTCTTGGCCTCACGAGCGTTTTACTCACCCTGTAGATTTGTTTTCCTTAACAGGATTGAACTCGGAGATGTATTGGAGAAACCCTCCTGATGTACTTTTCTTTAGGATTTCTATTATATTTTGGCTATGCCCTTGGTTTTGGGTTGTACTTTTGGAATTGAAATGTAACATTTGGAGCGTGATGCATATTTGGGATTTATGATGTACTTTGAACACCCGACGTGCGGGTTGGATAATGGATGACTATTGTTCAGCTTGAACGCTTCCATATTTACTATATTTAAGTTATTTATTTGTGTTGTGTAGACTAGTAATAAGCTTGAATGGAATTGCTTGAGTCCTGGCGAGAGCTGGGCAGGCGTCCCGCGGATACCCTTTGGTTCGCCTTAGAGAGAAGTGGGGCGTCACAATAAATACTTGCTCCATAAGAAAGATGCAAAATCTTGTCTAATCTGATGGCTTCTGTTATTGCAGGAATTTGATATCGAAATAAAGGATAAGACGGGATCGGAGAACCTTGTGGCGGATCACCTTTCGAAACTAGAGTATATTCCTACAAATGACCAAGTTCCAATTAAAGAGAATTTTTCAGATGAATTTGTTCTAACAATTGTGAATTCTCCATGGTATAGGGATTTGGCTAATTATTTGGTAAGTGAAAAAATACCAAAGGGTTTAAATTTTCATCAAAAGAAGAAGTTCTTACATGATGTTGAAAGTTACTTTTGGGAGGAACCGTTGCTTTATAAACATTGTGCCGATGGTATGATACGTAGTGTATTTTCGAGAATGAGGTACGTGATATTTTATATCATTGTCATAACTTAAAAATGGATTGTCATTTTAGTACTTCAAAAACCATAGTTAAGGTATGGCAATCGGAATTTTATTGGCCGACCATGTATCAAGATGCTAGAAAATATGTTAAAGGCTGTGATGCTTGTCAAAGAATCAAAAATATTTCTAAAAAGAATGAAATGCTCTTAACTACCTTCTTAGAGGTTGAATTATTTGATGTATGAGGTATGAATTTTATGGGACCATTTTCTAGTTCTTTTAATAATAAGTACATTTTAATAGTTACGGACTGTGTTTCTAAATGGGTAGAGACAATTGTTTCTGTCGCGCCCCATTTTTTACAAGAAAAATAAATAAATAATTAATGGTTTAAAAAGTGAATTTTTGATTTGAAAAATGATTTTTTATTTACAAAGAAAGTTGGTCTAAATGGGACTTGAAAATGCGACGATTTGACCCAAAATATAGTTTAAAAGGGTTTTTGAAATAGAAATCGGAGTCGCCACTTGGTATAGAGTTAAGGTGTACCAAGTCACCTAAAAATGAATTTTTTAAAGGAAAAAGATAGAAAGAAACCCCTTTTAAACGACTCCTAGTCTACGTAAACCAACGAAAAAGGTTCGGGAGTCACATTTGACGAAGGGGAAGGCGAGGATAAAAATCCAAGGCACCCATTCGACCTAGCCAAGGCTAGTTGTGTGATTTAGTCAAAGATTTTCTTGTTTTAACCAAAGCATTTATCACATTTGGATGCATTATATGAATGCAAAGCCTAGACCTAGGGGGACATCGGGGGGCAAAATTTCTCTTCAAAGCTTGAGAGGTGCCAATCACATTAATTGTGACGCTCAATGGTGATTTTTTGGAGAAGTCACGAATAATGCAAAATATGAGACTCTAAAATTAAAAAAAATTATACAAATATACATGTCTTAAAGGAATGCATCATGTCGGGTACGGGGAACCAATGTTCGTGACTCAATTTTCCCTTTAATAGAGGGAATACGAGCGTGCTAAGGCTAGAAAAGCCAAACTCGTCCATATCCCATATCCAAGGGGTTATTTCCCTAATCTAATCATGCAAATATACTAATGTACCCCTAACTTCCTAAATGAGATGTAAATCTAAATGCTACATATACATAGGGGTAAGGGATATGTTATTAGGGGAAGTATTATGTGAAAATGATAAAAATCCTAAAAATAGAAAAATGTGCATAACATGTAATGTAATCATACAAACATGATCTAGCGAAGGAGATCCCTAGAGGGTCTAGCGTTGGACTAGCCCACATCTACGCTCTCTCACAAGCATTGGACTTGCAAGAGCTCGAGGGGACAACCATGACTAGCATTGGACTAGCCACGGTCACGTGCATTTGCATCCATCATACACATATAAAAGTAATGTGCATAATTAAAGCAAGTAGACATGTGAGCACATAATTCACATAACACATAACACATAAGCATGCATATCTAGATGCCAAACCCTAGGAAAGCAATTAAACACATAGCACATACACATGCAAATCACACCAAGAAAAAACAAAGAAACCCTAACTATTACATCAAGAGGGGGAAACCTACTACAATCTAGAAGGGGGATATGAAATGAAGTAATTTAAATAAATACCTAACTATTACAAATTTGGCATTCGAGTGCCTTTCAAATGATCAAAATTGAACTAAAATAAATAAATAAAATTAAAACAAATAAAGCGAATTAAATAAAATAAACATTCAAAAACATGCAATAAAGCACGTAAAGTCACGTAGGGCAAGTAGGGGCAAATAAAGTGAGAAATAAGGGATAGGGTGTACCTCCCTTGATTTGGAGCCCTAATGGAGTGAAATCGCTTATTTATCCTCCAAAATAAAAGAAAAGGTCAAGGTACCAATTTATTTGGGAAAATTAAAGAAAATAGGCAAACACAAGCTCACTTGGTTACAAAGCCCTTAAAATAATGAATTAAGTGCAATTTAACAAAGCATGGTGGTTAATTGAAGCAAACAAGCAATGAAGTTGCAAAATTAAAGCTGCCAAGGACTGAATTGCACATATCAGAAAGTTTTTAGGGTCTAATCACAATTTCCAGAAACCTTTGGGGCAAAAATTGAAGGAAAGATAAAGCTCAAGGACCAATTTGCAAATGGTAGCAGGGACCCAATTGAAAGCCTTTATAAAAGTCCTGGGGTCAATTATGAAGTTCTGGAACTTTAAAGGTAAAATCACAGAGAAAGGGGAAATTTCGGGACTGAAATTATAAATCTAGACAGATGATCATCTTCTCAAACAGGCTCAATATTAGATTACACAATCGTCCATTTCGTTCTCCTTCATTGGCAGAAAATTCCAGAAAGTTCAACCTCACATCTAGTCACTCCAGGACAGAAAAAAGGAAAACTCGCACAAGCTTCATTTCTCCCAATTTCAGTATGTAATTCAGATTTGTACAAGAGAAAGAGTAAAGAAAACAGGCAAGGCGCCAAAGAAAACAGATCCAAAATTTTTCACAAATTCTGTTTGAACTAGCCGAACGTATGCAAAGCAGCTATCAATGCGTCTTTCAGGCAAAAATCTCAATGGGGCATTTCGTCGAACACTAGACGGGCACACATAATTTCAGCTAATCCCTGCTCAATCGAATCCACAACCCGCCCCAAAATTTTACCAGCAACCCAAGACATTCAGCCCAAACAACACATATAACATGTACAATCAGAAAAATCATGAACGGACAACATGAAAACTTGCCACCACAGTCCACGGCAAACCTTCTCCGAAAAAAAAACTGAAACGTAAAAGAAAATGTTGACTTACAGCCGGCTATCACAGGGACAACGTACGGGCGGTAGCGGTGGAATCCGACGTTGCTTTACCGGCTTCATCTTCGCTTTGGTTTAGGCGCTGCAGCGGTTGACTTGGAGCGAGAAGCAGCAGCTCTGGTGGTTGCGTCAGTTGGAGGCTTCTTCTTGGCAGTCGCTGCGGCAGTTGCGACGGAGGAGGAAGTCGACGAGTGGGGGACTGGCATAGTCGGAGGCGGTCCACCGGTGATATGAGGTGGACGTTGTTGGTAAGGTCTGAGGAGGGGGACGGCTGTGGTTTGTTCTGATTTGGTTTAGGATTTGGAGGGGCAGAGGCGGTGGTGATTTGGAAATTTTTCCGGATGATTGAAGTTGAAGCCCCTTCCCAATTTCCAGATTTTTCCTTTCCTCCCTCTGGCTATCGTTCGAATCCTCCGAAGGAAACCCCTCCAATTTCCAGATTTTCCCCTTTTGTTCTTGTTCTCCTCTTCCCCTCAACCGAGAGCCTCCCTCTCTGTTTTCTTTTCTTCTCCCCGTTATCTCCCTCGGCTATCAACTCTCTTCTTTTTCTTCTTGCCTTTTCCCTTCCCTTGTTCTAGTCGGGCAGCTCTCAATTTGTTTACCGAAGCTCTCTTCAATCTCCCCCGAACTTCCCCCAGCTTTCCCCTGCGTTTTTCTCCTCTAGTCGCTCCTCCCTCTGTTTTTCTTTGCTTTCTCTTTCTTTTCCTTTGCTTAAACGAAGCCCCCCTGTTTTTGTTTTTTTCCTTTTGCTCTGTTTTTTCGTTTCTTTCTTCTCCAGCTCCAACCCGAAGCCTCTCCCTTCACTTTTCTTCTTGCTTAGCTCCTCTGTTTTTCCTCCGTCGGCTATTCCTTTTCCAGATTTCCTATGTTTTCCTTACTCTTTCTTTTCTTTGTCCGTAGTCTTTTCTCACTTAGCTCCCCGCGGCCGTAGCCTTCTCGGCTTTTTCCTTTCCTTCCTCTCTTCTTTCGTACCTCTCCCCTCTTTTCTTAGGCCTCCAGGTGTCTCAAACACCTACCCCTCCCTAAACACTTGTCCTACAATTCCTTAACCACTTGTCTAATGCTTATTTGCACACTTGTTCAACATGCAATTGACACACTTGTTTAATATGCTAATTTTTAAAATTACCTTGCAAAATGTCTTAGCAAGAAAAATCAAATTTTAAAAGATAAAATGGATCTTTATTCAGGATTTTTCTAAAATTTAGTGTAAAATTGCTCTAAAAAGAAAATGATGAATTTTAATGTATTAAAAATAAGAATGAACACCAATTATTATTTGCAACCTTAAATTAATTAAAAATAATAAATATGAAACAAGAATAAAAAGACTAAAACGTCAAAATTGAATGAATAAACTAATTAAAATTTTAAAATTGAATCAATGAAATTTTTGGTGTCTACAGTTTCACCTTCTAATGATACTAAGGTGGTATTTCGATTTATTAAGAAGAACATTTTTAGTAAATTCGGCATCCTGAGAGCCATAATAAGTAATGAAGGAAAGTAGTTTTATAATAAACAATTTGACTCCTTATTGTTTAAATATGGTTGTAGGCACAAGACATCACTCCCATACCATTTTCAAGCAAATATGGACAAGCGGAGTTAGCAAATCAGGAGATCAATCTCATCTTGGAGAAAACGATGAACAAATCAATAAAAGATTGGGTAAGAAAACTTGATGATGTACTTTGGACTTATCGAACGGCATTTAATACGCTTTTGGGGATGTCACCGTATCAATTAGTTTATGAAAAAAACTAGTCATTTACTTGTGGAGATTGAACATAAGGCATATTGGACTATTAAAGCAATTAGGTCCGTTTGGATTAGCTGTTTTTTGGGTTGTTTTTCAAAAACAACACTGTAGCATTTTGTTTTTCAAATACAAATCCGTTTGGATTAGTTGTTTTTGGAGTTGTTTTTCAAAAACTATATGAAAAACTTTTACTGTAGATGTTTTATGGATTATTTTTAGATGTATTTTTAAAACATATTTTCGATCATTTTTATAATTTATAATTTTTTTATTTTTATAACAATATACATTTATAAACATTTATAAATAAATATATTTATATATTTATATAAAAATAAATAAATGTATTATATTATATATAATACATAATATAAATATATTTATAAATGTATATTATTATAAAGAGTAAATCTTTCCTACACTGACGGTGTATACACTATCAGCGTTAGATTCATGACATGTGTGCAAAAATTAAATTTTAAACTCAAATTTTGCATAGTTGTCATTCATCTAACGCTGATAGTGTATACACTGTCAGTGTAGGAAAGATTAATCCTATTATAAATGAATATTATATAAATGTATAAATGTATAAATGTATAAATTATAATTTTTATATTTTTATATTTATATACATTTATGCATTTATAATACATTTATAAATAAATATATTTATATAAAAATATATAAATGTATTATATTATATATAATACATAATATAAATATATTTATAAATGTATAAATGTGTATTATTATAAATGTATAAATTATAAATGTGCATTATAATTTATATTTTTTATATTTTTATATTTTATATTTATATACATTTATGCATTTATAATACATTTATAAATAAATATATTTTCATATTTATAAATAAATATATAAATGTATTATATTATATATAATACATAATATAAATAAATTTATAAATGTATAAATGTATATTATTATAAATGTGTATAAATTATAAATGAATATTATATAAATGTATAAATTAATATATTATAAATATATATTAATATTATGTATAAATGTATTAATATAATAAATATAAATGTATAAATATATTAATATTATGTATAAATATATAATAAATATTATGTATATTAATATAAATGTATAAATGTATTATATTATATATAATACATAATATAAATGTATATTATAAATATACATAAATATATATATTATGTATAAATGTACATTTATATAAATGTATAATATATATAATATATATTATGTATATATTAAATATATAATATATAATATTTATATAAATGTATAATTACATATTTATATTATATATAATTTATAATATTTATATAAATATATTATAAATATATAAAAATATATTTTATATAAAATAAAATATTTATAATATGTATAAATAAATATATTTAAATTAATATAATATAATATATCTTATACATAATTGAGATATACAAATTGAAATAAACATATTAAATATGTATTTGGAGTTGTTTTTGAGTATTGTTTGGATATGGTGTTTTTGGAGTTGTTTTTGAAATACACATTTACTGTAGCATTTGGAATGTGAAAAACAGTTTTTCAAAAAAGACCCAAAAACAAGGAATCCAAACGGACGCATAGATTTTAATCTTGCAGGTAGAAGAAGATTACTTCAGTTGAGCGAATTAGAGGAACACCAACTACATACTTATGAGAATGTCAAAATTTATAAAGATAAGGTCAAATATTGGCATGATAATTATACTATCCCTAAACAATTTGAGGTAGGGCAAAAAGCGCTTTTATACAACTCACGCCTTAAATTGTTTTCAGGAAAACTTAAGTCGAGATGGTCGGGGCCATTTGAAGTCATTCAAATCTTTCCTTATGGAATAGTGGAGGTGATCAATGCAAGAAATGAGCGGTTCAAGGTCAATAGATAAAGATCAAAACCCTACTTAACGGGTAAAATCATTCCCAAGGGACTTATATGTCCTTTGCGTCATTCTTCTTCAACCTACGAAGTCGATGTTTTTGAGTCGAGCCAACAACTATAAACAAAAGTGTTAATTGGGAAGCAACCCAATGTTATCGTTATATATATTAATTTGGTGTGATTTTATGTTTAACATATATATTTAAGTTATTTATTGTTTTTGTTTTGTAGGAATTTAAAAGCAAAGATGATCATTTGAGGTGAAAAAGGCGAAGTTTGATCAACATTTGAGCAAATGTTGTTTTTGATTCTTTAAAAAGGGGTAAAATGCATGTTTTAATCATTTTACATATTCGTGCATTGATAATTTCGGTAAAAAAATGATCTATGATGCATTTTGACTAATTGGGGTAACATGTGTAATTTTTGAAAAGTTGCAAAATTTTGCAGAAAAACTGTACAAATTGAAAATGCACCTTGAACACGCGACCCTGAGGTCACGTTTTCAAGACTCACGTATTCAATTATGCGAGTTTAACACAGTATATGCGGGTACCAGAAAAATGTGACTTCAATTCGTGTATTTAAGTATTCACAAATCCTACACATTCAGGCATTATTCCGAAAAGGTTCCCAGCCAAACTTTGACTAATTAACTAAAACTCAAACAAACAAGAAAATGGAAACCAAAACCAACTTGTTTTGATGTTACCACAAATTATCAAAAAAAAATCCAAAAAAATAATGTTTAGGATTAATCTTTCCTACACTGTTAGCATTGGATGAATGATAACTATGTAAAATTTGAATTTGAAATTCAACTTTTGCACACATGCTATAAATCAAAAGGTGATAGTGTATATACTGTCAGTGTATATAAGATTTACTCTAATATTTAATTGGCAAAAATTAAATTTTGATGTTACCTTCATAAGCTCTATATCTATCTGGAAAATCTGGAATGGTAGGGAGAGAGGAAATAGCGATCTGGGAGAGTAAGGATGAGAGAATGTACGGTGATGACAAAGGTAGGCAACATAGCACCGGCGGAGGTGGAGGCACAAGTCAACACAAAGAGGGGAAGGAAGAGACTGATAGAAACTAATTGGAACCCCATAATTTCAACCCAAGTTCCGCAAAGGGCAATGAGTGGAGCATGGAGGGGTGAAGGCGGCAGCAAAAGTTATAGATAGAGGCGGCGTAATTGGAGGAGGCAGCAGCTGCGAAGAATGCTCCAATAGAGCTTTAGGGTTTGTTTGGGTAGCGTATTATTTGAAATATTATTTGAAATAATTACTATAGTATTTTTTGTGATGTGATGTATGTGAGATAAAAAGATAGTTAAAAATATAAAAAAGATGGATTGAAAAATGTGTTTATGATACAAGCGAAATATTATTTTAAAAAAATGAGATATTCAAACAAAGCCATGGTGATGGATAATTGGAAGGGAAGGAGAGAGGTTTGTGTTTTTTACATCAATTTTATAGTTGACCCGTTTTTGAGTTTTTACTCATATAAAACCTGCGTGTCAACCCGATCTAGGAGTTTAATCATGGAATTGGAATTAGAATTCTCTTGGTCCGGTAAAGAATTGAGATTGTGGAATTGGAACCTCTTGGAATTAGAATTCATTGCTAATTCTATGGAAAAGGCAGTATCCAAACACAAGAATTAGAATTGGGGTTCCAATTCCAATCCTAAACCCCAATTCTATGGGTACCAAACGCACCCTAAGCTGTTTTATCCTATATCTGGTGTAAGAAAATCCCATGTCCAACGCGGTTAGGTTGGAAACAAAAATGAAATAGGATCAAGGAAGGTGACCAAAGAAATACATACATTAATATAGGTGACTAAAACATTTCTTTATTGAGAGGCAAATGCTACATGGTAAATAAAAACTAAAAAAACAGCACGAGGTCCGCGAGAGACACAAACGAGTCCCTTTAACAAATTGATCCCTTAATCCTCAATCATACGAAACTGAATCTGCCATATCAGGTCATGACCTCCACTAATATTTATTATTATGATCTATCATATTTATTTGGTAATTGTTGTTCAGTCATTTACAGCAACATCACTGGTTTTATTAATTTGCATTCAAGCTTTCTGAAGTGTTGCTCGCCTTAAACCTGATGCAAGACTATTCACGAGTTCTTTCATCGACAGGTTGAATTCTCTCTTCATCTGCATGCAAAAGATTGATGCAGGTGTTAAACATACAACAAAAATAAATAAATAGACAAGTTGTTAAGACATTGGCATGATAGCAAAGACTTAATCAACATAAGAGTTAATGATTATTGAAGTGTTTTAACTGCTTCTGTAAGACAGTCGTTAATATGCCTGAATCATACTTAATTTATATACGGATACTTATATTCATTGCATCTTTATATTATAAACTTGCCCAAATTAACTATATTTTTTCGAAAAAATTAATACTTGAGAACTCTCTTAACATGCCACATTATCTAGGGAGTCTCTTGGTCCAAACTATGATTATTAATCCAAATAACTGATGGTCTTTGGCTAACATGCCACATTCTCTAGGGAGTAGTAAGTTGATGTTTATGAAAAGTACAAAATATCATTCCGGTTCATGCATCTGAGGCGGTGAAAAAGTGACTTTCATCTCTAACAATATATTAACTCCTGTTCAGGCCCTTGGTCACTAATCCTACATGTGCGAATATCATTTGAAAATAGCACACAAAAACCTCACATAGTTACTAAGCTATTTTTTACCATAAGTTTTTTGAACTATTTGGATTCCAAATTGTCAAATGAACTTTTATCATTTCGTCAATTTTACGACCAATTTGAGGCCAAAAAAAAAAAGCCCTACACGAACTATAGTTGAATTTCATGTTATGACTGGAAAGCACTACAGCAAATTCATGCAAGGCATGTTTAACTTTTTTCCTTCAGCTGCAACTTAGAAGTACCAAAAAATAAAGTTTGATTTTGCACGCATTAGAGTATACTAGTCCATTTGAGACTCTAAATATTCGCACCTTCAAAACCTTGACATGAGAATAATTCATGATATTAAAATAGAAAAAAAAAACTTGCTATGAGATTAGTATAGTTTTCCCCTGAAAAATAGAACTACCAAGGTAATTGCGTTTTCATGGTACTCACCTCAGTAATAATGGTAATATCTAGAGCCAAACTTCCAAATGGTGCAACATTTGTGTTGATAACATCCAGATTGAGTTTATCCATCTCTGAAAGTATTTCAACTAATACTCCTCTATGCTTCTCACACAGTATTCTCACAAGAACATGCTTATCACACATTTTAGCCTCAATTTCAGGAAGCGGTTGCTCATTGCAGCAACCCCCCTGCTCATCTGAGGGCTCGCCCTCGTCTTCAAGCAAGAGCTGAGATTTCTTGACAAGTACCAAAGATTCCATGGTCTGCATCGTAGCTTGCTCCTCGAGCTCCTTTTCTCGCTGCTGAAGATGTTTCAAGTACTTGATTGTATCACCAAGAACTGAAGTTTTATCCATCTGCAACCAAAACAAAATGATCCATGTTTATTTTGCCAGTCAAGACGTTGATGCCTAAACAATTAGTCATGAAATGTGTGATCTAAAATCCCAGTTTCCTGTTCTTCCGATGCTAGTTTCTCAAAGAAACAACTACCATTTTCATCCCCTCTCATTTAAGATGGAACTATCAAATTTATGTTGCTTTTTCTGATACAAATTTAGTCCTTTATGTGTTCACTTTCAATAAACTGTTTGAATTTGACAAGAATCAACAAAGTAATTGGAAATTTTGTAAAATTTTCTCTAGTTAATTAGTCAAAGTTGGAAAGCAAATGGGACTCAATTAACTTTTTGTTGAAAAACTTTTGGAATGGATTGCAATACCCAAGGACTTAGTTAATTTTCTTGGTAACATATATCATGTTCCAAGTTTGTCCATATCCCAAATAATTGGAAAATAAATAAATAAAAAATAATCTTCTATATACCGACAATATCTATATAAACATGATTAGATGCAAGTTACATATAGAAAATTTAAATTTTAAATTAAAAAATTAATTTTCATGCATCCATTGCCAACAGTGTGCATAAATGTTTAATCCAATAGATAAGTTATCATTTTAAACAATAAAGCCCAAACATATTTGCAAATAACACAAAAATAAAGAAAATGAAGACTATAATGAAGCTAATGTTGAGAAAGGAAATGGGGCCTTTTCAGTCCCAATTCTATCCAGTTATGTAAACTATAGAATTTTGGCGTAAACTGATACAATTTTAGTGTAAACATGAATTATAATTGAATTGGTGCAAAACTCATGGTTACACCAAAAATATATAAGTTTATACCGAAATTGTGCCAGTTTACAATAGCGGGATGGAACCTCATCTGGAAAGGCCCTAGATCCATTGAGAAATATGATCAGTTTACTTTCTTCAGGCCGGGAACTATTGCTGAAAGAGCTACAAATTGTTGGCTTAGCTGCTCACGGCGCTTTCTCTCGGCAATTATATGGTCATAAGTTTGGGAAGGTGGTCTCGTACGACCACTAGTCTTCTTCGTTGTATGTACCCCTTTCACTGCTTCTACAAGACTCGTAAATGAAGCCCTGGAAATCAACGCTTCAGATACTAAATCATCGCCTGTGTTTGTTCCCATGATCAACTGTTGACGGTTCCTTTCTGGGACCACGTTTGAGTTCCCAAATGTGCAAATTACTTGCTCATGGCATGAATTGGTGGCTTGAAGAGTCGACGAGTTGTTAAGATAATTGTTTGCCTTGTGGTGTTTAGATGGTCTTTCGACCACATTTTGGGGAGGTTCCATAGTAGAAGATCCACACAAGCTGGTAGTGGAATTGTTTCTTGGAATCTGCCCAGAGGAAAGTGAGTTGCACTGTGGAGATAAAGAGCTAGGGAAGTACTGTTCTTCTCCGAGTGCAGCAGACAATTCTTCATCAAAGAAATCTGTGATATCATATTGGTCGCTGACAAATGGATCCTCCATTCCCTCCTGCAGCACATAAATAGTACTATACTTCAGCAGTCTTTATCTCCTTAAAACCAGAATATGATGGGAATATGTTTTTTCCTAGCCCATTTATATATAAAAAATAATATTTTCACAAAAAAAAAACTAAAAATAAAAAAAACCATATGCTTGCTCCTTGGATAGCGTTAGATTTGATGGAAACTATAGATTTAAGAAATCGTATGCCTAGTTCTGTTGACAGCTTAAGAACAGGATTATCACATCATGGTAAAGATCTATCTTCATGATAAGAAATGATTGTTCTTATTACCAGTTCAGAGAACCATGAAGCCTCAGCTGTATCCTCCATATAATATCAAGTCTGGCTGAAATTTCTGCAGAAGGGCCATTCGTAGAAAACATGGAAAAATTTTCATACCTAAAGAAGAAACTTAAAAGAAGAAGAAGAAAGAAGAACTTACCTCTGCGAAGGATTGGAAAGCCTCCCTTGTATGAGATAGAATAATTGTTTGTCCCTTTATATAAAGTTGGAGCATTGTCCAACACAATAATTAGACTTTTCTGTATCAAAATTCTAGAACATGAATTTCTGGAGATTGATATCTGCCCTTCAAAATAAACCTAAGGCCGTCTAGGATACAAAAACTTGGGATCTCTGTAGAGTGCAGAAGGTCAAGAATGGAGGGCAGTTATCATTCTTCACATGATTTTTATAGGTTTTCTCACGGATTCACGAGGCATGCAGTTGGGTAAAATGCAATAGAAAATTGAAGAATCAATCAAACCTCTTGTCTTCATCTCTTTGTGGGGTTAATTTGGGACACTATGTTTCGAAAAAAAAAAGAAGCAATAATTTGAGTTTGTAATCAATTGTTCTACACACGAGGCCGCCTTGCAAAATCATTGTTGGCGTATGTTGATTGTTGACAGGCACAAAACTTTTACAGGGGAGCCAAAATTCGTACAGGCGTATATTTCTTTTTTTTTTTTTTTTTTTTTTTTAAGGAAATATGATTTTATTCATCAAGAAAGCAAACCAATCACAAGTTCTGCTCACAAACGCTTACTTCTCCGAAATGAAGGTACCCCTAACCTATCTAATCTGACCCCCCACGAGCCAATGCCGGAAGAGCGTGGAAATTGTCGTAGACCTTAATATGCTGTTCAGGATGAGAGACGTCTATTTTGGACAAAACATCCGCCACGGTGTTAACCTCCCTGTAACAATGCGAGATTTGAGCCGAATCATCCACTAGCTGCCAAATTTGCCTGGCCTCTCGACGGATCCGCCATGGACACTAGAACCGCCGCTTCAGAATCCCAACTACGACCAACGAATCCGATTGGAGATTTAGATTACTATAGCCCCAGTGGATACACAATTGAAACCCAGTTAGCAGGGCTCGAACCTCCGGTACAGGCGTATATTTCTTAGAGCAATATATTATAAAATTTTGTGGGGGCAAATTCTAATTTGTTAATCGATTTTATCAAAAAGTTTCAATATCTCTTGTGAGAATGTTTTGGTTTTTTTGATCTTGGGGGTGGCTACCTTCTCCAAGCATTCCTAGGTTCATTGTCAAAATTCTCGATATTAGTTTACTAAACTGTTTCTTTACCTCCCATTGTAGTTATCGACAGTAAAAGGTTTGATCATACTATACCTCCGGAGTTTAGTTCAGGGCGTAATTATATTTTACGGACCCTAAATGTGAGAACTCGGAAAATTATGTGCATATTTCGAATTTAATTCATTATATTTGACTTGTTATTAGAAATATTATATATAATAAATAAATGGTTAAATTAAATGCATAATTGAATTCCTATAAAATTAAAAATTTAGAAAAAAATAATAATAAACAAAATAATAGAATGGTGTAGGAAATTTTAGAAATCAAATAAACATATGATAGGCATATTGTAAATTGTGACAATTGAATTTATTATATAATTGAATAAGTACATGTCCAGTTAATTTCTTTAAAAACGAATGTATGAAAATTTACTAGATTAATGTAAGCAAATTTTTCCAGAGAAATACAAACAAGGTTAAAAAACGAAATTACCCTCGGAACCTAAATGAATAACCATGCAGGCCAAGCAAGATAAGTTATTAGCAATTTTGACAATAGGAACCGAGGGGAAAAACAAACAATGGGAGAATCTGGAACTGAGTGGAAGTAAGGCTAAACAAAGCCTGGGCGGTGATCAAATAATTGCCAAAATAATTGGGCGGTGATCAAAGATGAACCAAAGGAAGGCAGCTGCCAATGAGCTACTAAGCCTAAACGGTGGAACGAGGAAGTAAATAGGAGTTGGTTTGGGCGGTGGAACAATTGCTGAGTCAGGAGTAACCGAGAGCAAGAGGAATTAGGTGGCATTGCTGTTCTTTCTTTCATTCAAGCTATATAAACAACCGAGAGGAAAAGAAGAGAACTACCTGCTTAAATTTGGGCTGTGGCTAAGGGCAAAGAAAACTCCAATTACTCTTCTTACTAACCGAACACTAAGAGCAAAACTGAGAGAGACTAAGCTACATTTCGTTCATCTCAATACACGACCGAGAGGGAGGAAAGAAAATATTTTTGGTTCCTCTTTGTTCAGCTTGCAACCGAGAGAGAGAGAGGGAGAGAGAGTTAGACATTTGCTAGCTTCATTTCTCCAGCTTGCAACCTCAGAACCGTGAGCCAAAAGTGAGAGAGAGGAAAAAGGGAGAGAAATCCTGCGGTTTCATCATCTATCAGCTTTAACTAAGTGAGAAGTGGAGTAGATAGAAGGAGAGGAAGTAACGGGAGCTGTTAGAAGGAGTCAGAGCAGAGGACCTAAAGAGTAGCTGCAATTTACTGATTCTAGGTGGAAAGGAAGGTAAACATTCTGCAATCTTCTCTCGTACAGCTAATATACATAGAGCTTAAGCTGTATGTTGGAGTTTAGCAAAGAAAATGAATTCTTAACTAAGGTAAAATTCTGTTTAGAAGAAGATGAAACTGTCGGACAGAAATTTGAAGGAACCGAGAGTTATTTGCTTGAGTTACAGCTGTTATCTGAATTTTCTATGGAGAATTATGCTAGGAATGCATGAAATATGTTTATCTCTGATCTTATAGGATATTTATCTGCAAAACTAGTAAAAACATTGGTAATCTTGGCTGGAAATGTCAAAGAAACCTGCTGGAACCTGTTGGGATGGACCGAGAGAGAGAAATGGTGAAATTTTCCAGTTTTCTCCATGGATTTTCGGGCTGTAAATTGCATATTGTTATTGTTCACACCTTATAATAATTTAATATTGACATGCATGTAACACTTGAAAGTTGAAAAGTAAGAAAAGATGAACTTTAAAGCAGGAACAAATCTGGAACATTAAGACAGCAAACTAGGAGGAAAGAAGAACACGATGCAACTTTGGTTATTTCTTGGAAATTTTGCTAGATGGTAACTGAAATCCATGATTTATGCCTTGTCTAATGTTTCTAGAGTGATGCATGTAAAGTTTAGAGCTGGTTTGTGTTTGTTTTATAGTTGGTTCACTTGCTGGAATTGCTCCAGCTTTGGCCAAGAGAAAAGGAGTTGGTTTTCCAACTTGTATCAGAAATTTTAGTAATTTGACCTGCAGAAATCCTGTTATGTGCTCATTCGTAACATATGTTCTGTTTTTGGTTCTAGTGAAAGTTGGTTGTTTAAGAGTGAAAACTTAAGGAACATTGTTGGAATTTTTAATGAGGGCCGAGGAGAGGGTAAGTAAGGGAAATTTCAGCTTTAACTCCCTAACTTTGGTTACTAATAAGTATATCCTTGCTTCATACATCTCTTAACATCTAAAACTAGACATGCATGAGGTACGCGTTGAGTTTTAATTTAGAAAAGACTAATTTAGGAGGAAACGGAAGAAGTGAACCTGGACAATTATTCTACCTTTAAGACTAAATCTTAACCTTAATTAATTTTGGTTTTAACTTGAGTTGCTCGGTAGATTTTATACAATATTATTGTGCTTGAACTTAGCTAAATTATACTAAAGTGAACGATATATGTACTTTGGGTATCTTCTAACGATTAAATTTGGTATAACCAACTTAGAATCCGGATTGGGGATGAAAGTAACTGCATTTAGTGACTATTCCTAGAATTATGCCATAATCATAGTACTTGAAATTTGTCTCAGGAACTACTAGTGGGTGTAAAAGCAATCTCGAGACCGAAGTGCAATATGTTTGACTAAGTGAGTGTTTCCACATTTGTGTGTTTAAATTGCCTATGTGTTACTTAAATGATGTTTGTATGATTATGCCAGTACTTTATTATGAAGTGTGTTTCAATTGTCCCTCGCCTTCTAAGTCGAGAGTGTACTTTATTGCACTCAACTTAGTTTGAGCTTGAAGGTTGATAATTGATCAAGTGTTATTGTAAGTGTGCATGACTGTAAGTCGTGTGTGTATTTTACCACACCGGCTGAACTGGGCCCCAAAACCCTTTGTTCAACGGACTATTCGAGTCAACAAAAGGGCTTGGTCGGATAGGATGGTAGCTTTGGGTAAGTGTATTAGTATGCTCGAGTATTACCACGGAGTAGCAGATTACTGATATTGATATGGCTATCTAAATAAGGGAAGTGTTTACTGTTTTTGAGGTTATAAGGAGGAGTTCGGCGGAGTGTGTAGTGCATTGAAGTGGCTCTAATGCGAGCACCGTATCCTTTCAAAAGTGATTGTTCAGTGAAGTATTCCTTACTTGCTTAATTTTGTTACTGGCTTATCTGGTTTAAGTGTTTATTGATTGTTGCTTGCACGGAAACCTCACTGGACGTAAGCTCATCCCCTCAGCTTTGTTTTCCTTACAGGAATTGAAGTTTGAAGAATGATCGAGTTGAATTAGGAAGTTGTTTTGGAAGATCCGTTAGTATGTATATATTGTAGTCATGGTTTCCTTTGTACCTTGAACTGGTCGAACCTTTCATCATGAGTTTGATGTGGTATTAAGAATGGATGTTTAGAATGTATATTTTGTTTCTTTTATTGGACAATTTTATGTTTCAAGTTGATGGGAGTTGCACTAGGAGTGAACAGTCAGTTGTTTAATGGAAATGTTATCTCCGAAGTTAATGAAAATAAATGAGTCCTGGCGAGAGTCAGACAGGCGAACCGCTAACTCCTAGGGTATGCCCTAGGAGAATGTGGGGCCGTCACACTAAACCTTATAAATATACACTTCGGCGCAAAATAAAAACTACTTGAATGTATAAAAAGTTTATCTCGCACCAAAAAGTATGTAATGACATAATTGGCCTTTTATTATTATTGAAAATAGAAATTTAGGTATCACACTTGTTTTACAATATGAATCTATAATATGAGTTGATTACTTAAATCCCTAGTGCACTGTCTGTGAGGACTCGAAATTTTTTTTATTTTATCTTATTTTACTGGCTTATTTGATTATTTATTCAACCGTTTTTTTCGAATAATTTATTTCAACCATTTTAAATTCATTTACATGGAACAATGCCTTACTTATATTTTTCAAATGTCCCGTTAGTAAATTTAATTTTTCTACGACTCGTTCAATAAGGAATAACGAATACACGTCTTTTGAGGTAATAGTCGATCCGACAGTGCAATAATCTTGAAAAATTAAGAATGATCAATAGTAGACTAAGAAAAGTTAATTGAGGGATTAGGGGTGAGTGAGTTCAAATTAAGCTTTTACTACCCGCGCGTCGAAAGTTTCTCGAAAGTCACACCGCGCGACTAATTAGGGACTTGAGGAATTAATATTAGACTCGTAAGTATGAGTAATTACAGCATTATAGGAAGTACCTTGGAGGATTAGTGCATAAGTGTATCAAACCCAAGAGAAAATGGTCGTACGAAACCCTCGCGCAACAACTATTCAAAGTTGACTTTTGCCAAACTTAACCACTACTTTTCCCACCAATCTTCCAAGACAAGCCACAACAATCAAACTCTCATCTCTCTCATCTCTCTCTCCATTTTCGGCCAGCCCTCAAAGAAGAACAAAGGGAAGGAAAAACTTCATCTTCAAGCTTCCATTTCACTCACAAATCCTCCACCAAATCGCATACAACTTGGAGTACCACTCTATCTTGGAACAAGGAGCAATCTTGTGGATTTTCTTGGAGAATTTTCAGTGGAAAAATCTGATATTCATCTAGGGTTTCAAGGGTAACAACTTCACCCCTTTAATCCTTTCATTTCTTCAAAGTTTAGCGGTTAATCTTCATGGGTTTGAAACCCTAACCGCGTTATAGGCTAGCGGACTTGAGGAACCATTTATTTCGCTTTAAATCATAGGCTAGCTGACTTGATGAGACCTCTAGGTAGCTGAATTGAGGCTTAATTGTTTGATTATGGTTGTTTATGTGTTGAGAGAGTTGATTTCGGTTAGAAAGTGGAGAGAAATCGAAGGAAAATGAGAATACAAGTCGGCCAAAATTTCTGGTCATGTTGTTCTGTTTTAGTTTCTAAACTTTTATGCTTGGTTGATTATGAAATTGATGGATATAGGTTGTATATTGTGTGTATAAAGTATCTTTCAAAAATCGTATCGGATGGTTGTGCAAAACTTGAGTTTTTGGTAGAGGTTCGAATCTGGAAAACGTATAACAGTGCACTCGGACAGTGTTTCTTTGTCTGAATGTAACTCTTTCCACAAAAGTCAAAATTGAGTTCTGTTTGCGGTATTCAAAACAAGACATTCATAGCTTTCCAACGGTATAAAAATCCCCTGCTAGTTCGTTTTGAGTGATTCGTAGCGAATCGGCAAAATCGGCTGTTCTGCTTTGCCTATGTGTTCGAATGAAACTGGGAAGCTGCATCTTGTGGCTTGATTTTGTTCCACTTGTGAAAGGATTTTTAAAACAATGTCTTGTGATAAATTGTAGCATTTTGAACCTAGTTTCCAACGCCATCAACCATTCTCAATTTAGAGTTGTATAGAGTTAGATAAGGCTTGATTTCGAAAATGCAACAAAGCTGGAAACTGGAAACTTTTCCCTTTCTTGCTGACCGAATGGTCAAATCTGTTTTGGGATGTTATATTTCAAAAATTTTAGTGTCATTTAACCATCAATTTCTTATTAAATGTTTCTGGAATCTTGGTTTCAAAATTGGAGCGAATTGGGGCTGATTGTGTTGGACAAAACGTTTGAGAAAGGAAGAGAACTACGGTTGGCAGATTAGCTTTGAAATTTTCCCAAACTTTGGTCATTTCATTAACTGCCTTTCTATATGAGTTTTTACCTGAATTTTTATAGATAAGTAGTCCCTATATGGAGGTTTAGGTGTACCAAATTTGGTGTAATTTCAATACCATTTCGATGCCTAAATAATGCCCCAAACGTTGCTCTTCAAATCTGGAAATTCACTGATCAGATTACAAAAATCAACCGACTTCAAACTGTTATATCTTGTTGCTCAAAACTCCGAATTTAGTTCTGCTTATTGTGTTTGAAACTTTGTATGGAATTCTTATTGTGTTACAAATTTCAAAAGTTGATTCACTTTCTGTGAATTTTGCCGAATTTCCAAATATCGCTGAAAACCAAGACTGGTTCTGTCTTACCTTCTTCAATCAGCAACTTTGAGCTGAAAAATGAATGCTTTCCATTTGGAATCTTGGAAAAGTGTCTTCTGGGAGCTTTTATTACTTTGGATCTAGTTTCCAACGGTATAAATTTTTCCAATTTTGGACTTCCCAAACTCAAGATCTAATTTTACAAAGTTTATCGCATAAAGCGGAAAATTCCGATTTCGTAGGAAATAAGTTTTTAAGAACTTTTCATTTCCTTTTGATATTGATAATTCGTTTTAAACCCGACTTCATGGAGGATACGAGTTTTCCCTTGTGACTTTAAATCCTCACTTTTGAATCTTGAATTTCAATAGAATGGAGCTCTTTTGAGACATTGTTCTAAATCTAAGCAAATACATTTCCTTCCTTGTATGTTAAGTGATTGTGAGTATATGTGAGTGATAATTGATCACTATTTCTTCAGGCGCTCAAGAGAATATTGAAGGAAACCTCGGAGTGGAACACTAAAGGATTTATTTATTCATTTATTTTGAATTGGTGAATGTCAAGTGCATGACTTGTTGCCTAATACTTGAAATGCATCTAGTTGAATACGTGAATTTAACTTGTCGAGACGAGTGTGTACTTTATCGCACTCACTCTCTTTACTTGACGTGTTACTCGATTTACTTGACTTGTTACTCGATTTACTTGACTTGCTCATACTTGAAACTATACTCGTATGTGACTTGGTGTCGATTGGAGCGATGTCTCGTCGACCAATCCTACTCGTGGGAGATGCCCAAACTCATCGGCTAACTTTGCGAATCGAACCGGCATGGGCTTGGTCGAGGAGCTTAGTAAACCATGAGCAAACATGAAGCTTGATCTATTGGAGAGATCTTGCTTGGCATACTCGCGTAGTATTGCCACGATATACTCGAATAATATCAAAACCTTGACGAGCAGGCCCAGTATAAGGGGTGTAACGGTGAACGGGAATCTGGAGAAAGTGGAGCATCTACAGATTTGATACTTACTTGGTTGACGGAGTGTCAACATGGAATTGGATCAAGACCTTGACCTAGCTACGTGGAATTTAGCTCCTGAGAGCTACAGTATCCTTGAATTGTTTCTATTTACTTTCCTTACTTGAAATGTCAATTACTTGCAATTTCTAGTTAGAAATATCTCGATTTTGTTCCATGCTCTTCTACTTGCTCTATTACATGCTTGCATGATTTTCTTGGCCTCACTGAGCGTTAGCTTAGCCCATTAGTTTGTTTTCCTTAATAGGAGCTCGGAATGGAAAGAATTTTGGGGAAAGCCGACTTGATTACTTTTGAGTAGAATTTTGGATTGTAATCGACTAGTCGACTATTAGTGGTTGTATATTTGGGGATTTGATGTATTTTGAAACTTCATGATGTAAGTTTGGAAGGTTTACTTAAGGAAGCGACCCTTTCATATATTTCGACATTTATTATCAATTGTTTATATTTAAGTTTAGATTTAACTTGTATCGAGTCCTGGCGAGAGTTGGGCAGGTGTTCCGCGGATACCCTTGGGTTCCCCCTAGGGAGAAGTAGGGGCATCACACTGTCGCAGTAGTCATTGTCATGTATAGAAAAGGTACACATTTCATGCGTAATCAATTATTCCAATTTATTAAAGAAAAGGGTTATTTTATATTTGGAGTAATGTTATTAGTTGTCTGATGGCAAGTATTTTGATAAGTGACTATTTTGGATAATATTTAGATGATATTCTAGATCATTTTTGTTCACTTTAGAAATGTGACAAGAAGAAAAAAGGTCATTTTGGCTAGAATATGTGTTAATAGCTAATTGGGGTTTTGATGTGATTTATAACCCTTTTACTCACATGATTTTGATGTTTTTGTAGGAGTTAGAAATGAACTTTATTTTGGATAAGAAACAAGCTTAAATAGGTTGATTAAAATCTTAAAGTTCACAAAGTTGGTGAGTTTCAAAGGTTGTTCGAGTCACATGTGCAAGAAATTAAAAAAACTTGTCAAACAAGAAAGTTGGACCAGATCCTTAGTAGAATCCTTGGCCAGATTCTAGGGGGGATTTGAGATAGAGAGTGAAGCTTTGAAACAACAAAATAATGGTGAAATAGGGGAGGAATCCACCCAAGAGTCCCTGGCCAGATTCTTGGTCTGATAGGAAATCTGCAGCCTGTGAAACAAGGTCACTTTTTGGGCTAAAATTCAGTTAATAAGTTTATTAGAATTTTTAAGTGGTTTATGTCCCTTTTACTTGCATTATGTTTATGTTTTTGTAAGAGTTAGAAATGGGCTTCATTTTGGATAAGAAATAAGTTTATATTATGTTGATTGAAGTCCTCAAGATCACAAGGATAGTAAGTTTCAAAGGTGGTTCAAGTCACAAAAGCAAGAAAATGAAGAAACTTGTCGGAAAAGAAAATTGATTTGAATCCCTCCAAGAATCCGTGCAAGAATTGCTAGAGCAATTCGAGGTAGTGAGCGTGACATGAAGGAAAAAATGCAAGTAGAAAATGGGATAAATCTAGCAGAATTGAGGGATTGCTGGAGGGATTCCGGTCAAATGTTGCTACTATAACTTGTTCCACTGGATTTCATCTACATAATTTCACTTCTTTATAGGGACATTTTGCAGCTTAATTGCAGCTGTAATGATGATAATTTTAGCCTCATTTCTTTACTTTGTCTCATCTATATATATACATGTTTTGTGCAAGAAAGTGGAGACTAGTTTTTAGCACTTAGAACTAGATATTTTTCTCTCATTAGAGGAGAGAAACTTGTAACAAGAACTTGGAGAAAATCTTCATTGTGACAACTCATTTTGAAGGAGTAATAGAAAATCTTTGGGAGGTTGTTCATCTTTTGGCTAAGCTTTTCTTAACCTTCTATTTATTTTGTTCAACAAGAGTTATTGTAATGAATCTTTGTACATACTTGCTTTATTTAATACGTTGAATGAAGTTCTAGATCTGGGGAGGAGATTAAACTAATGATACCTTGAATACGAGTTCAATGTGATTCACTCTTGTTACATCTTGTACTAACTTGTCCATTTATTCATATGTTAACTTTTGTGATTGCTTGATCACCAATTACAAGTCCTTAGTTATTATTATTCAATAATAATTGGTAACAATAATGAAAATGTGATAAGTGAAACTTAAGGAGTAGACTCATGAGAGTAGAGATACACTTAAGTGGATTTTCTTGAGCATTTTCATGTCGTAAATGAACTAGTTTTAGATTTTTACGATGGGAGTAGGGGAGACTAAAATTAGTAATAGCCAATAGATCATGAGAGTGTGTTTTGGTTACATTTGGAAATGAAGCCTTAGTTAGACAAGAGTAGTAACAAGAGGTGAGCTCATTCACTCATAGTTTTGGATCATTAGTGGTTTCTACAACCTTGATTCTTAGTATTTGGTGACTTTTCTCCAATTGTTTTCTTTACAAGCTACTTAGTTAAGTGCATTATTTGTTTTTATTGCATTTAAATTAATAATTAGTCTAAATAATCGAGTAAGCAAAGGACTTAGTACTTGATAAAAAGCTCCTCATGAGATCGACTCTTATACACCATAGACTATAAATTCAACATGTATATTTGCAGCAACAGGTGTATTTTCGAAATAAATCTTGTGCACATAGTTGAAACCCATCAATATTTGTTATGGCTTGCTAGATATCTTTGTTCTAGGGGTAGATGAATCTATTTGTTTCATGCCTGTGGTTTGATGCATTGTGAATATTGTTAAATCTTGTACTTGTTGATCTATCTATTCTTGTTTTAACATTTATAGTTGCTTGATCACCAATTGCAATTCATCTAGTTATTGTTAGTCAATGAGAATTGGTAACAATTGTGAGAGCCCGTAATTTTTCCATTTTAGGGTTTTATTATATTCAATGGCTTGTTTTCTGCACTTTCTGTATCCGAAAATTTTCTAGATAATTTTTATGAGTAAATAGAGTTTTTAGATGAGTTTTCTAGTATCGGTTAGGTTTTGAGAAATTAAGAGCGTATACCGGACATGGGACCCGCTAGGGTGAAAAGTTTGAAAAAATTCAGCCAACTAGGTTAAGTTTTGGATACTGGATCTAATTTACCGGGTGTTAAGAGATAATTAGAGGATGCTATTTGGATTGGTGTGAGAGGAAACAAAATGATAGACATGCATTAAATAAAGTGACAAGTGTCACTTGCCTATTGGATTGACTTGTATGACTACTATTCCATGTTTTACCATTTGACTAAATAAATCAAAAACTTACAAAAAATTCCCCATTTTCTTCTTCCTCTTGGCCGAATTCTCTTGCTCAAAGAAGGAAAAAATCTTCCAACTTCCTACTTCATAATCTTGCTCCAATCTTCAAATCCAACCAATAAAACTCCAAATCATTCCATAAAATCTCTTTGCTAAGTGGTCTTGAGGTGTTTTGTGGAGTTACTTGGAAAGCTAAGAGGACTAGTTGCTCTCTTTCTTGTCTTGCTAAGGTAAGTTGAGAAGGACCCCTCTCCTCCCTCTAATGATGTTTAATCCATGATTAGTGGTAGTATAAGATGCAATTTTATGGTTTATATCTTGATTTTTGGTTGAATTGATGAAGTTTTATAATTTTTGGGGATTTTTCTGTTTTCATATGAATATGATTTTGGGGTCATGTATGATGATTGGAAATGTTATGTAAGGAAGCTAGAAGGTGGAAAAAGTGGTTAATTGCAAGCAATTTCTGTTTTGGAAGAAAATTGAAAAGTTAGGGTTTTAATGTTCTACATTCTGCCCGGTTTTGTAGCTCATAGTTAGAGGCCAAATTGACCTTGGGTTAAAACATTAAAGTTGTAGGGAATGATATTTTAGAGGTGCCTGAAAAATTTCAGATCAATCGGAGTAGCGTAGTTTGAGAAAAGACGGAATTACCCTTGCTGCCCTGGTTTTACCCGAATTTGGGAATTGCTTCTGTAATTGGTTATTTTGGTTAGGAATGCTTCCGAATTGGTTGTTGAGGTCTTCTGATACAATGTAGCCCTGTTTCGTAGATTTCAGATGGCTTTGGAATTTCTGGATTTGGACTTAGGTAGATTGACTTATGATGTTTGAACCAGAATGCGTTCTGTGAATCTGTGTTTGCGGTTCTGGTGTAGTATCTTGCATTTTTGACCTAGTTACACTCGAAAATGGTCTGAGTGACCTTCTTCAATATTGTAACCCTATCTCTTAGCTTCGAAACGGTGGGTCTTTCACCTTCATCCGATAATCGTAGTGCCATTGGTACCAAAACCGTAAAATGATGTCAAAAACTATTTTTTTCGGGTTTACGCTTAACTCTAATTCCGGATTTTTGTGGTTTCCTCTAATGCCTATGTATGCTTATGGAACCCTATTTTGGTAGTATTTGGCATTGGTTTATGATTTTTAATCGAGTCTTATTGTGTTTATTTGAATAGTTTAGGGCTTGACTTTCATATCCGGTCATTTCCTAGCTAAATTTTGTACTTGAATGCCATGAAGCCTAGTGAACGGCTTTTGGGAATGAGATTATTTTTGTACGAGATGTTAGGACTGATTTGAGGAAATAATGAAGCCATGATGGCTGGAAAATAGGTAAACAACAGGGATATGCTGCCGAAATTTTATTTGAAGGCTAGTTGGATTTACTTGTGATTTGAGCGAAGGGCTTTTGGGTTGTTTGAGCCTAGGTCTTCATGTTACCTTTTCGTTTCCAAAAATCATGTTTTGCACCCTTGCTTTAGTAATTATTTGGCGAGGCATACGACTGGTAGTCGAGCCTCACATGTGCATTCTATATACTCGATTTTTGAAAGTGGAACCTTCAATTGGTTTCCTTGGATTATTTTAGGGTTTCTTGGTGATTAAAGCTCTCTTTTGGGAGGTATCTGTATTGACCCCGGAGAGTGTTCCACTACCTGCTACCCGTTATGTGAAATATCTGAATATCTGAAATACTTGATTTATGACTGTTGGAGCCAAATATTGTTTTGATAAAAGGGAGGCGAGGGTGTGAGAACCCTGAAAAAAAAAAATATATATATATAAATATTAGTGCGTATTTCATTTGCATCTTTAATTCTTTAATAAATTATAGCAGTAAATCTAATTGTTTTTAAATAAGTGCGTAGAAATAAATTTTATGTGCATTTTAGATTTTTAATAAACTTTATTATTATTTGATCTTAAATAAGTGTGCAAAAATAATTTATTATAGATTACAAATAATTCAATTGTGCAAAACATTAGATTATTTGAATTCCTGCCAAGCTAAAGTAATAATTCTTGACGTTGAGTGTGCCATTGTTTTTACTTAATTTCTTGAATTTCAATAATTAGTCCTAATTAGTGAATAACGTTAAATACTAATAAAAGAATTGTGCTAAACTACTAAACTTCTTAGTTTTGTTACATTAACTTCATATTTCGATGGTAAACTATTTCACTGATTTAATCACTAATTTCTTTGAATTCTAGTCTTGTAACTAATTGTTTTGAAATAAAAGTGTAAAGATAAATTTTATGAAATAAATAATATAACTGTGCCAATATTGAATTATTCGGTTTTATTATACAAAAGTAATAATTCTTGAGTTATATTAAGTTTACTCCTTAAAAAATAATTCCTTAATTTTCAATAACTAATTTTAATTTCGAATAAGGTTAAGTGTAGATAGAAACCTTAATATTATTATGCAACCGATAAATTCTAGATAAAAACAATACAAGTATTCTAAACATACTTAAGACGTAAAAATTTCGGTAATCAACGCCTTGCAAGATTAGCGTATAATTAGGCATTCAAATCACACTTGGGGATAATTTTCGGAGCTAAGTTAGAACTAGGGGCTTAAGTGGATATTAGGAGAGCAAGTAAAAAGACCAAATTACCCTCACGACCTCACAAAATATCCATGCAACCACCAAAACCAAACTTTTGGACAACCTTACACTCCACCCCACCTTCGGCCAATGCAGAAATTATCCAATTCTACACTCCATCTCCAATCTAAAACCGCAACACCACTCCTCTCTTCTCCACAATACAACCGCAACCTCACATCAGATTCACTACACCCCAACTCCACCTCGTGCATATCGAAAAACAGAGAGAGAGGGAGAACAGATCCATCCGGGAGCAAAGAAGAAATGTATATATGAATAAAAAATATCTCCTTAAGCAATAAACAAATTGCTGGCCATTTAGTGTCAAAAATCAATCATATGCAATGCTTATTGTGACATATATCTTGCACTCTCACTGCTGAAAGTTTCTCTAGAAAAGAATGTTCCTATTATACATAATTAATTACTAGCATAGGATGAGCAGGATGAGGTTTTATTTTATTTTGAATATACTAGGGGGAGGGTTGGGTTGGATTGGGTGGTACGGGGGAGGGAGTGTAAGGAAGAGGTCTTGGGTTCGAATCCTCCTGTTTACACTAAAAAAAAAAAAGAACATACTACAAAATGTTTTCAGTAAGTTTGGAACATACTACAGGCGGGATGCATGCATTTCGAAAAACAACTTCAGTAAGTTTGAAAGGGAAGTTGTTTTCCATAAGATGAGTGAAAATATTTTACATAGGAAAATGTTTTCAGTAACTTTTGTGCAACCAAACACGGGAAATTAGGAAAATATTTTCCTGGAAAACATTTTCACCCGAAACAAACGGACCCTTAATTGCTGGAAAATTTGGATAGCCGAGAAGTGTAGCAGAAAATTTCTTTCAATTGCCTCTCGAATTTACAAGTTGTTGCTGGAAATTACTCTTGGAAATACATGGAAAATGTAACGCTAATGATTGTGGTTTGACCTTATAATGATAATAAATTTGCATCTCGTTCCTGAAATTAATTTTCTTTTCTATCGAAGCATAATGTGCTGAAATTGTTGACGGTGGGCTCTATGAATTCCCACCTTTGGATTGTTGGTTGATTATTTTATTTTACTCAGAGATGCACTTGTTGAAAACGAGGGCTAATGATTGACGAATCCCTAGTAATTTGCTATGTGATTATTTGCTATATTTTAATCCATATTTTGACTTCGAAACGGAATCGGAGCTGTGGAAATTTGTATCGACCTTGCGAACTCGAGTAGCTGCGTTCAAAATTAACCAGAAATATTTTTCAGCTAGTATTATATTATAAAACCCTATACCTAGTGTTTTGCCTAAAAGTTTCCAACTCGATATTTACCCTTAGCTCAATCTAGCCTTGATAGCTATAGTAAATAAGTTATATATAGCTTTTGGAAAATCTAAGTCTTACCTTAATTCTTTTCTTTCTTTAAGCTTTGCACTTGGATAGTTAACTATAGGAAAATGTCTAAAATACGAGCTTCACCAATTTTAGTGAAAAGCTTGGGAGACTTACTTGGCAAGAAAACTTACTTTAAATAAAATAATACTAGCCGCACTCCTATAAAGAAAAGTATTTAAAGGAAAGCCATGTAAAACATTTCCTACTTTTACTAACCCTTAATCCTTAGTGGATTGTCGAATTATTTCGAGAGAATAAACCATTTATAAACTAGAGAATCTTTTATACTTATAAACCTAGAACTTGAATAGAAATTGAAAATGTTATATTTGTACTTTAAAGGTCAAACATGATTTTAATAATTCACGCAGAAAACTTGTTTGGCAAGAAACCTTATTCAAAGCAAATTGGTTCTGGTTTGCACCTCTAGAAAGAAAGAAATCCTTGAAGTATTTTATCACCTTCACTAGTTTAACTCTAGGGAAATTGTTAATTTATTTGGAGTAGATAAACTAGTTATATACCAGATAACTTTGTATTTATAAACCAAGAACCGTACAACAACACTTATAGTTTTAAATTTTGGATTTCTAGGGTATAGCGAGGACGCGAAATTTTGAATCCCAGCTTGAACTCTGAACTTCACTTTTGGTGAGTGTCTCTGCTTGTTCTATGCCTACTTGATTAAAGTGCTTTCTTGATTTGATATGTGATAATTGGAAAAAAAATGGTTTTCTGATCCATCGAAGTGGGCAGTGTGTACTTTATCGCACTAGCTCTTTCGAGTGGTGACTTGCTTGAAATATTTTCGTAAATATCCTGCTTGCACTATCTACAGTGCTGGACGTAAAGTCATTGGGTGAATCCCTCGATCAGTCTATAATAATCAAGTGCTGGACGTAAAGTCGTTGGGTGAATCCCTCGATCAGTCTATAATAATCAAGCGGTGGACGTAAAGTCGTTGAGTGTTGGACGTAATGTCGTTGGGTGAATCCCTCGACCAGTCTAAGGTATACTCGAATATTATTGCTTCCCTATTTGTTTACTTCAGTCGAATCAATACGTGTTAATTGTTTCAAGTGATTGCATGATTTTGAGGCACCACTGAGCGTTAGCTCACCCCACGTTTATTTGTTTTCCTTGACAGGTACTGAGGTTTGAGAAATCTGAGCTACTTATATCTTCTTAAGAATGTATCTACTTCGTTTTGTGGCTTGTAATGTATTTGAATTAAACGATACAGTTTTGTTTTGGGATTGCCACTTGAAGCTGGAAAAGTGTAAACCCTGATTATAATATTTGGCTTGTATGTGTATATATACTCGGGCTGTATGAAATTTTATGTTTTGGAAACTATAAGACTTTACTTCTTGAATGTAATGCGTGAGGTGTTTAGGAGCCGCCAATTGGCTAACTTCGGATGCTGTTATCTTTGAAGATAATGTGTTTTAGTATTCAAGCCGCTTAAAAGTTGGCATGTTCGGATGGCGAATTGTGTTTTGGTTTAAGTTATACGTGGATATTTGGTCGGTTTGCTTGCGTGAGTCCTGGCGAGAGCTAGGCAGGCGACCCGCCAACCCTCTGGTTCGCCTTAGGGAGAAGTGGGGTCGTCACAGGTGGTATCAGAGCTTTTATCGAGCTCAAACCGGGAAAAGGTTCTCGGACTGTGGGGATTGGCTTGTTAAGTGTGGAACAAAAGTCTATAGTTGAGGATATTAGATATGTATGTTGGGTAGGAATCTCCAATATAGGTGATTCATGCTTGGGACTGGCCAGCTTGAGTTGTGAATCATCTTATTTTCGGATTCTTGTACCCGAGTACCCAATATTACCTTTAAGGGAGTATTTGCGAATTAGGAAGAATTTAGTATATTGCATTATGACGCGATCCGGAAGCAGGATGTAATTTGAAGAAATAGAGTTAAAGGGACCAAGGCTAACTTTTGAAAGTTAAAAGTGAAGAACCAGTAGTGAGATCTTGAACAATTTTAGTAGCCTTCGATGGTAAGTAGATGATATGCCAACTCCCGCTTAAAAATACGGTTTTCTGACCTGAAACTGAGTGAAATAGTTGTTTAAGGATCAGGTGTATCCTTCCGGCAGTGTGTTATAGGGTATCAAATGGCTAGACACTGTGACTGTCCAAGAACTTACTCCTATCTGGAGCGAGTGATATGAGTTTAGATGGGTTTAAAGACAGAGGCTAATAATAGCAAATGAGAGAGTTCATATTAGAATATAGAAATGAGGAAATCCATAGGGATGCGACGTGATAGGAATTCTAGAGTTCGAGACTAATATAATAAAGGAATCTATGGAAGCGGAATCGGAAGAATGAGTGAGGTATAGTGGGATTGTCGAGGACTAAACTAATGAAGGTTAAGTTGAATCTAAACTAAGGGTTGAGCTATTAGCTATGTGGATATAATAATTGGTGTATTATTGAATTGTTTTCCTTCATGTTTATAAAGATCGAAATTTGAGTTATGTATGAAAATATTGAATGTAACCGTGAATTGTTTGGCTTTTAAAGTTGTATGAACCTTGGTATGTGAATATATGCTTTAAGTGTTTTATTTTCTTTTCTTGGTATTCATGTTGACTTCACTTAATAATAACAAGTAAATAAATAGCAACATCTTCGCTTGATTACTTTATTTTTATCAATAGGCATAACTAGGCTATGGATCTCCAAGTTAGAGGTAGAGGACGTGGGAGACCAATTAGGCAACACCCCGAGGGTGGTGGTGATAGGGAACCTGAGGTCAACTCAGACCATGGTTAGGGAAACGTGGCCGGAGATCCAGTGGCCACCGTAATCAATAGAATAACTGATGTGTTAGAACGCATGACTGAGCACCAAGCTCATGGAGTAGTGCATCAGCAAGGAGGCCCAATCGATTCTGAGGATCGGGCATTAGAGAGATTCCTGAAGTTTGGACCTCCTAAGTTCTACGGAGGCCCAGAACCTGAGGTAGCCGAAGGTTGGTGGGAAAGGATCTCTGATATTTTTGCCGCTTTAAATTATACGGAAGAAAGGCAAGTGACTTTTGCGGCATTCCAGTTTGAGGGAGTTGTTCGTTCCTGGTGGAACTTGATTAGGGTCAATTGGGACCGGAATCATACTCCTAGGACCTGGGCGAACTTCACAAGGGAATTCAACGCCAAATTTCTTCCTCCTCTCATCCAAGAGAAAAGAGAGGATGATTTCATCAAGTGTAGGCAGGGGGCGATGAGTGTCGCTGAATATGAGGTTCAATTCACGAAATTATCCCGTTATGCTCCGGAATTGGTAGCTACGGAGCAAAGGCGTGTAAGGAGATTTGTTCAGGGACTGAACGTAGAAATACAGGAAGGATTAGCTGCCGTGCGGATAGACACGTTTGCCGACGCTGTCGAAGGAGCCCAACGAGTGGAAGTAGCCAAAGCCCAAGTGAAATCTTTTCAAGCTAAGAAAAGATTTGCCTCTAGCAGTAGTCGGGAGCCGACTTATGGAAATACCCCACCAGCCAAAATAGGTCGAGGAACAAGCGGAATGAATAGCCCTGGAGTACCACGAGGAACTCTAGCAGGAGGAGCTGGGGCAAGAAATGCAGGGGGACCAAATGGAAGAGGTCAACCTAGGAACGGCTCACAAGGAAGTCGTGTGATAACTTTCTTGGGAACTTGTGGGTATTGCAAGAAACCTGGACATACAGAGGCCGGTTGCTGGAAGAAAGAAGGAAAGTGCTTGAAGTGTGGAAGCAGCGAGCACCAAATTGCCGGTTGCCCGAAAATACAAGAAGATGATACCCTGAACGCTGGACCAACCAATTCTAGAGGGAATAGGCCAAAAGTTCCTGCCAGGGTTTACGCTATAGATGACCAACCTGTACCTTATTCCTCGGAACTCGTGGAAGGTACTCTTCCCATTTCTCACCAATTAGCTAGAGTGTTAATTGATCCTGGTGCAACTCATTCATTTGTGAACCCAACTTTTACGTCCGAAATTAATGTCAAACCTGTTAGATTACCTTTGACCTTGAAGTTAAAACACCAATGGGTAATAAGAATATAATCAGTAGCTTAACTCATAATAATTACGAATTCTGGATAGGAGGGCATAAAATACTAGTGGATCTAATCAGAATGGATATAAAAGGTTATGATGTTATTATAGGAATGAATTTTCTAACTCATCATCATGCTAAGCTTGATTTCAGAGCAAAAGTGTTAGAATTTTGGATTTCCGGAGAAGCGACTTGGGAGTTAGAAGAAGAAATGTAGAAAAAGTATTCCGATTTGTTTCTCTAGAGAATGTGGGAATTTTGAGGACAAAATTCATTTTAAGGAGGGGAGGATGTGAGAACCCTGAAAAAAAAATATATATATAAATATTAGTGCGTATTTCGTTTGCATCTTTAATTCTTTAATAAATTATAGCAGTAAATCTAATTGTTTTTAAATAAGTGCGTAGAAATAAATTTTATGTGCATTTTAGATTTTTAATAAACTTTATTATTATTTGATCTTAAATAAGTGTGCAAAAATAATTTATTATAGATTACAAATAATTCAATTGTGCAAAACATTAGATTATTTGAATTCCTGCCAAGCTAAAGTAATAATTCTTGACGTTGAGTGTGCCATTGTTTTTACTTAATTTCTTGAATTTCAATAATTAGTCCTAATTAGTGAATAACGTTAAATACTAATAAAAGAATTGTGCTAAACTACTAAACTTAGTTTTGTTACATTAACTTCATATTTCGATGGTAAACTATTTCACTGATTTAATCACTAATTTCTTTGAATTCTAGTCTTGTAACTAATTGTTTTGAAATAAAAGTGTAAAGATAAATTTTATGAAATAAATAATATAACTGTGCCAATATTGAATTATTCGGTTTTATTATACAAAAGTAATAATTCTTGAGTTATATTAAGTTTACTCCTTAAAAAATAATTCCTTAATTTTCAATAACTAATTTTAATTTCGAATAAGGTTAAGTGTAGATAGAAACCTTAATATTATTATGCAACCGATAAATTCTAGATAAAAACAATACAAGTATTCTAAACATACTTAAGACGTAAAAATTTCGGTAATCAACGCCTTGCAAGATTAGCGTATAATTAGGCGTTCAAATCACACTTGGGGATAATTTTCGGAGCTAAGTTAGAACTAGGGGCTTAAGTGGATATTAGGAGAGCAAGTAAAAAGACCAAATTACCCTCACGACCTCACAAAATATCCATGCAACCACCAAAACCAAACTTTTGGACAACCTTACGTCGCCACCCCACCTTCGGCCAATGCAGAAATTATCCAATTCTACACTCCATCTCCAATCTAAAACCGCAACACCACTCCTCTCTTCTCCACAATACAACCGCAACCTCACATCAGATTCACTACACCCCAACTCCACCTCGTGCATATCGAAAAACAGAGAGAGAGGGAGAACAGATCCATCCGGGAGCAAAGAAGAAAAAAAAAATTTGAGAGCTGCAACATTGTGTCCAACCCCGAGCTGCTGTTGCCGTTCTTGACCGTGGGTCTGAGGAAGAAAAGGAGGAAGCCCGAGAACCCATCAACCATTCTGCACCTCTCCCTCACCAGCTACAACCATCTTTGCCAGCCGAAACAACCCTGCAACACCAAAACCTGGACCAACTTCTGAACGCGTGAGCTAGCCGAGAGGGAGAACAGGAAATTTTCCAGTTTCTTGTGAGTGAGTTGAGCGATCAACTGAGGTAAATTTCGGACCTACAACAACTAATTAGAGGTAGTGGCCTTGCATGTGAGGAGTTAGTGTAAGATAATGAAATAAGAAAAGGAAAAAAATTCTGATGTTAGCAAAACTGGACTGCCGAGGATTGATTTGGACAATGCAGCTTCACTTGGCTCCAGTTTGTTGTTCTGGAACTTATAGCTATGATTAGCTAAAAGGAGATGAAGCTATCTATTGATATGCATGTGATGTTGTGAAGTCGGATGTTGAACTGAAGCAAAAGAAAATCTGACTTGGAAGAAAATGAAATGGACGTAGGCCGACTCAGAATTTCAGACTTAATCTTGCTTAATTAAAGTAATCTGGGCATGCGTGGATGTTTTATCTGACTAATCACTAGTTTCTTAACTGGAATATAGCCATGCATGCTGATTTGGTGCGAATAGATGATGAAACAAAGATTTGGGGAAATTTCTGGTTTAAGGAAAACAGAATGTCCGTGGGCTGAAATTTGATAATGCAACTTTAATCTGCTAAATTGACATAAACCGAGCTTATGTTGGGAATTAATGAACTAATTACTAGCTAATTAAACTGTTTACCACCTTGCATGTCCATGTTAGATCCTCGGATGATGAATTTAGGAACAAAGAAATTCTGTTATGCGCAACAAGAAATTTTCTTAGCTCTGCCGAGACCGACTCCAGAAATGTTGTCCCTGATCTGGTTGATTTTGACAATGTGAAATTATAATCATGATTAGCTAACTGAAAAGTGGATTGTAGCCTTGCATGCCCATCTTACGCACTTGGATGTTGAGTTAAGAAGCACAAGAAAAATTCTGTTTTGAGAAAAAGAAATGCTGTGAGCTGGAAATACGATACTGCAATTTGATTTAAATTGATTTTGCTGTGTTGAGCTTAAATTCATGATTAACCAGCTAATGACAAGTTAACTAGGCTTTGCATGTAGTTAAGTAACAGAATTAAACCGGATAACCAAGGAAACAAAGTGAAAACAGAATTTTGTCTCATGCATGACCATCCAAGACTAATGATATAAATTCCGGATTCTAAGGATGTTGTAGTTGGTAATCTCATCCGAAGTTTGAGCTAGAAACGTTAATCAAGTGGTTAAGTGTTTGCTTGTTCAAGTTGAACACCTAATTCCATGTGTGACCAAAAGAAAAGTTGAATTGGGACTAACGAATTGCCGGAAAATTTTGATTTCCGATCATGCATGTAAAGCTGGAAATTTTGAGGCTTACACATATTATTCAAGCTTGATCCATAAGCTGGAAATGTTTGTCGGTTAATTTCGTAAGTGCATGTTGATATCGAGAGCCTAATAATATATTTTGAATAAGGAAATGTTGGAATCATGAACTCTTAATTGCTGGAAAATTTGGATAGCCGAGAAGTGTAGCAGAAAATTTCTTTCAATTGCCTCTCGAATTTACAAGTTGTTGCTGGAAATTACTCTTGGAAATACATGGAAAATGTAACGCTAATGATTGTGGTTTGACCTTATAATGATAATAAATTTGCATCTCGTTCCTGAAATTAATTTTTTTTTCTATCGAAGCATAATGTGCTGAAATTGTTGACGGTGGGCTCTATGAATTCCCACCTTTGGATTGTTGGTTGATTATTTTATTTTACTCAGAGATGCACTTGTTGAAAACGAGGGCTAATGATTGACGAAACCCTAGTAATTTGCTATGTGATTATTTGCTATATTTTAATCCATATTTTGACTTCGAAACGGAATCGGAGCTGTGAAAATTTGTATCGACCTTGCGAACTCGAGTAGCTGCGTTCAAAATTAACCAGAAATATTTTTCAGCTAGTATTATATTATAAAACCCTATACCTAGTGTTTTGCCTAAAAGTTTCCAACTCGATATTTACCCTTAGCTCAATCTAGCCTTGATAGCTATAGTAAATAAGTTATATATAGCTTTTGGAAAATCTAAGTCTTACCTTAATTCTTTTCTTTCTTTAAGCTTTGCACTTGGATAGTTAACTATAGGAAAAGGTCTAAAATACGAGCTTCACCAATTTTAGTGAAAAGCTTGGGAGACTTACTTGGCAAGAAAACTTACTTTAAATAAAATAATACTAGCCGCACTCCTATAAAGAAAAGTATTTAAAGGAAAGCCATGTAAAACATTTCCTACTTTTACTAACCCTTAATCCTTAGTGGATTGTCGAATTATTTCGAGAGAATAAACCATTTATAAACTAGAGAATCTTTTATACTTATAAACCTAGAACTTGAATAGAAATTGAAAATGTTATATTTGTACTTTAAAGGTCAAACTTGATTTTAATAATTCACGCAGAAAACTTGTTTGGCAAGAAACCTTATTCAAAGCAAATTGGTTCTGGTTTGCACCTCTAGAAAGAAAGAAATCCTTGAAGTATTTTATCACCTTCACTAGTTTAACTCTAGGGAAATTGTTAATTTATTTGGAGTAGATAAACTAGTTATATACCAGATAACTTTGTATTTATAAACCAAGAACCGTACAACAACACTTATAGTTTTAAATTCTGGATTTCTAGGGTATAGCGAGGACGCGGAATTTTGAATCCCAGCTTGAACTCTGAACTTCACTTTTGGTGAGTGTCTCTGCTTGTTCTATGCCTACTTGATTAAAGTGTTTTCTTGATTTGATATGTGATAATTGGAAAAAAAATGGTTTTCTGATCCATCGAAGTGGGCAGTGTGTACTTTATCGCACTAGCTCTTTCGAGTGGTGACTTGCTTGAAATATTTTCGTAAATATCCTGCTTGCACTATCTACAGTGCTGGACGTAAAGTCGTTGGGTGAATCCCTCGATCAGTCTATAATAATCAAGTGCTGGACGTAAAGTCGTTGGGTGAATCCCTCGATCAGTCTATAATAATCAAGCGGTGGACGTAAAGTCGTTGGGTGAATCCCTCGACCAGTCTATAAATATAAGTGTTGGACGTAATGTCGTTGGGTGAATCCCTCGACCAGTCTAAGGTATACTCGAATATTATTGCTTCCCTATTTGTTTACTTCAGTCGAATCAATACGTGTTAATTGTTTCAAGTGATTGCATGATTTTGAGGCACCACTGAGCGTTAGCTCACCCCACGTTTATTTGTTTTCCTTGACAGGTACTGAGGTTTGAGAAATCTGAGCTACTTATATCTTCTTAAGAATGTATCTACTTCGTTTTGTGGCTTGTAATGTATTTCAATTAAAAGATACAGTTTTGTTTTGGGATTGCCACTTGAAGCTGGAAAAGTGTAAACCCTGATTATAATATTTGGCTTGTATGTGTATATATACTCGGGCTGTATGAAATTTTATGTTTTGGAAACTGTAAGACTTTACTTCTTGAATGTAATGCGTGAGGTGTTTAGGAGCCGCCAATTGGCTAACTTCGGATGCTGTTATCTTTGAAGATAATGTGTTTTAGTATTCAAGCCGCTTAAAAGTTGGCATGTTCGGATGGCGAATTGTGTTTTGGTTTAAGTTATACGTGGATATTTGGTCGGTTTGCTTGCGTGAGTCCTGGCGAGAGCTAGGCAGGCGACCCGCCAACCCTCTGGTTCGCCTTAGGGAGAAGTGGGGTCGTCACAGAGGGTGTACTTTATCACACTCGTTCTCTTGTCTGTTCCTATGCCAATTTTGAACGCGTATCTGAATCTACTATCTGTATCTGTATCTGTTATCTGTATCTGGATCTGTATCTGTTCTGACGTCGTTTGGAAGCTTGTATCCAACGACCTTTCTGTTACCTCTGAACTCAACACCTGTGGCCAGTTACTCGAGTCGGGCCGGCAAGGGACTGGTCGATTAGATAACGAACCACGGTAGTCTATTTTGGGATCTTTAGGTATTGAGACCCCTTGATTCCGGTATACTCGAGTATTACCAATTCTGATCTGATTGGATTTCGGGCCCGGTAGGGGTATGTGAGGTGGAAAGAGTCGAAGAAAGTGGAGTCTACGGTATTGGTTACTTCTGTAACGTTGACGGAGTGTCAACGGTATTTCGATCAAGTTTCGATGAAGCGAATGGGAATTTGGCTCCTGAGAGCCACCCGTATCCTTTCTGTCTATGGTGTTTGTTGACTTCTTTATTTGATGCACATATGTGATTAATTGAATATGAAGTTCCATGTTTCTTACTACTATATGTCTGGTACCCCATTGAGCGCAAGCTCGCCCCTTTCCGTTCCTTTTTGTTTTCCTTACAGGAAAATAAATACTTTTGGACTGGATTTGACAATTGGTTGCTGAATTGAGCTAGTTGGACATATCTTTTGTATAACTCATTGATTGAAACCCTAAATGTATTTTTGGGTCCGTTTCTCTTTTGAATTTGGCAAACCGTACATGTATCCACTTTTGAGTCACTTTGGTATGCCCCTTTGGGTTGTACATGCTTAATTTCGAGATGTAAATATTTGCTTGACGTTTGGTTGGATTTTGACGGGGCGGTTACTATTCATAACCGACTCCGTTTTCGTTTTTTTTTATTTTGTGATTTTGACTTGTTTACGCGCGTTTGTATGTTCCGGAACGTATTATATCGCTCTAAACTGAACGACTGAGTCCCGGCGAGAGCTGGGCAGGTGGTCCGCCGAACCCTTTGGTTCGCCTTAGGGTGAGATGGGGCTGTCACAACAATAAAGGAAAAAGGAATAGGTAGAACCTAAGGAGTAGACATATGAGAATAGTGGTACACTTAGGTGGATTTTCTTAGTTCATTTCATAGATCTCCATGAGCTAAATCTAGCAACTTCACCATGAGAGTAGGGAAGCCTAGTTTTGGTAAAAACTTGATTTATTGGCGAGAGCGAGTTTCAAGTGCATTGGAAAATAAAATCTTACAAAACAACAGTTAAAAGTCATATTTTACCCTCTTTAGTCCTAGTTTGAACAAATAGTGGATTGTATTTCCTAAAACTTGTGTTTATTTGATTCCTCCATTCTTGTAATTTTCTCTAATTTACTTGTTTTCATCATTTAGTCTTTATTTCATAAATTTGAGGTTGTTTGGATAATAAAGCAAGTAAAAAAGTCTTATTAATTGCTAAATATTGCTCCTCTTGGGGTCAACAAACTAATACCTCCTATACTCACTAACAAACTGTAAACTTGCAGGAATCGAGGTAACTAGGTTATTAAGTTTGCTATAAGGCAAGACCTCGTCATTTTTTACTGTTAAAGGATCTTTTCTCTTGCTGCAAAGCAAGTATTTCAAGTATTGTTCCAAAAATAGACACGTTGTTTTAAGATAACCAGAGTAGTATAATCATTGTTTATTTATTATTTCTTTTACCGTCATTCCTTAAATTACAAATCTCGACAGAGTTTCCCCAAAGGTTTAATGATCAAACTTTGGCACCAAAAGATAAAAAACAAAGAAACTCATTAATACCAAATATTTTTATTTTTGTTACAAAACTCATTTCCTTTAAATTCTTTGAGACCAAAGATCTTCATATTATTGTAGTAAATATAAGAAGATATAAGGCAAAAACGTATTATAAATTGTAAACCACGAAAATAAATGGGGTAGCAATGTTAGTAAACCCACCTGAACCTAAGATAGACTAATACCTTCTTACCATAGATATCGAAAACAAACACTTGGCCACCTTAAACGTTTTGGACACTCACATTTTACCACTATATAAATTCTATACAAGAATATTTAGATGAGCTATTAGCAGTGAAAAATACAAATGCCGTTAAGTTGGGAAGGAGGGCGCAGGCACTACAAGAAATATATTTTTCAGTGACAACAAAAATCTTGTCACAGATAACCTAATTCAGTGACGACATTAGGTGTCATCACAGATGAGTACAGCACAAGCATAATCAGTGACAACACTGGAAGTTGTCATTCTCAACTCGTCACGAAATAGTTGGCGCGCATCTCATTTTGATGCCGCGGGAAATGATTTTATGACAACTCAAGTAAAGTCGTCACAAACGCTCTCTCTACAGTGACAACATAACTTGTTGTCATTAAAAGTCTACCCGGTTCCAATTTTGTGACAACTTTTTGCATCACTGTATACTACAGTATTTTCATCAACTTTCACTAATTCTACTATGACACCCTAATTTTATTTTTTAACCCCCAATTCTTTTATATTAGCAAAAGCACCGAAGATATGACACCCTAATTTTATAATTTAGCCCCTATTCATTATGTATTAACAAAATGCAAATGATATAATAACAAACTATTTTTAGATATTTGTAATTTTTGCTAAGTTGACATAATAGACATGTCTGAGCATAAAATTTTTTTCATGAATTGTTTATTATTACTTATAACAACCCCCAAAAATCAATAACTGAAATAATTTGAAAAAGTGTAATAGAATATAATTTGTAGTCTAATGTTAGCACTGTGAAAGATTAGTATAACGTGTAATACATCATAAGTAATAATTATTTTCATATGGAATGGGTATATACGAAATTAAAATTATTCAGTAAAATATCTGTCGTGCAATAAGATTGAGAGTTGTAACACATTTAACAGAATATTTGATTACATGTTTCTTTTAATTTATTATAAAAACTAAGTAATAGACAAAGAGTAGGATAAGCATGAGTAAGAAGTGCTATACTGTATATAAGCAATTCTATAGTATTTTCATCAAATTTCACTAATTCTACTATGGCACCCTAATTTTATTATTTAGCCCCCAATTCTTTTATATGAGCAAAAGCACAGAAGATATGACACCCTAATTTTATAATTTAGCCCCTATTCATTATGTATTAGCAAAATGCAAATGATATAATAACAAACTAGTTTTAGATATTTGTAATTTTTGCTAAGTTGACATAATAGACATGTCTGAGCATAAAATTTTTTTCATGAATTGTTTATTATTACTTATAACAACCCCCAAAAATCAATAACTGAAATAATTTGAAAAAGTATAATTGAATATAATTTGTAGTCTAATGTTAGCACTGTGAAAGATTAGTATAACGTGTAATACATCATAAGTAATAAATATTTTCATATGGAATGGGTATATACAAAATTAAAATTATTTAGTAAAATATCTGTCGTGCAATAAGATTGAGAGTTGTAACACATTTAACAGAATATTTGATTACATGTTTCTTTTAATTTATTATAAAAACTAAGTAATAGACAAAGAGTAGGATAAGCATGAGTAAGAAGTGCTATACTGTATATAAGCAATTCTATGCATGTTAAATTTTTGAAACATGTTTTATTGTGTAAGTTTTATTGTAAGGTAATTTCTTAAATAATTTGTATATTGAGTTGTCCAAACCCAAAAAGATGTATATAGACACAAACAAGCACACATATATATACATGCACAAAAAAGAAACCAATATCAAATAATTTATTTGATATTTATGGATGAGATTAAGGAAAAAAGAAGAGATTAAGTATGAAAAAAGAAACCTGAAAAATAAAATTTGACCAGGGAAAAAAAAAGAAAAAAGATGTATGAAGCTAAAGGCGTGAATCCTGGAATCTCAAAGACGTGCTTAGATTCCAAAAAAAAAAGAGCGCCAGTCTGAAATCTGAAAGAGGCGCGAGGCGGGTGGCTGAAATCTCTACAAAACGACGTCATTTTTGGTTGTTCACAGACAAACAAAAGTCTCGCCGCTTCTCTCTTCCAACACTTGGACAAATTTCATTCTCAGTCTTTCCTTCCTTTGGTGAACACCGAAAAACTCTGGACCTCAAACACCTTCTGCTTCCGTAAAATGCTCCTCTAAAGCACCATTGACGAGTGCCAATCTTCAGGTCAAGCTCGCCGAAGAAGCGAAGTCAGAACACTTCCAAGCTCCCTCCTCGTTCCGCGACTTCAGCTTAGACTTTTCTCCGACCCCCTCTTCAGCTAATTGTGCGGTATGTTTTTTTTTTTTTTTTTTTGCTTTCAAAAGCTGCTCAGCCTTCTATTGTAAAGACTAATTTATGAACTAGATTGTTAATTAGCAGTGGGGAAGGTAATACTCTTGGCCAAATCGCATCCGAAACACTTGCGATCTGGAGTATGAACAGTGTTAGGGTTCATCCAAGAATTTTTTTTTCATTTGTGGATTTTTTCACTGTTTTCGAGAAATTTGGACTGATTAAACCAAAAATTGCTTGCTTTATATTTTGATGGAACCTTTTTGTGATTAGGATGGTCAGAACCGGCTTTCTTTGAGGAGCTATGAAATGCGAACATTTTTTGACTGCATTAATTTGGTTGGATGAAAGAGAAATTAAACAATTTGTCGTGCCATTTAATTGCTTCCTTAAGGGGAAGAGAACTTGACTGATTTGCCTAATTTATTTGGCTGTTTTAAATGTACTTTATGCCATACCATGTAATTTACTCTCTGGTTCTCTCTCTCTCTCTCTCTCTCGCTCTCTCTCTCTCTCTCTCTCTGGTAATCAAGCATGCACTTTACTAGAATTTTGCACGCTTGGGAACTGGCCAGAAAACTGTTTTGGGGTTTCAATTGCCGTTAACATGTTGTGCAATATGTGTTTAGTCATACAATGGTTAATCTTTTGTAATAGTTAAGATTTTCATAGCTGTATTCTCCCTTTGTTCTTCATTTCCTTGCCATTTTCGAACCTACATTTTAATTTTCCCCTGTTTTTGTTAGCTCATTATCCAATGGCTTCTGTCCTGCCCCCGAAAGGCTTCATTTCCTTGCCATTATCCGAGGCAATTTGGGCTTCTGAAATGTTGCATTTTCAGTTTGTATCTTGAGAAATTTCTGTGTACGGTTCTTCTTTTATTGACTTTGTTCCATAACATCGTAGAGGTATCTGGCTTTAACATCTTTTAATTTTATCTGGGAGGGAGAAAATATAAAGAAGAAAGAACCTGAGAAGATGTTACTACATGGAGGGATATTTTTAGAGGGGAAAAGTTCAAAATAAAATTGACTCAAATGAAAGATGAACAAATTTCCATCAAGTGTATCCATTTAATAATTATCATTTTCACCCTAAAACTAAATACTGGAGCAATTTCTTTTCCATCTCAGCAGATTAATTGTATTTTTTTTCTTTTGTGAGTTTATAGCAACAGTAGATAATATTCAATCATCAATAAATGAATGTAGAAACAAAGGATAACATAACATGTTGATGTTCAGGTGCTGAAATTGCAGCTACGTCATTAATTCTCAATTATTTTTAACTACAAAAAGGAATTTTTTTCCTCTTTTTATTGGAACCAAGACTCAAAATATGGCACATGATTTTCAAACTGCTCTGAAAAAGGTAAGAAAAAGAACTGCATGACATTTTATATGAAATATATAACAGCAAATTTTTAATATATACCACAGCAAAACAGAGAAAAAGGAATAAATTCTTTGCTATTCTATTCTCTTAACTTGATTATTCAATTTTTTGTTATCAAGATGTTAGAATGCCAGCGAACAGAAATTTTGCTTTTTCTTTAAACCTTTTGGGTTTATATGGCTGTAAAGAATGGTTTATTCTTTCCCCCATAGGACCAAAAAAATAAAAAGAAATGGTTATTAAAACTTTTGGAGCCACTGGAGAAAGCCATTGTTTCGTAAAAATTGCAAAGACTAAAGGTAAATCCAAAATTTTTTACATTGTATGATAAAAGTTCTCTAGTTTATATATATAATACATTCAGGGGTGGTTATCTTTCATTTCATAGTCTTATAGATGGTCAAAAACTGAAAAGAACAAATTCTAATAAAAAAAAATGGTCTATTTTATATATATGGTTAATACATCTAGTCTGTATTAGATTCTCTCATAAGTGTAACCAAATCCCCTCTCTAATGGGGCCTTTAATTCCCTAACCAAAGTCCCTGAAAATAGAAAATGACAAATAGAGAGAAACAGAAAGGAAGCAAAAAGAATAGGGATTATGCAGTTGTTGCAGTTCCAACTTGCACCAAGTGATTGCTAGTGCATTTGTTGGTATTAACCATCAGTTGGTATTAACATTTGTTGATTGCTAGTGCATTTGTTGAAGTCTCTCCTCTTTAATTTCTATTGATTTCATGGTTAATTTCATGGCTGCTTTACATATGGCTTTTTTGGATTTTAGGAAACTGCTTTCATGGTTAATTTCATGTTCATTTCGTGGCTGCTTTACATATTACTTTTCTTGATATATGATACTGATTTCATGGCTTTTCATATTGTAACAACCCCACCTCCCCCTAAGGCGTACCAGAGGGTTCGGCGGGCCGCCTGCCCGGCTCTCGCCGGGACTCAGTCGTTCTTTAATCAAATCCAGAACAAATCACAAGAATAAATAGGGCGGCAATCCAAACTTAAAGTGGAACTTATATACATTGCTATCTCAAAAGAAAGTACAACCATCAAATGTACAAAGGTTCTCACTTCACCATACAACTAGCCCGTGCCAAGCACTAGGGCGAGAACCATTACAAAAGAAACAAAAGACCTAGACTAGGCTAGTCTATGCTCTCATCTTGCTCGCCGTCCCCTGTTAAGGAAAACAAAACTAAAGGGGTGAGCTAAAAGCTCAATGAGGTTCCAAACAGATAATCAAACAATCAAACAATCAATTCAATACATTAAACATGGAGTATCAATAATTCAAGAAACATTTACAATGGAAAGCAATAGTAACATTCATTAAAAGGATACGGCTCACAAGGAGCAATTCGTTCATTCGTTCATTCGTTCTCCTGACATTTCCCCTTATTCCTCCAATCATTTGAAAATGCATTTTTCGTTTATCAATAAACCCTCGTTCGTTCGTTCGTTCGTTCACTCCCGTCCTGGCCGTTGGCCAGTCTCCACCAACCTACAGGGTAATACTCGAGTATACCAAACGTTCACCCAAATCCCTAATCGCCCGACCGAGTCCGCTTCTGGCTCGAGACGACCGGTAACAAGGGCAATGGCCAGTTCAGCCCAAAAGGCTTACATTCATGCGCAAGTAACATTTCAATTATTAAATCCTTGAAAATTACACAGTTATTTAGGTCGAGTGCGATAAAGTACACACTCGCCTAGAAAGCTCGTTTTGGAAATCATTAAAAGCAATTAACACATTAGCAAATGATAACAACAAGCCATAAAGTCAAATAAGGAACCCTCACCTAGATATGCAAAATAACGTGCAAAATATCCTTCCGGATATTGCCCTTAGTCACCAATGAAACCTAAGGTTGAACAAGAGAACATATTACAGTTTATCGAGCAAAACATTTAAGGGAAACAAAGAAACCCGACTAATTAGGAGTAAAACGTGTAAAGATGACTTTCAAGTAAGAAGAGGGTTGTTTGAACCCCAGGATGAAAAATCATGTTTTGAAATGGAAAACCGGTCATGGTATTGGCCAAACAAAAGTATACAAGTTCAAATAGAAACCTAGCCCTCGAGCGAAAATTTGGGCAGCACGCCCTTTGTGTTTACCTAATTTTCCAGCCATTTTGGCATCATTATTTTTCCTCAACCACAACCCAACATCACACATAAGCAATTCAAGTCAAGAGCCGTTCCATAGGCTCACAATATCATAAGAATAAGAATTACAACAATCACAAGTGCAGAAATTCAACTTAGCACAAGACAAATTTGACGTACGAATGCGGAATTAACATATCCGAAGCTACGCTTATCGGATTGAGACGAAACCTATGCCGTTTCGAAGCTAAGACACAGAGCTACAACATTAATGAAGGTCACTTAGTCCAGTTCCTAATATAACTTAGTCAAATTCTCAAATTACTAAACCAGAAACCAATTCGTCGGCTGTTTAAATGCAGAACACTGTAATGGACATATCTCAGAGTACACAAGTCCGAATCAGGTGTTCTTAGAGGCATTTGAAAGCTAATTCAGAATACTACAACTTTCATGTTTTGGTAAAAAGCTAAATCAGAATGGATCCTAGTCGAAAAATGTGATAAACTGGACTTAAGTGATCACACGGACTGCTTGGGAAATACTTAAAATAGTAAGGGTATTTTGGACTTTTCATGTCCTACGTTACTCCGATTGAGCTGAAATTTTTCAGGCACCTATAAAACATCATTCCCTACAACTTTCATGTTTTGGACTAAGGCCAAATCAGCTCCCAACATGTTCGAATTTTCAGACTAATTTCGGACAGAAATCTTGACAGAAAAGGAACACTTGAAGTTCATTTAAATTCCACCCAATCAAACGAATTTCCAGCCGTTCAAATCAGTTCCTAGCTAGTTAGATTCAACTTCCAATCATCAATCATATGTTTTACCACAAGAATCAAGAGTTAGGAAATTGGTTTACCTCAAATCCTTAAGCATACCCCCTAGCTGGCCGATTCTTTGAGGAGATGTATCCTTGAGCTCCAACTCTCCAACAAAGTTCCCTTTCTTTTTTTTCTTTTTTTTTTTCTCTCTTCTCCTAGCTCACCCGATGCTGCCTTTCTTCTTCTCCAAGCTCACGGTAGCTTGTTCTTGGTGTTGGCTTTGTTTGTTTTGTCTTATGTCCTCCTAACTTAATAGCTAAGTCTATTAATAGTAAAGCAAAACAAGAGATGGGTCATGGGCTTGGGTAATTAATGGGTTTATGGCTTAGGCTTCTAATGAAATTAAAACTTAAAGGCCCAACACTAAAACTCTACTTGATCCAATGTAATTAACCCATTGGTTTACTTAGTTTAATTAAAACTAAGTTAAGCCCACCAACCCAAGGTACTAATCACTCAAACCACCGTACTAAACATGCATGGATGCACATACAATCACGAAAATATTAATTGGTTGAATTTAATTTAAACTTAACGGTTTAGTTTTGAAAGTAGGATTTTAATGATTCAATTAAATTTTTCACTTTTGGTATGTAAAATACTCTGTGAAAATTAAAACACATGGTAAAATATATTTTTCACACAATAGCTACTATAAATATCCATATTTAATTTATTTGAGACAATTTGGAATCCAGGATCTCACATCCATAATGCACCTCAAATTTAACATGTACGCACTTATACTAAAATAAATGATTTAAAAACGATACTCACTTATAAAATCTCTGAAAATTAAATGATTAATTGATTGAAAGCAAGGAAAATACACGCGGAAAAATAAAATAGAATAAAATAAAATAAAACAAGGAGAATTTTGCGGGTCCTCACAATCTCTCCCCCTTAAGAAATTTCGTCCTCGAAATTTTTACCTTCAGATGGCTTAGGAGTTTGTTGGTTGTCTAAAGCATATATCCTTGCCGGTACTTTTGTTCGGTTCCCTCTTTCATTCGCTTGTTTTGATTTAGTGCCCTCCAGTTGCTGGGTACTATTTTCACGTGACTGTTTCCTCGGACAGTTGCTAACCTGGTGGTCACCACTTCCACAAATCAAACACTTCCGCCCTCTCCTCCAACAATCACTCTCAGTGTGATTGGCCTTTCCACAGTAGCCACAAGTCAAGGAAGAAGCCACTTGTTGGCTTTTTTGAAAAATCTCCCCATGGCCTACTTGACTTCCTTTTGTAGATCGTTCATCTGACGCCCCTCTTGTCCATGGTGGGTGGGACAAAAAATTCACTTTCTGCACTTTGGAAGGGGCTATCGATTCACTTGGTTCCTCACTCGTACTACCAGCTGCACCTCTTTTCCGAGTTTGAGAGGCTTTTACTTGTGCCTTTGCATTCTCGATTCGTTGAGCCTTCTCAAGGGCCTCCGTAAACGTATTCACTTGCGCTGCTGCTAACGCCTCTTGGATGTCCAAATTTAGTCCCTGTATAAACCGTCTCACTCTTCTCGGTTCCGTGGCTACTAATTCGGAAGCAAACTTGGATAGTTTGGTGAATTTCGTTTCGTATTCAGCCACACTTAAGGTCCCCTGGCGTAGTCCAATAAATTCGTCCTCCCTCCTTTCTTGGACTAAAGGTGGGAGGTACTTCTCGTTAAATTCTCTTATAAAGTTCGCCCAGGTCCATACAGTCTGTTCCCTTTCCCATTTTGCTCTAATTACGTTCCACCATGCTCGAGCCGGTCCTTCAAATTGAAATACCGCAAAGTTCACTTGCCTTTGTTCGGTATAGTTCAAAGCTGCGAAGATATTGATCATGGCCTCCAGCCACTGTTCGGCTACATCCGGATCAGACCCTCCAAGGAATTTCGGAGGAGCAAACTTCTGAAATCTCTCAAGAGCCCGATCTTCACCTATTTCAGGGTTCGGAGGTTGATTCACAAGTATTTGACCTTGTTGGTCCACCAACCTTGTTAAGATGTTTGTCATTTGTTGAATTGCCATCGCCATTTGGTCCCCGGCTTCAACCCTCGGTCCTTGCTCTTGTGCAGCTGTTGTTTCCCTTTCCTCTCTTGCCCCTTGACCTCGTTTATTCCCACGGCCACGTCCACGGCCACGACTATGTCTCCCGTCCATATATATGTTTTCCCTCTCTCTTTCCTTTTCTTTTCCCCCCAAAAAGGTAATTAAGTGAATAAACACAGTAAATTGACTAAAGTAACAAATTCCAGCATACTAAATATACAAATAACATATACGCACATAACACACCATAGATCAAGAAGACAGATGATCAAATACACAAAGGCACATTAAATTAGACAGATAATCATATGCACAAATACACCAACTAACGTCATGTAATAATAATATAAGGACAAATCAAAAGAAAAGGCGATATCGTCCTAGTTTCAGTTGAATAACCCCGTCCGGTCTCTTACGTCACTTACTATCCAAACTAAATGTCCCTGATCTCTTGTGCTCATTCTAATCAGATAAAGCCTGTTCATGTTCCCAAAATGTAAGTCTCAAGTATTTAACAGCACCTCAACTATAGAGTACTCAGGCACGACAATCCGAAATAAGATAATTCACATCTCGAGCTGCAGTCCCAAGAGTAAACTATCTACAATCGGAATTCCTACCTGACATACCTATCTATGGTCCTCACATACTATTAGAAAGATTTAAGGCCTATAACATTCGCAATTCATAGCTTCACTTAGTCCCTCATACTTATTCACCACTTAGCCCAGGGTCACTCCACGTAGAAACCACGCGAAGCAACTATAAATTTTATCCCTCAATCGCTTAACTTTCAAGTCCAATCAAATCCCACAGTCCGGTATCCTAATCTTTAATCTAGGATACACTATAGAGATCTGAAGCCTAAGCTCTGATACCACTTGTAACAACCCCACCTCCCCCTAAGGCGTACCAGAGGGTTCGGCGGGCCGCCTGCCCGGCTCTCGCCGGGACTCAGTCGTTCTTTAATCAAATCCAGAACAAATCACAAGAATAAATAGGGCGGCAATCCAAACCTAAAGTGGAACTTATATACATTGCTATCTCAAAAGAAAGTACAACCATCAAATGTACAAAGGTTCTCACTTCACCATACAACTAGCCCGTGCCAAGCACTAGGGCGAGAACCATTACAAAAGAAACAAAAGACCTAGACTAGGCTAGTCTATGCTCTCATCTTGCTCGCCGTCCCCTGTTAAGGAAAACAAAACTAAAGGGGTGAGCTAAAAGCTCAATGAGGTTCCAAACAGATAATCAAACAATCAAACAATCAATTCAATACATTAAACATGGAGTATCAATAATTCAAGAAACATTTACAATGGAAAGCAATAGTAACATTCATTAAAAGGATACGGCTCACAAGGAGCAATTCGTTCATTCGTTCATTCGTTCTCCTGACATTTCCCCTTATTCCTCCAATCATTTGAAAATGCATTTTTCGTTTATCAATAAACCCTCGTTCGTTCGTTCGTTCGTTCACTCCCGTCCTGGCCGTTGGCCAGTCTCCACCAACCTACAGGGTAATACTCGAGTATACCAAACGTTCACCCAAATCCCTAATCGCCCGACCGAGTCCGCTTCTGGCTCGAGACGACCGGTAACAAGGGCAATGGCCAATTCAGCCCAAAAGACTTACATTCATGCGCAAGTAACATTTCAATTATTAAATCCTTGAAAATTACACAGTTATTTAGGTCGAGTGCGATAAAGTACACACTCGCCTAGAAAGCTCGTTTTGGAAATCATTAAAAGCAATTAACACATTAGCAAATGATAACAACAAGCCATAAAGTCAAATAAGGAACACTCACCTAGAAATGCAAAATAACGTGCAAAATATCCTTCCGGATATTGCCCTTAGTCACCAATGAAACCTAAGGTTGAACAAGAGAACATATTACAGTTTATCGAGCAAAACATTTAAGGGAAACAAAGAAACCCGACTAATTAGGAGTAAAACGTGTAAAGATGACTTTCAAGTAAGAAGAGGGTTGTTTGAACCCCAGGATGAAAAATCATGTTTTGAAATGGAAAACCGGTCATGGTATTGGCCAAACAAAAGTATACAAGTTCAAATAGAAACCTAGCCCTCGAGCGAAAATTTGGGCAGCACGCCCTTTGTGTTTACCTAATTTTCCAGCCATTTTGGCTTCATTATTTTTCCTCAACCACAACCCAACATCACACATAAGCAATTCAAGTCAAGAGCCGTTCCATAGGCTCACAATATCATAAGAATAAGAATTACAACAATCACAAGTGCAGAAATTCAACTTAGCACAAGACAAATTTGACGTACGAATGCGGAATTAACATATCCGAAGCTACGCTTATCGGATTGAGACGAAACCTATGCCGTTTCGAAGCTAAGACACAGAGCTACAACATTAATGAAGGTCACTTAGTCCAGTTCCTAATATAACTTAGTCAAATTCTCAAATTACTAAACCAGAAACCAATTCGTCGGCTGTTTAAATGCAGAACACTGTAATGGACATATCTCAGAGTACACAAGTCCGAATCAGGTGTTCTTAGAGGCATTTGAAAGCTAATTCAGAATACTACAACTTTCATGTTTTGGTAAAAAGCTAAATCAGAATGGATCCTAGTCGAAAAATGTGATAAACTGGACTTAAGTGATCACACGGACTGCTTGGGAAATACTTAAAATAGTAAGGGTATTTTGGACTTTTCATGTCCTACGTTACTCCGATTGAGCTGAAATTTTTCAGGCACCTATAAAACATCATTCCCTACAACTTTCATGTTTTGGACTAAGGCCAAATCAGCTCCCAACATGTTCGAATTTTCAGACTAATTTCGGACAGAAATCTTGACAGAAAAGGAACACTTGAAGTTCATTTAAATTCCACCCAATCAAACGAATTTCCAGCCGTTCAAATCAGTTCCTAGCTAGTTAGATTCAACTTCCAATCATCAATCATATGTTTTACCACAAGAATCAAGAGTTAGGAAATTGGTTTACCTCAAATCCTTAAGCATACCCCCTAGCTGGCCGATTCTTTGAGGAGATGTATCCTTGAGCTCCAACTCTCCAACAAAGTTCCCTTTCTTTTTTTTCTTTTTTTTTTTCTCTCTTCTCCTAGCTCACCCGATGCTGCCTTTCTTCTTCTCCAAGCTCACGGTAGCTTGTTCTTGGTGTTGGCTTTGTTTGTTTTGTCTTATGTCCTCCTAACTTAATAGCTAAGTCTATTAATAGTAAAGCAAAACAAGAGATGGGTCATGGGCTTGGGTAATTAATGGGTTTATGGCTTAGGCTTCTAATGAAATTAAAACTTAAAGGCCCAACACTAAAACTCTACTTGATCCAATGTAATTAACCCATTGGTTTACTTAGTTTAATTAAAACTAACTTAAGCCCACCAACCCAAGGTACTAATCACTCAAACCACCGTACTAAACATGCATGGATGCACATACAATCACGAAAATATTAATTGGTTGAATTTAATTTAAACTTAACGGTTTAGTTTTGAAAGTAGGATTTTAATGATTCAATTAAATTTTTCACTTTTGGTATGTAAAATACTCTGTGAAAATTAAAACACATGGTAAAATATATTTTTCACACAATAGCTACTATAAATATCCATATTTAATTTATTTGAGACAATTTGGAATCCAGGATCTCACATCCATAATGCACCTCAAATTTAACATGTACGCACTTATACTAAAATAAATGATTTAAAAACGATACTCACTTATAAAATCTCTGAAAATTAAATGATTAATTGATTGAAAGCAAGGAAAATACACGCGGAAAAATAAAATAGAATAACATAAAATAAAACAAGGAGAATTTTGCGGGTCCTCACACATATGAATTTTCATATTACTTTTATGGCTGCTTTTCATATGACTTGTAGCCTTAATTTTTGAAAAGGCTAGTTAACAAATTATTCTCTTTAGTTTGATATTAGAAAAGTATTTTGTACTAAGGGCTGATGTGTCTATATCTAGGACATGGATAAAACTTGGATGAAGATTAGCAATAGGAAGGACAAGGCTTATGAACTCGGAGTCAAAAATTTCCTCAAGTTTGCATATTCTCAAAAAGTTGAAAATCAGAAAATCCCATGCCCATGTACACAATGCAATAATTTTTGTAACCAAACTAAAACAGTTGTGGAGGATCACTTATTGACTCAAGGCATTCATAAAAGCTACACAAGATGGATACACCATGGGGAACAATTTCGACACCAAAATTGTGGGGATAGTACTAAACATGGGGATGGAGAGGAGGATAGTGATACTGAAGATTTAAATGACATGTTGCACGACATTGGGACAGCACAATGGGGGGACAATTGGGCTGGTAGGGAAGAATCAACGGATGATAGTCTAAATGCGAATCATAGTGACACAAATAACTTTCTTAAATTGTTAGAAGATGCAAAAAAAGAGTTGTATCCAGGGAATCATTTTTACTCAAAGCTATCCTTTGTAGTCACCTTGCTCCATTTGAAAACAATGAGCGGGTGGACTATAAAGTCCTTCAATGACTTGCGCAAATAAGCAACTTCTGTATCAGGTATAAATAAATTGTTTGCTCTTCATAGTTATTACAATTGAGGCACTTGAATTCTGGTTCTACAAAATAGAGATTCATTTTTAATACAATTGGGTTGCTTGATGTCAATTTAGTTGCTTGATGGCACTTGAAATCTGGTTCCACCAAATCTGATTCCTGTTTAATGCAATTGAGTTGCTTGAGGCTGATTTAGGTGCTTGAAATCTTGTTCATGTTTAATTACAGCCATTGAGGTGCTGGATGTTGCAACCAAAACTTTAGTGTTTTTAAAGCAAATGTGTTTGAACGTTGGGATGTATTCCACTTTTTTCTTTGTCGAACTCATCTAAATTTTTCTGTATCAGATTTTTTTTTGTGCTAAGGAAAAAGAGGCACCTGTGATTGTGTGTGTGTGTGTGTGTTTTTTTTTTCTTGATATACTGTGTGGTTCACGATCATCTAGGCTCTCAATGATTTTAGGATTTTATTGTTGTTATTGTTATTGTTATTGCATATATATTTGTGAACATGCAGATATTTATTGTGTTTGTATTGTTATTCTATATTTCACAGAATATACATTCAATGTCTTATTTGCTATAATTTCACTTTATTTTTGTGTTAAGCAATTTACTTAGATTGCTATAATTTCAAATTAGAGTGACATTAGTTTTTATAATATGGTGCCTATCTAGAAGTGTAGTTCCAGTTTTAACACCAGTGCTCATTGCTTCCATTTTGGTAACGTGTAGGTTCTAACACGATTCCCAAGAAGAAGAAGCCAGTCATTGCTGTGAAGATGGTTTTTGAATTGAAGACTACAAGGCCTATCGTGCTCATGTTTTGTTCTAGATGGGAATCGTGCTCATATTTTTTTATAGAACTTTACTACTCTCTATTGTGGATGGGAAATCACTAGTATTGTAACTGAATGGCTTATTTTGGATGGTGCATGGTTTATGACTCATTTGAGGCAACATTTATATATATATGTATTTGGGTTGATCTTCTATTGGAAATGAATGTTGGCTTTCTTTTCGTATGTTGGCTTTTTTTTTCTCCTTGCTACTCAATGAATGTTTTGTGATTGTTGGCAGCTATGTTGCGTAATTAACATTAGATTATTGCTTTTTACAAAAAAATAAATGACAATAAAAAAGTTGTCACTGCCAACAAGTTTCACTAGTGACACTAGAAAGTCGTCACTTTTTATGGATGGAAAACAATGACAACAAAAGTCGTCACTGAACGGAAGCATAATGTGACAACTCCAAGGGTTGATTATGACAAGAATTTAGCCAGCTTAGTGACAATAAAAGTCGTCACACAATGTACAACAATGAGTGATGACAAGAGTCATCACAAAAGCGAAATCGTTTGTGACGACTTTCAACAGTCGTCACATGGACCCCCTTTTGTGACATAGAACTAGTGACAGCTCTGTGACAGCAGTAAAAGTCGTCACTGACTTTTTTTGTGACGACTTCTGAATTTTTAGTGACGACTTTCGCCTGTCACAGAAACGCATTTTTCTTGTAGTGAGGTAAAGTGTATATATTCAAATGCGAGTAATAAAATGTAATTACCCCCAAATCTAAGTGGGGAAAAGTGTCATTAACACTAAATAAAAAGCTATTCAGAAAGACTGGAGAAGTAATAAGTTTATTTTGTGGGAGCCGGGAAATGATTCCTTTCAAAAAATAATAACTAATTATTTGTGTTTGCGTGTATAGAGATAGCAATATTGAGTCAAGATACACGAGGAAGACCAAAACAGAAGGAGAAGGAGGCAGAAAAGGAGGAATTAGTTGCATAGGAAAGAACAAAGAAAGAAAGAGCAAATAATCTTGTTCAGTATTCAAAGTCGAAAAATTTCAACAATTAGCTGACAAAAAGTGTAATACCCCGAGAAAAAGATAAAAATTTTGTTATTGTACATATAATAAGAGTCGAGTGGGGTTATATCCACGGTTAAGAATTGTAATTTATTTTTAAGGATTTGGTAGGTTCATAAATGAAATAAAAGCTTGAGGGATCAAATTTTAATTTTTTATTTCTAGTTATAGTTCTAAGTCTCCAGAGAAAACAACAAAAACCTAATGTTCTTCATTAGTTTCTTTTGCCCCAGCGACAATAAGAAATTAATACGGCAGCTTCTAAGCCAAAAGGGTTTCAAGCGACTGTAAAGAAGCAGTGGTTTAGGTGTTCAGAGAAGGATGTGCCTGTGTGGAGTTTCGTCATCGGTGACAGAAAAATGGCAATTCACGGGGTGCAATTGTTTTAGATATGTCGAAGGTTCCATGTTATACAAAAGTTAGGATGGCAAGTGGGTAATACACATAGGTTTTGATGATGACCGACTGCCTGGTTAAATCTGCACTTCGAAATGGATTTCACAGGAGTACAACATAGTTTTGGTTGTATCTGTATTAAACTAGTGTACAAGTGGTATTTGCAGGTGATTTTTCGATTCCGCAGTAGCTAAGGTATGCTTTTGGTACAATAAGTTACGGGATAATATTCATGGTTTGAATAATATAATTAAAGTTTGCAAATAAAGGTTGGTGCAGGGAGCATCAAATAAAGGCATTGAACAAGCAGAATTTGCATTTCATGGATTACCTCACAACCTATTTCTTGACTCGGAACTTTACCCAGTGTAGATTGAGATTTTAGTTAGCGTTGATTTGCAGATTTCATTGTATCTTGAAATTGGAAGAAGCCTCATTCCTCACCGATACTTTTTTAATGATTAATTTTCTATACATTGATAGTGTATACACATAATCTAAATTTGAATTTGAAATTCAAATTTTTGTATATGTGTCAGATATCTAATCATGATAATATGTATATTGTCAGTGCGTATAGGATTAAATTTTTTTAAAACATAAATTTATTTATACTAAAGCCGAAGTTATGAATTTTCTTTGTATGTGTACTTTATTTTTCTTTAAAAAAGCATCAAGTAAATAATTGTTTGTTGATGTAAAATTAAATGAAATTCGTTAATTCCTTGGATCAATTATTACTTATTTTAAATTGTCAGTTCAAAGGCTGATTGTTTGGGGAATAAATTTGTTATGGACCAGAAACCAGAGAAGCCAGAGCTTTTGTTGAGATCAGGCAGAACAAATTCAAGCAAGTGACTAATTACCAGTGAATTAATGAAATAGTAAACGAATGAACTTCAACTCCTATTAATTGAATCTGGAAACGAATTACAAGAACAGAGTTAATGGTTTAGCTAAGAAGGGGTAAGATTGAAGGAAAGTTTTGGGGGGAAAAATGAGGAAAGCTTCCTCAAGTAGATTCTAATGAATCTGGACAGAATGAATTCAAAAGCTACTCGACTAAACCAACAGGTTTACATATATAGCAATCACTCCTAACAGACTCCTAACAGTTCCTAAAACATGCATTCCAAATGTAGCTGCAAGTTGCTGCAAGTTGCCGCGTTTCTTGGATTCTGTTAGAATATCTGAAACCCAGCAAAGACGTGGTTTAGATTACGCGCCTTTGCTGGAATTCTTCCTCTTGATCGCGCCTTCAGTTACTGTATTTCACGTCTTCTATCTTTCTTCTTCCTAGCACAGAACTTCAGCTCTAGCCTACTTCTGCATTTCATTACAATACCTTCCCCTCATAAGACCTTTGTCCTCAAGGTCGGAATTGGGGAAACTTCTCTTTTATCTGTTCAGCATCTTCCCAAGTTGCTTCCGCAGGATCAGTACCCCACCATTGAATAAGCCATTGAGTAACAGCTGCATTCTTCCTTTTGATCATCCTTCTGCTCAATAGTGCCACAGGTTCTACTCTAATCAGCCCTCTTTCATCAGTGTTTGGTAAATGCAGGATAGGTGTGGCCAGGTTCCCTAGTTTCTTCTTCAGCAGTGACACATGGAAAACAGGATGGATTTTTTATGAAGTAGGTAACCTGAGCCTGTAAGCTACTTTTCCAATCTTTTCCTCTATACAGTAGGGCCCAAAGTATTTAGCAGATAGTTTGGTGTTGTTCCGGATCATTACAGATGATTGTCTGTAGGGTTGCAACCTCAAATATACCCAATCTCCAACCTGGAATTCCCTTTCACTTCTATGTTCATCAGCATATTTCTTCATCCTCTCCTGAGCAGCTTTTAAGTTGAGTTGCAACAGTTCGTCCATTTTCTTCCTATCCCTGATGTAGTCCTCCACGGTTGCCACCTTAGCATGTATATATGGTCCAAGTGCTAGCTGGGGAGGTTTGGTCCCATACAAAGCCTCAAAGGGGCTCATTTGTATTGCAGTGTGGAAGGTGGTATTATACCACCATTCTGCCAAGGACAACCAGGAGCTCCACCTTCTTGGTTCTAAGTGAGTCATACATCTGAGGTACATCTCCAACACTTGGTTCACCCTTTCTGTTTGACCATCTGTTTGGGGGTGGTAGGCTGTACTCAGGCTCAATCCTGCTCCCAACAGTGTGAAAAGCTCAGTCCAAAACTGTCTGATGAAGACCTTATCTCTATCTGAGATCATGCTCTGGGGAATGCCATGTAGCTTACTGACATGATCCAAGAAAATTCTAGCAATTTTAGGGGCATCAAAAGGGTGAGATAAACTCATGAAATGAGCATACTTAGTAAACCTGTCCACCACAACTAGGATCGTGTCCTTCTCCTCAGATTTTGGGAGTCCCTCTATGAAGTCCATAGTGACATGACTCCAGGAGTGCTGAGGGATTGGGAGAGGTTGGAGCAGACCTGGATAAGCCATTCTTTCATCTTTACATTTCTTGCAAGTATCACACTGTAATATTGTTGCCTTGATCTCCTTGAACATGCCTGGCCAATGGAACAGCTGTTTGGCCCTTATCCAGCTGGCCTGTATGCCTGAATGTCCTCCTAGCTGGGAGTCATGAAGGGCAGAAATCAGCTTCTTCCTTATTCCTCCCCCTCGACCTACCACAACCCTTCCCTTATATCTTAGGATACCACTCTGATAGCTGTAATCTGGATCCTGCTCTGGGGATGCTAAGATTCCCCTGATGAGATCTTGAGTCCAGTTGTCACTGATGTAGCTTTCTGCAACTTCTTTCATCCACTCTGGTATGACTGTGGTGGTTGCTGCACACTCAGCTTCCTCCTTCCCTCTTCTGGAGAGTGCATCAGCTACTACATTCTCCTTTCCCCTTTTGTAGTGTATCTCATAGCTCAGTCCCAACAATTTAGTTAGCCATTTCTGTTGGAGGGGGGTGGTGATTCTTTGTTCTAGCAGATATTTCAAACTCTGGTGGTCAGTGTTGATGATGAAATGGTGTCCCTCCAAGTAATGCCTCCACTTAGTGACTGCTGTGACTAAGGCCAGTAGTTCCTTCTCATAAATCGACATTCCCAAGTTCTTCTGCCCCAAGCTTTGACTGAGAAAAACCAATGGTCTCCTATTCTGCATCAGAACAGCCCCTATCCCTCCATAGCAAGCATCTGTCTCTATTGTAAAGGGCTGTGAGAAGTCTGGAAGAGCCAGTACAGGGGTACTGCTCATTGCTAATTTTAACTTCTGAAAGGCAACTTCAGCCTCTTCTCCCCAGTTATATCCATCTTTTTGGAGGAGGGTGGTTAAAGGCTTTGCAATAGCACCATATCCCTTGACAAACTTTCTGTAGTAACCAGTGAGACCAAGAAATCCCTTCAGCTGCCTGATGTTCCCTGGTTTTGGCCACTGCATCATGCTGTCAACTTTCCTGGGATCAGCTCTTACTCCTTCAGCTGAAATGATATGGCCTAAGTACTCCACCTGCTTCTGGGCAAAAGAGCATTTACTCTCTTTTGCATAAAGTTGGTGCTGCCTTAGAATCTCCAGGACCCTGGTAACATGATTGAGATGTTCCTCCAGAGTAGGGCTGTAAATAAGTATATCATCAAAGAACACTAGCACATATTTCCTTAGTTGTTTCTGAAATACCTGGTTCATCAGGCCCTGGAAGGTTGCAGGTGCATTGGTCAGTCCAAATGGCATGACCTTAAATTCATATAACCCCTGATGTGTCCTGAAGGTTGTTTTGGGAATGTCCTCTTCACGTACTCTTATTTGGAAGTATCCTGCTCTGAGGTCAATCTTAGAGTAGTACTTGGACCCATGCAGCTCATCTAGTAGCTCATCAATAAGGGGCATAGGGAACTTATTCTTGACTGTGAGGTCATTTAGTTGTCTGTAATCCACAAAATCTCCATGAGCCATCCTTCTTCTTGACCAGAAGCACTGGTGAGGCAAAAGGACTGCTACTTAGCTGAATGATTCCAGTCTGCAACATCTCCTGTACTAGTTTCTCAATCTCAGATTTCTGGACGTAAGGGCACCTATAGGGCCTCATTTGGAATGGTTTTGACCCCTCCTTGAGAGTGATGGAATGATCCTGGCTTCTCTCAGGGGGTAAGCCTTGGGGTTCTTGGAATACATCCTTAAACCTCTGCAGTAACTCCTCCATTTCTGGTGATATTGGCTCCTGGTCTGGTTCCTTGTCCTCTATTTCACTTACTTGTGCCAGAATCCCATAAGCTTGTTTCCTAGTCCACTTGTGTAATATGCTTCCCTTGATCAGCCTCAACTGCACTGTGTTACCCTCCCCCTTAAGCTCAACTTGCTGTTTTTCTTTTTTAAACTTCATACTTAGTCCTCTGAAGTCAAACTCCATAGGACTGTACCTGGCTAACCAATCAACCCCCAGTATCATATCGCATCCTCCCAACCTTAGAGTATTGAAGTGATGCTGGAACTCATATCCCTGCATCCTCCATGCCACAGGCTTGGTGATGGTCTTAGACTGCAGCCTTTCCCCATTGGCCACCCTAACTGATAGAGCCTCTCCCTTTGTTCCCAACTTCAAGTCCCTAGCCGTTTGTTCATCTATGAAACAATGTGTGCTGCCACTGTCAACCAGGGCAATAATGGTCTTTCCCTGAATCATTCCCTTTATCCTGATGGTTTTATGACTACTGCCCCCTGCCAAAGCATGGACAGAAACTTCTATGTGCTCATCTTTTAACTCTCCCTCAATACAGTCACAGAATACATCAGTTTCACCCTGTTGCTCCCCTCCCTTGTCAGAAGCTGGTATTTTCTCCTTCTCCATTATTAACAGGTTTAAGTGAGATTGTTTACAAACATGTCCCAAGGTATACGGCTCAGTACATTTGAAACAAAGGCCCTTCTCCCTCCTATGGTTGAGCTCTGCTGGTGTAAGTCTTTTGAATTGGTTCTGAGGGTTGAGGTGACCATTGTAAGTTTTAGGAATCTGGTTATCAGGTGGTTTGGGGTAGTTTGGGGGTCTGTCAGGAAATTTGGAGTAGTTTGGGGTTTTAAGCAAAGGTTTCTGGTAATTGGGGCTATAAGGAGGATTTTTGTGGATTTTCTGTAGGGCCCTCAGGTTCCTCTCCTGCAATTTGGCAGCCTCTATAGCATCTGCCAGGGTTTTAGGCTTGGCTAATTTTACCATAGTTACTATTTCTTCTTTTAATCCACTTAAGAAGCATGTTTTGTAATAACAATCAGACTGATGAGGAAGGGAAGGCATTACCAGGGCTTTAAGCATTTCGAACTTCTCCAAGTAGTCAGCTACTGAGCCTGTTTGCATTAATTTGTTGAATTCCTCCACAGCCTCCTCAGGGGAACCGCCTCCAAACCTCTCACACAGTGCATTGTAGAGCTCATCCCAGGGAATACAAATCGCCAACTACAATTGCCTTTGCTTTATAGTGGCTCAAGTACAACCACTTCATTGAAAACTTCTTTCTTTACGTTAGCAACCCCACTCTATTGACTATTTTTTCATAGCTCAGACAGACACAGCCACCCTACACAAACTCACAGGCTTGGTCTATTGCACACAATATAACACAACTAACTTGTCTTTCTTTCACACAAAATTAGAAGATTTCTATCGAAATCTTGACTCAATTTTGTAAGAAGTAAACAAAAAAAAAATACACAATTCAATGCTTGTTCAAAAGTTAGTTTTGAAAAGACAGCTAAGATTTCTATAGAGATGAATAAGCATCCAAGAAAACAAGTATCCATTACTCATAAAAGGCAAGTTATTGTTTGGACCTAAATACAATGTTTTGAAAACCGGACAGGACCGACCGGTTCGATCGATTGAACCGCGAACCGGCCATGACACCGGTCCGGTTCTATGTTAGGGTTGACCATGCTAGAAAACCGGTAAAAAATCGGTCCAACCGTGAAACTGTCGAAACCGGATTGAACAGGTTTTTTCCGGTTTTCGAGTTGTCCTCCTTTTTTTTTTTTTTTTTTTTTTAACATTTTGCAAAATGTAACTTGCAAGATTCGAACTCATGACCTTTGTAATAGAAGACCAATATACTAACCGTTGCACTATCACATTTTATTAATTTTTTTTATAACTTATTTATATAAAACAAACACTCATATTTCTTTTTTCCATTTTTCTTACAAAATCTCATCCTCTCATGGCTCTTTCTTTTTAATCTTCAACTCTCTCTCTCTCTCTATCCTCTTTTCTTTTGTCACTCTCTTTTTAATCAAACATCTTTATTTTTAATTTATTGATGTTTTCTTACATCTTTTAATTTTATTTTTGTCCATTAAATTAAAAAAGTTAAAAAAGAATTATTTTTTTAACCCAAATTATTTAATGCCACAACTACTTACTTTTATCTCATTTTTTGTTTCTTATCAAGTTTGCATTTCTATTTTTGATTCTCTTGACTTTTTTTGAACTCCAAACTTTCTTTTTTAAATTGCAATATCTAAATCCCAAAACGTAAATTAAAATTTAAGTTCACAATGTCTAAATTCTCATAGACGTGAATTTTGTATAATTTCAAAATATTGTGATATTTTGGGTTGGATTTAAGATTTTTTGGTAGATATAATTGAAATTGAGATGAAATTTATTTGTTTTAACTTATAATTCAAAAATAAATAATTTATTTTTAAAAATCCAAGTTATTCAAAAATAGTAAACTTTTCATCATGTAAAGTATTAAAGTAGTCCATTACATGTCTTATTTTGTGCATATATATATTTATATAAATTATTTTTTTAAAAATTCATTGAACCAAGATTGAACTGGTCCGACCGGTTGAACCTCGACCCTTTCACTTCACCAGTTCAATTAACGGTCCGATTTTTAAAACATTGCCTAAATAAAGAAAGTGAATGTCGGAAGTGATCCAAGTAAAATCAAGGAAAGATTTTGATGTTTAAATTTAAAAAGAGTTTAAATCTAGACACATACAATGTTCTAGAAGCGATCAAATAGGTTATGGTAAGAAATCAAAAATTTAAGACAGAAGAGATTTTGCACGAAAGAAAAAGATCAAGTTAATTATGGTAAGAAATTGATTAGGGGAATGTAAGATTAATAGGGAAAGTAAATAAATAGAAGAGAGGGTAGGTAAGATTAAATAAGAAAAGTATATAAATGTAAAGAAGGGAAATAATTCTGAGTTTGTGTATATATATGATATATTAGGTAAATATTAAGTGTGTTAAAGGGCACTCTGTAGAAAAGCTCGAAAATGATTTAAAAGATATAGAAGGAAAGATAAGAAGTGTAAAAATCATTTTTTGGATCAATTAAGGAACACATAAAAAATCTACCATAATAGACAATTTGAACTTATCCTAACAGACACAGCACAACCTGAAAAGCTCATATAGAAAAACTTTTAAGTAATGTGAGTTCTAGACTTACCCTATAGATATAAACTTGGTTTGACTTCAATGGCCCAATTCTTCAACCTTGTCTTCCATATCATTCACCACAAGGCCTTCAAGCAACTCATAGCAAAAAAAAAACTAAAACTAAAACTAATAAAACCTAAGCAAACCTGCCAAATAGTTAGTAAACTGTTAGTAGAAATATTTGTCACATTAAAACTTCATATGATTAAACTAATAATATCTCTCTTTTTTATCATGACAAGTGTTTATATGTCAAAAATAGTGTAATTACCACAGATGTAAAATACAACCAAACTTCCTTAAAACTAGTTATAGAATAAAAACATCAACAAATGGATGATCCATAAATAGTTATCCAACTAGAGCATATATTTTCTAAGAGAGTAAATTGTCCAAGCGCACAACAAGAAAATAACCAAAAAGTTCCTCTTTTTTACCCTCTTTTGTCATGAACAGAAGATCACTTTTAACCCTTTTCAGCCTTGGAAGATGTAGCTCTCCTAAACTCATGATCCTCTTTTTAGCCTGATGAACTACCATAGTTAGTGATTTCAAATTATTAAAGAGTGCTTTCTCATCCTCAGGTTTCTCTTCTTCTTCATCTTTTGGGCTCGACTCAAGAGGATCAAGCAAAAGACAGTGCCATGTTAATGTGATCGCAAGACAAAGAAGCTGTGATCACAACATGAAGAAGCAAAAAAAAAGGTGTGACGACCCCACCTCCTTCTAAGGCGTACCCTAAAAGTTGGTGGATCGTCTGTCTGACTCTCGTCAGGGCTCACTAATTTCACATTAATTTCAGAGATAACAATTGAATAACTCCCAGTAAATTTTACATTAACTTCAGAGATAACATTTTGGTAAGACAAAACCAACCATTCGAGTCTTTTACAATACCTAGTTCAATACAAAAACTTCAACCATAATATGATACTAAAGGGGTGCACAAACCCAAAAGTCTTCATGCTAACTTTCTAAGATCCCTCGTTCAATCCCCGACCACCAAATCCTGTATGGAAAACAAACTAAATGGTTGAGCTAAAGCTCAATGAGATTTACCGAGCAAATAACATTTGATAGAAAATTAAATCAGTACAATTAAGTAAGTAGTACACATTTCACTGTACAATCACTTTCAAAGGATACAAACTCCTCCTGGGAGTCATTTCAATATCATTGTTGTGAGGACCCGAATTTTCTTATTTTTATTTTATTTTTCTGATTTAATTAATTATTTACTCACCCGTTTTCTCTGAATAATTTATTTCAATCATTTTAAACTAATTTACATGGAATAATGTCTCAATTATATTTTTAACACGTCTCGTTAGTAAAATTAATTTTCTAGGGCTCGTTTAGCGAGAAATAAGGAGTACACATTTATCGAGACTATGTTCGATCCGAAAGTACATTAGTCTTGGAGAATTAAGAAAGATCGATAGTAGATTAAGAAAATTTAATTGAGAGATTAGATGTGAGTAAGTTAAAATTAAGCTTATCCATGCGCGCGTCGAAAGTTTTCCGAAAGACGCGCTGGCACAAATTAATTGGAGATTTGAGGAATTAATACTAGACTCCTATGAGGACTTATGTTTTTATTTCTAAAATAGTTATTTTCATGATTATTTACCCTAGTATTAGTTAGTTATATCATCGTTACCAGAATTTCTTAGAAATTTCACTTTATTCCCGCACAAATCGGAAGTTCGCGTTTTTGCGTGCGCGACTAATTGGAGGATTTTAGAAATTATTGTTAGACTACTAAGAGTGGATAATAATAATGTTAAAGGAAGTGCATTAGAGGTTTAGTGCAAAAGTGAAACAAACTCGAGAGGAAACGTGCACGAAATGTGCGCGTACGCGCACTATTGAGAGTTGACTTTTCCCAAACTTTGGCCCCAAGTTTCCAAGCTTCCAAGGGAAGCTTTAGTTATCAGATCTCCCTCTCTCTCCTCACCATTCTTGCTGGCCGAAACTTAGCTCCAAAGAAGAAGAAAAGAGCTCTCTCCATTTTCACTTCATTTCTACCTCAAATCCTACTCCAAATCACCTCAAATTTTGTATCCAACTTGCAAATCACTTGGAGATTCACTTGGACTAGGAAGAGAGCATCATTTCCATGGTTTCTTGGAGCTTTGAGGTGACCGAAATTTCTGAGTTTCATCAACCAAGAGGTAGTAAATCATCAAACCTTTGAAACTTGATTTTTGTGAGTTAGATTGGACTTGGAAGCTTGTAGTTTCATGTGGGTAACTTTGGTTGGTTGAAAATCACTTGAGTGGACTCTATGAAATCCCACAATGGACATGTTGGACTGATATGATGATTTTGGGTGTTATTTATGTTGATTAAGTGTTAAACTAGTGGATATAAGTTGAAAAAGTGGAAAGAAAATCAAAGGAAAGCTTGCATGAGAAAGGGACGAATTCTGCCCTGTTTTTGCAGAGCACTTGGTGCGATTTTTTTTTTTGATCAAATTGTCTTTATTTTGATGTAGATATGTTGTATGGGTTGTGTGGAAAGTTTTCACCAAAAATTACTTGATTTGGTTGGGTAAAAGTTGCATTTTCGAAACATGTTCAAACCTGGAAAACGTGTACAGAGGTACTCTGGCAGCGAACTTTAAATGATCATAACTCTTTGCTCCAACGTCGAAATCAAGTGCCATTTGTGGAATTTGAAACTAGACACATTCAGTTTTCTAACGGTATAAAATGAATCCCCTGATTCGACTTGAGTGTACTAGCTCTTCAAAGTTACCTGTTCTGTTTTATTGCTGTGCTGGAGAGTCAATGATGTGCTGGAACTTGTTTCTTGAATTTGAACTAGCTATGAACTGAATTTCATAATGATTTCTTCTGATGAATTGTAGCCTTATCAATGTAGTTTCCAACTCCACTAACCATGCTTAATTCCAAGTTGAATTGACTGAGTTATGGCCAAATTACAGAAGTGCACCAGTGATAGAAAACCATAGTTTTGGCTAGCCGAATGGCTTAGCTCGAATTGGGACTTGTTATTTTGAAACTTTTGGTGTTAATCACCTACCAAATGTATATTGAATGTTTCTCAGATCTTTCCTTCATAAATGAACCATGTTTGAGATGATTTCGTTGGCCAAAGGTTCGAAAAAAGAAAAAACGGAAGCATAAGGCAGAATTGCCTTGGAAATTCCTGGAACTTTAGTGGTCTTGTTAACTGATTTTCCGAACGCATTTTTGCATGAAATTTGACAGAGGAGTAGATCTTATATGGTAGTGTAATCATACCAAATTTGGTGCCATTCTAAGTCCATTTCGATGCCCAACTGAAGTCCCAAAATTTATGTTTCAAATCTGGAAAATTGCCCAATGGTCTTCATTTTGAACCAACTTTGAACTGCTATATCTTGGCGCTCAAAACTCCAACTCTTGTTCCGTTTGCTGTGTTTTAAACTTTGATTATAACTCTAATTGAGTTTCAAATTTTAGTGGTTAGTTCACATTCTGTGAATTTTGCCGAATTTCCAAAATTTACCAAAAACAAACCTCGAATCTGTCTTGGAAGTGCAAGTCAGTAGCTTTAAACCGAAATTTGAGTGTCTTCTATTTAGAATCTTGGAAGAGTGGTCTCTAGGAACTCTTAGTACTTTGAAACGAGATTCCAACGATATAATATTTTCCATTTTGGACCTACTGAGTGCAAGATATGATTTTTCTAAATTTGACACACAAAGCTGAAATTTTGCCGATTTCTTAAAAAATGAAATTTTGGAAACTTGATTTCTTATCTTGATTTTAATCTATCGTTTTGAACCCGATTTCGTGGAAGATATGAGTTTCTTCAGTAACTTTAAAATCCACACTTTTGAATCTTAACTTTCGATAAAATGAAACCCTTATAAAGATATTGACTTGAATTCTAAAGCAAGTGTGCATTCTTTCTTGTTTGACAAGGAATTTGTGAAATTGTGAGGGTGATTATTGGTCACTTTTTTTCAGGCGATCAAAAAGGTCTCGAAGAGAACCCCGAAGTGGATCATTGACGACTTTCTTTACTCACTTATTTTGATTGGTGAGTGTTCCATATAGGAGTACGTGACTTGAATAATTTTATGACATGTTCACTCCATGGTCATTATGTGTTTAACCGTTAAGTGCTACCGATAATTGCTCCTATGAAATTTTTCTCCATTTTAAGGTGAGTGTGTAATTTATCACACTCGACCTACTAAAATGATAAATGTCTACCGATTAACCGTGAACTACTACCGTTTACCGATTACCATTTACCATTTACCATTAACCGTGATTACTTACCGTTTACCGATTTATTTGATTACCTGTTTACTTGATTACTTGACCACTTGATTACTTGATTATCGTAAATTACATGTTCATATGAAATTACTGCATATTGCTAACGTGTTTAAGTGTTAAGTGTTACTGATAATTGCTCATATGAAATTGCCCACCATTTTAAGACGAGTGTGTACTTTATCTCACTCGACCTACTAAAATGATAGATTTTTACCGATAACCGAAAACTATAACTGTTTACCGTTTACCGTTTACCGATTTACTTGATAACTTGTGCATGTTGTAAGCTCTAAACTGAACTGGGCCCTGCCCTTGGTTACTAACCTGCTCGAGCCAGGACTGGGCTCGGTTGAGTAGGTTTGAACCCTGAGCCTCCGTTTCAGTATATTCGAGTATTACCACTGGAGGGATAAGGTGATGGCCAGACAAACCGAGGGGATCTGAAGTTATAAGGTAAAGTTGACCGAAATGGTTCCATTGGAACACCGTATCCTTCAATATGTGTTTATTTCTGTATCATGACAACTGTCTTATTGTAAATGTGCCAATGTGAAATCTTGAACCGTATATGTATCAAGCTTAACTTGCATGATTTATTAGAACTGCTAGAGTGTCTTGAAACCTCACTGGGCTGTTTAGCTCGTTCCACGTTTTTGTTTTCCTTAACAGGGTTCGAGACCAAGGGTGCTCATGAAATAGTACTAGATTGTTTTCTTTTGAAGACCTTAAGTTGTATTATAACGGATGGTTATAGTACATATTATTTTGGATTGTATTAAGCTTGAAAGCTAACTAATTGTAAGTATGAAATATTTTGGAGTACTTTATTTGTATAGTGAAAATATTTGATGTGACGACCCCACCTCCCCCTAGGGTTTAGCGAGTCGCCTGCCCAACTGTCGCCAGGACTCACTCACTCGTACCTCGAGAAATTAACTTACATCCACAAAAGTAAATAACACGACAATTCAAACTTATAATGTATATCAATGCACAAACCAAGATACAAAGCTCTATACACCAAAATACTTCATAGTGGTTACAATTCAAGTACAAATCACCCTAGTCGAGTGATAGCGCGAGAACAAATCAAAATTCAAAGCATCTAGACTACGCTAGTTTGTACACGTCTCACGCCTCGCTCGTACTCCTGTAAGGAAAACAAAACTAATGGAGTGAGCTAAACCTCAGTGATGTTCCAAATAACAAATTGACCTTCGAATAAAGTAAAAGTAGCATAATAGTGAAATAGCGAACAAACAAGTCAAGGAATGAGTAATAATACTTCATATAGTCAAACAATAAATATTCCGCATTTCACATATAAGGATATAGTTGCTCATATATCGGCTCCACCATAGTTTGATCGATTGGTAGTTGACACTCCGTCAACTTTCAAGTAAGGTAACTAATCCAGTAGAACACCACTTAACTCCAATCTTCGTCCACCGACCAAACCCCTTACTGGTCGCGAACTCTACAATAAACACTGGTGGTAATACTCGAGTATACCGATTACTCGAGGAGATAACACTCCACTCGACATCACTAACTACCCAGGGTTCGTTATCTAATCGACCAGGCCCTTGTCGGCTCGACTCGACTAACTAGCCACAGGATTTTTTTGGAATTTCATGCAAAATACAATTCAGATGCATGTATATCAAGTCAATTGAAATCGATGAACAAGGATAAATCACATTAGGGCAAGTGCGATAAAGTACAATCTTGCCCCATCAATCCATTCATATATCATGTAATCACATTGGTCAAGTATGAAACACAAATTTCAAGTTCAATCAGGTACTTGGAAGCACTCACCAAATATGTAGTGCCTCTACGGGTCACGTTTGGGTATTACTCCGGGTTTGGAGGCCAAATTTGCGAGAAAATATCGTTTAAGAGGTTTGAAAATTGACTAAGGTTCGAAATTTGGACGTTTCATTTAACAAAAATCAAGTAATTGAAATTTATTTGAAGAATATTCGTAAAACTCTTGCTTGCTATTCAAACTGTGAAACTTGGTAGTAATTATACTTTGAAATACCATTTGAGTCGAAGGAACAAGGAAAACGTATTTCTATTAGTCGTTATTTTCATTTTCTCAAGGGTACAAGTTTCGGCCGAATTCTAACTTATATACCTCGATAAAGGAAGACGCAAATATTCTAGATGGTTCAAGTGGTATTCGTCCTCAAATCCTTACCTAGTCCTCGAGTGCAAATTTGGGCAGCACGCCCTTTGTATTTACCTATTTTTCAGCCATTTATGGCTTCATTCTTTTTCTCAATCAGTCCCAAAGTCATACACAGATAATCTCATTACAATAGCCATTCAATAGGCTCAATGTCATACAATTACAAAACCAAGCTAGAAAAGTGACCGGAAATAAGGTTTAAGACATAGAACAAAAAGACAAGTTAGACGTCTCTTAGAGTATTGGTCACAACTGAAGCTACGGTTATCGGATTGGGGTAAAATTTATATTGTTTCGAAGCTAAGCCAAAGGGCTACAACTTTGATGAAGACAACTCAACCCAGTTCATAATGTATCTAGGTTAAATTTACAAATTACAGAACCAGAATTTCACCATCAGCCTGGTTAACAACACTGTGTTCAAATGACAATAACTCAGGCTACAAAAGTCTGATTGAGACGTTTTCAAACACATTGGAAAGTTAAAACATAGCACTACAACTTTCATGTTTTGGCCAAATGCTAATTTTGTGATACCCCAACTTTTAGGATACTATTGGTGTTTAGTCTCAAAAAAAACAATTACGCTTCCTTTAGTTTATTTTTATTTTAAGACATTGTTTTGTTTTAAAGACTAGAAACCCTAAATTCTAATAAAAAAAAAACCCAAGTATACGTGATTTAAGAAAAAACGGCTCGAACCGACGGGTATCTATCAGTACCGATTGAACCCACCACTTGACCACCACTTCCCTACCACCACATACCCTTGATATTTTTGCAAAATATCCCCCTCATCCTCAGCCATATAACCGAAATATGTGGCCAAAATGCAAGGAAAAGAAAGTAAAATTTGGATGGTTTTGGTGGTGACAAGTGTTGGTCATCTATGGTCCCTTGACCAACCCTTTTGTCTTGCCTTCTTATCTCTCATTTCAGCTCATTTCCCTCATTTTCTTTCTGTTTTGGATGAGAGCAAGGAGAGGCAAAAGAGTGAGGAGAGTTTTCAATCTTCTACCTTGAATCCAACCTTTTGAGTGCAACCAAGAAAAACTAAACCGATTAATCACTAGTTTGGAAGCTTGGGAAGCTTAAGGAACCAAAAATTTCAAGGAGAGGTGGAGGATCATTCTTACAAACTCTTGTCTTGAGGTATAATGGCTAATCAACCTTTCTTTCTCCATTAATCATGATTAGGCTGGGTATTAATGTTAGTATTGTGCTTGTGATGTTTGTTCCAAGTGATTTTGATGATTAGATGGATGACTTTTGAGTTAGGGTTTCTTGTGGGTTAGGTGTTGTATGATGTTTATATTTGGTATATAATCTTGTAAAGGAGATGGTAGTGGAAGTTTCAAGGTAAAAATGTGAATTATAGCTTGAATATAACAAAATTCCAGATTTCTGGAAATTGTAGCTTCAGTTCTGTCCGATTACATTTCATCATGTTAGAAGCCAAATTAAGCTTAGCTCAAAACATGAAAGTTGTAGAGAATGACATTTTATGGTGGCCTTCAAAATTTCAGCTCAATCGAACCAACGTAGCCTGTGAAAAGATGAAAATACCCTGACTGCCCTAGGAGTAAAATCAGCGGACAGTTTTGACAGTACACTAAGTTGGTTGCGTTTGTTCACCTAGATACGTACTAAAATAGCTTTTAGCCAAAACATGAAAGTTTTATTACTTTGTATTATCTTTTCAACGCCTCCAAGAACGTCTTAAACGGACTTTGGTAGCTTGAGATATGGCCATTTGAAGGTAGTGCGGTTAACTGGTCTATTAGAAGGAGTTTGGTTCTGTGAATTGGGAATTTGACTGGGTTACACTAGAAATTGGACTAAGTGATCTTCATCAAAATTGTAGCCCTGTGTCTTAGCTTCGAAACAGTATAGGTTGTACCTCAATCCGATAAGCGTAGCCTTAGTTGTGTCCGTTACGCAAAACTACATCAAATCTGTCTTTTGCTAGACTTCATTTCTGCACATGTCGTTAGCTTGATTTTTGTACTTGTATTACCTTGAGCCTATTGAACGGCAATTGAGATGAGTTTGTTTTGTGTGTAACTTTGGGTTTGATTGAGGAAAAGAATGAAGCCATAAATGGCTGAAAAATAGGAAAATACAAAGGGCGTGCTGCCCAAATTTTCGCTCGAGGACTTGAGAAATATACTTGCGACTTGAGTAATGGTTAAGTGTGATTACTACTTGAACCATCTAGGATATTTGCGTCTTCTTTTACCGAGGTATATAAGTACGGATTTGGCCGAACTTGTACCCTTGAGAAATAAAATAATGACTGCTCGGAGTATGTTTTCCTTGTACTTTCGACTCAAATGGCATTTCCAAGTATAAATGTTACAAAGTTATATAGTTTCAAAAGCGAGCGAGTGTTTCACGAATATTCTCCAAGTGAATTTTCATGTCTTGATTCTTATTGAATGAAACATCTACGTTTCGAACCTTAGTCGATTTTTAAAGTTCTGAAACAAAGTTTTATCGCAGATTTGGACTCCGAACCCGGAGTATAACCCAGACGTGATTACTAGGGGCACTTCATTTTGGTGAGTGCTTCCAAATACCTGAATGAACTGGACACTTGTTTCCAATACTTGATCAATATGATTAAATGATATATGATTGGTTTGATCGGGCAAGAGTGTACTTTATCGCACTTGCCCTTATTTGATATATACTTGTTTATTGTTGAAATTGATTTGATATACTTGTTTATGATATGCGCACTTCCTGGAATTCCAGCAACCCTGCGGCAAGTTACTCAAGTCGAGCCAGCAAGGGCTTGGTCGATTGGGTAACGAACCCTGGGTCTCTTGATTGTCGAGTGGAGTGATATCTCCTCGACTAATCGGTATACTCGAGTATTACCAACCGTGTTTATTGAGGATTTTGGACCTAGTAGGGGGTTTGAATGGTGGACGGAGAGTAGTGTAAGTGGTGTTCTACTGGATTGGTTACTTACTTGAAAGTTGACGGAGTGTCAACTATTACGTGGTCAAACTCCTGGTGATGCATTGGGAATTTGGCTCCTGAGAACCATTCGTATCCTTATACTTTGAGATGATTGTTACTTGTAGTGTTATTGTTTCTTTTAAAACTTTACACTCGCTCATTTTGAGATTGCTACATGACGTGTTATTGCTCACTTTTATGAACTCTTCATGCTCGTTACTTTGCTATATCGAAAACTTGTACTTATGAATAATGGTCAATTTGTTATTTGGAACCTCACTGGGCTTTTAGCTCATTCCACGCCATTTGTTTTTCTTACAGGGGTACGAGCGAGACGTGAGACGTGTACAGACTAGCGTAGTCTAGTTGTTTTAAATTTTGTAATTGTACTCGCACCTGTTGCTCGATTAGGGTTGAATGTACTGAGAACTTAAATGTTTTGATGTATTTGGGATTGTATGGATGGTTGAGATAGAAATGAATGTATCCGTATGTTCCAAACTTCGGAACCGTTATTTCGTTTATTATTGAGGTTGCACCTTATTTTAATTGATGCGAGTGAGTGAGTTCTGACGAGAGTTGGGCAGGCGGTCCGCAAAACCCTAGGGTACGCCCATGGGGAGGTGGGGCTGTCACAGGTGGTATCAGAGCTCCTATCGAGCTCATGCCGGGAGAGGGTTCTCGGACTGTGGGGATTGACTTGTTAAGTGTGGAACAATTGTCTGTTGTTGGGGACCTTAGATATGTATGTTGGGTAGGAATCTCTAATACGGGTGATTTGCTCTTGAGTCTGGCCAGCTTGAGTGGTGAATTATCATATTTTCGGATTCTTGTCCCTGAGTACCAAAGAGTGATACCTTTACGATAAGTTGAGATCTCGCGTAATATTAGGATAAGTTTGGATGGCGAAAGCAAAGGCACGAGGGATGCGAATAGTCTAGACTTGAGAAATATTGAAGATATTCGTAGGATTTGGGATCCTTATTATTCACGTGCTTCGAGTTTTGATTAAGAGTAGTGCCTGAGCAATACTTAGGGTTAATGTACCGTAGGATGTGTTAATTGCTATGATATATACAAACAAAGTGTGTTATTTTCAATGTGTTTTATTAATTTTCGTTTTATGATTTGAAAATGCTTTTATTGAACCTTATAGCTATTTTATTTTGCTTATACTTATTTACGAATAACTATATGAATTTACGAATAAATGTATGAATTTTGAGGATGAAATTCTTTTAAGGAGGAGAGATTGTGATACCCCAACTTTTAGGATACTATTGTTGTTTAGTCTCAAAAAAAAAAATATTACGCTTCCTTTAGTTTATTTTTATTTTAAGACATTGTTTTGTTTTAACGACTAGAGACCCTAAATTCTAATAAAAAAAAAACTCTAGTTTACGTGATTTAAGAAAAAACGGCTCGAACCGACGGGTATCGATCAGTACCGATTGAACCCACCACTTGACCACCACTTCCCTACCACCACATACCCTTGATATTTTTGCAAAATATCCCCCTCATCCTCAACCATATAACCGAAATATGTGGCCACAATGCAAGGAAAAGAAAGTAAAATTTGGATGGTTTTGGTGGTGACAAGTGTTGGTCATCTATAGTCCCTTGACCAACCCTTTTGTCTTGCCTTCTTATCTCTCATTTCAGCTCATTTCCATCATTTTCTTTCTGTTTTGGCTGAGAGCAAGGAGAGGTAAAAGAGTGAGGAGAGTTTTCAATCTTCTACCTTGAATCCAACCAAGAAAAACTAAACCGATTAATCACTAATTTGGAATCTTGGGAAGTTTAACGAACCAAAAATTTCAAGGAGAGGTGGAGGATCATTTTTGCAAACTCTTGTCTTGAGGTATAATGGCTGATCAACCTTTCTTTCTCCATTAATCATGATTAAGTTGGGTATTAATGTTAGTATTGTGCTTGTGATGCTTGTTCCAAGTGATTTTGATGATTAGATGGATGACTTTTGAGTTAGGGTTTCTTTTGGGTTAGGTGTTGTATGTTGTATATATCTGGTATATAATCTTGTAAAGGAGGTGGTAGTGGTAGTTTCAAGGTAAAAATGTGAATTATAGATTGAATATAACAAAATTCCAGATTTCTGGAAACGGTAGCTTCAGTTCTGCCCGATTTCATTTCATCATGGTAGAATCCGAATTAAGCTTAGGTCAAAACATGAAAGTTGTAGAGAATGACATTTTTTCAGCTCAATCGAAGCAACGTAGCCTGTGAAAAGATGAAAATATCCTGACTGCCCTAGGAGTAAAATCAGCGGACAGTTTTGACAGTATACTATGTTGGTTGTGTTTGTTCACCTAGATACGTACTAAACTTCCTTTTAGCCAAAACATGAAAGTTTTAGTACTTTGTCTTAGCTTTTCAACGCCTCCAAGAACGTCTTAAACGGACTTTGGTAGCTTGAGATATGGCCATTTGAAGGTAGTGCAGTTAACTTGTCTATTAGTAGGAGTTTGGTTCTCTGAATTGGAAATTTGACTGTGTTAAACTGGAAATTGGACTAAGTGATCTTTATCAAAATTGTAGCCCAGTGTCTTAGCTTCGAAACGGCATAGGTTGCACCTCAATCCGATAAGCGTAGCCTTAGTTGTGTCTGTTACGTAAAAATACATCAAATCTGCCTTTTGCTAGACTTCATTTCCGCACATGTCGTTAGCTTGATTTTTGTACTTGTATTACCTTGAAGCTATTGAGCAGCTATTGAAATGAGTTTGTTTCGTGTGTAAATTTGGGTTTGATTGAGGAAAAGAATGAAGCCATAAATGGCTAGAAAATAGGCAAATACAAAGGGCGTGCTGCCCAAATTTACGCTCGAGGACTAGAGAAATATACTTGCGACTTGAGTAAGGGTTAAGAGTGATTACTACTTAAACCATCTAGAATATTTGCGTCTTCTTTTACCGAGGTATATAAGTAAGGATTTGGCCGAAGTTGTACCCAATGACTGCTCGGAGTATGTTTTCCTTGTACTTTCGACTCAAATGGCATTTCCAAGTATAAATGTTACAAAGTTATATAGTTTGAAAAGCGAGCGAGTGTTTTACGAATATTCTCCAAGTGAATTTCCATGTCTTGATTCTTATTGAACGAAACGTCTACGTTTCGAACCTTAGTCGATTTTTAAAGTTCTGAAACAAAGTTTTATCGCAGATTTGGACTCCGAACCCGGAGTATAACCCAGACGTGATTACTAGGGGCACTTCATTTTGGTGAGTGCTTCCAAATACCTGATTGAACTGGACACTTGTTTCCAATATTTGATCAATATGATTAAATGATATATGATTGGTTTGATCGGGCAAGAGTGCACTTTATCGCACTTACCCTTAATTGATATATACTTGTTTATTGTTGAAATTGATTTGATATACTTGTTTATGATGTGCGCACTTCCTGGAATTCCAGAAACCCTGCGGCAAGTTACTCAAGTCGAGCCAGCAAGGGCTTGGTCGATTGGGTAATGAACCCTGGGTCTCTTGATTGTGGAATGGAGTGATATCTTCTCGACTAATCGATATACTCGAGTATTACTACCAGTGTTTATTGAGGATTTTGGACCCAGTAGGGGGTTTGAATGGTGGACGGAGAGTAGTGTAAGTGGTGTTCTACTGGATTGGTTACTTACTTGAAAGTTGACGGAGTGTCAACTATTACGTGATCAAGCTCCTGGTGATGCATTGGGAATTTGGCTCATGAGAGCCATTGGTATCCTTTTACTTTGAGATGATTGTTACTTGTAGTGTTATTGTTTCTTTTAAAACTTTAATCTCGCTCATTTTGAGATTGCTACTTAACGTGTTATTGCTCACTTTTATGAACTCTTCATGCTCGTTACTTTGCTATATCGAAAACTTGTACTTATGAATAATGGTCAATTTGCTATTTGGAACCTCACTGGGCTTTTAGCTCATTCCACGCCATTTATTTTTCTTACAGGGGTACGAGCGAGGCGTGAGACATGTACAGACTAGCGTAGTCTAGTTGTTTTAAATTTTGTAATTGTACTCGCACCAGTCGCTCGATTAGGGTTGAATGTACCGAGAACTTAAATCTTTTGATGTATTTGGGACTGTATGGATGGTTGAGATAGAAATGAATGTATCCGTATGTTCCAAACGGGGGAACCGTTATTTCGTTTATTATTGAGGTTGCACCTTATTTTAATTGATGCGAGTGAGTGAGTCCTGGCGAGAGCTAGGCAAGCGGTCTGCTAAACCCTAGGGTACGCCCAGGGGGAGGTGGGACCGTCACAGGTGGTATTAGAGCTCCAATCGAGCTCGTGCTGGAGAGAGTTCTCGGACTGTGGGGATTGACTTGTTAAGTGTGGAACAATTGTCTATTGTTGGGGACCTTAGATATGTATGTTGGGTAGGAAACTCTAATACGGGTGATTTGCTATTGAGCCTGGCCAGCTTGAGTGGTGAATTATCATATTTTCGGATTCTTGTCCCCGAGTACCAAAGAGTGATACCTTTACGATAAGTTGAGATCTCGCGTAATATTAGGATAAGTTTGGATGGCGAAAGCAAAGGCACGGGGGATGCGAATAGTCTAGACTTGAGAAATATTGAAGATATTCGTGGAATTTGGGATCCTTATTATTCACGTGCTTCAAGTTTTGATTAAGGGTAGTGCCTGAGCAATATCTAGGGTTAATGTACCGTAGGATGTGTTAATTGCTATGATATATACAAAGAAAGTGTGTTATTTTCAATGTGTTTTATTAATTTTCGTTTTATGATTTGATAATGCTTTTATTGAACCTTATAGCTATTTTATTTTGCTTATACTTATTTACGAATAACTATATGAATTTACAAATAAACCTATGAATTTATGAGTAAATGAATGAATTTCGAGGACGAAATTCTTTTAAGGAGAGGAGATTGTGATACCCCAACTTTTAGGATACTATTGTTGTTTAGTCTCAAAAAAAAAAATATTACGCTTCCTTTAGTTTATTTTTATTTTAAGACATTATTTTGTTTTAAAGACTAGAAACCCTAAATTCTAATAAAAGAAAATCCTAGTATACGTGATTTAAGAAAAAAACGGTTCGAACCGACGGGTATCGATCACTACCGATTGAACCCACCACTTGACCACCACTTCCCTACCACCACATACCCTTGATATTTTTGCAAAATATCCCCCTCATCCTCAGCCATATAACCGAAATATATGGCCAAAATACAAGGAAAAGAAAGTAAAATTTGGATGGTTTTGGTGGTGACAAGTGTTGGTCATCTATGGTCCCTTGACCAACCCTTTTGTCTTCCCTTCTTATCGTTCATTTCAGCTCATTTCCCTCATTTTCTTTCTGTTTTGGCTGAGAGCAAGGAGAGGCAAAAGAGTGAGGAGAGTTTTCAATCTGCTACCTTGAATCCAACCTTTTGAGTGCAACCAAGAAAAACTAAACCGATTAATCACTAGTTTGGAAGCTTGGGAAGATTAAGGAACCAAACATTTTAAGGAGAGGTGGAGGATCATTCTTGCAAACTCTTGTCTTGAGGTATATTGGCTGATCAACCTTTCTTTATCCATTAATCATGATTAACTTGGGTATTAATGTTAGTATTGTGCTTGTGATGCTTGTTCCAAGTGATTTTGATGATTAGATGGATGACTTTTGAGTTAGGGTTTCTTTTGGGTTAGGTGTTGTATGATGTATATATCTGGTATATAATCTTGTAAAGGAGATGGTAGTGGTATTTTCAAGGTAAAAATGTGAATTATAGCTTGAATATAACAAAATTCCAGATTTCTTGAAATTGTAGCTTCAGTTCTGCCCGATTCCATTTCATCAAGTTAGAAGGAGAATTAAGCTTAGCTCAAAACATGAAAGTTTTAGAGAATGACAATTTATGGCTGCCTACAAAATTTCAGCTCAATCGGATAAACGTAGCCTGTGAAAGATGAAAATACCCTGACTGCCCTAGGAGTAAAATCAGCGGACAGTTTTGACAGTACACTAAGTTGCTTGCGTTTGTTCACCTGGATACGTACTAAACTAGCTTTTAGCCAAAACATGAAAGTTTTAGTACTTTGTCTTAAATTTTCAACGCCTCCAAGAACATCTTATACGGACTTTGGTAACTTGACATATGGCCATTTGAAGGTAGTGCGGTTAACTGGTCTATTAGTAGGAGTTTGGTTCTGTGAATTGGGAATTTGACTGGGTTACACTGGAAATTGGACTAAGTGATCTTCATCAAAATTGTAGCCCTGTGTCTTAGCTTCGAAACATTATAAGTTGTACCTCAATACGATAAGCGTAGCCTCGGTTGTGTCTGTTACGCAAAAACACGTCAAATCTATCTTTTGTTAGACTTCATTTCCGCACATGTCGTTAGCTTGATTTTTGTACCTGTATTACCTTGAGCCTATTGAACGGCTATTGAAATGAGTTTGTTTCGTGTGTAACATTGGGTTTGATTGAGGAAATGAATAAAGCCATAAATGGCTGGAAAATAGGCAAATACAAAGGGCGTGCTGCCCAAATTTCCGCTCGAGGACTAGAGAAATATACTTGCGACTTGAGTAAGGGTTTAGAGTGATTACTACTTGAACCATCTAGGATATTTGCGTCTTCTTTTACCGAGGTATATAAGTAAGAATTTGGCCAAACTTGTACCCTTGAGAAATAAAATAATGACTACTCGGAGTATGTTTTCCTTGTACTTTCGACTCAAATGGCATTTCCAAGTATGAATGTTACAAAGTTATATAGTTTGAAAAGCGAGCGAGTATTTCACGAATAGTCTCCAAGTGAATTTCCATGTCTTGATTCTTATTGAACGAAACGTCTACGTTTCGAACCTTAGTCGATTTTTAAAGTTCTGAAACAAAGTTTTATCGCAGATTTGGACTCCGAACCCGGAGTATAACCCAGACGTGATTACTAGGGGCACTTCATTTTGGTGAGTGCTTCCAAATACCTGATTGAACTGGACACTTGTTTCCAATATTTGATCAATATGATTAAATGATATATGATTGGTTTGATCGGGCAAGAGTGCACTTTATCGCACTTACCCTTAATTGATATATACTTGTTTATTGTTGAAATTGATTTGATATACTTGTTTATGATGTGCGCACTTCCTGGAATTCCAGAAACCCTGCGGCAAGTTACTCAAGTCGAGCCAGCAAGGGCTTGGTCGATTGGGTAATGAACCCTGGGTCTCTTGATTGTGGAATGGAGTGATATCTCCTCGACTAATCGATATACTCGAGTATTACCACCAGTGTTTATTGAGGATTTTGGACCCAGTAGGGGGTTTGAATGGTGGACGGAGAGTAGTGTAAGTGGTGTTCTACTGGATTGGTTACTTACTTGAAAGTTGACGGAGTGTCAACTATTACGTGATCAAGCTCCTGGTGATGCATTGGGAATTTGGCTCATGAGAGCCATTCGTATCCTTTTACTTTGAGATGATTGTTACTTGTAGTGTTATTGTTTCTTTTAAAACTTTAATCTCGCTCATTTTGAGATTGCTACTTAACGTGTTATTGCTCACTTTTATGAACTCTTCATGCTCGTTACTTTGCTATATCGAAAACTTGTACTTATGAATAATGGTCAATTTGCTATTTGGAACCTCACTGGGCTTTTAGCTCATTCCACGCCATTTATTTTCCTTACAGGGGTACGAGCGAGGCGTGAGACATGTACAGACTAGCGTAGTCTAGTTGTTTTAAATTTTGTAATTGTACTCGCACCAGTCGCTCGATTAGGGTTGAATGTACCGAGAACTTAAATCTTTTGATGTATTTGGGACTGTATGGATGGTTGAGATAGAAATGAATGTATCCGTATGTTCCAAACGGGGGAACCGTTATTTCGTTTATTATTGAGGTTGCACCTTATTTTAATTGATGCGAGTGAGTGAGTCCTGGCGAGAGCTAGGCAAGCGGTCTGCTAAACCCTAGGGTACGCCCAGGGGGAGGTGGGACCGTCACAGGTGGTATTAGAGCTCCAATCGAGCTCGTGCTGGAGAGAGTTCTCGGACTGTGGGGATTGACTTGTTAAGTGTGGAACAATTGTCTATTGTTGGGGACCTTAGATATGTATGTTGGGTAGGAAACTCTAATACGGGTGATTTGCTATTGAGCCTGGCCAGCTTGAGTGGTGAATTATCATATTTTCGGATTCTTGTCCCCGAGTACCAAAGAGTGATACCTTTACGATAAGTTGAGATCTCGCGTAATATTAGGATAAGTTTGGATGGCGAAAGCAAAGGCACGGGGGATGCGAATAGTCTAGACTTGAGAAATATTGAAGATATTCGTGGAATTTGGGATCCTTATTATTCACGTGCTTCAAGTTTTGATTAAGGGTAGTGCCTGAGCAATATCTAGGGTTAATGTACCGTAGGATGTGTTAATTGCTATGATATATACAAAGAAAGTGTGTTATTTTCAATGTGTTTTATTAATTTTCGTTTTATGATTTGATAATGCTTTTATTGAACCTTATAGCTATTTTATTTTGCTTATACTTATTTACGAATAACTATATGAATTTACAAATAAACCTATGAATTTATGAGTAAATGAATGAATTTCGAGGACGAAATTCTTTTAAGGAGAGGAGATTGTGATACCCCAACTTTTAGGATACTATTGTTGTTTAGTCTCAAAAAAAAAAATATTACGCTTCCTTTAGTTTATTTTTAATTTAAGACATTATTTTGTTTTAAAGACTAGAAACCCTAAATTCTAATAAAAGAAAATCCTAGTATACGTGATTTAAGAAAAAAACGGTTCGAACCGACGGGTATCGATCACTACCGATTGAACCCACCACTTGACCACCACTTCCCTACCACCACATACCCTTGATATTTTTGCAAAATATCCCCCTCATCCTCAGCCATATAACCGAAATATATGGCCAAAATACAAGGAAAAGAAAGTAAAATTTGGATGGTTTTGGTGGTGACAAGTGTTGGTCATCTATGGTCCCTTGACCAACCCTTTTGTCTTCCCTTCTTATCGTTCATTTCAGCTCATTTCCCTCATTTTCTTTCTGTTTTGGCTGAGAGCAAGGAGAGGCAAAAGAGTGAGGAGAGTTTTCAATCTGCTACCTTGAATCCAACCTTTTGAGTGCAACCAAGAAAAACTAAACCGATTAATCACTAGTTTGGAAGCTTGGGAAGATTAAGGAACCAAACATTTTAAGGAGAGGTGGAGGATCATTCTTGCAAACTCTTGTCTTGAGGTATATTGGCTGATCAACCTTTCTTTATCCATTAATCATGATTAACTTGGGTATTAATGTTAGTATTGTGCTTGTGATGCTTGTTCCAAGTGATTTTGATGATTAGATGGATGACTTTTGAGTTAGGGTTTCTTTTGGGTTAGGTGTTGTATGATGTATATATCTGGTATATAATCTTGTAAAGGAGATGGTAGTGGTATTTTCAAGGTAAAAATGTGAATTATAGCTTGAATATAACAAAATTCCAGATTTCTTGAAATTGTAGCTTCAGTTCTGCCCGATTCCATTTCATCAAGTTAGAAGGCGAATTAAGCTTAGCTCAAAACATGAAAGTTTTAGAGAATGACAATTTATGGCTGCCTACAAAATTTCAGCTCAATCGGATAAACGTAGCCTGTGAAAGATGAAAATACCCTGACTGCCCTAGGAGTAAAATCAGCGGACAGTTTTGACAGTACACTAAGTTGCTTGCGTTTGTTCACCTGGATACGTACTAAACTAGCTTTTAGCCAAAACATGAAAGTTTTAGTACTTTGTCTTAAATTTTCAACGCCTCCAAGAACATCTTATACGGACTTTGGTAACTTGAGATATGGCCATTTGAAGGTAGTGCGGTTAACTGGTCTATTAGTAGGAGTTTGGTTCTGTGAATTGGGAATTTGACTGGGTTACACTGGAAATTGGACTAAGTGATCTTCATCAAAATTGTAGCCCTGTGTCTTAGCTTCGAAACATTATAAGTTGTACCTCAATACGATAAGCGTAGCCTCGGTTGTGTCTGTTACGCAAAAACACGTCAAATCTATCTTTTGTTAGACTTCATTTCCGCACATGTCGTTAGCTTGATTTTTGTACCTGTATTACCTTGAGCCTATTGAACGGCTATTGAAATGAGTTTGTTTCGTGTGTAACATTGGGTTTGATTGAGGAAAAGAATAAAGCCATAAATGGCTGGAAAATAGGCAAATACAAAGGGCGTGCTGCCCAAATTTCCGCTCGAGGACTAGAGAAATATACTTGCGACTTGAGTAAGGGTTTAGAGTGATTACTACTTGAACCATCTAGGATATTTGCGTCTTCTTTTACCGAGGTATATAAGTAAGAATTTGGCCAAACTTGTACCCTTGAGAAATAAAATAATGACTACTCGGAGTATGTTTTCCTTGTACTTTCGACTCAAATGGCATTTCCAAGTATGAATGTTACAAAGTTATATAGTTTGAAAAGCGAGCGAGTATTTCACGAATAGTCTCCAAGTGAATTTCCATGTCTTGATTCTTATTGAACGAAACGTCTACGTTTCGAACCTTAGTCGATTTTTAAAGTTCTGAAACAAAGTTTTATCGCAGATTTGGACTCCGAACCCGGAGTATAACCCAGACGTGATTACTAGGGGCACTTCATTTTGGTGAGTGCTTCCAAATACCTGATTGAACTGGACACTTGTTTCCAATATTTGATCAATATGATTAAATGATATATGATTGGTTTGATCGGGCAAGAGTGCACTTTATCGCACTTACCCTTAATTGATATATACTTGTTTATTGTTGAAATTGATTTGATATACTTGTTTATGATGTGCGCACTTCCTGGAATTCCAGAAACCCTGCGGCAAGTTACTCAAGTCGAGCCAGCAAGGGCTTGGTCGATTGGGTAATGAACCCTGGGTCTCTTGATTGTGGAATGGAGTGATATCTCCTCGACTAATCGATATACTCGAGTATTACCACCAGTGTTTATTGAGGATTTTGGACCCAGTAGGGGGTTTGAATGGTGGACGGAGAGTAGTGTAAGTGGTGTTCTACTGGATTGGTTACTTACTTGAAAGTTGACGGAGTGTCAACTATTACGTGATCAAGCTCCTGGTGATGCATTGGGAATTTGGCTCATGAGAGCCATTCGTATCCTTTTACTTTGAGATGATTGTTACTTGTAGTGTTATTGTTTCTTTTAAAACTTTAATCTCGCTCATTTTGAGATTGCTACTTAACGTGTTATTGCTCACTTTTATGAACTCTTCATGCTCGTTACTTTGCTATATCGAAAACTTGTACTTATGAATAATGGTCAATTTGCTATTTGGAACCTCACTGGGCTTTTAGCTCATTCCACGCCATTTATTTTCCTTACAGGGGTACGAGCGAGGCGTGAGACATGTACAGACTAGCGTAGTCTAGTTGTTTTAAATTTTGTAATTGTACTCGCACCAGTCGCTCGATTAGGGTTGAATGTACCGAGAACTTAAATCTTTTGATGTATTTGGGACTGTATGGATGGTTGAGATAGAAATGAATGTATCCGTATGTTCCAAACGGGGGAACCGTTATTTCGTTTATTATTGAGGTTGCACCTTATTTTAATTGATGCGAGTGAGTGAGTCCTGGCGAGAGCTAGGCAAGCGGTCTGCTAAACCCTAGGGTACGCCCAGGGGGAGGTGGGACCGTCACAGGTGGTATTAGAGCTCCAATCGAGCTCGTGCTGGAGAGAGTTCTCGGACTGTGGGGATTGACTTGTTAAGTGTGGAACAATTGTCTATTGTTGGGGACCTTAGATATGTATGTTGGGTAGGAAACTCTAATACGGGTGATTTGCTATTGAGCCTGGCCAGCTTGAGTGGTGAATTATCATATTTTCGGATTCTTGTCCCCGAGTACCAAAGAGTGATACCTTTACGATAAGTTGAGATCTCGCGTAATATTAGGATAAGTTTGGATGGCGAAAGCAAAGGCACGGGGGATGCGAATAGTCTAGACTTGAGAAATATTGAAGATATTCGTGGAATTTGGGATCCTTATTATTCACGTGCTTCAAGTTTTGATTAAGGGTAGTGCCTGAGCAATATCTAGGGTTAATGTACCGTAGGATGTGTTAATTGCTATGATATATACAAAGAAAGTGTGTTATTTTCAATGTGTTTTATTAATTTTCGTTTTATGATTTGATAATGCTTTTATTGAACCTTATAGCTATTTTATTTTGCTTATACTTATTTACGAATAACTATATGAATTTACAAATAAGCATATGAATTTATGAGTAAATGAATGAATTTCGAGGACGAAATTCTTTTAAGGAGATGAGATTGTGATACCCCAACTTTTAGGATACTATTGTTGTTTAGTCTAAAAAAAAAAATATTACGCTTCCTTTAGTTTATTTTTAATTTAAGACATTATTTTGTTTTAAAGACTAGAAACCCTAAATTCTAATAAAAGAAAATCCTAGTATACGTGATTTAAGAAAAAAACGGTTCGAACCGACGGGTATCGATCACTACCGATTGAACCCACCACTTGACCACCACTTCCCTACCACCACATACCCTTGATATTTTTGCAAAATATCCCCCTCATCCTCAGCCATATAACCGAAATATATGGCCAAAATGCAAGGAAAAGAAAGTAAAATTTGGATGGTTTTGGTGGTGACAAGTGTTGGTCATCTATGGTCCCTTGACCAACCCTTTTGTCTTCCCTTCTTATCGTTCATTTCAGCTCATTTCCCTCATTTTCTTTCTGTTTTGGCTGAGAGCAAGGAGAGGCAAAAGAGTGAGGAGAGTTTTCAATCTGCTACCTTGAATCCAACCTTTTGAGTGCAACCAAGAAAAACTAAACCGATTAATCACTAGTTTGGAAGCTTGGGAAGATTAAGGAACCAAACATTTTAAGGAGAGGTGGAGGATCATTCTTGCAAACTCTTGTCTTGAGGTATATTGGCTGATCAACCTTTCTTTATCCATTAATCATGATTAACTTGGGTATTAATGTTAGTATTGTGCTTGTGATGCTTGTTCCAAGTGATTTTGATGATTAGATGGATGACTTTTGAGTTAGGGTTTCTTTTGGGTTAGGTGTTGTATGATGTATATATCTGGTATATAATCTTGTAAAGGAGATGGTAGTGGTATTTTCAAGGTAAAAATGTGAATTATAGCTTGAATATAACAAAATTCCAGATTTCTTGAAATTGTAGCTTCAGTTCTGCCCGATTCCATTTCATCAAGTTAGAAGGCGAATTAAGCTTAGCTCAAAACATGAAAGTTTTAGAGAATGACAATTTATGGCTGCCTACAAAATTTCAGCTCAATCGGATAAACGTAGCCTGTGAAAGATGAAAATACCCTGACTGCCCTAGGAGTAAAATCAGCGGACAGTTTTGACAGTACACTAAGTTGCTTGCGTTTGTTCACCTGGATACGTACTAAACTAGCTTTTAGCCAAAACATGAAAGTTTTAGTACTTTGTCTTAAATTTTCAACGCCTCCAAGAACATCTTATACGGACTTTGGTAACATGAGATATGGCCATTTGAAGGTAGTGCGGTTAACTGGTCTATTAGTAGGAGTTTGGTTCTGTGAATTGGGAATTTGACTGGGTTACACTGGAAATTGGACTAAGTGATCTTCATCAAAATTGTAGCCCTGTGTCTTAGCTTCGAAACATTATATGTTGTACCTCAATACGATAAGCGTAGCCTCGGTTGTGTCTGTTACGCAAAACCACGTCAAATCTATCTTTTGTTAGACTTCATTTCCGCACATGTCGTTAGCTTGATTTTTGTACCTGTATTACCTTGAGCCTATTGAACGGCTATTGAAATGAGTTTGTTTCGTGTGTAACATTGGGTTTGATTGAGGAAAAGAATAAAGCCATAAATGGCTGGAAAATAGGCAAATACAAAGGGCGTGCTGCCCAAATTTCCGCTCGAGGACTAGAGAAATATACTTGCGACTTGAGTAAGGGTTTAGAGTGATTACTACTTGAACCATCTAGGATATTTGCGTCTTCTTTTACCGATGTATATAAGTAAGAATTTGGCCAAACTTGTACCCTTGAGAAATAAAATAATGACTACTCGGAGTATGTTTTCCTTGTACTTTCGACTCAAATGGCATTTCCAAGTATGAATGTTACAAAGTTATATAGTTTGAAAAGCGAGCGAGTATTTCACGAATAGTCTCCAAGTGAATTTCCATGTCTTGATTCTTATTGAACGAAACGTCTACGTTTCGAACCTTAGTCGATTTTTAAAGTTCTGAAACAAAGTTTTATCGCAGATTTGGACTCCGAACCCGGAGTATAACCCAGACGTGATTACTAGGGGCACTTCATTTTGGTGAGTGCTTCCAAATACCTGATTGAACTGGACACTTGTTTCCAATATTTGATCAATATGATTAAATGATATATGATTGGTTTGATCGGGCAAGAGTGCACTTTATCGCACTTACCCTTAATTGATATATACTTGTTTATTGTTGAAATTGATTTGATATACTTGTTTATGATGTGCGCACTTCCTGGAATTCCAGAAACCCTGCGGCAAGTTACTCAAGTCGAGCCAGCAAGGGCTTGGTCGATTGGGTAATGAACCCTGGGTCTCTTGATTGTGGAATGGAGTGATATCTCCTCGACTAATCGATATACTCGAGTATTACCACCAGTGTTTATTGAGGATTTTGGACCCAGTAGGGGGTTTGAATGGTGGACGGAGAGTAGTGTAAGTGGTGTTCTACTGGATTGGTTACTTACTTGAAAGTTGACGGAGTGTCAACTATTACGTGATCAAGCTCCTGGTGATGCATTGGGAATTTGGCTCATGAGAGCCATTCGTATCCTTTTACTTTGAGATGATTGTTACTTGTAGTGTTATTGTTTCTTTTAAAACTTTAATCTCGCTCATTTTGAGATTGCTACTTAACGTGTTATTGCTCACTTTTATGAACTCTTCATGCTCGTTACTTTGCTATATCGAAAACTTGTACTTATGAATAATGGTCAATTTGCTATTTGGAACCTCACTGGGCTTTTAGCTCATTCCACGCCATTTATTTTCCTTACAGGGGTACGAGCGAGGCGTGAGACATGTACAGACTAGCGTAGTCTAGTTGTTTTAAATTTTGTAATTGTACTCGCACCAGTCGCTCGATTAGGGTTGAATGTACCGAGAACTTAAATCTTTTGATGTATTTGGGACTGTATGGATGGTTGAGATAGAAATGAATGTATCCGTATGTTCCAAACGGGGGAACCGTTATTTCGTTTATTATTGAGGTTGCACCTTATTTTAATTGATGCGAGTGAGTGAGTCCTGGCGAGAGCTAGGCAAGCGGTCTGCTAAACCCTAGGGTACGCCCAGGGGGAGGTGGGACCGTCACAGGTGGTATTAGAGCTCCAATCGAGCTCGTGCTGGAGAGAGTTCTCGGACTGTGGGGATTGACTTGTTAAGTGTGGAACAATTGTCTATTGTTGGGGACCTTAGATATGTATGTTGGGTAGGAAACTCTAATACGGGTGATTTGCTATTGAGCCTGGCCAGCTTGAGTGGTGAATTATCATATTTTCGGATTCTTGTCCCCGAGTACCAAAGAGTGATACCTTTACGATAAGTTGAGATCTCGCGTAATATTAGGATAAGTTTGGATGGCGAAAGCAAAGGCACGGGGGATGCGAATAGTCTAGACTTGAGAAATATTGAAGATATTCGTGGAATTTGGGATCCTTATTATTCACGTGCTTCAAGTTTTGATTAAGGGTAGTGCCTGAGCAATATCTAGGGTTAATGTACCGTAGGATGTGTTAATTGCTATGATATATACAAAGAAAGTGTGTTATTTTCAATGTGTTTTATTAATTTTCGTTTTATGATTTGATAATGCTTTTATTGAACCTTATAGCTATTTTATTTTGCTTATACTTATTTACGAATAACTATATGAATTTACAAATAAGCATATGAATTTATGAGTAAATGAATGAATTTCGAGGACGAAATTCTTTTAAGGAGATGAGATTGTGATACCCCAACTTTTAGGATACTATTGTTGTTTAGTCTAAAAAAAAAAATATTACGCTTCCTTTAGTTTATTTTTAATTTAAGACATTATTTTGTTTTAAAGACTAGAAACCCTAAATTCTAATAAAAGAAAATCCTAGTATACGTGATTTAAGAAAAAAACGGTTCGAACCGACGGGTATCGATCACTACCGATTGAACCCACCACTTGACCACCACTTCCCTACCACCACATACCCTTGATATTTTTGCAAAATATCCCCCTCATCCTCAGCCATATAACCGAAATATATGGCCAAAATGCAAGGAAAAGAAAGTAAAATTTGGATGGTTTTGGTGGTGACAAGTGTTGGTCATCTATGGTCCCTTGACCAACCCTTTTGTCTTCCCTTCTTATCGTTCATTTCAGCTCATTTCCCTCATTTTCTTTCTGTTTTGGCTGAGAGCAAGGAGAGGCAAAAGAGTGAGGAGAGTTTTCAATCTGCTACCTTGAATCCAACCTTTTGAGTGCAACCAAGAAAAACTAAACCGATTAATCACTAGTTTGGAAGCTTGGGAAGATTAAGGAACCAAACATTTTAAGGAGAGGTGGAGGATCATTCTTGCAAACTCTTGTCTTGAGGTATATTGGCTGATCAACCTTTCTTTATCCATTAATCATGATTAACTTGGGTATTAATGTTAGTATTGTGCTTGTGATGCTTGTTCCAAGTGATTTTGATGATTAGATGGATGACTTTTGAGTTAGGGTTTCTTTTGGGTTAGGTGTTGTATGATGTATATATCTGGTATATAATCTTGTAAAGGAGATGGTAGTGGTATTTTCAAGGTAAAAATGTGAATTATAGCTTGAATATAACAAAATTCCAGATTTCTTGAAATTGTAGCTTCAGTTCTGCCCGATTCCATTTCATCAAGTTAGAAGGCGAATTAAGCTTAGCTCAAAACATGAAAGTTTTAGAGAATGACAATTTATGGCTGCCTACAAAATTTCAGCTCAATCGGATAAACGTAGCCTGTGAAAGATGAAAATACCCTGACTGCCCTAGGAGTAAAATCAGCGGACAGTTTTGACAGTACACTAAGTTGCTTGCGTTTGTTCACCTGGATACGTACTAAACTAGCTTTTAGCCAAAACATGAAAGTTTTAGTACTTTGTCTTAAATTTTCAACGCCTCCAAGAACATCTTATACGGACTTTGGTAACATGAGATATGGCCATTTGAAGGTAGTGCGGTTAACTGGTCTATTAGTAGGAGTTTGGTTCTGTGAATTGGGAATTTGACTGGGTTACACTGGAAATTGGACTAAGTGATCTTCATCAAAATTGTAGCCCTGTGTCTTAGCTTCGAAACATTATATGTTGTACCTCAATACGATAAGCGTAGCCTCGGTTGTGTCTGTTACGCAAAACCACGTCAAATCTATCTTTTGTTAGACTTCATTTCCGCACATGTCGTTAGCTTGATTTTTGTACCTGTATTACCTTGAGCCTATTGAACGGCTATTGAAATGAGTTTGTTTCGTGTGTAACATTGGGTTTGATTGAGGAAAAGAATAAAGCCATAAATGGCTGGAAAATAGGCAAATACAAAGGGCGTGCTGCCCAAATTTCCGCTCGAGGACTAGAGAAATATACTTGCGACTTGAGTAAGGGTTTAGAGTGATTACTACTTGAACCATCTAGGATATTTGCGTCTTCTTTTACCGATGTATATAAGTAAGAATTTGGCCAAACTTGTACCCTTGAGAAATAAAATAATGACTACTCGGAGTATGTTTTCCTTGTACTTTCGACTCAAATGGCATTTCCAAGTATGAATGTTACAAAGTTATATAGTTTGAAAAGCGAGCGAGTATTTCACGAATAGTCTCCAAGTGAATTTCCATGTCTTGATTCTTATTGAACGAAACGTCTACGTTTCGAACCTTAGTCGATTTTTAAAGTTCTGAAACAAAGTTTTATCGCAGATTTGGACTCCGAACCCGGAGTATAACCCAGACGTGATTACTAGGGCACTTCATTTTGGTGAGTGCTTCCAAATACCTGATTGAACTGGACACTTGTTTCCAATATTTGATCAATATGATTAAATGATATATGATTGGTTTGATCGGGCAAGAGTGCACTTTATCGCACTTACCCTTAATTGATATATACTTGTTTATTGTTGAAATTGATTTGATATACTTGTTTATGATGTGCGCACTTCCTGGAATTCCAGAAACCCTGCGGCAAGTTACTCAAGTCGAGCCAGCAAGGGCTTGGTCGATTGGGTAATGAACCCTGGGTCTCTTGATTGTGGAATGGAGTGATATCTCCTCGACTAATCGATATACTCGAGTATTACCACCAGTGTTTATTGAGGATTTTGGACCCAGTAGGGGGTTTGAATGGTGGACGGAGAGTAGTGTAAGTGGTGTTCTACTGGATTGGTTACTTACTTGAAAGTTGACGGAGTGTCAACTATTACGTGATCAAGCTCCTGGTGATGCATTGGGAATTTGGCTCATGAGAGCCATTCGTATCCTTTTACTTTGAGATGATTGTTACTTGTAGTGTTATTGTTTCTTTTAAAACTTTAATCTCGCTCATTTTGAGATTGCTACTTAACGTGTTATTGCTCACTTTTATGAACTCTTCATGCTCGTTACTTTGCTATATCGAAAACTTGTACTTATGAATAATGGTCAATTTGCTATTTGGAACCTCACTGGGCTTTTAGCTCATTCCACGCCATTTATTTTCCTTACAGGGGTACGAGCGAGGCGTGAGACATGTACAGACTAGCGTAGTCTAGTTGTTTTAAATTTTTTAATTGTACTCGCACCAGTCGCTCGATTAGGGTTGAATGTACCGAGAACTTAAATCTTTTGATGTATTTGGGACTGTATGGATGGTTGAGATAGAAACAAATGTATCCGTATGTTCCAAACGGGGGAACCGTTATTTCGTTTATTATTGAGGTTGCACCTTATTTTAATTGATGCGAGTGAGTGAGTCCTGGCGAGAGCTAGGCAAGCGGTCTGCTAAACCCTAGGGTACGCCCAGGGGGAGGTGGGACCGTCACAGGTGGTATTAGAGCTCCGATCGAGCTCGTGCTGGAGAGAGTTCTCGGACTGTGGGGATTGACTTGTTAAGTGTGGAACAATTGTCTATTGTTGGGGACCTTAGATATGTATGTTGGGTAGGAAACTCTAATACGGGTGATTTGCTATTGAGCCTGGCCAGCTTGAGTGGTGAATTATCATATTTTCGGATTCTTGTCCCCGAGTACCAAAGAGTGATACCTTTACGATAAGTTGAGATCTCGCGTAATATTAGGATAAGTTTGGATGGCGAAAGCAAAGGCACGGGGGATGCGAATAGTCTAGACTTGAGAAATATTGAAGATATTCGTGGAATTTGGGATCTTTATTATTCACGTGCTTCAAGTTTTGATTAAGGGTAGTGCCTGAGCAATATCTAGGGTTAATGTACCGTAGGATGTGTTAATTGCTATGATATATACAAAGAAAGTGTGTTATTTTCAATGTGTTTTATTAATTTTCGTTTTATGATTTGATAATGCTTTTATTGAACCTTATAGCTATTTTATTTTGCTTATACTTATTTACGAATAACTATATGAATTTACAAATAAACATATGAATTTATGAGTAAATGAATGAATTTCGAGGACGAAATTCTTTTAAGGAGAGGAGATTGTGATACCCCAACTTTTAGGATACTATTGTTGTTTAGTCTCAAAAAAAAAATATTACGCTTCCTTTAGTTTATTTTTATTTTAAGACATTATTTTGTTTTAAAGACTAGAAACCCTAAATTCTAATGAAAGAAAATCCTAGTATACGTGATTTAAGAAAAAAACGGTTCGAACCGACGGGTATCGATCACTACCGATTGAACCCACCACTTGACCACCACTTCCCTACCACCACATACCCTTGATATTTTTGCAAAATATCCCCCTCATCCTCAGCCATATAACCGAAATATATGGCCAAAATGCAAGGAAAAGAAAGTAAAATTTGGATGGTTTTGGTGGTGACAAGTGTTGGTCATCTATGGTCCCTTGACCAACCCTTTTGTCTTCCCTTCTTATCATTCATTTCAGCTCATTTCCCTCATTTTCTTTCTGTTTTGGCTGAGAGCAAGGAGAGGCAAAAGAGTGAGGAGAGTTTTCAATCTGCTACCTTGAATCCAACCTTTTGAGTGCAACCAAGAAAAACTAAACCGATTAATCACTAGTTTGGAAGCTTGGGAAGATTAAGGAACCAAACATTTTAAGGAGAGGTGGAGGATCATTCTTGCAAACTCTTGTCTTGAGGTATATTGGCTGATCAACCTTTCTTTATCCATTAATCATGATTAACTTGGGTATTAATGTTAGTATTGTGCTTGTGATGCTTGTTCCAAGTGATTTTGATGATTAGATGGATGACTTTTGAGTTAGGGTTTCTTTTGGGTTAGGTGTTGTATGATGTATATATCTGGTATATAATCTTGTAAAGGAGATGGTAGTGGTATTTTCAAGGTAAAAATGTGAATTATAGCTTGAATATAACAAAATTCCAGATTTCTTGAAATTGTAGCTTCAGTTCTGCCCGATTCCATTTCATCAAGTTAGAAGGCGAATTAAGCTTAGCTCAAAACATGAAAGTTTTAGAGAATGACAATTTATGGCTGCCTACAAAATTTCAGCTCAATCGGATAAACGTAGCCTGTGAAAGATGAAAATACCCTGACTGCCCTAGGAGTAAAATCAGCGGACAGTTTTGACAGTACACTAAGTTGCTTGCGTTTGTTCACCTGGATACGTACTAAACTAGCTTTTAGCCAAAACATGAAAGTTTTAGTACTTTGTCTTAAATTTTCAACGCCTCCAAGAACATCTTATACGGACTTTGGTAACATGAGATATGGCCATTTGAAGGTAGTGCGGTTAACTGGTCTATTAGTAGGAGTTTGGTTCTGTGAATTGGGAATTTGACTGGGTTACACTGGAAATTGGACTAAGTGATCTTCATCAAAATTGTAGCCCTGTGTCTTAGCTTCGAAACATTATAAGTTGTACCTCAATACGATAAACGTAGCCTCGGTTGTGTCTGTTACGCAAAAACACGTCAAATCTATCTTTTGTTAGACTTTATTTCCGCACATGTCGTTAGCTTGATTTTTGTACCTGTATTACCTTGAGCCTATTGAACGGCTATTGAAATGAGTTTGTTTCGTGTGTAACATTGGGTTTGATTGAGGAAAAGAATAAAGCCATAAATGGCTGGAAAATAGGCAAATACAAAGAGCGTGCTGCCCAAATTTCCGCTCGAGGACTAGAGAAATATACTTGCGACTTGAGTAAGGGTTTAGAGTGATTACTACTTGAACCATCTAGGATATTTGCGTCTTCTTTTACCGAGGTATATAAGTAAGAATTTGGCCAAACTTGTACCCTTGAGAAATAAAATAATGACTACTCGGAGTATGTTTTCCTTGTACTTTCGACTCAAATGGCATTTCCAAGTATGAATGTTACAAAGTTATATAGTTTGAAAAGCGAGCGAGTATTTCACGAATAGTCTCCAAGTGAATTTCCATGTCTTGATTCTTATTGAACGAAACGTCTACGTTTCGAACCTTAGTCGATTTTTAAAGTTCTGAAACAAAGTTTTATCGCAGATTTGGATCTTCATCAAATTTCCGCTTACTAAATTTAGCAAACAACTGGTGCTCTCTAAGGGTTTGTAATACTATTCTTAAGTGTTGTTCATGCTCCTTCCTTGTCTTCGAATACACTAGAATATCATCAATAAACACCACCACAAACTTATCCAAATAGGGTTTAAACACTCGATGCATTAAATCCATGAACGCCGTTGGGGCATTAGTTAAGCCAAAAGACATTACTGCAAATTCGAAATGCCCATATCGAGTGTTAAAAACCGTTTTTGGCACATCCTCCTTTCTAATTTTCAATTGATAATACCCTTGTCGAAGATCCAACTTAAAGAACACCACAGCCCCTTGTAACTGATCAAACAACTCATCGATGTGGAGCAAAACCACATTCCGTGGACTTATCACCCTAAACCATATAGATTGTCTTGGTTAAATGATGGGGGGGAAGTCAAGGTGACCAAACAGGCCTTAATTGCTTTTTCTATTGGTCGATACAAGGACCAAGTTTTATGTGATGTAATTCCTGTGCATGCTAGTCATGTCTTGTTAGGGCGTCCTTGGGAGTATGATAGACAGGCTGATCATATTGGACTTACCAATAAGTATAAGTTCATTATGGACAACCTCAAAATCATTCTTTCACCCTTGACACCTGCACAAGTGTATGAAGAACAATTACATTTGAGAAAAGAGAGAGAGAAAAGGCAAGCAAAAGAGGCAAAGAAAAAGCCGAATGAGGGGAAAAAGAAAGTAGAGGCCAAGTTGACTGAAAAAGAAAATTTGAGTGGAAAAAAATCAGTGAGGCTGAGAGCTTGAAAGTGGAACAAAGGAGTTTCTATGCAAGTGTGCGTGAGGTAGATAGGGCTTTGAATGCACAAAGTCTTCTCATAGTACTTCTGTACAGGGAAGCTGATTATTCTTCTTTTTACACACTAGGCCTAACCGATTCTCTTCCTAGTGCAATCTACTCTCTTTTGCAGGAATTCAAGGATGTGTTTCCAGAGGAACTACCGAAAGGATTACCTCCAATTCGAGGCATTGAACATCAAATCGACTTTGTTCCTGGAGCAATTCTACCAAATCGACCAGCCTATAGAGCAAATCCGAAGGAAACAAAGGAAATTCAAAGGCAAGTCGACTCCCTCCTTGAAAAGGAACAGGTTCGTGAATCTCTTAGTCCTTGTGCAGTTCCAGTTATCTTAGTGCCTAAGAAAGAAGGGACTTGGAGAATGTGTACAGATTGTCGTGCAATTAATAAAATTACTGTTAAGTATCGTCATCCTATTCCTAGGTTAGATGATATGTTAGAAGAATTGCATGGCGCAATCATTTTCACTAAAATTGATTTAAGATCTGGTTATCATCAAATAAGGATAAAGGAAGGAGACGAATGGAAAACTGCTTTCAAAACAAAGTATGGTCTTTTTGAGTGGCTTGTGATGCCTTTTGGCTTAACAAACGCTCCAAGTACTTTCATGAGATTAATGAACCATGTTTTAAGGCATTTTGTTGGGAAGTTTGTTGTTGTTTATTTTGATGATGTATTGATCTTTAGCAAGTCTTTAGATGAGCATGTTGAGCATTTGCGACTTGTTTCAAGTGCCTTGCGTGAAAATAGGCTATTTGCTAACATGGAAAAATATGTCTTTTGCACTCCTGAAGTTAACTTTCTTGGATATATTGTTGGTGCCAATGGCATAGGTGTTGATCCCACCAAGGTAAAGGCCATCATGGAGTGGCTGACTCCAACCAATGTATCTCAAGTAAGGTCTTTTCATGGTCTTGCAAGTTTCTATAGGAGATTTGTTAAAGACTTTAGTACTATTGCAGCACCTTTGAATGAGATAATTAAAAAGAATGTGGGGTTTCAATGGAGAAAAGAGCAAGAAGAGTCATTTACTAAGCTTAAGAATTTGTTAACTTCAGCACCTATTCTTGCTTTGCCTAATTTTGATATGACGTTTGAAGTTGAATGTGATGCTAGTGGGATCGGCATAGGGGTTGTCTTACATCAAAATAATAGGCCGTTGGCATTTTTCAGTGAGAAGTTGAGTGGGGGAGCTCTTAATTACCCTACTTATGATAAAGAATTGTATGCTGTTGTGCGTGCTCTTGAAGTGTGGCAGCATTATCTTATACCTAAGGAATTTGTGATACATACCGATCATGAATCAATTAAATTGCTTAAGGGGCAGGGTAAGTTGCATAAAAGACATGCGAAATGGATTGCATTTATTGATTCCTTTCCATATATCATTAAGTATAAGAAGGGGAAAGATAATGTCGTTGCGGATGCATTGCCTAGAAGGTATATTTTGATCACTAACATGAGCACTAAGTTACTTGATTTTGAGCACATTAAAGACTTGTATGCACATGATGACGATTTTTCTAATGTGTTTCAAGCTTGTGAACATGCTGCATTTCAAAAGTTCTATAGGCATGAAGGCTTCTTGTTCAAAGAAAATCGGCTATGTATTCTCAACTGTTCACTTAGGGAATTACTTGTTAGAGAAGCCCATGGCGGAGGGTTGATGGGACATTTCGGTATTGATAAAACTCTTGACATTTTGCATGAACACTTCTATTGCCCTAAAATGAGACGTGACATTGCTAACATTTGTGATAAGTGTTTAAAGTGTAAGCAGGCAAAGTCAAGGAGTAACCCTCATGGATTGTATACTCCTCTACCCGTACCTCATGCTCCTTGGACAGACTTATCCATGGATTTTGTGCTTGGTTTACCAAGATCTTCTAGAGGTATGGATAGTATCTTTGTTGTAGTGGATAGATTTTCTAAAATGGCTCATTTTATCCCTTGTAGGAAAACAAATGATGCGCGCCATGTTGCTGATTTATTCTTCAAGGATGTGGTTAGATTGCATGGAGTACCGCGTACTATTGTAAGTGATAGGGATGTGAAATTCTTAAGCTATTTCTGGAAATCACTTTGGGGAAAGTTGGGAACTAAGTTGCTGTTTTCTACTTCTAGTCATCCCCAAACGGATGGTCAGACTGAGGTAACCAATCGAACCCTTGGTGCTTTACTTCGAGCCATTGTTCAAAAGAACTTGAAGAAGTGGGAAGAGTGTTTGCCTATTGCCGAGTTTGCATATAACCGAACCACTCATTCTACTACTAATCATTCTCCTTTTGAAATTGTTTATGGGTTTCAACCGCTAACCTCTCTAGATTTATCACCTATTCCTGTTAATGGGTGTTTAAGCGCAGATGGTGTCAAAAAGGCAAGGGCTGTTCGGACCTTGCATGAGAGAGTTCGAGCTCAAATTGAGAAGAAAAATGCGCAATATGCACAACATGCGAATAAGGGTAGAAAACATGTTGTATTCGAACCCGGTGATTGGGTTTGGGTGCACATGAGGAAGGAAAGGTTCCCAGCATCTCGACGGACCAAGTTACATCCAAGGGGAGATGGACCTTTTCGTGTACTAGAGAGGATAAACGACAATGCTTACAAATTGGAACTCCCAAGTAAGTATGGCATAAGCGCATCTTTTAATGTGTCTGACCTATCCCTTTTTGACTTTGATACAGACTTTGAAGATTCGAGGACGAATCCTTTCGAGGAGAGAGGGAATGATGCGAATACGGGTGTGCAACAACTTCAATCTTGGGTCAAGGATCCTTTGGTCAACATTGGTGGTCCGATGACAAGATCAAGATCCAAGAGGGTGAGGAAGCTTTACAAGCCTTGATCATTCACCATACAAGCAAGGAACAAGCTAAGTTTGAAGATTTGATGGACCATGAAGTTACGTTGTTCACTTGTACGTTTGAAGTGAAAGAATGATCTCATACTTGTTAGCTTAGTTGGTGGTTGTCTTAAGACTGCCTAGTTTAGTAGTCGTTAGTCGTTGAGTATTTTATTACTTATTGGGCCTTATCGGGAAGCCTTAAAGAGCTGGCTCTTTATGCGGACCGAATTCCTATTCCAGGTTTATGTGGGCCGGATTTGCCCTAGTTTTTAGCCTATAAAAGGCACCTATTGTATGAGCGAAAGGACAGATTATTACAACCAGAGATCGTGAGGAATTTTCCTTCAAGTTCTTAATCGAACTTACTCTTGAATTCTTGAGTTCATAGCTTAGGATTCAAATCAAACTTTATCGATTAGCTTGTTCCCTAATCGTGGTGTCGCTTCATCCATCCTTATTTGCTTAAGGTTGCTGACTACCTTTGTGTGTCAGAGGTCTTGAGTTCATGAGAACAATCGAATTCAATTTCTATTTGGAGAAAAGATCCAACTCTGATAATTATAAGGTTGGGAGGTTCTAGGAGGGTCTTCCCCTAGGGTTGCTCATCAAATAGGATGAGCAGCCATACTACCTCAATAAAATGCTTGCAAGAGATATTCTTCACCTCTCCTTGAAAAATTTAGCTCCCCAAGCTTCCTAAACCCCAATTTTGAAGTTAATCGGTTTAGATTTCTTGATTTCTCACTCAAACAAGCTAAGCTCAAGATGGAAATGGAGCTTTCTTTGTCTTGTTTTCTCCCTCAAATCTCACGGCTGGAATGGCTGAAATGAAGAGCAATTTAAGTGATTTTTGGTGATAAATATGGAAGAAATTAGTTGGTCAACAACCTTAGGATGATCGCCACTTGTCGCCATGAGATGAACTTTCAAATTTTTTTCTTTTTCTCTTGTTTTTCTAGTCAATAATTTCGGCCATCAAGAGCTGAGTAAGGGGCTGATATTTTGAACTAATATCAATGATGTTTTATGGTAGGAAGGTGGTGGCCAAGTGGTGTGTTCAATTGGTAGTGAACGATACCCGTCGGCTCAAGCCGATTTTTCTTAAATCGCGTATACTAGGGTTTTAACTTATTATTATCACTTCTCATCACACACTTAATATCATCTAAAACTCACTCTTAATCACTAAATTTAATCCATACTCCGTACCGAATAGTCACACTATGAAAAGGCGTAAAAACCCTAATTTGCGATAACTTGAAAACGAAAGGAAAAGCCCTTAATTCTATGTTCATTTGCACTTTTTGTGGGGTAAATGACTAGTACGGCTAGTCTAAAGTAATAAAATTCAAATAAAAGGGGATTTTAAGAAAAATATAGGGGATTTTACAAGTCCTCACATTTGAAGTATTTCGAACTTTTGAATTATAGATTGTAGTGAGACTCGACGAGAGTTGGGCAGGCGTTCCGCGGATACTCTAGGGTTCGCCCTAGGGAGGAGTTGGGGCGTCACAGTTGGTTTCAGAGCTTAGGCTTCCGATCTTTGTAGTGTATCCTAAACTTATAAGTTTAGGATGCCGGACTATGGGACTGGTTTAAAAGTTAAGTGACTATTTGTAGGGATGAAAATCAGAGCTGTTTCGCGTGGTCTCTACTCGGGGTGAGCTTGGGCCAAGTAGTGTTATGGTTTTTACTACGTGGATGAGTAAAGACTTAAGTACTCTTTTAGAGTGAAGCTATGAATCATGAATGTGATAGGTATAAACCCTTTATCTTGATACTTGGAGAAAATTAGATATGTGAGGACCCGAATTTTTACTTATTTTAATGGCTTAATTAATTATTTACTCACCCGTTTTCTCTGAATATTTTATTCCAACCTCTTTATACTCAATTACATGGAACTATGACCTACAAGTATTTTAAAAGTGTCTTGATTCAAAAATTTATTTCTGAAAGCTCGTTTAGAGTGAATATTGGATGTGCGTTTGGAGACAATAATCGATTCGAGAATACAATAACCTTGGAAAATTGGAGAATTGTACATTAGTCTTGAAATAGGTATTTTTATATTTAAGTGTTCAATTATTAGTTAGTGATACTATCGTTATAAGAATTTCTTGAAAATTCCACTTTATCGCGCACAAATCGGAGGTACGTATTTTCACGCGCGCGATTAATTGAGAAACTTTAGACCTTTATTTTTAGACTATTAAGAGTGAATAATAATAGTATAGAAGGAAGTGCATTAGAGGTTTAGTGCACAAGTGAAACGAACCCGAAAGGAATCGGGCATGAAACGCGCGCGAACGCGCACTATTGAATGGTTGACTTTTGGAACATTTTTGGCCACATACTTAAGCTTCTTCAAGAAGCTTTTCCAACAGCCATTTCTCTCTCCTTTCTCCCTCAAGACAGCCGACTCTCTCAAGCAAGAAGGAGCAAGAAACTTTCTTCTTCATTTCTCCCAATCCAACCATCCATTTCACTCCAAACTTGCAACTTAAACTCAAGACCACTTGGAGATTCACTTAGGCAAGGAGAGGAGCTTCATTTCCATGGTTTCTTGAAGCTTTCTTGTGGTCAAAAATCTGACCTTTAGCATCTAAGAAGGTATCACATGATCTAACCCTTGAAACTTGTTATTTATGAGTTAGATTGAGCTTAGAAACTTGTAGCTTCTTATGGGTAACTTTGTTTCGTTATAAATTTTGTGTGTGGGCTCTATGAACTCCCACTATGGTTTGATGGACTGATTTGATGAGTTTTGATGTTATTAATGTTGGATTAGTGCTTAATTTAGTAGAAATAAGTGATATTGTGGATGGAAACTCAAAGGAAGTGAAGAGGGGAATTTTTTCGTTTCTGCCCCTGTCAATGCCGTGACCCTTAGAGCATTTTTTTGAGGTTCAATTGACTTTTTTATGATGTATATATGTTGTGTGGGCTGTGTGGAAGGTTTCCACAAAAATTACATAATTTGGTTGGCCAGATGTTGTGATTTCGAAAATTCATCAAAATTGGAAACGGGTGTCCAGTGTACTCTGGCAGTGTTTTTGTTTCGCTCATAACTTTTTGCTCCAATGTCGGAATTGAGTTCTGTTTGGGCACTGGAAACTAGACATTCCCAGTGTTCCAACGGTATAAAATGCACGTCTTGATTCCATTTGAGTGATCCATACCAACCTTGTAAAGTTACCTGTTCTGTTTCTCGTTTTACTAGAAGCTCTGTTTTAAGCAGCGAGTTGATGCTCGAATATGATCTAGTTGTGAATAGATTTTTAAAACTAATCACTTCTGAGAAATTGTATATTTATGAATCTAGTTTTCAACGCCACCAACCATGCTCAATTCCAAGTTGAATTGAGTGAGTTGTAGCCAAAGTTCGAAACTGATTCAGGGATTGAAAACCCTCTTTTTGACTAGTAAATGCCTAAATCTTGATTGGGATTTGTTGTTTTGAAATTCTTGATGTTGATCACCTACAAAATGTATATTGGATGTTTCTTAGACATTGTCTACACAAATGGACCATGTTTGAGACATTTTGTTGACCAAACATTTTGAAAACGGAAAACGGAACCACAAGGCAGTTTTGTCTTGGAAATTCTTGGAACTTTTTATTAACTGACCTTCCGTATGAATTTTTCCATGAAATTTGACAGAGGAATAGCCCTTATATGGTAGGGTAATACTACCAAATTTGGTGTCATTACAAGTCCTTCTCAATGCCCAACAGATGTCCCAAAGTCTGCTTTTCAAATCTGGAAAACTTTTCCTTTTCTCTTGGCCGAATGGTCAAATCTGATTTGGGGAGTTATATTTCGAAAATTGTGATGTTCATTACCTTTAAATTGCTTAGTGGATGTTTATGGACTCTTGGTTTCGAAAATGGAGTGATTTAGAACTGATTTCATTGCACAAAACGTTTGCAAGCAAAAGGAAAGTGAGAAGGCAGATTAGCCTTGAAATATTTCTTGAACTTTGGTTGTTTTAATGACTGCCTTCCCGTGGGAATTTTTACATGAAACTTGGTAGAAATGTTGTTCACACATGGAAGATTTAGTGTACCAATTTTGGTATATTTATAATGCCAAATCGATGGCCAAATGATATTTCAAAGATAGTCTTTAAATCTGGAAAATGACTGAACAGTTTGCGAAATGTGACCAACTTTGGACTGATGTCTCTCGATACTCAAAACTCTGATTCCTGTTCCACCTATTGTGTTTTAAATTTTGATTGTAACTCTAATTGAGTTCCAAATTTTAGAGGCTAGTTCATATTGTGTGAATTTTGCCGAATTTTCAAACTTTTCCGAAAATCAGCCCAAATCTGTCTTGGCATTCCGAAACAGCCACTTTGAGCCACATTTTGAATGTCTTCCATCTAGAATCATGGAAAAGTGTCTTCTAGGAACTTTTAGTACTTTGGAAGTAGTTTCCAACGGTACCAAGTTTTTCAATTTTGGACTTACAGAGAGTGAGATACTATTTTTCAAAGACCGCTTGATAAATCTGAAAATTTCTAACTTAAAGGAAATTGGGGGTTTCGAACTCTCCATTTTCCTTCCATATCACTCTGAAAGTTTTGCACTTGATTTTTAAAGATGAAAATCAGATCTCCCTTGTACTTTTAAAACCCCCCCTTTGAGCCTCGATTTACGAGTATGTAAGGCTCGTACTCGTGAAATTTTCTTAGATTGTACAAGTGTGCAATCTTTCTTGATAATTAGGGGTTTTAAGTGATGTTGAGTGATAGTTCATTATTAATTGCTCAGGCACTCAAGAGGACCTTCAAGAGGATCTCACGGGAGACGCCTAAACCAAACGCCTGTGCATTACTACTTGAATTACTTTGTGAGTGTCAAGTGCATGAATATTTGGAAATTATATGAATTGCTCAATATGAAATGGATGGGTTATAACTGTTGAGTCGAGTGTGTACTTTATCGAATGCGTTTTCAATAAAATGAATTGTAATTGAATTGCCTGAATTGAATTGCATTAAATGCTATGGCTGTATATGTCGTTGGAGTGAATCTCCTCGATTCATAATTAAACTGTATGACTGCCGATTGGAGTGCGCTCATCGGCCTATAACGGTATTTATCGATTAAACTGAATGTCATCAACCCTTACAATTATAATCGAATAATCGGGTCTCTGAGCGATAGCATGTACCACACCGATTCAGGTGGGAGGTATCTCTCATGTCGGCTCAAAACCCTAAATAAATGATCGATTCTCTGAGCGATAGCATGTACCACACCGATTCGGGTGGGAGGTACCTCTCATGTCGTCTCAGAACCATAAACCTTTTTAAGTCAATTGGGGCGATGTCTCATCGACTATTGGGCGATAGTATGTACCACACCGATTCGGGTAGGAGGTACCTCTCATTCGACTCAGAACCATAAACGTATAATCAACCACTGAGCGATAGTATGTACCACACCGATTCGGGTGGGAGGTACCTCTCATTTGATTCAGAATCATAAATGAAATAAGTAAAGTTCTACGGACTTTTGGATTGAACTTTGGCAAAGCAAGTGGAAATGAGTTCCTAAGAGCTCCCGTATCCTTCTTGAATGTGTTTTGTGAATATTCGGGAATTGCTTGAATATTACAGCTTTATCTCTCGTACTAGCTTTATTGCTACTTGAATTACCTGCTTGCATCATTTTTATTGGCCTCACTGAGCGTCAGCTCATCCCATTAGTTTTGTTTTCCTTAATAGGAGCCGAAATGAAGGGGATTATGGAGAGGTCGATTTGATGGCCCTTTTGATTAGAATTTTGAATGTATTTGTTTAGAAAACTTTTGGAAACTGTATATTTTGGGAATGTAAGATATTTTTGGTAGCTTATGATGTAAGACTTGAACGATTATTAAGGAATTGACCTTCCTTCATATCTTCGACTTGTCGTATCGATTGGTTATTCTTAAGTTTGAATTGAATTTGTACCGAGTCCTGGCGAGAGTTGGGCAAGCGTCCCACGGATACCTTTGGGTTCGCCCTTGGGAGAAGTGGAGGCGTCACAAGATAGGTATGTTGGGTAGGAATTTCAAATGCGGTGATTTACTCTTGGGACTGGCCGGCTCGAGTTGTGAATCACCTTGTTTCGGATTTTTGTACCCGAGTACTTAAGAGTTGAGGGCAATCCTAAAGACTTGAGATCTCCATTTGTGGGAAATAAGAACGAATCGATATTTCACATGAATAGTTACAGGAAACTAATAATCGTTTGGCTAAGATGACACAATAATTAAGAGCGGGAGGTGGAGAAGATCGTAGCCCAGAAGATCTTGGTGTTGTGATTGAAGTTGAACGTGTTAGGGAACGAGAATCATCTAGTTCCAATTAATCTAGTGAAACTCTACTTTTGATCTTTTGTAGTGGTACGATGGAAGTAGAACTTAGGAGTTTGTACCTTGGAGATAAATGTACTTTTGATAATCACCTGTTTACTTTTGTTTACTGACTTTGACTTGGTATGAATATTACTTGACTATGACTTGTGTTATGATTTAATGAGCTCTAGTTTGTGTTTACTTGTATGGTGATAATGTTATTTGTGCAAGTGATTTCATTTTTCTTTAAAGTTGTTACTGGTATGTGTGTGTAGTTCAATTATGACTTAGTGTGAGGTTTATGCATATGCATATAGATTAGCTGTGAACATGGAAACTAGAGGACAACGAAAGGGACGTCAACCTAGACAACCCCGAAATCAAAGAGTAGATAATGGGTCTGATATTGATCAAAACGCAGAGCCAAGAGCTGGGGGAGGAGATGACCAAATGGGATGAGTTTTAACTCGTATGATGGATGTACTAAAACTCTTAGTAGCTCAACAGAGTTAGGGGGTTGGACAAGGAAACCAACCTGGAAACCAAGAGATAGGGGAGGATCGAGTTTTGGAGCGGTTTCAGAAATTCTTCCCGCCCAAATTTTCTGGAGGACCTGACGCAGAAATGGCTGAGAATTGGTTAGAAAATATAAGAAATATATTCGATGCCTTGGACTACACAGAAAAAAGACAAGTCACTTTTACTATGTTTCAACTTGAGGGAGCAGCCCGAGTTTGGTGGAATGTTATAAGAAACAAGTGGAAAATGGATCAAACTCCAAGGACTTGAATAAACTTTGTACAAGAATTTAATGAGAAATTTCTTCCTCCACTTGTCCAAGAAAAGAGAGAAGACGATTTAATAAAGCTTCGTCAAGAAACTTTGAGTGTGGCTGAGTACGAAACACGATTCACGAAATTATCTACATATGCTCTAGAATTGGTGGCTATGGAATGGAAGAGAATAAGATGGTTTATCCAAGGATTAAATTTAGAAATTCAAGATGCCCTTGCCGCAGCACAGATTGAAACATTTAGTGATACTCTCGAGAAAGCGCAAAGGGTGGAAAGCACAAAATCCCAACTGAGAGTCTTTCAAGCGAGGAAAAGAGATGGATCCGATAGTAGACTAAGAGAAATTGGACCACCACCCAAAGTTAGAAAAGGAATGGATGGAGTAAGATTATCACTTCCTTTACCACTCAGATAAAGGAACCAGAAGGAACTACGTCACGAAGAGCTCCAATAGGACAGACACAATCAAAGAAAAGCTCGCAAGCAAGTCAAGTCACAACTCCCCATCCGACCTGTGGATATTGTGGAAGGACGAATCATACCGAAGAAAACTGTTGGCTAAAGGGACGAAAGTGTATGGGATGTGGGAGCACCAGCCATAAAGTTCACGACTGTCCAAAGTGGTATCCACGAGAAACTACTACTTCACAAGGAAATAGAACTATCCCTCGACAAGTCAATGGAGGAGGAAACCGACCAGTGGCATCTGTAAGAACATATGAAATGATCACACAACAAGGTTCAGGGTTATCTGAGATTATGGAAGGTATGAATTTCAATGACGAAATTCTTTTTAAGGAGGGAAGGTTGTGAGGACCCAAATTTTCTTATTTTTATTTTATTTTTCTGGTTTAATTAATTATTTACTCACCCGTTTTCTCTGAATAATTTATTTCAATCATTTTAAACTAATTTACATGGAATAATGTCTCAATTAGATTTTTAACACGTCTCGTTAGTAAAATTAATTTTCTAAGGCTCGTTTAGCGAGAAATAAGGAGTACACGTTTATCGAGGCTATGCTCGATCCGAAGGTACATTAGTCTTAGAGAATTAAGAATGATCGATAGTAGATTAAAAAAAGTTAATTGAGAGATTAGATGTGAGTAAGTTAAATTAAGCTTATCCGTGCGCGCGTCGAAAGTTTTTCGAAATACGCGCTGGTACAAATTAATTGGAGATTTGAGGAATTAATACTAGACTCCTATGAGGACTTATATTTTTATTTCTAAAATAGTTATTTTCATGATTATTTACCCTAGTATTGTTAGTTATATCATCGTTACAAGAATTTCTTAGAAATTTCACTTTATCGCGCACAAGTCGGAAGTTCACGTTTTCGCGCGCGCGACTAATTGGAGGATTTTAGAAATTATTGTTAGATTACTAAGAGTGGATAATAATAGTGTTAAAGGATGTGCATTAGAGATTTAGTACACAAGTGAAACAAACCCGAGAGGCAACGGGCACGAAACGCGTGCGTACGCGCACTATTGAGAGTTAACTTTTCCCAAACTTTGGCCCCAAGTTTCCAAGCTTCCAAGGGAAGCTTTAGTTATCAGATCTCCCTCTCTCTCCTCACCATTCTTGCTGGCCGAAACTTAGCTCCAAAGAAGAAGAAAAGAGCTCTCTCCATTTTCACTTCATTTCTACCTCAAATTCTACTCCAAATCACCTCAAATTTTGTATCCAACTTGCAAATCACTTGGAGATTCACTTGGACTAGGAAGAGAGCATCATTTCCACGGTTTCTTGGAGCTTTGAGGTGACCAAAATTTCTGAGTTTCATCAACCAAGAGGTAGTAAATCATCCAACCTTTGAAACTTGATTTTCGTGAGTTAGATTGGACTTGGAAGCTTGTAGCTTCATGTGGGTAACTTTGGTTGGTTGAAAATCACTTGAGTGGGCTCTATGAAATCCCACAATGGACATGTTGGACTGATATGATGATTTTTGGTGTTATTTATGTTGATTAAGTGTTAAACTAGTGGATATAATTTGAAAAAGTGGAAAGAAAATCAAAGGAAAGCTTGCATGAGAAAGGGGTGAATTCTCCCTGTTTTTCCAGAGCACTTGGTGCAATTCTTTTGTAATCAAATTGTCTTGATTTTGATGTAGATATGTTTTATAGGTTATGTGGAACGTTTCCACCAAAAATCACTTGATTTGGTTGGGTAAAAGTTGCATTTTCGAAACATGTTCAAACCTGGAAAACGTGTACAGAGGTACTCTGGCAGCGAATTTTAAACAGTCACAAATTTTTGCTCCGATGTCAAAATCAAGTGCCGTTTGCGGAATTTGAAACTAGATACATTCCGTTTTCTAATGGTATAAAATGCATTTCCTGATTCTACTTGAGTGAACCGTACTAGCTCTTCAAAGTTACCTGTTCTGTTTTATTGCTGTGCTGGAGAGTCAGTGATGTGCTGGAACTTGTTTCTTGAATTTGAGCTAGCTATGAACTGAATTTCATAACGATTTCTTCTGATTAATTGTAGCCTTATGAATTTAGTTTCCAACGCCATGAACCATGCTTAATTCGAAGTTGAATTGACTGAGTTATGGCCAAATTACAGAACTGCACCAGTGATAGAAAACCCTAGTTTTGGCTAGCCGAATGGCTTAGCTCGAATTGGGACTTGTTATTTTGAAAATTTTGGTGTTAATCACCTACCAAATGTATGTTGGATGTTTCTTAGATCTTTCTGCGAGGACTCGAAATTTTCTTATTTTTATTTTATTTTTCTGGCTTAATTAATTATTTACTCACCCGTTTTCTCTGAATAATTTATTTCAACCATTTTAAACTTATTTACATGGAACTATGGCTTACATGTATTTTTAAAATGATTTGTTGCAAAAATTATTTTTTAGTAAGCTCGTTTAGTGAAAATTGTGAATACGCGTTTGGAAACAATAATCGAATCGAGGATACAATAAGCTTGGAAAATTGGAGACTTGTACATTAGTCTTGAAATAGGTATTTTTTTGTTTAAATGCTCAAGTGTTAGTTAGTTATATTATCGTTATAAGAATTTATTAGAAATTTCACTCTATCGTGTTTAAATTGGAAGTACGCGTTTTCACGCGTGCGATTAATTGAGGGACTTAAGACCTTTATTATGGGGCTATTAAGAATGAATAATAATAGTATGAATGAAAGTGCATTAGAGATTTAGTGTACTAGTGAAACAAATCCGAGAGTGTGAGAACCCGTATTTTCCCTAATAATTTTCCTAGGGTTTTTCCCTTTAATTGCATGTTTTCTGCATTTTCTGGCTTAGGAAAATTTTCTTGGTGGATTTTATGAGTAATTATAGTTTTTAGATGATTTTTCTAGCATTGGGTAGTTTTTGCAAAATTACGGGTATATTATGGACGTGGGCCCCACTAGTGCGAAAAGTTCGGAAAAATTCGGCCAATAAGGTTAAGTTCCGGATACTGTGTGAAATTTATCGGGTGTTAAGAGATAAGTAGAGGAGGTGAAGTGATTGATGTGAGAGAGACCTAAAGGATAGAAATGCATTTAATGAAGTGCCAAGTGTCGTTATCTCATTGGTTGGACTTTGTTAGACAACTATTCATTGTTTTGACCTTTCTTACCCTTGGATTAAATATCTCAAAATTGACTCAAAATTCACCATTTCTTTCTCTATGTTGGCCGACTCTCTTAAGCTCAAGAAGGAAGAAAACTTCTCCAATTTTCAAGCTTCCAACTAGCTCAATCTTCCAAAAACAATTGCCTAAACTAGTTTCTACTCCATAAAATCCCTCCATTAGGTTCTAGTAAGTGCTTTGGTGAAGTGTCCAAGTAAGCTAAGGTGGTCTACAACTCCTCTTCTCTTGTTTTCTAGGTAAGTGGTGATTACACTTCCTCCTATACTTAATGATGTTTAATTTGTGCCTAGTGGTGGCTAAAGTGTTGATATTTGTGGTTTGTTTCTTGGTTTGTGATGAATTGGTGAAGTTTTTATTTTATTGATGAATTTTATGGTTTAATGTGATCATGAGGTTGTGGTTATTTGTGATGGTTTGTAATGAGGGGTTATGACTTTAGTGGATGTAAATGATAGGAAATTGCAACCAATTTTGGGTTTGGAAGGCATTTGAGGAAGTTAGGGTTTCATAACCCTCTTTTCTGTCCGGTTTTGGATCATATGGTTAGAGGCCGAATTGGCCTTTTCTTAAAACATGAAAGTTGTAGGTATTGATGTGTTTGAGGTGCCTGTAAAATTTCATGTCATTTGGAGTAGTGTAGAATGCGATATGTCGATTTTACTGTTGCTGTTCTGGGTTGATCAGAATGTGCGAACTGCGCTTGTAATCGTCTGTTTTGACTGGAATTGCTTTGGATTTGGAGGTTGGTGTCTTCTGATTAAATGTAGCTTGATGTCTTAGCTACCGCATGCCTTTCGAATCAATGCATTTGGACCTGTATAGACTGAGTTGGACTAATTACAGCATAGTGTGATTTGTAAACCTGCAATTACGGTTCTGGTTTGGTTTTCTGCATTTTTTTGACTTAGTTGTGCTAGGATTTGGACTGAGTGGCCTTCTACATTGTTGTAGCCCTGTCTTTTAGCTTCGAGATGGTGGGTCTTATACCCTCATCCGATAAGCGTAACGCATTTTGTGCCATTACCGCATTAGGAGGCCAACACTGTTTTTGTTGTTAGGGCTAATATACTTGCATTTCCTGATTTTCTGGTTTGCTATCATGCTTATATATGCATATGAAACCCTATTGGGGTTGTGATTGGCTTGGCTTTATGACTCGTTATCGAGTCTTATGGTATTTGTTTACGTGTTCTAGGGCGTCACGTTAGTGCACGACGTACTTTAGACGACGGTGCATGAAACCTCACCTACGTGAGTGGTGAGTATACTACTCACTTGGATGTTTATAATGTGGCTTTGCTATATGTGATTGTGATGCCTTGAAGGCTTGTTTGGCTATTGGAAATGATTAGGGTGAGGGTGTACTTGACCGCCCTCATTCCTTTTATTCTTGTGATTGACTGTTTACCGTTTCACTGTATTACTGTACTGATATATGAGTTATTGGATTCCATTCATGGGAACTTGTTTGGGTGTCGGTTGGACGAGTATCCAACGGCCCTACTGTACTACTGAGCTCGACCCCGTTGGTAGTCACTTGAATCGAGCCAGCGAGGGCTTGGTCGTGAAAATTGACTAGCCACGGGGACTGAAATGGGAATCTTGTGGTAATGAGACCTTTGGTTCCAGTGTACTCGAGTATCACCTAAAGTTACTGCTTGGAGTGCGGGCCCGGTTGGGGTATGTTGGGTGGAAGAAATGGAAGTGAAGTGAGGTCTACGGTTTGGTACTTATAACATTGACGGAGGGTCAATGAAATTGGATCAAGAATGCAAGCGTGGAAATGGGCTCTTGAGAGCCGTCCGTATCCTTTTACCGATTTGTTTTGCTTCTTATTTGTATACTTGAAATGAACGGTTATGCTTAAGTGATCTTTGTTGATTATGTGATAGTTGCTCACTGAGCTTTAGCTCACTCCGTTCCATTTGTTTTCCTTACAGGAAAATGATCATTTTTGGAAGATCATACTTGTTGGTTGCCAAATTGAGCCATGTATATGTCTATTTTGAATAGCTCTTTGCATGAAACCCTAATGTGTATTGGGTTCATCTTTTGATTGGCAAACCGAACATGTGTATCCATGATGAATAGCTTTTGAAATGCCAATGTGATTGTAAATGTGGAATTTCAATGTATTCATGTTTGGTTGGACTTCGGAACGATTCGGCTTTCAAACGGCAAAAGAAAATTTTTTGACCGAAGAGCACTGGACTGAATCCGGCCAGGAATCCGGCCAGAAACTGGCCGGATTGTCGGCCGGATTGCTTGGGGAAAATTTTAAATCCGGAAGTTAGCTACTGGACAGTATCCGGCCAAGAATCCGGCCGCTAATCCGGCCAGATTCCGGCCGGATTCCCCTGTTCCAGGCACTATTCATCGTTTTCGTTTTTTTTTTATTTTGATATTTTGATACTTGTGGCTTGTCCGAGCACGCTTTTACTTTCCCGAAACATTTTAGAACGCGTGTAACTGCTCGTTAGTCCTGGCGAGAGCTGGGTAGGCAGTCCGCTAACCCCTTTGGTTCGCCTTAGGGGAAGGTGGGGCTGTCACAGAGAGGAATCGAGCACGAAACGTGCGCATGCGCGCGCGGAGGGAGAGTTGACTTTTGGACCAATTGTGGCCACAAACTCATAAGCTTCTCAGGGAAGCTTTCCCATCAGCAAAACAACTCTCTTTTTCTCACCATAGCAGCCGTGCATCAAGGAGAGGAAAAAGAACCAAAGCTTCTCCATTTTTGCTTCATTCCACTTCAAATCTTGCACCTTTTCTCTTCAAAATTCACATATGTGAGAGCCCGTAATTTGTTTTTAAGTACTAGGTTTTATTTTTTTCTTTTAATTGCACGTTTTTTCACATTTTATTTATTTGAAAAATTGGGAAAATAATTTTTATGAGTAAATATAGTTTTTAGATGATTTTCTAGTATCGAATAGTTTTTGAGAAATTAAGAGCGTATACCGGACGTGGGACCCACTAGTGCGAAAAGTTCGAAAAAATTCGGCCAACTAGGTTAAGTGTTGGATACTGGAATTAATTTACCGGGTGTTAAGAGATAAGTAGAGGATGCTAAGTGGATTGGTATGAGGGAGACAAAAGTTAGGCAAGCATTAAATGAGGTGACAAGTGTCACCATTTGATTGGAGTGACTTGTAAGACTACTATTCCTTTTCTTACCATTGACCAAATAAATCACAAAATTAACCAAAAATTCACCATTTTTCTCTCCTCTTTGGCCGACTCTCTCTCTCAAAAAGAAAGAAAGAAACTCTTCAAGTTTTGCTTCCATTTAGCTCAAATCCATCCAACCAACCATTGAAACTTGCAATTTCTCCATAAAACCTCTTCAATTAGTGTTAGTGAGTTGATTTGTGGAGTTATTTGGAAAGCTAAGAAGACCTATTGCTCTCTCTCTCTTGTTTCTAAGGTGAGTTGTGAAGAACCACCCTCCTCCCTTTATTGATGCTTAAACCATGATTAGTGGTGGTAGAAGATGCAATATTATGGATTACATCTTGATTTGTGGTTGAATTAGTGAAGTTTTTTATTTATTGGTAATTTTCTGTTTTAATAGGAACATGATTGTGTGGCTATCTATGATGATTGGAAATGGTATATAATGACTCTAGGAGGTGGAAAAAGTGGGTAATTACAACCAATTTCTGTTGGAAGAAAAATTGACAAGTTAGGGTTTTTATAAAGAACATTCTGTCCGGTTTTGTAGCTCCTAGTTAGAGGCCGAATTGGCCTTGGCATAAAACATGAAAGTTGTAGGAAATGATATTTTAGAGGTTCCTGCAAAATGTCATGTCAATCGGAGTAGCGTAGCTTGAGAAAAGTCTAAATTACCCTTGCTGTCCTGGTTTTACCCGAAATTGAGAAGTGCGTCTGTAATGGGTTATTTTGGTTGAGAATGCTTCCGAATTGGTTGTTGAGGTCTTCTGATGAAATGTATCCCTGTTCCTTAGATTTCAGCTGGCTTTGGAATTTCTGGATTTGGACTTCGGTAGCCTGTTTTATGATGTTTACACCAGAGTGCGTTTTGTGAATCTGTTTTTCCGGTTCTGGTGTAGTATCTTACATTTTTGACCTTGTTACACTCGAAACTGGACAGAGTTGCCTTCTCGAACATTGTAGCCCTATCTCTTAGCTTCGAAACGGTGGGTCTTACACCTTCATCCGATACTCGTTGTGCCTTTGGTGGCATTACCGTAAAATGATGTCAAAAACTGTTTTTTTCAGGGTTAAAGCTAAATCTTTTCCGGATTTTTCTGGTTTCCTCTAATGCTTATGTATGCTTATGGAACTCTCTTTCGGTAGTATTTGGCCTTGGTTTATGACTTGTAATTGAGTCTTATTGTGCTTCTTTTAGGGTTTGACTTTCATTTCCAGTCATTTTCCTAGCTAACCTCCGTACTTGAATGACTTTAAGCCTAGTGAACGGCTTTTGGAGATGAAATTATTTGTATGAGATGTTCGGACTGATTTGAGGAAATATGAAGCCATTAATGGCTGGAAAATAGGTAAACACAAGGGATTTGCTGCCGAAATTTTACTTGAAGGCTAGTTGGATTCTGACTTGTCTTTGGTCCAAGTGCTTTTTGCCACAAAATTTTATAACCCTTTTTAGTTTAGTTTTGCGTTTGGTTTATGAAACCCTAGATATTTCCGTCCATCAGTCCAAATGCCCCGTTTCGCTTTAAAGTCATTTTTATGCGTTTTACTCATTCTTTATTGGGTTTCTTCGATTTCACCTAATTGGTTGTGCTATATTCTTTCTCGTTGAATCTTAGGTTTTCTCGGTGATTAAGGATACTATCCAGAAGGATATTTTGCACGTTATTTTGCATAGTTAGGTGAGTGTTCCTTGTTTGTTAAATGCTTCTTGACTTCATCACTTGTATTATTGATTGATAACGTGTTAAGTGCTTTTAATGATTTCCAAAACGAGCTTTCTAGGCGAGGGTGTACTTTATCACACTCGACCTAAATAACTGTGCAATTTTCAAGGATTTAATAATTGAAATGCTAGTTGCGCATGAATGTAAGCCTTTTGACTGAACTGGCCACTGCCCCTTGTTACCGATCGACTCGAGCCAGAAGCGGATTCGGTCGAGCGATATGGTGACTTGGGTGAACGTTTTGGTATACTCGAGTATTACCTTTGTAGGTTGGTGGAGGTTGGTGGAGCCTGGACAATGTCCAGGAGAGGGTGAATGAAATGAACGAATGAACGAACGAACGAGGGTTTATTCCCAAAATGAAATTTTCAAATGATTGGAGGAATAAGGGGAAATGTCAGGAGAACGAATGAATGATCGAATGAATTGCTCCCTGTGAGCCGTATCCTTTTCATGAATGTTTTATCGCTTTCCATTGTAAATGTTTCGTGAAGTAGTCATATGCCATGTTAGTGTATTGAATTGATTGTTTTATTATGTGTTCGGAACCTCACTGAGCTTTTAGCTCATCCCTTTAGTTTTGTTTTCCTTAACAGGGGAAGGCACGCAAGAACGAGAGATCTGTATAGACTAGCTGGTCTAGCTTTTGATTTTTCTTGTAATGGTTCTCGCCCTAGTGCTTGGCACGGGCTGGTTGTATGGTGGATTTGGAACCTTTGTATTTTCGACGGTTGTACTTCTTTTGAGATGGTAATGTATATAAGTCGTTTAAGTTTTTGGATCATTGCCATATTTTTTGTACGGGCTGGATCTGGTTTTTGCTAGAGGATGGAAGTGATCGACTGAGTCCCGGCGAGAGCTGGGCAGGCGGTCCGCCGAACCCTTTGGTTCGCCTTAGGGGGAGATGGGGCTGTCACAACATACACTTTGCTAACCACTTGGTGATCAACCTAAGTTAGGAGAAGAGCTTGCTTTCCATATTTTTTTTGAGCTTCAAGAGGCCGAAATTTTTTGCTTTGTTCATCAAGGAAGGTAAACAATGATCAACTACTAAAATCTTAGTTTATGGAAGATATCTTGCCCTTGTGAACTCATAATTTCATATGGGCAGCTTTATATTGTTGATAATTTTGTGTGTGGGCTCTATGAAATCCTACTATGGCTTGATGGACTGATTTGATGAGATTTGATGTTATTTATGTTGGATTAATTCTTAATCTAGTGGAAATAAGTTGTACTGTGGAAGAAAGTTCAAAGGAAGTGAAGAGAAGAATTTTACCCGTTCTGCCCTTGCCATTGCCGTGACCCTTAGTGCATTTTTTTGTGGTTCAAATGACTGGATTTTGATGTAAATATGTAATATAGGTTGTGTAGAAAGTTTCATAAAAAAATTGCGTGATTTCGATGGGTAAATGTTGAGATTTCGAAAATTTGCCAAAACTGGAATTGTGTCCCATATTGCTCTGGCAGTGTTTTTGTTTCGGCCATAACTCTTTACTCCGATGTCGAAATCGAGTGCCGTTTGCGGCATTAGAAACTAGACACTCCCAGGTTTCCAAAGGTATAAAATTCATACCCTGATTCCACTTGAGTGAGCCATACAAACCTTGTAAATTTTCCTGTCCTGTTTCACGTCTGTACTGGAAGCCCTGTTTTGAGCTGCGACTTGATGCTAAACAATGAGCTAGTTTTAGACAGAATTTTAAAATGATTCCTTCTAAGAAATTGTAGCCTTATGAATGTAGTTTTCAATGCTACCAACCACACTCAATTCCGAGTTGAATTGAGTGAATTATGGCCAAATTACAGACCTGCATCATTGCTTCAAAACCCTCATTTTGGATTGATCAATGGCCTATCTTGTTTGGGACTTGTTATTTTGAAACTTTTGGTGTCAATTACTTACCAAATGTATATTAGATGTTTCTCAGACTTTTGTTTCATAAATGGACTAGATTTGAATCGTTTTCATTGGGCAAAATGTTTGAAAAGGAAGAAGAAAGCAAAAGACAGATTGGTCTTGGGATTTTCTTGAATTTTGGTAGTTTAGTTCACTACCTTCCCGTGTGAATTTTCAAATGAAATTTGATAGAGGAGTAGTCCTCATATGGAAGTTGAATTGTACTAATTTTGGTGTCAATCTAAGACCATTTAGATATACAAATGATGTCCCAAAGTTGCTCTTCGAATCTGGAAAATTTTTCCTTTTCCCTTGGCCGAATGGTCAAATCTGATTTGGGAAGTTATATTTTGAAAACCTTGATGTAAATTACTTCTAAATTGCTTATTGGATGTTTATGGAACATTAGTTTCAATATTTGAATTAATTGAAGTTGATTGTGTGGAACAAAGCTTTTAAAAAGGAAAATTGAACTACAAGGCAGAATTGCCTTGGAAATTCTTGGAAGTTTAGTGGCTTTGTTAACTGACTTCCCGAACGAATTTTTATATAACATTTGACAGAGGAATAGCCCTTATATGTTAGAGTAATACTACCAAATTTTGTGCCATTCCGAGTCTATTTCAATGTCCAACTAAAGTCCCAAAGTTCATGTTTCAAATCTGGAAATTCTTGATCAATGAGCAATTTTTAGCCAATTTTGAGCTGCTATATCTTGGCGCTCAAAACTTTGATTCTTGTTCCATTTGTTTTATTTTAAACTTTGATTGCAACTCTAGTTGAGTTCCAAATTTCGGAGGCTAGTTCGCATTGTGTGAATTTTGCCGAATTTCCAAAATTTGCAAAAAACCAACCTGAATCTGTCTTGGGAGTCCAAGTCAGCCAATTTAAGCCAAAATTTGAGTGTCTTCCATTTTGAATCTTAGAAAAGTGTCTTCTAGGAACTTTTAGTACTTCGGAACTAGTTTAAAACGGTATCAAGTTTTCCATTTTTGGACCTACTGAGTACAAGATATGATTTTTCTAAGTTTGACACACAAAGCTGAAGTTTGCCAATTTCTTAGAAAATGCAATTTCGGAACCTTGACTTCTTTTCTCGATATAGATTGAACATTTTGAACTTGATTTCATGGACGATGTTAGACTCTCTTCGAACTTTAAAACTCCACTCTTGAACCTCGAGTAGAGAGAATTGAAGCTTTCTTTTAAAACTTTGATTTAGTCTAATTGAGTGTGCATCCTTCTTGGTAAATGCATGATTTTAAGTAAAGTTAATTATTACTTGCTCAGGCACTCAAGGGGATCTTCAAGAGGAACTCGAAGCGGACGCCTAAACACTTGTTTGAGCGCTTACTCACTTGTTTTGAATAGGTGCGTGTTCCATATAGGAGTACTTGATTTGAATAGTTTTATGACATGTTTACTCCATGGTCATTATGTGTTTAATTGTTAAGTACTATCGATAATTGCTCCTATGCACTTTTCCATCATTTTGAGTCGAGTGTGTGTATTACCGCACTCGTTCTCATTTAAGTAAAATGTATTTGAATTACTCTATATGAAATACTTGAAATGCATAGTTATATGAAGCGTTTCAATGATTAATTATGCTATGGCTGCATAAGTCGATTGGAGTGAATCTCCTCGACTCTTAAATGGTAAATGTAGGGAACGGCCAATGGGCGACCTACGAAAATGATGAATTCTTACCGTTTACCGTTCACTGTTTACCGATTTACTTGATTATCTGCTTACTTGATAACTTGACTACTTGATTATCGTAAATTACATTTTCACATGAAATTGGCCACCGTTTTAAGGCGAGTGTGTACTTTATCTTACTCGACCTACTAAAAGGATAAATTTTTACCATTCAACAATTTACTTGATTACTTGTGCATGTTGTAAGTTCTAAGCTGAACTGGGCCCTGCCCTTGGTTACTAACTTATTCGAGCCAAGACTGGGCTCGGTCGGGTAGGTTGGAACCCTGGAACACCGTTTCGGTATACTCGAGTATTACCACTGGAGGGATAAGGTGATGGCTAGACAACCGAGGGGATCACTGGAGCTATAAGGTGAAGTTGACCGAAATGGTTCCACTGGAACACCGTATCCTTCAATGTGTGTTTATTTTTACACACAGATAACTGTATCATACTAATGTGCCAAGATGCAACCTTGAATCATGCTTGAGTTATGCTCAAATTACTCGTACAATGATAACTATCTCATATTAATGTGCCAAATATGTAACCTGGAACCATACATGTGGTATGCTCAAATTCCTTGATTTATTAGAACTGCTAGAGTGTCTTGGAACCTCACTGGGCTGTGTAACTCATTCCACGTTTTTATTTCCTTAACAGGGTTCGAGACCAAGGGTGCTCGTGAATAGTACTAGATTGTTTTCTTTTGAAGACCTTAAGTTGTATTATAACGGATGGTTGTAGTACATATTCTTTTGGAGTGTATCAAGCTTGAAACCTAACTAATTGTAAGCATGCAATACTTTGAATATATATTGAAGTTATTCGCAGTATTTCGAGGTTTTGAATTGTGGATTGTAGTGAGTCCTGGCGAGAGTTGGGCAGGCGTCCCGCGGATACCCTTTGGTTTGCCTTAGGGAGAAGTGGGGGCGTCACACTTTCCTTCATAAATAAACCATGTTTGAGATGATTTCATTGGCCAAAGGTTCGAAAAAAGGAAAAATGGAAGCATAAGGCAGAATTGCCTTGGAAATTCCTGCAAATTTAGTGGTCTTGTTAACTGAAATTCCATATGCATTTTTACATGAAATTTGACAGATGAGTAGCCCTTATATGGTAGTGTAATCATACCAAATTTGGTACCATTCCAAGTCCATTTCAATGCCCAACTGAAGTCCCAAAGTTTATGTTTCAAATCTGAAAAATTGCCCAATGGTCTTCATTTTGAACCAACTTTGAGCTGCTATATCTTGGCCCTCAAAACTCCAACTCTTGTTCCGTTTGCTGTGTTTTAAACTTTGATTGTAACTCTAATTGAGTTTCAATTTTTAGTGGCTAGTTCACATTCTGCGAATTTTTCCGAATTTTCAAACTTTACCAAAAACCAACCCTGAATCTGTCTTGGAAGTGCAAGTCAGTATTTTTAAGCCAAAATTTGAGTGTCTTCCGTTTAGAATCTTGGAAGAGTGGTTTCTAGGAACTCTTAGTACTTTAAAACGAGATTCCAATGGTATAAGATTTTTCATTTTGGACCTACTAAGTGCAGGATATGATTTTTCTAAGTTTGACACACAAATCTGAAATTTTGCCGATTTCATAGAAAATGAAATTTTGGAAACTTGACTTCTTATCTTGATATTAATCTATCGTTTTGAACCTGATTTCGTGGAGGGTATGAGTTTCTTCAGTAACTTTAAAATCCACACTTTTGAATCTTAACTTTCGATAAAATGAAACCCTTATAAAGATATTGACTTGAATTCTAAAGCAAGTGTGCATTCTTTCTTGTTTGACAAGGAATTTGTGAAATTGTGATGGTGATTATTGGTCACTTTTCTTCAGGCGATCAAGAAGGTCTCGAAGAAAATCCCAAAGTGGATCATTGACGACTTTCTTTACTCATTTATTTTGATTGGTGAGTGTTTCATATAGGAGTACGTGACTTGAATAATTTTATGACATGTTTACTCCATGGTCATTATGTGTTTAACCGTTAAGTGCTACCGATAATTGCTCCTATGAACTTTCCCTCCATTTTAAGGCGAGTATGTATTTTATCGCACTCGACCTACTAAAATGATAAAAGTCTACCGATTAACCGTGAACTACTACCGTTTAGCGATTACTGTTTACCGTTTACCGTTAACCGTGATTACTTACCGTTTACCGATTTACTTGATTACTTGCTTCCTTGATTACTTGACTACTTGATTATTTGATTATCGTAAATTACATGTTCATATGAAATTACTGCATATTGCTTACGTGTTTAAGTGTTAAGTGTTACTGAAATTTATGCCACCGTTTTAAGGCGAGTGTGTACTTTATCTCACTCGACCTACTAAAATGACAGATTTTTACTGATAACCGAGAACTATTACCGTTTACCATTTACCGATTTACTTGATTACTTGTGTATGTTGTAAGCTCTAAGCTGAACTGGGCCCTGCCCATGGTTACTAACCTGCTCGAGCCAGGACTGGGCTCGATCGGGCAGGTTGGAACCCTGGACCACCGTTTCGGTATCCACCGTTTCGGTATACTCGAGTATTACCACTGGAGGGATAAAGTGATGGCCAGACAAATTGATGGGATTTGAAGTTATAAGGTGAAGTTGACCGAAATGGTTCCACTGGAACACCGTATCTTTCAATATGTGTTTATTTCTATATCATGATAACTGTCTTATTGTAAATGTATCAATGTGAAATCTTGAACCATATATGTATCATGCTTAACTTACATGATTTATTAGAACTGCTAGAGTGTCTTGGAACCTCACTGGGCTGTTTAGCTCGTTCCACGTTTTTGTTTTTCTTAACAGGGTTCGAGACCAAGGGTGCTCATGAATAGTACTAGATTGCTTTCTTTTGAAGGCCTTAAGTTGTATTATAATGGATGGTTGTAGTATATATTCTTTTGGATTGTATTAAGCTTGAAAGCTAACTAATTGTAAGTATGAAATATTTTGGAGCACTTTAAATGTATAGTGAAAATATTTGAAGTATTTCGAGCTTTCGAATTATAGATTGTAGTGAGTCCCGACGAGAGTTGAGCAGGCGTTCCGCGGATACCCTAGGGAGAAGGGGGGCGTCACAATTGTACATTCACTTCAGTGTCATGAGACACTCATTTCAATGTCATTGCACACTTCGCCATTTCACCTCCTTATGTCCTCCAAAACAATAGACAATCCCCTACAATCAATGATCAGTTCAAAAGTCTACCAACTTCAAGGTAATACTCGAGTATACCGAAACATTTACCTAGAGCTTCTGTCCTATCCGACCAAGCCCTTTGCCGGCTCGAATAGTCCGTTGAACAGAGCGTTTTGGGCCCAGTTCAGCCGATGTGGCTTACATTCATCCACACATACAATAACATTTGATCAATTATCAACCTTTAACCTCAACTAAGCCGAGTGCAATAAAGTACACTTCCGACTTCGAAGGTGAGGGACAATTGATTTACATATCACAGGGAAATACTAACAATAACCATAATAAATACATTTATCACATAATTTCATTCAAAAAAACATAAACAGTTAAGCACATAATTCGGTAACACTCACTAAATATTTAAATAACTACCCTCGGGCTTCGGGGTTGTTTCTTGGCTCACAGCTACTTCCTGAAGCAAGTTAATAATTTCAAAGTAAATACAAAATGTGTAGATGTTAAATTATTATTTATTACCCAATTATTTTAACTATTAAAATCAAGTTTGACCTTAAAATACAACATATAATATGTTCAATATTTATTCTACATTTTATTTCAAAACTTATTGACTTTATTACTTTTAAGCCATGAAACATACATATCTCCAAGTTTATAAACTTGTATAAAATTCAAACCAGGAGTATATCTTTCTCAATCCCATATTCATTAATTATGACTTATAGACACTCCATTTTTCCCTGTTAAAATTAACTAAACTCTAGGTTGTTTGTTAATTAAATTTTGTTCCACTACCCTAACCTCTCAAGTTATATAGTTTTTAAAATGCTTGTGAAGACAAGATTAAGTAATTAGAAGACATTTTATATATATATAGTTATAACGTTACCTTAGATTCTCTAAAAACATCATAGAAGCTTATTTCATCATCACCTCGGCCAACCACAAAAATTCCAGCAATATTACTTCAAACTCACGGCGAAGAAACTTCATATTTCACTTACCTAGAGCACTAACTACGTAACATACTTTTGGTCCAGCTTAAACCAGTGCAAATAACACCTAGTTTCAACATATTGTTCAACCAAAAGCTACGCACGAAGTTGGTCATCAGCTATGGCACTAGACAACTTGTGATGCCCCCACTTCTCCCAAGGCCGAACCCCAGGGTATCGGCGGGACGCCTGCCCAACTGGCGCTAGGACTCGATACAATTCCAATTCAATCTTAAGGATAAATAATCAAATAATAAAAGTCAAAGATATAAAGAAAAGTCGCTTCCTTAAAATATTAAAACTTACATCACAAGTTACGAAAAGTACATCAACATTCCCTAAAATATACAACCTCCAAAAGTTGTCTAAACAATTACATTCAAAATCCTAATCAAAAGTCCATCAAGTTGGCTTCTCCAATTCTTTCCATTTCGGCTCCTGTTAAGGAAAACAAAACTAATGGGATGAGTTAATGCTTAGTAAGGCCAAGAGAAACATGCAAACACATAGTTCAAGTAGCAATAGCACTTAAGCGAGAAATAAAGCTGTAACATTCAAGCAATTCATAATTTAAAATAGACACACACTCAATGAGGATACAGGAGCTCTCAGGAGCTAGGTTCCACTTGCTTCGCCAAGGCTCGATCAAATACTTCCCCGCAATGACACTCCGTCAACCGGGTCGGCATTAAATCTGTAGAACTCCACTTTCTTCACAATTCCCGTTCACCGTTACAACCCCCAGTCCTGGGCCCGCTCTTCTATAAAAGGCACTACTACTCGAGTAGGCCAAGTGAGATCTCTTAATAAATCAAGCTTACAAATTATCTCATGGTTCACCGAGCTTCTCGACCAAGCCCTTGCTGGCTCGAGTCGCAAGGTCGGCCAATTGAGATTTGGGTGTCCCCCAGTTACCAATATGAGTCGATGAGATTCACTCCAATCGACCAATACCGCGTTATAGGCCGATGAGATTCACTCTAATTGGCATTCAGTCAATTACATACAATTCAATTATGAGTAGTTCAGTTATACGATCAGTTAAAAGAGAACGAGTGCGACAATGTACACACTCGACTAGACAATTATGAATCATTCAATCCAAGTTGAAACTATTCATGCACTCAACACTCATCAAATCAAAAAGTAAGTAAGTGAGTTAGTAAGTAAGGCCTCTCCAAGGAGGAGGGTCCCGTGTGCGATTGCCTGGGCGAAACCTCCACTCGGGGTCTTTAAGCTTAACTCAGACGCCAGCGTGAATCGTGGTAGGGCCTCGGGTGGTGGTCTGCTGCGTGATAGTCAGGGAAGGTTGATATTTGCTTTTTACAAGGAATTTGGTGAGCAAGATGTATTGGAGGCAGAAAGTTTGGCCTTGCTGTTTGGTTTGCAGGTGTGTGCTCAACGGGGGATCTGTCCATCGTTGATTGAGGTGGATTCCAAAACTTTGGTCCAGCTGGTTGCATCGGGGGTAATTGCGAAGTGGCCTTTATGTAATGTTTTGCGGAAAATTAGAGACCTACTGGATGGGTTTTCGGCATCTATTTCACATGTTTTCAGGGAGGCTAATTCATCTGCGGATAGGCTAGCAGCTGTTGGGGCGGGTGGCACCCGGGTGTATGATCAGGTTCATCAACTTCCGCCGTTAGTTCGGGCTTCGATTAATCTTGACTCACGCGGAGTGCCGGGTCTGCGTTGGGTAATAGAAGAGGATTAGTGCTTCTTTGTTTTTCTGGTTCCAACTTTAAAAGTTAGGGGATGTATTTCCTCTCGAGGATTGGTAGTTCTTGTTTGAAATAATATTTGGGTGGCTTCCCCTCCCCGTATATGAGGTTTGCCAAAAAAAAAAAAAAAAAAAAGAGTTAGTAAGCTTTTAGGCGTCCCCTCCGAAATTCTCTTGAAGATCCTCTTGAGCGCCTGAGCAAATAACGAGTAACTTTCACTCACAACCGTGCATTAACCAAGAAAGAATGTACACTTGTTTAGATTAGGTCAATGCCTTAAAAGAGAACACTAATCTCTCGAAAATCGAGATTCAAAAGTGAGGAGTCAAAGTCCCAAGAGAGACTTGCCTCTTCCATGAAATTGAGTTTAAAACAGTGCATCGATATCAAGATAAGGTGACGAGTCCTCAAGAACTCATTTCATAAGAAATCGGAAAATTTCAGCTTTAAGTGACAAAGTTGGAAAAATCAAATCTTGAGTTTGGCATGTCCAAAAATGGAAAACTTAATACCGTCAGAAACTAGGTTCGAAGTACTAAAAGTTCCTAGAAGATACGTTTCTAAGATTCTAAATGGGAAGCATTCATTTTTCAGCTCAAACTTTCAGTTCCAAGAAGACAGGTTTGAACCAGTCTTGGTTTTCCAGCAATCTTTGGAAATTCGGCATAATTCACATAAAGTGAATCACCCTTGAAATTCATAACATAATAAGAGTTCCAAACAGGGTTTGAAACACGACAAACAGAACTAAATTTGGAGTTTTGAGCGTCAAGATATAGTAGCTTAAAGTCAGCTGACTTTTGTACACTAATAAAAAATTTCCAGATTTGAAGAGCCACCTTTGGGGAGTTATTTGGGTATCGAAATGGAATTGAAATTACACCAAATTTGGTACACTTAAACTTCCATATGTGGACTACCTCTCTATCAAATTATAGACAAAAAATCACGTGGGAAGGCAGTTAACAAAATGACTAAAATTCGTGAAATTTTCCAAGGTAAATCTGCCATCTCACTCTTTCTCTCTTTTTCAAAAGTTTTGTCCAATGAAATCAACCACAATCCACTCCATTTTTTGAAACCAAGGTTCCAGAAACATTCAATGAGCAATTTATGGTCAATTGACATCAAAATTTTTTAAACAAAGCATCCCAAAGCAAACCTGACCATTCGGCTAGCAAGAAGGGAAAAACTTACCAGTTTCTAGCTTTATTGCACTTTCAAAATCAGACCACATCTTACTCAATTCAAACTCAAATTGGGAATGGTTGATGGCGTTGGAAACTAGGTTCAAAATGCCACATTTCATCAGAAGGAGTCATTCCCAAAATCAGTTCACAAAGTGAGAGAAAATCAAGCCACAAGATGCAGCTTCTCCATTCCTCTCGGACAGAGAGTCACAACAGGATAGTCAATTTTGTTGAATCACTACGGTTCACTCAGTTCGAAGCAGTGGGTGATTTTTATACCGTTAGAAAGCTATGAATATCTAGTTTTGAATGCCACTAATGGCACTAAATTTTGACTTTTATACAAAGAGATATGTCCAAGCAAAGAAGTACTGTTCGGCTGTCCAGAACACCATTTCAAGATTTCTTTCTTTTTCGAAAACCCTAGTTTTGAGCAACCAAATCAAATGATTTTTGGAAGACACATTGTACACACAATATACAACATATATCCATCAATTTCATAGTCAAATAACCAACAAAAGTTTGAAATGCAAGCAAGATAACATCCAGACAGTTTCGGCCAGCTCACTAACCAAGATTTTTCCAACTTTCTCTCCATTATCTAACCATAAATCTCTTATATAACACATAAACACAACAATCAAGCATTTTAATCCTCAAGTCAGCTACCTGTAATCCACCTCAAGACCACTAGCCTAGAGATTGAAGCAAGAAATGAAATTCCTCAAGTCCTCTAACTTATTTCTTGCTTAGGGTTTCAAACCCATGCAAACTAAGCTTCATTCTTGAAGAAATTAGAAAGATTGAAGAAGGTGAAGGGTTACCTCTTCAACCCCAGATGATACCAGAATTTTTTCACCACAAAACTTCCAAGAAATTCTACAAGATGATGCCTTTCTCCAAGTTAGAACTAATCTCCAAATAGTATGTGATTTGGGTGAAGATTTGTGAGGGAAATGGAACAAGATTTGGAGCAAGATGAAGAAGCTTTCTTCCTCCCTTTTCCTTTGCGGTTTCAGCTGACCAAGGAGAGGAGAGAGAGAGTAGTTTGAGTTGTGTGAATCTTGTCTTGGAAGCTTGAAGAAATTGTGGCCAAAGCTTTGCAAAAGTCAACTTTGAATAGGGTTCGAATAGTGTCCCGTACTACCACTTTTCTCTCTTGTTTGTTTCATTTGTACACTAATCCTCAAATGTAATTCCTTTAACACTGTATTTACTCACTCTTATGAGTCTAGTATAACTTTCTCAAATCTCCACTTAATCGTTCCTACGTGCAATACGCAAACTTTCTACTCGCGCGCGATAAGGCAAAATTTACGAGCAATTCATGTAACGATAATATAATTAACTAATATTAGGGTAAATAATTATAAAAATAATTATTTTAAGAATAAAAACATGAGTCCTCACACAACTACATCTTCAGCAATGTAGCAGTTTAATATATGGCACTTTCCTCACAATTTCTTTAGTCTTTTAACTCCAACTTAACATGCAGAGGATGGTTATCAAGCTACAGAGTATCTATAACAGTGATATAAAGTTTGCAGCCAAGGAAATCGAAAAGCAAAGCTGGTTCAGGTCCTAATCTTCCCCTTCGGCCATGTTTTCAAAACTCTAACAGCAACCAGTTTAAAACACAAATTTTCTCCAAAAATCCCTTCAGTTTATATTCAAATCTTTCATGCATGATGAAATCAAGGTATTATAGGATATATTACAGCTTAGTACAGAATTTTAGAACCAAAATTCGCAAAAAGGAAGCTGGTACTTCTTTATTTCTTACTCTCGAATGAAGCTGAGAAATTTCCAACAACCTCTTATCAATATTTTCAATCCAAATTTCTAGCTTTTCACAAGTCTCTTCAGCTAATCCTCTTTTAATACTTAAGGTAAACATATTACATGCATTTTCTAACATTATTTTCCATTCTACACCGATAAAAAGCTACAACTCCAGCAATTAACTCTCGGTTCCTATAGTTTTGTGTCCAACAAATATTCAGTCTCTAATCAGAATTTTTCCTCGGTCAAGAACTCGTTTTCCTTGCTAAATTTTAGCATGCAGCTTAAGCATTCAATTATACCAGATAAATAAGAGATTGTTGCAGCATTTTACCTTCCTTTTCCTACAATCAAAACCGAAAAAGAAGAAAATTGCAGGCAGACCCTTCCTCCTTCGATTCTTTATGATGAAATACTCCAAGTTCCCATTTTTCTCTATCTTACTCTCTTACTCACTCAGTTGTGGCTGGAAGGAACCAGAGATGCTCCCTCACTCTCACTCTTTCTCACGGTTTTTGGGTATGAAGAAGGAAGAAAGCTTCGTTCTTTGTTTTTTGACAGTTAAAAGATGAAGAAATGGAAAAACTGTTCGGTTCTTATTTCCTCCTCTCAGTGGCTGATCACTCAACTTCTTCAGTCGGTGGATGATGATTCCAAAGCTCCTCCACTCGGTTCTTATTTCCACAATTCTGATAGCCTGCTGGTCACATGGTAGTTTAGCTAGGATGAAGGGTTAGTTAGATCATTTGATATCAACTTATTGGCTTACTAAGGGCTGTGGTTTTATTAATTCACACATTAACTGCTAACTTTATCCGTATTTCCTTAATCTAGTAATTTTCACACATTTGGTTTTAAAGAGAATTAACTGGGCATGTAACTTATTTGACTATAATATTTTCAAGTGACACAATTTGCAATATGCATATCATATGTTTATTTGATTCATATAATAAAATTTTTTCTACACCATTCTAGGATATTTCTAAATCCTCAATTTAATAAAAAATTAAATTTAGACGTTTAATTTAACCAATTATTTATTATATAATATTTCTAGTAACAAAATGGAGGTAATACTTGCAATGCTTATACAAAATTTTCTCGAGTTCTCACAAAGGGTCATTCATCACTTTTCTTATATTTCGCCGATAAAATAGACTAATCAAATTCAAGTGGAGATTGAACACTAGAAGGTGTAGATAGGACTGCGAGCACGGATTATAATTAGAAGGCGAGCAAGCTGTGTTCACTTAAAGCTTCACTTCAGGTTTTGTAGTGGGAAATACTCCAAGGAAAGAGATTTGAAGACGTTGTGCAATCTATAATGAGAGCAGGATGGGGACGGAAAGGGTTCCCCCTCTCCTGTAGTAGCGAACCAGTCAATTTTAAATTTAAGAAACTGTAGGCCCAATGACAAGTCCTCAGCAAACATAAAGACATGAATGACCAATGGTAAGAGTGAGTGAACTAATCAAGAACTCAAATCCATAATGCACTTAAGGCATTGATAATCCAAGTCTTAAGTGTGACCCACTCAATGGATCATCTCGGGCAATGTTCTAATATATGGTTCTCACTTTCGAAAAAAAATACCTTATAAAGAACTTCAACAAGATTCCAAGCCCCACTATGCCTATTCCTGTGCCTGAAACCGATGCACGTGAACTTGTATTGTAAAAGGAAAGGAGATAGAATGCTCAATCTAGGTGACCTGTATCCATATCCGCCTTGGGGTACAAAAACACCCTCATATGTTTGCGAGAACAGAACTTAAGATGAAATAAAAAAACTAGGACCGAACTCTTGATTAGGGATCATCATCCGTTTTGTTGATCGACAATGCTATAATCCATATTGGAAACCTGTCCCATAGAAAGGAGAAGTTCTCCAAACTCAAGCATTCCAAAGGTTCACACTCAATGGCAGCTTTCAAGCAAACAAATGATAGGAAACACTTTAACTCAAGAAGAACAAGTCTAACAGCCAATATGGGTTTTTGGTCCTTTGTTCACATCTCCTAAGCGAAAGAGAAGGGAAATCTACTTTATGCCCCAAAGATGGTGTTGTGGTACTTGGATCACATCTCAATGTCTCAATAAAGGGGAAATTAACAGCCTCGGCCTAAGGAGAAAATAAGTTGACTGGCATTTAGACGTCTTGCCAGTTGTTAAAAAAGCAGCATGCAAGGAATCAAAGATGAACCGGCTTGGGGGAATAAAGAATCTGAATTAGAGGGTGGATCCTTAACACCAAACTATCTTAAGATGGGCACCCTTTCCCTATGGTAAGTAGGGGAGTTTCAAGCGATAGCAAAGCCTACCCCTTAGTCAACCCCACTGAATAGCTACCAAGGCCTAGAATGAGTACGACTAGGAAGATCAATAGAACCTAAACTTTGGTATGCACGAGCTAGTGCCATTGAATAGCTTCGCTTCGTTTCCAAGTAAAGGGGCTATCCTATCAGTCTAGCCACTTCTCTAACATGAGCTAGCTCTTGTAATCATTGTTTCTACAACAATGTATGATAATATCATATTTGAGTTTTGCCTTCTTTATTAGAACAAGATGTAACTCCTAATATTAAACAAGCAATAAGGAGTGAGTGATCCTTGGTTGGGGTCAGCTCCATACTGGTAGAACCTGGCTTGAGCCCTATTTTCACTTGTGTAGACTAATAAGCGAAGAGATAGATTAGGAATTAAGGCAGCCTCGTGTGCACGCACACCCTCCCCCACATAAGAAATTTGCAAGAAGTAAATGAAATCTTTCCTTCCCAGTTGGTTGTGGGATAAGTTGAATCAGTTATTACTTCTATTTTCACTACTTCGAAATTATTGTACTAACAGAAAACCAATTCAACAAGTGATAATACAGCCAGTCACATCTTCTCTATCAGATACAGCAGTGGATAACAGAGCAGATAGCCCCCTGGTTAGGGTCGGTTCTTTCCCTCAAAAAGAATGGAAGTCGGATTTGCTAGCCTTTGGGCGTAAAGAATCGCTCTTTGCTAATAGACTGGACTTGCTTAAAATCAATGCCTTGATCGCTAATCCAAGACCTCTTGCCAAGTCCCATAATTGGTTCACGCTTGAAAGCCAGAGCTAGTCTTCTTCCTACTGACCGCTACTAATAAGATAAGACAAAGCACTACCTGTAGTCCTTCCTCCAATAGATGGGGGGTTCAATAGCTATTGATTCTTTAACAGCTTCTTCTTATCAACCTTTCCTAGGGAAGTAAGTAAAGTAGCAAGAATAGATCTACTAGGCCTTTTTTCATAAATTACATCGACCCTCTCCTCTCACAACTCTCTTTGGTTCTACCTTTAAGAGGCTTGCAGAGGGGTAGATGTTATTAGCTTTATCGGCGAAGTTCAGTATCCATATGTTAGCCAGAAGCATAGCCTTCCCCACTTTGGTACTTCATCCCGTTGGTACATTTCTACATTTTATTGAAAGCCTAGAAGAAAGAAGAGGTACGAAATGGCTTCTAGATTAGCTATATAAGGTATATAGCAGTGGAAAGACCAAGACAACAATGGAGACTTTGTCGGTGAATCGGTTGTATCTCTTGGTGAAGAAAGCCTTCCATTCCAATACATCTTTCTTATCTCTAGAAGGCATAAAGAAGGAAAGAACCCTATAGAACCTTCCTAACTATAGCTAGGGTTAAAAAAGCACCAGCTCTTTATGCTCTATCTGTGGGGATTACTACTAAAAGGTAGGGCAAAGGGATTGGTGCATCTTTTTCTAGAGGTAGTCAGTTTGGTACCAGAAAGATTGCTTGAACCTAGAGAAAATCCAGAATAGGGTAATTTGGAAGAAGCTGAATGAGGAATTAAAGATCGCGCTACTAAACAACTCCCCTAAGTTATGCCACATTTATATGCAAATGCTTCTCTTCTATTAATCAACTTCTTAATTCTCTGTTGCATAAATCAATATAGCAGACTACATTGAGACCTGCAAAAAACAAAGGGCAAAAGACAGTAAGTAACCTATATCTTTGAACCAATCCAGTAACATGTAACATTGTAAAAGTAAACTCAAAGTCTCAAGGTAAGCTGTTACGTTGATTCATGCAACAGAGAATTAGGAAGTTGATCAATAAAAGAGGAGTATTTACATATAAGTGTTGGCATAACTTAGAGGAGTTGTTTAGTAGAGCGAGCCTTAATTCCTCATTCTGCTTCTTGTTCTGTCTTTTGCTTTCTTGAGTTCTTCCGGTGAAATAAGTCTCTAAAGATGTCAAATTTTGACACAAGGGGATGAGGACATTACTGCTTCCAAGTCCAATTGATCAACTGTGACGTCCCCACTTCTCCCTAAGGCGAACCAGAGGGTATCCGCGGGACGCCTGCCCAACTCTCGCCAGGACTCATGGCAATATCCGTTCAAGCTTAGTACAATACTATTCAACAACACTAGATAAGTAAGAAAGTGCGAAAAACTTCCAAACTTAACAATATATATAACGATTATCCAATCCTTACATCAAATTCTCAAAAGTTACATCAATACCCAAAATATACAACATCCAGGTACATCAAATATCCAAATCATACATTAGGTTCCCAAAAGTACAACCAATAAGAGGTCTAACCCAAAATACATTAGAAACCCTAAGCCAAAAGTGCATCAAAAGGGTTTCTCCAAGTCTCATTCCATGCCCAATCCTGTTAAGGAAAACAAATTTACAGGGTGAGCAAAACGCTCGTGAGGCCAAGAACACACATGCAAGCACATAGTCCAAGTAACAAACCCAAATAACAGGTCAATAGATAAAGTACAAGTAATTGACAATTCCAATAAAATGTAAACAGAAATAATTCAAGGATATGGTAGCTCTCAGGAGCTAAGTTCTACTTGCTTTGCCAGGGTCATTCGTATACCTTCCCGCGGTGACTCTCCGTCAACCGGGTCAGTATTTCCATTCCGTAGATCTCTACTTACTTCTCATGTCCGTCCACCGTACATACCACTCCGGGCCCGCACGATATTTATAGGGCGATACTCCACGAGTATGCCAAGCGAGATCTCTCAAATAGATCAAACTTATCATGTAATCTCATGGTTCACCAAGGTTCCCGACCAAGCCCATGCCGGCTCGAGTCCCAAGGTCGGCATATGAGTTTGGGCGTCCCCCATGTAACATGTGAGCGTCGAGGAGATTCACTCCAGCGATGTATGCAGCCATAGCATACTATTTCATGTTATTCAAGCATTTGATAAATCCAAGCATTTGATAATTTCAAGCATTTGATATATTCCAGCATTTCAAGCATGAGTTATTCATTTCAAATGAGAACGAGTGCGATAAAGTACACACTCGACTCCATTTTCAAAATCTCAAATCATGGATAACAAGTAAGCATGTATCAAATTCACAGGACTTCAAGTAATCATGCACTTGACACTCACCAAGTAAACAAGGAAGAAATGTCACTTGAAGTTCAGGCGTTCACCGTGGGATCCTCTTGAAGGTCCTCGTGCGAGCCTGAGCAATTAATAGTGAACTATCATTCATAAACCCCAATTATCACGCATGATTGTACGCTTGTACAATCCAAGAAAATTTCATGAAAGCGAGCCTAAATTACTCGCAAATCAAGGCTCAAAAGTGGCATTTTTAAAGCACAAGAAAATCAAGTTTTCATCTTTGAAATCAAGTGTAAAACGTTCAAGTGATATCGAGGGAAGAAGGAGAATTCGAAAAACTCCATTTCCTTAAGTTTCAAAAATTTCACCTTTGGTATGAGATCTTTGAAAAATCGTATCTCACTCTTTACAAGTCCAAAATTGGAAAACTTGGTAGCATTGGAAACTTCTTCCAAAGTACTAAAATTTCCTAGAGTACACTTTCCCATGATTCCAAACGGAAGGTATCCAAAAATTGGCTCAAAGTCGCTGTTTTAAGGTTGCTAGACAGTTTCGGGGTTGGTTTTTCGCCAACTTTGGAAATTCGGTAAAATTCACAGAATTTGAACTAGCCTTTCAAATTTGAAACTCAATTAGAATTGCATTCAAAGTTTAAAACAAAACAAGTGGAACAAGAATCGGAGTTTTGAGCACCAAGTTATAGTAGCTCAAAGTTGCTGAAAAATTGAGACGGTTGGGCAAATTTCCAGATTTAAGTTACAAACTTTGGGACTTTGTTTAAGTATTGAAATGGACTCGGAATGGCACCAAAATTAGCAGTATTACACTACCATATAAGGGCTATTTCTCTGTAAAAATTTCATAGAAAAATACGCATGGGAAGTCGGTTAACAAAACCACTAAAGTCCCAAGAAGTTCCAAGGCAAATCTGCCTTGGACTTCCGTTTTTCCGTTTTCAAGCATTTGGCCAAGGAAATTTCCTCAAACATGGTTCATTGGTGTAGAAAAGGTCTAATAGACATCCAAGATGTGTTTGATAGGTGATTAACACCAAAAATTTCGAAACAACAAGTCCCAATAAAGATTAAAGCTTTGAACTAGCCAAAAGAGGGTTTGAATTCACCGAGTCAGTTTGGGATTTCGGCCACAGCTCACTCAATTCAACTCAGAATTGAGTGTGGTTGGTGGTGATAAAAACTAGATTCATAAGGGTACAATTCTTTAGAAGAAATAGTTTTCAAAATCTGTCCACAACTAGCTCACATTTGAGCATCAATTCATTGCTCAAAACAGAGCTCCCAGTGTAGACGTGAAACAGGACAGTCATGTTTAAATGATTGGTACGGACTGCTCAGGTAAAATAAGAACGTGAATTTTATACTGTTGGAAATCTGGGAATGTCTAGTTTCCAGTGCCACAAACGGCACTCAATTTAGACATCGGAGTAAAATGTTATAGCCAAAACAAAAACACTGCCAGGGCAGTTACGGGAAAAATTTCCAGTTTTGCTGATTTCCGAAAACACATCATTTGGCCAACCAAATCAAGTTATTTTTTGATGAAACTTTCTACACAACCCACACAACATATATACATAATAAAAAAGTCATTATAACCACGAAAATCACTCTAAAGTTCATGGACAACATAGGGGCAGAAATGAAAAATTTTCACCTTCACTCCCCTTTGAACTTTCATCCATAATATCACTCATTTCCACAAATTTAAGCACTAAATCAACATTAATATCATCAAAACATAACAAATCAGTCCATCCAACCATAGTGGGAGTTCATAGAACCCACACAATATTTTCCAACATAAATAAGACTACCCACATGCATGCATGAGCTTATAATTGCTATACTACTTCCATAAGACAAGATTTGAGTAGTGGATCATCACTTACTTCCTTAGATGAACCAAGCAGAAATTTTTGGTCCTAAGGTGCTCAAGAAAACCGTGGAAAGCAGCCCCCTTTTGTAGCTTAAGATGATCACCAAGTGATTAACTAAGTGTAGGTGAAATTTGAGGTGAATTGGAGGAAGTTTGATGAAGATTTGATGAAGGAATTTGAAGAACTCTTGAGTTGTTTTTCAAGCTTGATGGCCGGCTGTCTTAGTGAGGAGAGAGAGAGTGTTTGATCAAAAGTGAGGCTTCCTTGAGAAGCTTTAATGTGTGGCCCAAAATTAAGCAAAAGTCAACTATCTCCCCGCCCGCGCACGTGCGCGTTTTGTGCTCAATTCCTCTCAGGTTTGTTTCACTTGTGCACTAAACCTTTAATGCACTTATATTCATACTATTATTATTCACTCTTAATGGTCAAAAAATGAAGGTCTAAAGTCCCTCAAATAATCGCGCGCGTAAAAACGCGTACTTCCGATTTAAGCGCGATAAAGTGAAACTTCCAAAAAATTCTTATAACGATAGTATAACTAACTAACATTTGAACACTTAAACATAAAAAATATCTATTTCAAGACTAATGTACAAGTCTTCAAATCTCCAAGTCACTGTAATCTCAAATCGGCTATTGTCTCCAAACGCGTATTCACTATTCTCACTTACCGAGCTTCCAAGAAAATAAATTTTGAAACAAGTTACTTTAAAAATATAATTAAGCTATAGATCCATGTAATTAGGTCTAGAGAGGTTAGACAATAATATTCGGGGCAATTGGCCAAATAAATAATTAAATGAGCTAGTAATAGGAGTTTAAAATAGGTAAATTTTTGCGAGTCCTCACATGAGTCGAGTATTAATTCCTCAATTAACTCTTCTCAATCTACCATTAATCATTCTTAACTCTCCAATATTAATACACTCCCGATTCAAGTATAGCCTCGAAAGACGTGCACTCATTGTTCCGAACTAAACGAATTTTTGAAAAGTGAATTTTTCAACAAAACGCTTTAAAAATATAAAAGAGGCGTTGCTCCATATAAATGGATTTTAAATGGTTGAAATAAATAATTCGGAGAAAATGAGTAAATAGATATTTAAGTAAACTTGTAATATTCGATAAATAAGAAAATTTTCGGGTCCTCACATCGACTATCTAATGTTGGTGTTCCCTGAAATTTTGATGTTGTATATGAATCTTTTGCTGCATTGTCGCGGATGGTCTGGAAATGATATGAGGTAGAAGAATGAGGAAAGCGGGGGTCATTCCGCCCGAGGGTAGGACTAAGAGCGGTGCTTTTCTTGCGGCCCAACAGTTTAGGCTCTCTATCATAATATGGCACGAGGGGTGAAAGCTACTTCTTTAGATGAAAGTTGTGGCATTTGGGTTGTTGGAAGAGTTGACAGTCCCTAGGGTGATTGTTGAAAAGCAATCTCTTTCCCTTCATGCCGAGGAATCTCCTTTCCAATGGGGAATCACTCTAAGATAGCTCCCCCTTACACTGTGTAGTTTAGCCAACCAACTCCTCAAGGGAAGAAACTGATTGACAACATTGGGGCCTAGCCAATCTTTAAGTTAAGGCCCAAACCAAATGCCATGCCATTGATTATTTGTTTCAAAAGGCTATCAAACTAGATTTGAAAAGAAAAAGAACAAAATTAGTAAGCGTCAAAGAAAATGGATGCATGCCCTATTGGGAATCGTTAAAGGTTAGGTTGGTCATTGGGAATTTGACCCAAGAGGGACGGGGTGCTAGGCAGGCTTTTTTTTTTTCTCTTGTGTACGGTCCTTTGTTTGAACGATCCTTCTTCAATCATACACACTTCTTCAATCTCTTCTTCCTTTGGTTTGTGTTTATCTTCCGGAAAATGAGCCAGTCAATCTGCTAATGCTTACCCCTTGAGTGCTTTTGGTCTTTTAACCGAGATGCCAAATTCTTACACAAGGGGATGAGGGCATTACTGCTTTCAAGTCCAGTTGAATTAGAGAAGCAACTCTTCCTTAAAAGCTATAGAAGGAGTCTTATAGCTCTATTAAAGACCACGAGGAAGAGTATAGATACATAAGAGGAGCCAATTCAACATCTTCATAGCACTCAGGCTTCAATCCCTTTGCCTGAGCATGTTCTTTAGCTTGTCTCCCTATCAACTTGATCACAGAAAGGTTGTTCTAAGAGGAATGAGCCGCCCCAGAAAGCATTCATAATGGTTAGTTGGGCTTTTCCTACCTGGCTTCTGGCTTAATAGCCTCTCTTATGGCCCAAGTTTTGCTTTATAATCTGGCATGCTGAGTGAAGGGTTCGGCTCCTACATGTGGCTCGTCTGTGATAACTTTTTCGGATTTGCGTGAACTAGTGGACTGATCACTAAGTAGGGATACTCTCTCTACCATGAGCTGAACCCTTTCAAAGCTGGTTAAGAATAGGCACCACTATCAAGACCGACGAGCGGTCCATGGAGTTGCATCCTTACTCACCTGGTCCATGCACATCGCTCTCTCCAGATGGTTGGCAGAGCTCGATGCTTTCTCATCCTCAGCTTTCTCTTTTTCTTCATCCTAATCCTTTGTGTCGGTTGATCTGTAGCATGGACAGATTTTGAAGTGCAGAGTAATAGCTGAAAGTAATTAATGTCAATAATACAACACTACCTGAACAGTTTTAATTGCTTTATGAATATCAGCAAGCATAGGGTTGTGACTTTAGGTGACTTGGTAGTAATTTTTTTTAGGAGTTTGCAATGAAATCTTTAATGCTGATGTTTTGATAGTAGGATCTTTGCCAAAGTTATTTAGTTTCTCCTCCATATTTCTCAAGAAATTGATCATTCCCTTTGTGGCTAATTCCAAAGCAGATAATTTCTGAGTTGTGCTAATTATGAAGGTCACCAAGAGTTCATCTACTTTGAGAACTTTAGTGAACTTCTTTATTTGATTTAAGTGTTTCTTTAAATGATTGAGAATTGTTTCATAAATCCATCAAATGTTTCTTTCAAAGACCCTCTTATATTCTTAATTCATCCTTTTCTGATTCTACTTCCTCAATCTCATCAAATTGCTCTTCTTCTCAAACTTCACATCCTTATCTTATTACTCTTCTTCTTCACTATCTTCGATCTCCACTACTTTCACTTTTCCTTTTCCAAATTACATAGTGGCCTTTCTTTTTCCCTTTCTAGATTCTTTAGGATCAGTAGTGTACAAACTTCTTTTAAATACATTATTCCTATTGAAGATAGAGAGAGTTCTTTTTGCAATGTAGGCACATGAAAATTATCAAATGCTGTTGTCAAAAAGTACCCAAACCCAGGTGATCTCCACATTTTGGCTTTCTTCTCCATCATTAATTATAGCATCAAGTGTCCAAAGTTCAAGTTCTTTTGCTTCAAAATCATGTAAAGGAAATATAGATCTATGTGTTGAATTTGGTCAAAATGAATCCTTTTCTAATAGTTGACATGGGCTAGGTGAACAAGTAATAAAACCTAATTATTGGCTACTGTAAGTATATAGATCGAATCGAGTACAGAGATAATGAAGGTCATTCCTACAAGGAACCTTGTTAACTAGTGATAGATTAAAGCAATGAAACTGCTACTACAAATTAGACTACTAAAAACAACAAGAATATAAATGAAAATGAAAAACAACTAGAAGATGAATCTTATAGTTTTCAATTTCACTATTTGCTCAAGATTTAGTCTTGATTCAGTTGATATAGTTGATTGATGTCTTCCCAGGAAGTGATTTCCAAATGAATTTGAACCCTACTTTCATCTGTAATCAAGTATTGCTATATCTACTATTTTCCTACTTTCATTGTTGAATAACTAGATACAAGGTCATTAAGATTGATGAAATTACCAAATTAAAATCTACATAAATGTATATCTACTTTCATGAATATACTCTTTACAATTCATGAATTCCAATCTAAAATTGTAGGACAACTTTTATTGCACCAAACCATTCGTTGACTAGTTTATGACTAGGTGCCAAATAATATTAAACTTAAAGCAAGAGCACATGAGCTAAGAAGTACATAATATAGAAACAATCAATTAGAATCATCCAATATTAAGATACAAAGAGATCCATCTCAACCCCAGGATAAAACTACTTAGCTATTCATATATAATAACACAAGAAAGCTTATACTTCTCTAATAAAAAAATGAAAGAAACTCAAGTAAAATAAGAGTAGAGATCGAAAAAAATCTTATTCCAAAAGTGGAGAAGAAACTCCTCAAGCTCCTTTTACAACTAATCTTCAATTCATCAATAACACAAGAGAGTGTTTCTACTACAAATCTACCTATGGAAGTTTTAGATATGAGTCCTAACTCTTTAGTTGATTTTCCAAAGAAAAGCTAAGCTAGTTATACTTCTTAGATAGTCTTCAAATGTCTCCCTAATAGGTTTTTTGATACAAGTACAAGTTTAAATCCAAAATATACTCATTTGACTGCAAGTATACAAGTCAACTACTAGATTAGGGCATATATCAGGTCGATCCCACGAGGAACAACTAATGCAAGTACTAGATCCTTACTTACTCTATTATTTAGACTAATTATCAATAAAAGCAATAGAAATCACAATAGTTACTAACTAACCAACTTAACTAGATAACTTGCAAGAAAACAGTGGAAAAAACTCACTAAATACTTGAGTCTAGGGATGTGAGGACCCGAAAATTTTCTTATTTTATCATATATTACTAGTTTATTTAAATATTTATTCATTCATTTTCTTCGAATAATTTATTTTTAACCCTTTTGGATCTATGACTTGCATATATTCTTAAAATGTCTCGTTAATAAATTTAATTTTTGGAAGCTCGTTTAGTGAGATTTAGTGAAAACGCGTTTGGAGGCAATAGTCGATTTGAGAGTACAGTGACCTTGGAGACTTGAGAACTCATGCGTTAGTTTTAAAATAGGTATTTATATTATTAATTACCTAAGTATTAGTTAGCTATATCATCGTTACGAGAATTTTTTAGAAATTTCACTCTATCGCGCACAAATTGGAAGTACGCGTTTTCGCGCGCGCGATTAATTGAGGGACTTTAGACCTTTATTTTTAGACTATTAAGAGTGAATAATAATAGTATCAATAGAAGTACATTAGAGGTTTAGTGCACAAGTGAAACAAACCCAAGAGGAAACGGGCATGAAACGCACGTGTACGCGCAATATTCTTAGTTGACTTTTGGAGTAATTTTGGCCACAAACTCTTAAGCTTCTCAAGGAAGCCTCAACCATCAGCCAACAACTCTCCTTTCTCTCTCTCAAGCAGTTGTGCAACACCAAGGAGAAGAAGACCAATAAATTTCTTCATCTCATCTCACTTTCTTGCACCAAATCCTGTCAAATTCATACCACAACTAGCAAATAACATGGAGATCATCTTGGGTTAGGAAAGGAGCTTCATTCTCATGATTTTCTTGAGCTTCTTGTGGCCAAAAATTCTGGTCTTCACCATCTAAGGAGATAGCTAATCATCTAACCCTTGAATCTTAGCTTTTGTAAGTTAGATTACACTTAGAAGCTTGTAGCTTCATGTGGGTAGCTTTGAATTGTTGAAAATCATGTGACTGGGCTCTATGAAATCCCACAATAGACTTGATGATCTGATTTGATGAGTTTGGATGTTATTTGTGTTGATTAAGTGTTAATCTAGTGGATTTAAGTTGAAAGAGTGAAAAGAAAATCAAAGGAAGGGATGCATGTTGAAGGGCCGAATCTGCCTTATTCTTACCGTGCCTCTTGGTGCGCTTTTTTGTGGTCAAATTGCCTTGATTTTGATGTAGATATGTTGTATAGGTTGTGTGAAAATTTTCCGCCAAAAATCACTTGAATTGGTTGGGGAAAAGTTGTGTTTTCGAAAATTTTTCATGGCTGGAAAACGTGTCCAGAGTTGCTTTGGCAGCGAATTTCAAATGACTATAGCTCTTTGCTCCGACGTCGAAATCGAGTACGTTTGCGGCATTAGATACTAGACACTTCCAGTTTCTAACGGTATAAAATGTATCCCATGATTCCACTTGAGTGAACCGTACCAGCCTTTCAAATTCACCTGTCCTGTTTTTCTACTGTGTTGGAAAACCTGTTATGAGCTGTGACTTGTTGCCTGAAAATGAGCTAGTTATGGACAGAATTTCAAAATGATTTCTTCTGAGAAATTGTAGCATTGTGAATGTAGTTTCCAATTCCACCAACCACGCTCAATTCCAAGTTGAATTGAGTGACTTGTGGCCGAATTATGAAACTGTCTCAGTGATGGAAAACCCTCATTTTGGCTAGCCGAATGGCTTAGCTCAAATTGGGACTTGATATTTTAAAAATTTTGGCGTCAACCACCTACCAAATGTATTTTGGATGTTTCTTAGACCTTGTATTCATAAACAAACCAGATTTGAGTCGATTTCATTGACCAAAAGTTAGAAAAAGGAAAATTGAAGTACAAGGCAGATTTGCCTTGGAAATTCTTGGAACTTTAGTGGCTTTGTTAACTGACCTTCCCGTACGAATTTTTACATGAAATTTGATAGAGGAGTAGCCCTTATATTGTAGTATAATCATACCAAATTTGGTGCCATTTTGAGTCTATTTCGATGCCCAACTGAAGTCTCAAAGATTGTGTTTCAAATCTGGAAAGTTGCCCAATGGGCGTCATTTTGAACCAACTTTGAGCTGCTATATCTTGGAACTCAAAACTCTGATTCTTGTTCCATTTGTTGTGTTTTAAACTTTGATTGTAACTCTAATTGAGTTTCAAATTTGAGAGGCTAGTTCGCATTCTGTGAATTTTGCCGAATTTCCAAAGTTTGCCAAAAACCAACCCCGAATCTGTCTTGGGAGTCCAAATCAGCAACTTCAAGCCAAAATTTGAGTGTCCTCCGTTTTGAATCATGGAAAAGTGCCTTCTAGGAACTTTTAGTACTTTGGAATTATTTTCCAACGGTACCAATTTTTCCAATTTTGGACCTATTGAGTACAAGATCTGATTTTTCTAAGTTTGACGCGAAAAAACTGAAATTTGCCGATTTCTGAGAAAATGAAAATTTGAGAACTCGTTATTCTTTCTTGATGTTAATTGATCGCTTTAAACTCAATTTCATGAATGAAATCAGTTTTTCTTGTGCTATTAAACCATCACTTTTGAACTTTGATTTTCAAGAAAAAAATAAGTTCTCTTTTGAGACTTTGGTTTAATCTAAACAAGTGGATATTCTTTCTTGTGTGTTACGTGGTAGTGGGTTTACGTGAGTGATGTATGGACACTAATTCTTCAGGTGGTCAAGCAAGTCTTGAAGAGAATCCCGGAGGGGACAACTAAGGACTTTACTCGCGCAATTACTTTTGAATTGGTGAGTGTCAAGTGCATGACTTGATGTATTTAGTTGATCTATCTTGCTTATATGCGTGAATGTTACTTGATGGGACGAGTGTGTACTTTATCGCACTCGCTCTCCTTTACTTGAACTTTACTTGCATTAAACTTGATTTTTTTAAAAGTCGATTGGAGTGAATCTCATCGGCAAAATATACTTGTTTTCGTGTGCATGCCGTGTTATCGTGCGTGTCGTGTTGTTGAGTGGAGTGAACCTCCTCGACTTATGGGGACGCCCAATTCTTTTAGCCAATCTTGCAACTCGAGCCGACATGGGCTTGGTCGAGAAGCTTGATGAACCAAGAGAATAACAAAACACAACTTGATCTTTTGAGATCTTGTTCGGCATATTCGTGGAGTATCGCCCTTTTCGTGCGTGTTTTGTTACGGATTTGAGAGGGTGGAATGATGGATGGAGGAAGTAATAAGTGAAGTTTCTACAGACATAATACCTATCCGAATGACGGAGTGTCATCACGAGGGGGTATCGGATCGAGCCGTGGCGAAGCAGGTGGAAATTAGCTCCTGAGAGCTCCTGTATCCTACTCAAGTGTGTTTAATTGTTAATCGTGAATTATTTGACTTTATCGCTTTATTCATGGTATAAATGTTATTGATACTTGAACAACGTGCTTGCATGATTTTCTTGGCCTCACTGAGTATTGGCTCATTCCATTAGTTTGTTTTCCTTAACAGGAACTTGAATGGAAGAAGTTAAGGAAATGCCGACTTGAGGCACTTTTGTATTAATGTTTTGATTGTAATCGACTATACACTTTTGGATATTGTATATTTTGGGGAAAGTGATTGTAAGATTGAAATTGTGATGTAAGATTGAATATTTATGTATGGAAATGACTTCGTACCTTTATTCCGATTTTCATTGTTAGTATTAGACTTTAAGTTTGAATTGGAATTGTCTTGAGTCCTGGCGAGAGTTGGGCAGGCGTCCCGCGGATACTCTTAGGTTCGCCCTTGGGAGAAGTGGGGGCGTCACAAGGGATATAGAGTTCTCTTATGGTATTAAAGTTACAAGTAAATAGATTTACCTCTTGTTACTACTCTTATTTAACCAGGGATTCATTTTCATATTTACCAAAATTCACTCTCATGATGCAATGGCTTAGTCTAGACTAGTCTTCCCTATTCTCATGGTGAATGACTAGATCTATCCTTTTGTTCTTTATGAAATGCAAAAAATAATACACTCAAGTGCATCTCTATTCTCATGAGTCAACTCCTTAAGCTTCATTTATGTTGTTCCATCATTATTACCAATTTTCATTGAATAACAACAACTAGAAACTTGCTATTGTTGATACAACAAGTGATAAGCATGTATAAATGGACAAGTTAATACAAGAGGTAACAAGTATAAATCATATTCAACTCATATCAAGTAGCCATAAGTTTCATTTACTCCCTAGATCTAGAATTTAGCTACTCATGTGATATAAAACAAGAAAAAACATAACTTCATTATATGAATACATAATGAATCACAAGTAAAGAGATGGATAAAGAAAGTTTAGCCAAGGCGATGAACAAACTCCCAAATCTTCTATTTCTTCAACAAAATGATTTGTAAAATGAAATCTCCAAATGTTTCTTACAAGTTTCTAGCTAGAGTGAATGACAAAAACTCTAACTAAGTTCTTGAGCTAAAAATTGATAATAACTCACCTTCTTCTAGTCTCTTCAATGATTCTTATATATATAGTGTTAAGAGAGTCAAAAAGTAGTAAACGAAATGACATAAAGCTTCCTTTTCTCTTCCCTAAAGATTCTTGAGCATGTGCAACCAAAATTTTGTGCTAGAATTGAGCTGGAAAGTAGTGTGAAACAGCGCAAGTTGCAAAGAAACAGAGGAAAATACGTGACCTTCAAATACACGACCTAACTCGCGTATTAGAGATCACGTATTTAGTTCTGGTACATTTTCTTGCTTCTTTCCTGCTCCAATTCACCATTAAAATCACAAGCAAGATGTCCATGTTATTGTTTATGCATTTCATTAATAATACCTGCATTTGATGCCCTATTTCCTTTCCAAATTGTCATTGAATCATGCACTAGTGGCATTTAAATGAATTTGTCTCGATCCAATGCTTATATCATGTTTCCAATCTTGCAAATGTAACCAAATTTGCAAATTAATCTGCTCAAACGAAACTTGCAAAATTAAGAGACTTAGAGAGCAAGTTATATCTTAAAAATCCTAATTTATACCAAAAATAAACACTTAATTCTACTTAATAAACAAATATAATAAACATTTATCAAATTTATCCACACTTAAATCATTTCTTGTCCTCAAGCAAAAAAAAAAAAAATTGATCCAACAGTGATTAAAGAAGTGAAATGAGCCAGGTGAACTTGAAATTAGATCTCTCTTAACTTTGGCAAACTTTCATTCTGCAATCATTCCTATTACCTACAATACTCATCATACCATGTAAAAGAGTGATAAGTATACCCAAAGTTCAACCAAACAAATTTAATCTCTCTATCTCACCTAATTTTTCAAATAACTAACCTATATAGTCACCTTGGAGATTTTCTTCCTTTTAAATTAAATGTTTAGCTTTGTCAAACCTTAAGAGGGAACTAGTAACTTCCTTTTCTTTTATTTATTTTTTAATTGCAAAAATGTCTTTTGACAGTAAAATCAATAATTTTAGATAAAGATCTCTAATTACTCAACATTTCACATATTGCTCTTAATTCAAATATCTTTTTATGCAAAAGTCGATATTTTTAAATGAAAACTCCCAGTTACTCGGCACAAGAAATTATTGGAGGTTTTTTTAAAACAAATCCCTCAATAAGATAAATACAAGGAAGAAAATAACTTTAGCAACTATATAAATCAATTACTTGTAAAAGTAAGTAAGATGAGAGATGTCATTTATCAATCAAAATTTTGGACATAATTGTCACTAGTTTACTAGATATATTTTCTCACATACAATAGTTCTAATAACATAATAATTGTTACAAGTCAAGCGAGAATTGAATTTTCAGTTTACTCAAATCATCCCACTTACATAGGAGGATTTGAGCCAAAAGGACCTTGACCTTCATGCCTTTGTGGACTTAGGGGAACAGATTTTGAAAAACTTGGGGAAATTTGAAAATTTGGACAGTATTTTGAAAAAATTTTGGTAGAGTTTCCCTTTAATACTGGACAAAAGTCCCTGCCAGCAAACCCAAGAATTAACAATTTTAAGCATAACAAAGATTTCCAACATCAAGTCCAAGCAATTCAACAATACAAGTACAGAAGTAAGTTCTACTAAACACCATTTCTTCCCACACTTAACATACACATTGTTCTCAATATGTAGGGAAAGAAAGTAACAAAAATAAAAACAAGTTACTCCCCAGTTCAATGGCTAAGATCCAATTCAACCCTGATTCACGACCCATTGACGAATTTATAACTAATATCTACTAATACCACCACAAGCCTAGATGCAAAAGCATAAGTTCAAGTTAACCTCCTACAAGTCCAAAAGCAAAAGGAAAATATAAAATATAAAACTACAAGGAACATGGAAGCAAAAGAAAAATGCAACAAGAGGTCGGCACTTCTTCTCTGAGCTCGTCATGTCACTATTGATCTAAACGCTCCTCTATATGACCTATGCAAGCGTCAAGTTGGGCCAGCTGAGATTGCATGTCATCTAGGCAACTAAATAGCCTCTGCCAATTGGTTTGGGAAGAAGAAGAAACTTGTGGAGCAAAGGTAGAAGGTCTAGTTTCCTCTTGACGATGACATGCACTCCGACATCTTTCCCTTATAAACGGTACAATGTGCTCCGTGATGATGTCCATCCCATGTGACGAGGTCTATACCTACACTCTAAATTTTAACCTAAATCCCTCGTTAATTGCAAGTGCACGGGGTCATGAATTGTAGCATAAGGAAATTAGGATCGGTCCCATGGGGAATCACCTTCAACTGCGAAGGCTTCTAGCTTACTCTATTATCCAAACTTTATCAAGAATTTCAACTAGTTTAATCAACTAAATGCTAAAGTAATGCAATGCAAATTAACAACTTGAAGTAATTCATGTGACGCCCCCACTTCTCCCAAGGGCGAACCCAAGGGTATCCGCGGGACGCCTGCCCAACTCTCGCCAGGAGTCAGTACAAATTCAATTCAAACTTAAGAATAACCAATTGATACTAAAAGTCGAAGATAGAAAGGAAGGTCAATTCCTTAATAAACATTCAAGTCTTACATCACAAGCTACCAAAATATCTTACATTCCCAAAATAGACAGCTTCCAAAAGTTGTCTAAACAAATACATTCAAAATTCTAATCAAAAGGGCCATCAAGCCGACCTCTCCATAATTCCTTCCATTTCAGCTCCTGTTAAGGAAAACAAATCTATCGCGGTGAGCGATTGCTCGTGAGGCCAAGAAAAACATGCAAGACACGTAGTTCAATAATAATAACACTTACACAATATGAAAGCTATAACATTCAAGTAGTTCTAAATTTATAATAAACACACTTGAGTAGGATGCAGGAGCTTTCAGGATCTAATTTTCAATTGCTTTGCCCAAGTTCGGTTCAATACCTTCTCGTGATGACACCCCATTACCCGGGTAGGTAATTAAATTCAGAGCACTTCACATATTCCATTTATGTTTTTGAGACGACTCGAGAGATACCTCCTACCCAAATCGGTGTGGTACTTACTATCGTTCAGTTTATAATTCCGAAACGGTTCGAGAGGTACCTCCCACCCGAATCGATGTGGTACTTACTATCGTTCAGAGGTTTAGGTTACTGAGACGACTCGAGAGGTACCTCCCACCCGAATCGGTGTGGTACTTACTATCGTTCAGTATATAGTTCCGAGATGATTCGAGAGGTACCTCCCACCCGAATCGGTGTGGTACTTACTATCGTTCAGAGGTCGATGAGACACCGCTCCAATCAACTTAGAATGCTTAATGGCTCTGAGACGATTTGAGAGGTACCTCCCACCCGAATCGGTGTGGTACTTACTATCGTTCAGAGGTGTTGGGTACTGAGACGACTCGAGAGGTACCTCCCACCAAATCGGTGTGGTACTTACAATCGTTCAGTGGTCAATGAGGTATCGCTCCAATCGACTTATGCAGCCATAGCATAATTAATCATTTCATTCAATCATTCAATACATTCAATCATTCATTTCATTTCAATCAAGTCATTCACGATTCATTCATTTCAATTCAATCAAGTCATTCATAATTCATTCAAATGAGACCGAGTGTGGTAAGATACACACTCGACTCAGCATTTTCAAAATCTCCACTCACTAATAACAATTAAGCATATATTAAGTTTACATACACTTGACACTAACCAAGTAATTCAAGAAGCAAGCACAAGCGATTGTTTAGGCGTCTTTCGTGAGATCCTCTTGAAGGTCCTCTTGAGTGGCTGAGCAATTAATAATGAACTATTACATACTATCGCTTAAAATTCCTAATTATCGAGGAGGATTGCACTAGAGTACAATCTAAGAAAATCTCATGAAAATGAGCCTTAATTACTCGTAAATCGAGACTCAAAGGTGGGGTTTTAAAACACAAGAGAAATCTGATTTTCATCTTTGAAATCAAGTGTAAAACGGTCTATCAATATCGAAGAAAAATGGAGAGTTCGAAACCCTCAATTTTCTTTAAGTTCGGAAATTTCAGATTTGTTACACGAACTTTGAAAATTTGTATCTCACTCTCGGTAAGTGCAAAATTGGAAAACTTAGTACCATTGGAAACTACTTCCAAAGTACTAAAAGTTCCTAGAAGACACTTTTCCATGATTCCAAATGGATGACATTCGAAATGTGGCTCAAAGTGGCAGTTTTGGACTATTAAGACAGTTTTGGGTTGATTTTCGGCAAAGTTTGGAAATTCGGAAAAATTCACACAATGCGAACTAGCCTCTAAAATTTAGAACTCAATTAGAGTTACAATCAAAGTTTAAAACACAATAGGCAGAACAGGAATCGGAGTTTTGAGTATCGAGAGACATCAGCCCAAAGTTGGTCACATTTCCCAAACTGTTCAGTCATTTTCCAGATTTAAAGACTATCTTGGAAATATCATTTGGCCATCGATTTGGCATTAGAAATACACCAAAATTGGTACACTAAATCTTCCATGTGTGAACAACATTTCTACTAAGTTTCATGCAAAAATTCCCACAGGAAGGCAGTCATTAAAACAACCAAAGTTCAAGAAATATTTCAAGGCTAATCTGCCTTCTCACTTTTCTTTTGCTTGCAAATGTTTTATGCAATGAAATCAGTTCTAAATCACTCCATTTTCGAGACCAAGAGTCCATAAACATCCACTAAGAAATTTAAAGGTAATGGACATCACAATTTTCGAAATATAACTCCCCAAATCAGATTTGACCATTCGGCCAAAAGAAAAAAGAAAAGTTTTGCAGATTTGAAAAGCAGACTTTGGGACATCTGTTGGACATCGAGAAGGACTTGGAATGACACCAAATTTGGCAGTATTACACTACCATATGAGGGCTATTCCACTGCAAAATTTCATAGGAAAATACGTACGGAAAGTCAGTTAACAAAATTGGTAAAGTCCCACAAGTTTCCAAGATAAATCTGTCTTTGTATGCAAATTTTCCTTTTCTAAATATTCGGCCAATGAAAACATCTCAAATCTGGTTCATTTAGGTATACAATGTCTAAGAAGCATCCAAGATGTGTTTGGCAGGTGATTAACACCAAGAATTTCGAAACAACAAGTCCCAATCAAGGTTAAGGCATCAACTAGCCAAAAGAGGGTTTCAAATCATTGAGTCAGTTTCGGATTTCGGCCACAACTCACTCAATTCAACTTGGAATGGAGTGTGGTCAGTGGTGTTGAAAACTAGATTCATAAAGCTACAATTTCTTAGAAGAAATCATTTCCAAAATCTGTCCACGGCTAGCTCATATTTGAGCACCAATTCGCTGCTCAAAACAGAGCTTCCAATGTAGACGCGAAACAGGACAGTCATGTTCAAACGATTGGTATGGACTATTCAGGTGGAACCAGGACTTGCATTTTATACCGTTGGAAATCTGGGAATGTCTAGTTTCCAGTGCCACAAATAGCACTCGATTTCGACATTGGAGTAAAAATTTATAGCCAAAACAAAAACACTGCCAGAGCAGTTAAGGGAAAATTTCCAGTTTTTGCTGACTTCCGAAAACACATCATTTGGCCAACCAAATCATGACATTTTTTGATGAAACTTTCTACACCACCCACACAACATGTATACATCATAAACAAGTCAATAGAACCACAAATTTTGCTCTAAGGGTCACGGACATTCACAGGGGCAGAAACGGAAAGTTTTCCATCTTCACTCCCTTTGAGATTTCATCCATAATATCACTCATTTCTACTAATTTAAGCACTAAACCAACATTATTAACATCAAAACACAACAAATCAGTTCATCAAGCCATAGTGGGAGTTCATAGAGCCCACACACCAAATTTCCAACAGAAATCAAGCTATCCACATGAATATATATGCTTATACGTGCAATATAACTTCCATAAGGCAAGATTTGAGGGGTTGATCGTTCATTACCTTCTTAGATGATCAAGGCAGAAATTTTAGGTCCAATGGAGCCCAAGAAAACCGTGCAAATGAAGCCTCTTTCCTAGCTTAAGATGCTCTCCAAGTGATTAGCAAAGTGTAGGTGAATTTTGAGATGATTTGATCAAGGATTGAAGTAGAAAATTGAAGAGCTTTTTGGTTGTTTTTGCTCCTTGGATGGGCGGCTGTTTGGAGCAAGCGAGAGAGACAAAAATATGGTGTAGTTAGCTTCTAAAGGAAGCTGGATGGTTGGGTGTTTTGTGCACAAAAGTCAACCGTGAATAGTACACATACGCGCGCGTTTCGTGCCCGATTCCTCTCGAGTTTATTTCACTAGTGCACTAAACCTCTAATGTACTTCCATTCATATTATTATTATTCACTCTTAATGGTCTAAAAATAAAGGTCTAAACTCCCTCAATTGATCGCACGCGTAAAAACGCGTACTTCCGATTTGTGCGCGATAAAGTGGAATTTTCAAGAAATTCTTATAATGATAGTATAACTATCTAACACTTAAACACTTAAACATAAAAATACCTATTTCAAGAGTAATGTACAAATCTCCAATTTTCCAAGTTTATTGTATCCTTGGATTGATTATTGACTCCAAACGCGTATTCACTATTCTCACTTAACGAGCTTTCAAAAATTAAATTTTGAAACGAGTCATTTTAAAAATACATGTAAGTCACAGATCCATGTAATTAGATCTAAAAAGATTGAAATAAAATATTTGGAGCAAACGACAATTAAATATTTAAATAAGCTAGCAATAGGAATTTAAAATAAGGAGAATTTGTGGGTCCTCACATGAGTCTAGTATTACCTCCTCAAATCTCCAATAAATTTGTATTAGCGCGTCTTTCGGAAAACTAACAACACGCGAGCGGTATGCCCTTAATTAAAACTCATTCACCTATAATTCCTCAATTAACTTTTCTTAATCTACTATTGATCATTCTTAATTTCCCCAAGACAATTACACTTTCGAATAGAATATCACCTTGAAACACATGTACTCATTATTTCTCACTTAAACGAACCTCCGAAAATTAAATTTGCTAACGGGACGTTTTAAAAAAGTAAGGAAGACATTGTTCCATATGAATGGACTTAAAATGGTTGAAATAAATTATTTGGAGAAAACGGGTGGATAAATAATTAATTAAGCCATTAAAATAAGTAAAAATTCGGGTCCTCACAATTCAACTAAACACAAGTGTTCTAGGGTATAGAATCCACTACATATACCGAATCATGGAAGATTTAGCTAATTACCACTCATGCTCTTGTCTTACTAAGGATGCATTTCTCTCAATCCATCGAAACTTGCTTTTGCCAATGAACCAAATTTAGCCTATACTAGAGTTCCCTACTTTCATGGTGAAATCTCAAGTATAAGTTAGATCAAGTACTAGAAATGTCATAAACATCCACCTAAGTGCACCACTATTTTCATGTGCTACTCCTTAGGTTCCATTTATTCATTTTCCATTATTGTCAACAATTTTCATAGATTAACAACAACTAAAATGGCTTGTAAATGGTGATCAAGCATTCACAAGTATTAAAGCATGAAGAAATGAACTAACAAGTACAACATATAGCAATAATCAACTTCATTCAACCATAGTCAAGGCACAATTACGTTCATCTATCCTTGGAACCAGAAGATTAGCTAGACATAGTAGATTTAACAATAAATTTCATATCTCTAATGTAACAAAGCATTAGTGAAACAAATAAAGAGAGTAAAGAGGAAGAAATGTTCATTCAAATGAAGAAACATGATGTTCAAGCTTCATCATCTTCATTGCGATCAAAAAATACTTTAATACATCAAGAATTCTTCAAGTTCTTTAATAGAAATGAGAACTTGATCTAAAACTATAACTAAGCTAAGTAAGAGAGAATAGAATGAAGAGCTCTATATTTCTTTTTTTCTCTCTCCTCACACCCCCTTCTCTATCTTCAATAATGTGTTTTTCTTCTTGTTTCTTTACTTCTCATTCCAAAATGCCCTTCATTGGAATCTCTAATGTTCGTTCTTCAAGTGTACAAGATGCTTTGCCAGTTTCCAGCCAGAATTTGTTGTGAAACAAGAGTCAAAAAGTAAGTGTGAAATGTACACAAGTTGTTCTGCAAATTGCAGAGGAAAGAGAAAGATCTGAGGCCTTGGATCCGAGGGCTTCACTTAGATCTGAGCTCGGATCTAATTTTTTTCATTTCCTTCACTTATTGTGCAGCAAGATCTGAGGCCTCTTCTCTATGGATCCAAGCTCAAATCCATTGCTCTCAGATCTACTTCTCTAGAATCTCAGACGAGGGTTCGAATGTGTAGTTTCTGGGAATGGATCTGAGTTTGGATCTACCCCTCTTGTTTCCAGCTTCAATTTCCTTTATTTTTCGCGTAACTTTTTCTTCTTGTTTCACTTATACGTTATCCCTATGAAGTGCATTGCATCTTCTTCAACTAGAGAGAGTGTTTCATGCACCAATAACCTACAAAATACCACATGTTTATGCATTAATCCACTCATTTTACACATTTAGTTCACGAGTAACATTTTGAAGAAATTTTGCACTAAGAGGGCTTAAGCATGGCTATGAACCCCTAAAAACACAACAAAAATTTGCATTTATCAGCTGAAATTAATGTAAAATATTCACTTATCAAATTCCTCCATACTTGAATCATTGCTTGTTCTCAAGCATTGTTCTCAAGCAATACAACAAACCACTCTAACAATAATTCAAATGCTAAATAGAACATATGCTTTATCAAATTCAATTCTCTCAACTCGTCCTTTAATCATTATGCAATTTCTTACAATGCACTTAATACTCATAATACTTAATAAAGGGGAAACAATTATTCCCAAATTTAACCATATTCAAATCAATCTCTCTCCCTTACTTGACTCTACAAATAACCGACTCTCAACGGCACTTGGTAACATTTTCCTTTTCATTCATTTTCTCCTCAAAATATTGCTAACAAGGGCATCTCACATACATACTAATTACCAATACTTAAAATGTTGCAAATGCCTTTTTACACGAAAATCGACACTTATAGGTGGAAACCCCTGGTTACTCAGCACTTACACGTCAAGTTCTCTACACCTTTCCAATCCAAATACCTTTTTACGCGAAAATCAATATTTTTAGATGAAGATTCTTGGTTACTTAGTACTTAAATTAACGGTGTGAATTTATTGTTGTTTCTTCTTTTTCTTTTCTCTTTTTTCATTATTTTTTATTTTATTATTCCACCCCTCTTTTAGCATGGAAATGGAAAATATTACCAATAGACAATATCAATCACCTATTTGTAAATTAAAGTAAAGGGAGAGATCTCATTAAAGATAGAAATAAAAAGATAATTGTCCTCACTTTATTAAACATACTTTTTAAAATGCATTAATTATAAGCACATAATACTAATTACAAATCACGGGAAAAATGAATTCTTCTAAAGCAGATTTACATTTGATCAACAATTAGGGGAATTTGATAATTGAAACAACTTCTTCGGCCATAGTGCAATTTTGAAAAAGATTTTGGAAACATTTTGATAGAGTTTCCCCTATAACTGGGCAAAACTCCCTATCAGCAACCCACATTTCAACAAGAATTTAGCATAATCCACATTTTCACAATCATTTCCAGCATTTCTCAACAAAAGATAAGTACTAACATGTACTAACAACCACAAAACAAGCAAATATAAACTACACCCCTCCCCCACACTTAATATTCGCATTGTCCTCAATGTGAAGGAAGGGAAAAGAAACTAGTACTCTCTTAAAGTGATGTAGATATCCAAATTGTCATCACGAACATCACGAACATCCCAAAATCTAGTTAAACTGCAGGGGAAGATACATTGCAAGGGGCATGAGGTACACAAAAGATAAATGACACAAGAAAGTTCGATATTAAACAAAAGAAAAACACTTAAAAACAAAAGAAACTATGTTGTAGGGCCACCAAATCCCAAAGGTTCTTCATGTCCGCTTTCCACAGGTGCTTCTTCAGGATCTCCTGGTTCATCTTCACCTCTTGGTTCAGGCATGGTTGTAGTGTGCCCCTCACTAGGAATTGGAGTTGGAGTTGGTGTAGGTGAATGGTGAATTTGGAAATGGTACTCCAAAGCACGAAGACGTCTATCATGCCTCTCCAACTGCTCTGTCATATGGCGCTCATGTTGGTCGATCCTCTCCATTACCCTTGTCACCATGCAACGTATAGCATTTAAAATCTCTTGCCACTTAGATTTAGATGGAGGTGGTGGAGGTGGTGGAAGTGGTGGAAGTGGTAAAGGAGTAGGTCGAGATGGATAAGTTTCTGGTTTTTGAACGCTGGGGCCAAGCAGAAGATGCGGCGGAGGGTGAGTCGAAGTAGTGTGACGCCCCGTATGAAGGAGGGTTTTCATTCTATATATATATCCTTGTTGGACGAGCGGAGGAGCGAAACGTTTGAACTTGGGAAAAGAAAAGAAAAGTTTGAAAAAAGACGGGCCAAATTCGGCCGGAAATTCCTGGCCGGATTGCCTTGCAGTTTTGAAAAAAATAATTTTTGGCCACTGCCTTGAATCCGGCCAAGAATCCGGCCGAAAATCCGGCCAGATTCCGGCCGGATTCTGACGTGGCATGTGCGGCAGCCAACTTTGACCGGCTGTTTTCTGTGTATTTATCTTGTTCCTTGGCCAATTCTTCCTCATTTCTTTCCTTGGCTTGGCCGGCTGTTCTTGGGAGCAAAACAAGAGAAAGATTTCCATTTTCCTTCCCTTTGATTTCTTGCTCAATCTTTAGTTTTAACCGGTGGTTTTGGAAACTACTCCACACAAGGGCTCACCATGGAGGTTTGAAGAGTTTGATGGATTGATTTTGGATGGGAAGCTCTAAGTGGATAGCTTTCTTGATTTTGAGGTAAGTTGGATAAACAAGTCCATTTTGTTCTAGTATTGGTTAATTAATGGTTGTGGTAGTTATGTGTGTTGTATTGTGGTAGTATTTCATGGGTTGAAGGAATTTATGGTGAATTTCTGATTTATTGGGCATTTTTCTGATTTTATAGGATGGCTATGATTAGTGTTGGATTGATGGTTGGATATGGTGTTAATTGGAACCCTTATGCGTTAATTGTGATTGTTTACGAAAAATTTACGCTTGTAGTGTGATTTCCGGTTTCTAGGGTTTCAATTTGGGAATTTTCTAATGGTTCGCTTTAAACTTCTAATTGGCTTGATTGAGGGGTATTGTAGCCCTAATGGCATATGTTTTATCGTTTGCGAACTATATGTGCAATTGTAGTTGACGGTTACGAATTTGGTGAATATTTGTAGGTTGGAAAATAAAGGAATTAAGGGGAAATGCTGTCTGATTTTGAATAGCGATGGTTACCTTAAGTTTCAGTGAAAGGCTTGGACTTGAATGATGAAATTGTCTATATTGGACGAGGATTGTGAGCCGTGGAGGTGAGTGACCTTAAACTGTTTCTAACGTTACCTTTGAAATGTTTCTTGCATCGTTTCTTTGATTGCATATCCTGTGTGCCGGCATATAAGTTCTTGACATGTTTTGGCTCAAATGAGTACTTGGAATTCGTGTGCTGGACCCCAACGTCTCCTCCACCGTTTAATGTTCCTGTAGAGCACCAATGGGCTCTTTTTCAATGTTCAATGTTAAATGATTGTTTGGAGCGTTGGACGTCTAAGTACCATGATTTCACTGGCTCACGAGAGCAATGAAAGTGCATTGATTACTGAATCATTGAATCATGACATTATCGAAATAAATGATTGTGAAACTGATTTGATAACTGATTTTATTGGTTACTCGCTGAGCTTCTAGCTCACCCCAAAAATGTTTTATTCCCCTCCACAGGGCTCAAGGCGAAGGAAGGGCTTGTAGTGCTTATTCGTGGATTATATCATGTATGGATTGAATTTGGATTTCCTTTTGTGTAATCGTTCATATTGGGATTGTATTGAACGTTTAGAATTGATTGGATGCGTAATAGTCTAGTTTTGGACTTTCTCCTGTATACTAATTGTGATCAAGGATCAGAGTGGCGCTGCGGAAGCGTGGACGCTTCGCTTTTGATATGTAAATGTTGGAACATTTGAGTTATATTTGAGTTTTATCTTGCGATTCGTTTGAGGTTTGTAGTGAACGACTGAGTCCCGGCGAGAGTTGGGCAGGTGGCCCGCCGAACCCTCTGGTTCGCCTTAGGGGGAGGTAGGGCCGTCACAAGTAGAAGCTTCGCCAGTGTTGTCACCTCTAACCAAAGAAACTCCAAAATCCGTTGGGATTGCCAATGATTTCAGCAAGATGACCGTGACTTCATCAATGGGGTTGGTCGGCATTGCCTTGGCGGCACCAACATTGACCTGGAACTTTTCAAACAACAAGAAGAGGATACGAGGAAATCCAAAGCAAGAATCACCAGGTCTGTGACGACCCCACCTCCCCCTAGGACGTACCTTAGGGTTTAGCGAGTCGCCTGCCCAACTCTCGCCATGACTCACTCACTCGTAACTCGAGAAAATAACTTACATCCATAGCAACTAATTAACATAACAAATTCAAACTTGACATATACATTGATGCTCAAACCCAGATACAATGCTTCTACACCAAAATACTTTAAAGTGTTTATAATTCAAGTACAATCAACCCTAGTCGGGTGCTAGCGCGAGTACAACTTCAAAATTCAAAACAACTAGACTACACTAGTCTTTACAAATCTCGCGCCTCGCTCGACCCCCTGTAAGGAAAAAAAAACTAACGGAGTGAGCTAAAGCTCAAAGATGTTCCAAATAGCAAATTCACCATTAATTAACAGTGAATGTAACATAATAGTGAAATAGCGAGCAATACACTTTGTACAGTCAACATTTCATTTTTAGTATTTTCACGTAAAAGGATACAGTTGCCTTGGTAAACTAGTTCCACCATAGCTTGATCAAATAGTAGTTGACACTCTGTCAACTTTGAAATAAGATAACTAGTCCAGTAGTACACCACTTAACTCCAATCTCCGTCCACCAACCAAACCCCTTACCGGGCCCGAACTCCAAGATAAACACTGGTGGTAATACTCGAGTATACTGATTAGTCAAGGAGATAACACTCCACTCGACAATACTAACTACCCAGGGTTCATTATCTAATCGACCAGGCCCTTGCCGGCTCGACTCGATTAACTAGCCACAGGGTTTCTGGAATTCCAGACAAGATACAATTCATATGCATGTATATCAATTCAACTGAAATCAATGACCAAGAACAAATCGCATTAGGGCAAGTGCGATAAAGTACACGCTTGCCCTATCAATGCACTCATATATCATGTAATCACATTGTTCAAGTATTAAACACAAGTGTCAAGTTTAATCAGGTATTTGGAAACACTCACCAAAAGATGTAGTGCCTTTACGGGTCACGTTCGGGTATTACTCCATGTTTGGAGTCCAAATCTACGATAAAACATTGTTTAAGAGTTTTAAAAAGTAACTAAGGTTCGAAACTTAAACGTTTCGTTTAACGAGAATCAAGTAATTGAAAGTCATATAGAGTGTATTCGTAAAACTCATGCTCGCTTTTAAAACTTTGAAACTTTGAAGCGATTATACTTTGAAATACCATTTGAGTCGAAGGAATGGGGAAAACGTATTTCTATTAGTCGTAAATTTCATTTTTTTCAAGGGTACAAGTTTCGGCCGAATTCTAACTTATATGCCTCCATAAAAGGTGACTCGAATAACCTAGACAATTCGAGTTAGATTCGTCCTCAAATCCTTACTCAAGTCGCGAATATCTCTACCTAGCCCTCGAGTGAAAATTTGGGTAGCACGCCCTTTGGATTTACCTATTTTTCAGCTATTTATGGTTTCATTGTTTTTCTCAATTCAGTCCCACAATCACACACAAGTAAGGTTACTAACATAGCCCTTCAATTAGGCTCCAAAATCATCCAATTACAACACAAGTGTACTAAGACAATCGGAAATCAGTTTTGAAGACTGGAGCTAAACTAGAGCTACGTTTTGACATCTTATAGCATTTTGGTCACAACTGGAGCTACGTTTATCGGATGGGGTGAACTTTATAGTGTTTCAAAGCTATGACAAAGGTTACAACTTTTATGAAGACAACTTAACCCAGTTCGCAGTTGATCTAGGTCGAATTTGCAAATTACAGAACCAGAAGTTCATGGTCAGTCTGATTGTCAGTACTGAATTCAAACGGCAATGACTCAAGCTACACAATTCCGATTGAGGCATTTTTAGATGCGTTGGAAATCTGAAACATAGGGTTAAAACTTTTATGTTTTGGCGAAAGGCTGATTTTGATGAGAATATAAAGACCAAGGCCCATTCAAGCACATGGGGAATTGGAAGATTCAAGTGAAGACTAGTTGATTGCACGAATGCTTGAGTTTAGTAGGATTATTTGATTTTCCTCGTTGATTTTGGTTATTTCTCGTTTTAAAAAGTCTAGGTAATTAAGATAGTTTAATTGTGGCCCATTTGTTAGTAAGTAAGGCCCAAAATCTTTCTTAAGTATGTAGGGTAGTTTGGTCAACTTTTGGATTAGGGTTTTGACCCAACTAATCCCTAGAAGTCACGAACAATTTTGATATTATCTCAACCCGTAACTACTCGAATTAATGAACCAAATTGGAGATAGTAGAACGCCACAATCAAGGAGATACTCAATTGATAAGTTCGGGTGAATAACTTGAGAAGATTCTCAAGTATTCAAAGGCAACTCTCTTGCCAAAGAGAAAGTGAAAACTCACTAATTGTATTTAATAGTCAAAAACTGATCCCAAACAAAGAGGAAGTGGGGCTATTTATAGCCCTTACAAGCATTAACCCTAATCCAAAAGTTGACCAAACTACCCTACATACTTAAGAAAGATTTTGGGCCTTACTTACTAACAAATGGGCCACAATTAAACTATCTTAATTACCTAGACTTTTTAAAACGAGAAATAACCAAAATCAACGAGGAAAATTAAATAATCCTACTAAACTCAAGCATTCGTGCAATCAAATAGTCTTCACTTGAATCTTCCAATTCCCTATGTGCTTGAATGGGCCTTGGTCTTTATATTCTCATCAGATTTGATACGGATCAAAGTGAAAAAAAAGCCAAACATGTGAAATCTCAAAACTGCCCACTGAAACGTACATTTGGCGGTCACGGGTATTTCGGTCATTTCAAGTTGAAATTTTACAGACAGCTATAAAACACCATTTCCTACAACTTTCATGTTTTGGCATAAGCCTGATTCGGCCTCTAACATGGACGAATGATGCTGGTCAGAAGCAGGGCAGTTCAAAGCTTAAAACTGGAATTTAATGCATTCAAGGTATAAATTTCTTATTCATGTATAGAACTACTACTCCAACTCCTTATCTAAGCTTATTCACATCATATTCTATATAATCAACAAGAAACACAACTGAACAACTCAAACCCTAGCTCAAAAATCCACTATATCCATCAAAAGTACTTAAATAACTATCATTAGCTAAGAATATGAGTTGCTATACAAACTTAAACAAGATTAAGGGTAAGAAAATGGAAAAACAGCCTTAATACCTTGCCAAAGATGCTTTCAAGAGAAACCTCAACCTTTCCTTCCAAACTTTTAGTACACCAAGCTCCCCAAGTTCCCAAATAAGAGGTTAGTCGGTTTAGATTTTCGGTTTTCACTCAACTAAGCTAGAAATCAAGATTGAATGAAATGGTTTCTTTCTCTCTTTTTCCTTCCTCAAGTCTTGGCCGCAATGAAGCTTAGAAGGCAGAAATGGAGCTCCAAGAAAGGTTAAGAAGCTTGGTCTTAGTTTGGGTCAAAGAGGATTGGATGGCTTCCAAGTGTCCTCTCACAAAAATTTTCTTTTCCTTGGTTTTTCTTAGTCAAATATTTCGGCCATCTTGAGCTGATGAGGGGCTGATATTTATGCACTAATAACAATGAGATTAAGTTAATAAAGCGGTGGTCAAGTGGTGTGTTCACTCGGTAACAAACGGTACCCGTTGGTTCATACCGTTTTTCCTTAACTCGCATGTACTAGGGTTTTTACTTAAAATTCACTAACTTATTATTATTACTTCTAATCACACATTTAATATCATCTAAAACTCACTCTTAATCACTAAATTGAGTACACACTCCGTACCAATTACTCACACAACGAAAAGACGTAAAAATCCTAGTTTATCTTAACGATGAAATAAAAGAAGAAACCCTTGGTTCTATGATTATTTGTAGCTGTTGGGGAAGTGAATGTGTAGTAAAGCTATTGTAAGGTAATAATTTCCAAATTAAAGGGAATTTTAAGAAAATTATAAGGGATTTTACAAGTCCTCACAAGGTCACATTCGGGCCGTGGTATGGATATAACAGATGATGATACTCAGCAATAGAATGCTAGTTAGTTGTGCTCCTACTCCATGCATCATTTTATCTAGGAAATAAATATCACTGTTCTGGAGCTCTCGTTTACCACTTTTTTTTGGAACCACATTATGCCAAAAAGATAGTATATTAAGTGGTATCGAGTTTCAAATGAATCTGTGTCTTCCCAGAACTTTCTCGATCGTGATATTGACCGTTGAGTCGTGTCACAGCTTCTTTAACTTGCCAAGGATCACACACCTTAAACTCTTTAGTTAACTTCACATCAACCCCATCATCCTTGATCTTTATGTATTTAACAATTGTTTTCCGTTTGATGACTAATCTCTTCCCGTGGACCCAAGAAATGATCTTTTTACTACTGTGTCCATGCTTATCCTCCACATTTGCATAAAATTCTCTCACTAAATTTGGATAATAGTGTTGCGGCAAATGAAGAATTTGCTTCCATCCGAGTCGAGCAAATGCTGTTGACACCTTATAATGATCATCCACCTCAGGCACTAAATGTTTTTTGGTGATAATCTCCTTGGCTAATCTTGCCTCATACCACTCTTGGTTCTCGAGAGAGGTGAATCTGATGTATCATACTCCAGAGGCTCTTCTTCTTGACTTGTAGAAACTTGTTTATGTCTTGATCGAGGTGGTTGCTTTTTTTTGTACGAACCATTGTGCCTATATAAATAACCAAGTTAGCCCATGTGATCATACAAAAACACACTAAACATAGAAAATATCAATTAAAATCAAACTATTACTCCAACTGCCCTTGTTAAGTCCAACCATTCGACATTAATACAAGTTGAATTATAAACTCGACCATTTTTATGATTTCAATGTATATAATTCACTCTAAGGGCTAGAATAAGTATTACAAGTTTTTCACCTCTAAAGTCACCTTAGATCACCTAAAATCACCATTCCCTAACATCCTAAACCTTTAACACTTCACCTATAACTCACGGTATTCTCACTCAATCACTTTGAGCAATGTTCATCCAAGTTGTCACATTTTGACTTGCAAATAAATTGTAACATTCGAACATCCTTAAACAAGTCAAATTCACCAAAAATAAGGCATGTACAACACAGGCGAGTTGTGGCACTTTTTATTAGCTTGATAAATGAGAAAAAATTAAATATCATCACCAAAGTCACAAATATCTCATTACTAAGCATCAAAACAAGTTTAATGACATTTCTAAGCATAGTAGAACATCAAAACAACAATAGAACACAACTAATAGGCATATTCCAAAATATGTCAGAAAACTCAGGAAATTGCAAAATGAGAATTCTAAAATACCATAAAAAGTTGAGAAATCTTACCTCAAACGTGTAGAGTGATGCTAGAGAGTGCTAAATATGTGAAATGCAAGGAAAAACAAGGACAAATTAGGCTCCCAAATGAGATTTTTAGTTCGGCCCCCTTTTTCTTTATGAAGATCAAAGTCCACAAAATTGATGTTTTTGATTTAAAATTCTTAATGGTTAATGATCACAAGCTGTTGGAAGATGATTTTATGGTGGAAGATTGGAAGATTTATGGTTGAAATGGAAGATTGGCCAAACAGGGGTTAGGGTTTTGAGAGGCGGCAAGAGGAAGAAGGAGGAGAAGTTTGAAAATGAAGAGAAGACTGTGAGGACTCATATTCTTATTTTTAATTTAGCCTATTTTAAAATTATTTGCATTTGGTGTTATTTAATTTTATTATTTTAGCATGAATTTTTCTTAAATTATACTTTTATCATTTACGCGTAAAAAAAATTTCAAAAGCCGTGCTGGCACGACTAATCGGAGTTTTGGAGAATTAATTTTAGAGTAGTAAGAATGGGTAATTATAGTGCTAGAGGAACTACCTTGGATGATTAGTATTTTAGTAAAGCAAACAATAAGGAAATTGGTAGTGCATGACAATATTACCCCACTAGTCAAAGTTGACTTTCTCACCTAACAAAAAACTACCTTTCTTCTTACCTTTTCACCACAAATCAAAACTTCAACTCCCTCACTCTCTCTCTCTACCTTGGCCGAAATTGGGGGGCTCAAAAGGAGGAAGGAAAAGCTTCAACCTTTGGCCTTAATCTTGCTCAAAGATCCACACCCAACCCTCAAGACCTTTGGATATTGTTTTAGCTAGAGGAAAGGTGCTATCTTGTGGTGGTTTTGGTGGAATGTTGGTGAAAAACCTTGCCTTCAACTAGGGTTCAAGAAACTTGAAGAGGTAACAAGCCCATCTCTTTAGATTCTTTTAAATTTTACAAGGATTAGTAATGGTTAGTGGTTGATTTGCATGGGTTTGAAAACCCTAACCAAAAACTTAAGCTAGAGGACTTGAGAAAACCCTTGTTTTTTGCTTTATATCCTAGGTAGTGGCTTTGAGGTGAACTTTTAGGTAGATGACTTGGGGATTCTTGCTTGTTGGTTGCTAATCTTGTGAGTTATGGCTTGATATTTGGCTTGGTAGTGGAGAGAAAATTTGAAGAAATCAAAGGGAGGGGCTGCCGAAATTTTTCTGTCTTGTTTCCTTTATTTAATTTTGAATTTTGTTGCTCAAATGGCTACAAAAATGCTTGTTATATGTTTTATTGTGTGGGTAAAAATTATCTCTCAAAAATTGTTTCAATTGGTTGGGTAAAACTTGAATTTTGAGAAAAGAAAGAAAACTGGAAAAGTTGCCCAGGCCAGCCGACCAGGGGCTCTTTGACTGCTCATAAATTTTTGTACAAAAGTCAAAATCAAGTGCTGTTTGCGGAATTTGAAACTAGACACCAAGAGCTTTCCAATGGTATAAAATTCCCCTACTAATTCGTTTTGAGTGAGCCGTAGAGAACCGGCAAAGTGGACTGATTTGCTTCACCTGTTTACCCGAGAAATTTATACAGCTGCATATTGTGACTCAATTTCGTCCCTCTTGTAAAAAGAGTTTGAAAATGATTTCATCTAATGATTTATGAAATTTTGAATATAGTTTTCAACGCCAGAAACTATTTTCAATTTCGACTTGTGTAGCGTTAGTTATAGCCTGATTTCGAAACTGTGCCAAAGCTTTATGATTGAGAATCCGCGGAACAGGTTGCCAAAAACTAGTTTTCTTAAAGCTGTTGTATTTTGGTGTTGGAAAATCCAAATTCACTTCAGCTTGTTGTGTTTGAAACTTGACTTGAATTTATTTCTGTGTTATAAATTTCAAAGGCTAATTCAATTCTTGTGAATTTTGCCGCATTTTCAAACTTTACTGAAAATCAAGACTGTTTCTGCCCTGTTTTAATAAAACAGCAAGTTTGAGCTGAGATTCGAATGATTTCTGATTGGAATCTCAGAAAAGTGTCTTGTAAAAAGTTTTAATACTTAGAATCTAGTTTCCAACGGTATAAAGTTTTCAATTTTTGGACTTATCAAACTCAAGATATGAATTTTCAAGTGTTGTCGCGTAAACCTGGAAATTTCTGATTTCCAACAAAATGAACTTTTATGAACTTCCAACTTCCTTTTGAGATTGATAGTTCATTTCAAACTTGATTTCATGGATGATACGAGTTCTTTTGTGACTTTAAACCTTCATTTTGAATCTTGATTTTCGATGGAGTAAAACACTCTTGAGGCGTTGTCCTAGTTCTAAGCAAACGAACCTTCTTCTTTGTATGCTCAATGACCTAGGGTATCATGAGTGATGGTTAGTTATATTTCTTCAGGTGGTCAAGAGGGTTTCGAAGGGAATCCCGGCGTGGAACTTTAAAGAAATTTCTTGCTCACTTGCTTTTGAATTTGGTGAGTGGCAAGTGCATGACTTGTTGCACAATACTTGGACTACTTCTTGTTAAATATGTGAATTGGACTTGTCAAGTTATTCGTGAAGGACTGTGGGGAAGTAATAACACACACAGAGCCTTTCTCTCTCGGCTTGCTATTTTTAGCAACTTAGGGTTTTCGTTGTGTCATTGGTTTGGGCTATCATGGCCGCTGGTCCCTTCTCTTCGGGGGAGGGACCGCCGCCTCCATCGGATACGGATGGTGGACATCAGACTTTTGCTGATGTCGTTTCGACCAAGTCTGTGATGGGCTTCCAATCCAAATCGTTTGTGTCTCTAGCATCCATGGGTTCACGCGTGCAAGCTGCTGTCTCGACTCACAGGGGGGAGTCGGCCGTGACCTTCGCTATGGAGGATATTGTGCGCATGGCATCACCCTTCCAATATGCGTTGGTGGGGAAGTTTTCTCGCGGTCGGCCGCTGATGGAGGAGATTAGGAAATTTTTCCAGACCTTTGACTTAAAGGATGATTTTTCGCTGGGGCTGTTGGACCGCAGACACATCTTGATTCGGTTGACAAGTGAAGCGGACTACTATCGTGTATGGTCCAGGAGCATTTGGTACTTACATGAGGTCCCGATGAGGGTGGTTAAATGGTCAATAGATTTCTATGTTGATAGAGAGACATCGGGTTTGCGCTTCCAAAGTTACCAGTGCACCTGTTTCACAAAGAGTGTTTATTCCCTATTGTCTCTTGCTTGGGCAGACCTTTGTGCGTGGATGCCGCGACTGCGAAGGGGACGCGACCGAATGTAGCATGGTATGTATAGAGGTGGATTTGATGAAAGATCTTCCGAACAGGGTCTAGATTGCATTTGGTGATAGGATAGGCTTCTGGCAGGAGTTGATTCCAGAAAATCTGCCCAGATACTATGGCCATTGCCTGCATCAGGGGCACTCTGTGGATGAGTGTAGGGTAAATAATCCAGAATTGAAGGAGGAGCTGCCACGGCAGTACAGGAGAGAGATGGAGCAAACGGCACGTTTGAAGGTGGGTCTTGCGTCGGTAAGGCCAGGGGAAAGGTAGGCGAGCCAATCTATGGCAAAGAAGGGGATGCTAATGGGCTAGCGGCTGGGGACAGAGGTGGGTTAAAAAGGGACGAGAGGAGACGAGCAGAGCAAGTGTTTAGGCCGAAAGAGGGGCTGGCGTTGGAGAGGGCATAAGGGAAGAGTGCTGAGGTACGTCCACAGCTATCACTTGCTCTTGATGAGGAAAGGCATGGGGCAGCGACAGGTTCAGATGTGGCGTTGGTGAGTATGGGGACATCTGGGGTGCGTTCGCACGCACTACAGCAGGGGGAAGGTGTTGCGGAGGAGACCAACGCACGTGGTGGGTTGCCGCTGATTCTTCCGCGACCTCTAGTGGCTACGGCTGACGAGCAAGATGCCAGGCTGTTTTGCGCTCGAGAGGTCAGGCAGGAGACGGGGGGAGGTGAGATGGCAGTCGGCTACCTTGTGGTGGTGGAGGCTATCCAGAATGTCACTGAACAGGAGATCGAACGGATTGCTGATTTGGTGTGTGACGAAATTATGGAGGCGCGGTTGGGTGAGGCTTTGGAGGACGAGGAGGAGGTAACGGAGGACTACGCACAGCAGCAGCTACGCGGGGGCCAAGGAACACAATTGTCTCACACGGGGGAGTATGTGTCAGCAGCGGGTAATTTATCTCCATGAGGTACGACGCTGACGGAGGGACTTGGAGCGGTGGAGGTGGAAAGGTCTTTCGAGCAGCCCCGGCAGGTTCTCGATGATTCGTTTAGGGTGGTCACGGGCAAGTCAAAAGACGTGCGCGCGAGGTTCCCCTCTGATAGGGAATTGCGATCTACGGTAAGGGCTTCACAAAATTCTTTCCAACCTTTTCGTAGGCTCAGAAAAGGGGTGTGGTTAAAGCATCCCATTTTCGTAGGCTCAGCAAATTAGTTGTGTCTCATAACATTCAACTGCTAGTTGTCTGTGAAACGCATGTCCGGATGTCTTTAGCGGAGGATTTTCAGGTTAGACTGAAGTTTGATTATGTGCTTTCCCACTCTGCGGGATTGTTGTGGGTTTTCTATAATTCTCCTTTTAGTTGTTCTACTATGGGTGAGGGTGCTCAATTTTTATCTTTATTTATTCAACATCCCGGCTTGGTGAGTTCGGTTTCCTTCTCAGCGGTACATGCGGCCACCACTGGGGAGGAACGGCAGGCTCTTTGGGCGGGGTTGCTCCAATGCAAACCCTCACACGGCCCATGGCTGGTGTGTGGTGATTTTAATGTTGTTATTAGGGAGGAGGAAACGAAGGGGGAACGGCCGTTTACAGTAGCTGAGGCAACTGATTTTGTGGCTTTCATGAGTTCTGCTGGATTGGTGGATGGCGGTTTTTCAGGTTCACGATTTACCTGGTGCAATAATCGCCATGGCCCCGCTAGGATCTGGAAACATTTGGACCGCTTATTGAGGAATGTGGATTGTTTTGATGCTGGTCTGGCGATTGGTGTTGCTCACTTGGAACGTCACCCCTCCGATCATGCACCATTGTTACTCTTCGCTGGTACAAGGTTGGATGGTAAGTCCCGTCCGTTTCGATTCATCAATGCTTGGGCGGATCGTGATGATTTCTTGGCGGTGGTGAGAGAGTCCTGGCAACAAGAGTGTGGTGGGCCCCCGATGCCTGTGCTCTATTCTAAGTTACAGAGACTCAAGCGACATCTATAATTGTTGAATAAGGACCACGTGGGAAATTTTTCGGACAATGTAGCAAAGGTGGAAGAGGATGTTGGAAGGTTCGAGAGAAGATTATAAGATGGGGGGTCGGAGGGGGTGCATGCGGAGCTTCAGCAGGCCCAGGCCTCGTTGAGACGCGCGTTAGCCATGGAGGAGTCACTGTGGAGGCAGCGAGCTCGGGTCAAATGGCTGGCTGTTGGTGATCGTAACACTAAGTTCTTTCATTCGGTGGTAAAGCAACGGCGTATGAATTCGATTATTCATCGGATTCAGAAGCCTGATGGGGGATGGGTTAATGAGGATACGCTCATTGGTGAGGAGGCAGTGCGGTATTTCTCCTCCTTATTCTCATTGGAGGATGCCCCTGGGATACGGGATGTGCCCGATGTTATTCCCCGACTAGTGTCTATGGAGGACAATGAGCGATTGGAGGAGGTCCCGTCCTTGGAGGAAGTCTGGCAAACAGTTCGTGAAATGGATGGGAATAGTGCTGCAGGTCCTGACGGTTTCTCCGGCCGATTTTTCTTTGCTGCTTGGGAGATAGTTGGGAGTGATGTGTATAACGCTGTTCAGAGTTTCTTTTGCGGCTCTGAGTTTCCCAGGCTAATCACTGCTACCTCCATAGTGTTGCTGCCCAAGGTGCAACAACCGAAGGATTTTTCACAGTTTCGCCTAATTAGTCTATGCAACTTTGTGAACAAGATTTTCTCAAAAATTCTGGCCCGCTGGCTGGCTCCAATATTACCAAAGATTATCTCTCCGAACCAGAGTGGGTGTGTACGGGGTCGGTCCATCTCTGACAATTACCTTCTAGCACAGGAAGTCATTGCGGGCATTAAGCGGAAGGCACGCGGGGGTAATGTCGTGTTCAAGTTTGACATGATGAAAGCTTACGATAGGATGATGTGGTCTTTCTTGATAAAGGTCCTACACTCCTTTGGCTTTGGAGAACGTTGGATTGATATGGTCTGGCGGGTTATCTCCAATGTTTGGTTTTCCGTCATTGTAAATGGTTCACTCTGTGGATTCTTTAAGTCAGCTCGGGGGCTCCGCCAGGGGGATCCTTTATCACCTGCTTTGTTCATCATTGGGGCGGAGGTGCTTTCTTGGTCTTTAAGTCAGCTGGTGCATCGACGGGGGTTTCAAGGGTTCAGGGTCCCACGAAGCTGTCCGACTATTACCCATTTGGGGTATGCTGATGATGTGCTAATTTTTTCAAGTGCGACCGACACTTCTCTCCTGCTGGTAATGAGGGTTTTAGAGGACTATGAGGCGTCCTCTGGCCAGCTGGTGAATAAATCGAAGAGTTGCTTCTTAGGTCACACTAACTTGGATAGGCCGAAGATGATGGTGATCCAGCGGGCTACGGGTTTCAAGTCGTGCTCCTTTCCCATCAGATATCTAGGGTACCCTCTGTATTATGGTCGACAGAAAAAGGAGTATTTTGCTGGATTATGCCAGGCTGTGGTGAGCAAGATTGAGTCCTGGAAGAACAGGTTGTTATCTGCTAGGGGTCGGATTGTACTATTGAAGCACGTCCTATCTGCTCTGCCGGTATATCTCTTAATGGCTGCATCACCTCCGAAATCTGTGTTTAAAGAGATTGAAGGCGCTTCTCAAATTATCTTTGGGGTGAGTCAGAGTGGGGTCACAAGCGTCATTGGATCAGGTGGCAAGATCTATGTGTGCCAGGGGAAGAAGGGGGCTTGGGGCTTTGACGGTTGGAGGATATACATAGCTTTTTCCATCAAGCTATGGTGGAGCTTCCGTTCTCTGTCATCTCTTTGGGCAACCTTTATTAAGGCTAAGTACTGCGCGCAGGTGCATCCTAATTTGGTAAATCGCGATGAGGGGTCGTAAGTTTGGAGACGGATGGTGGTGGTGCGGTGAGCTTCAGATTGGATGGATTGGGCGATCTGGGAGCTCGAATTTCTGGTTTGAAAACTGGATTGGGACAGGCTCGTTGGCTTCACGGCTGGATAGTGTGTCGGACCATTTGGTTGCTGATTTCGTAAAGAATGGACATTGGAACTTCCCGCTTCTACAACAATGGGTGCCGCACGGGGTTGTCAGTGAGGTTGTTCAGGTTGTGCCTCCAGTAGGTCATCTCCCTGATTTAATGGTCTAGAGACCATCTCAATCGGGGCAGTTTACCCTACAGTCTGCGTTCAACCTTGTGAGACAGCATGCCAATAGCTCATTCATGTTTCGATGAATATGGCACCGGGTGGTCCCTTTGAAAATTTCTTTCTTCTTATTACGTCTATTACGAGGTCGCATACCGGTGGATTGCTGCTTGATGAAATTTGGGGTTCATGGGCCTTCCAGGTGTGGGTGTTGCCCATCTCCGAAGATCGAGACTGTTGAGCATGTCTTTGCTACTGGGGAGATGGTGTCACGCGTATGGCACTTTTTTGGGGATCCAGTAGGCATATCCTAGAATGGCTCATCATTTCGTGTATGCATGGCATCCTGGTGGTTTGAGAAGCGGGGTAACCGGCAGTTGGCTTTTGTGCATCATATTCTTCCACTCCTAATTTGCTGGCATCTGTGAAAGTTCAGAAATCGCATGAGATACGATGGGGTCCGACTAGGGTTTGCCAGGTTGTGCAACTTAGTCTTGTCCGACCTCCTGGAGCTGTTTGCACTGTTTCTTCACCAACGTAGGTCCTTCCCTGCAGATTAGGTGCATTTCTATGCAGAGATTTCGGGGTGGGTCCCCCGGGTGTCCTATACGCTAGTGCGTGGTCTCGACCTTCGGGGGATTTTCTCAAACTCAATACGGATGGGTATTCCAAGGGCAACCCTGGTGTTAGTGGGGGAGGAGGGATACTTCGGGATGGAGGTGGCAGTTTGCTTTTGGCGTTTTCCTGTTATTTTGGTCATGCTACAAGTCTTCAGGCTGAGGTTCCTGAGCTTCTGTTTGGGGTTAAGCTGTGCGTTCAATGTGGCTTTGGCAGGTTAGATGTTGATTTAGATTCACTCGTGTTAGTCCACATCCTCCAAGGCAAGGCTAGCTGTCCTTGGGGTGTTTATCAGGAGATACAGTAGTTGTTGGATTTGCGGGATCACTGTTTACGAGTTAACCACTGTCTCCGCCAAGCAAACCAAGTTGCTGATGCTTTATCGAATGGTGGTTGTGCTCAGGGGGGGAGAGGAGATCTATACTTCCACGTAACCGTTACCTCCGGAGGCTAGAGGAGCCATACGCCTAGATAGGATAGGGGTTCCATCTATTAGAAGAATTGTTCATGACGGGATAGATTGTAGAGGCTTCTCCTCAGTTTGATCAATAAAGTCTGGTTTTTTAAAAAAATATATATATGAATTGGACTTGTCGAGACGAGTGTGTACTTTATTGCACTCGTTCTCTTTTACTTGACTTGATAATTGACCTACTCGTACTTGCCAATTATACTTGTGATTGACTTGGCGTCGATTTGAGAGCAATCTCGTCAACTTATATTGAACTTGTGGGGACGCCCAAAACCAATGGCTAGCCATTCAACTTAAGCCGGCAAGGGCTTGGTTGAGAAATTTGGTGAACCTTGGACACATACTTTGTGACAGCCCCACCTCCTCCTAAGGCAAACCAAAGGGTTTGGCGGACCGCCTGCCCAGCTCTCGCCGGGACTCAGTCGTTCACTTTAGTCCTCAGGTAAAACCAGACTAAAACCACAGGAATAAATATAGCAAGAATCCAAAACTTAAAGCGAAACTTATATACATTTCTATCTCAATAAGGGAGTACAATTATCGAATATACCAAGGTTCTCAATCCTTCATACATCCCACCCATGCCAAAAAGGTAGGGCGAGAACCATTACCAAAAAGCTGAAACTAGTCTAGGCTAGTATATACCGAGCTCTCATCCTTGCTCGCCTTCCCCTGTTAAGGAAAACAAAACTAAAGGGATGAGCTAAAAGCCCAGTGAGGTTCCGAACACATAATCAAACAATAAGTTCAAAGCATGAACCATCAATAACCAATAATTCAAGAAACATTTACAATGGGAAGCAATACTAACACATTCATTAAAAGGATACATGCTCAAAAGGAGCCATTCATTCATTCGTTCATTCATTCTCCTTTCATTTTCTTATTCCTCCAATCATTTGAAAATGCATTTTAATAAGTAAAACCCCTCATTTGCATTGAAAATCGTTCGTTCATTTCATTCAACCCCTCCTGGACGTTGGCCAGGCACCACCAGACTACAAGGTAATACTCGAGTATACCAAACGTTCACCCAGGGTCACTAAATCGCCCGACCGAGTCCGCTTCTGGTTCGAGTCGATCAGTAACGAAGGGCAGGGCCCAGTTCAGCCAAGAGGCTTACATTCATGCACAACTAACATGTAATCATTTAGACAATGAAAATTTCATATTTCATTTAGGTCGAGTGCGATAAAGTACACACTCGCCTAGCAACATTCATTTGTAACAAATATTTATCATTTAATCAAATATCCACAACAAATCATATAGTTCATGGAAATATGACAAACAAAGAACACTCACCTATTTACGTAAAACAACGTCCAAAATATCTTTTCGGGTAACACTCTCAATCACCGATGAACCCTAAGGTTAATCAAGAGAAAATATTATAGTTTCTCCAGCAAAAGGTAGGTGAATCGAAGACAATTCAAATACTAGTAGTACAAAGTATAAATATGATTTTGGAAGTGAAAAGAGTACATGTAAACCAAAGGGCATGAGTAAAATATTTGGAAAACTTATGCTCGCTCTTAAATCATTACCAAATTCTCGAGTGTAAATTTGGGCAGCACGCCCTTTGTATTTACCTATTTTCCAACCACTTATGGCTTCATTATTTTCCTCAATCAATCCCAAAGTCATACACAATATAAATTCATCACAACAGCCGTTCAATAGGCTTAAAGTCATTCAAGTACAAGATTTAGCTAGGAAAATGACCGGAAATGAGCTTTAAGCTAAGAAACCAAAAAGGTAGATTCACCGCTACTTAGCGTATCAGACATAACCGAAACTACGCTTATTGGATTGAAGTGCAAGTTATACCATTTCGAAGCTAAGATAGAGAGCTATAACTTTGATGAAGACTACTTAGTCCAGCTCTCACCCTAACTAGGTCAAATTTACCAAAACAACCCCAGATTTTCCAGTTCGAAGCTCACAATGAAATTCAACTAGCAGTCCTGATTCATTCAATCATATCTCAGCACACACAACTCCGATTCAGGTAATTCCAAAGCCATTTGAAAGCTAAGATACAAGGCTATAATTCCTAAGAAGACATTGATAACCAATTCGATAATATTCCTGGTCAAACTAACCACTTACAGAGGCTGATTATCATTTTTGACAGAAACAGGGCAGCAGGGGTAATTTTGTCATTCCAGAAGATACCCTGCTCCGATCGAGATGAAAATTTATAGGCATACTCTGCACTCAATTATATACAACTTCCATGTTTTGTGCTAAGGCTAATTCAGCTCCCAACATGTTCGAATTTTCAGACTAATTTCGGACAGAAATCTTGACAGAAAAGGAATACTTGAAGTTCATTTAAATTCCACCCAATCAAACGAATTTCCAGCCATTCAAATCAGTTCCTAGCTAGTTAGATTCAACTTCCAATCATCAGTCATAAGTTTTACCACAAGAATCAAGAGTTAGGAAACTGGTTTACCTCAAATCCGTAATCATAACCCTAGCCGGCCGATTCTCTTGAAGCATGAAACACAGAAATTAATCCAACAATTCATCATATATCACAAGCTTGGTCATCAATTCACCAAAAGAAACAAAATCAGTACAAGTTCATGAGCTAAACCAACGCCCAGCTTTGGTGACTTAAACTTACTTGAGGAGATGTATCCTTGAGTTCCAAATCTCCAACAAAGTTCCCTTGGTTGGTTGCAAACAAGGTTGGATGAATAACCCTAATGATTCTCTTTCTTCTTTTTTTTTCCTTCTTTCTTTCTTCTCCTAGCTCACCCGATGCTGCCCTTCTTCTTCTCCAAGCTCACGGCAGCTTGTTCTTGGTGTTAGCTTTGTTTGTTTTGTCTTATGTCCTACTAATTTAATAGCTAAGTCTATTAATAGTAAAGCAAAACAAGAGATGGGTCATGGGCTTGGGTAATTAATGGGTTTATGGCTTAGGCTTCTAATGAAATTAAAACTTAAAGGCCCAACACTAAAACTCTACTTGATCCAATGTAATTAACCCATTGGTTTACTAACTTAATATCCACTTAATGCACTAACTTAGTTTTATTAAAACTTAAGCACACTAACCCAAGGTACTAATCACTCGAACCCCCGTATTAAACATGCATGCATGCACATACAATCACGAAAATATTAATTGGTTGAATTTAATTTAAACTTAAAGGTTTAGTTTTGAAAGTAGGATTTTAATGATTCAATTAAAGTTTCCACTTTTGGTATATAAAATACTCTTTGAAAATTAAAACACATGGTAAAATACATTTTTCACACAATAGCTACTATAATTATCCATATTTAATTTATTTGAGAATATTAGGAATCCAGGATCTCACATCCATAATGCACCTCAAACTTAACATGTACGCACTTATACTAGAAAAAATGATTTAAAATGATACTCACTTATAAAATCTCTGAAAATTAAATGATTAATTGATTTAAAGTAAGGAAAATGCACGCGGAAAAATAAAATAGAATAAAATAAAATAAAACAAGGATAATTTTGCGGGTCCTCACACTCTCTCCTCCTTAAGAAATTTCGTCCTCAAAATTTTTACCTTCCGTTGCCTCAGATGACCTCGGAGCTTGTTGCTGGTCTACGGCATATACCTGTGCTGGTACTTTTGTTCGGTTCCCTCTTTCATTCACTTGGTTTGATTTAGTTCTATCCAGTGGTTGGGTACTAGTCTCTCGTGACTGTTTCCTCGGATAGTTATTAACTTGATGATCACCACCTCCACAGATCAAACACTTCCGCCCTTTCCTCCAGCAATCATTCTCGGCGTGATTGGCCTTTCCACAGTATCCACAGACCAAGTGAGAAGCCTTCTTGAGAAATCTCCCCATGTCCAATTTGACTCCCTTTTATAGACCTTTCATCTAATGCCCCTAAGGTCCATGGTGGGCGGGGTAAAGAGTTCACCTTTTGCACTTTAGGAGGTGCTATCATTTCACTCAATTCCTCAGATACACTACCAGATGCACCTCTTTTCCGAGTTTGGGAAGCTTTTACATGTGCCTTTGCATTCTCAATTTGTTGAGCTTTCTCAAGAGCCTCCGTAAAAGTGTTAACTTGCACCGCCGCTAGAGCTTCTTGAATTTCCAAATTCAAGCCCTGTATAAACCGCCTCACTCTTCTCTGTTCCGTGGCCACTAATTCAGTAGAAAACTTGGACAGCTTGGTGAATTTTGTTTCATATTCGGCCACACTCTGGGTTCCCTGGCGTAGCCCAATGAACTCATCCTCCCTCCTTTCTTGGACTAAAGGTGGGAGGTACTTCTCGTTAAATTTCCTTAGGAAGTTTGCCCACGTCCACACGGTTTGTTCTCTTTCTCACTTTGCTTTAATCACGTTCCACCATGCTCGGGCCGGTCCTTCAAATTGGAACACCGCAAAGTTCACTTGTCTTTGTTCGGTATAGTTCAAAGCTGCAAAGATGTTGATCATGGCCTCCAGCCACTGTTCAGCTACATCCGGATCAGGCCCTCCAAGAAATTTCGGAGGAGTAAACTTCTGAAACCTCTCAAGAGCCCTATCTTCTCCTATCTCAGGGTTCTGGGGTTGATTTCTAGGCATTTGACCTTGTTGGTCCACTAGTCTTGCTAAGATATTCGTCATTTGTTGAATTGCCGTCGCCATTTGGTCCTCGGCTTCAACTCTCGGTCCTTGCTCTTGTTCAGCTGTTGTTTCCCTTTCTTCTCTTGGCTCTTGGGTTCGCTTGGTCCCACGGCCATGACCACGTCCGCGACTACCTCTTCCCTCTCTTTTCTTTACTTTTCCCAAAAGGTAATTTAGTGAATAAACGCAGTAAGTTGACTAAAGTAACTAAATTCTAATACACCAAATACCGAATACACAAATAAACATATACCCATATAACACACCATATATCAAGAACACAGATGGTCAAATACACAAATACATATCTAATGAGATAGATAATCATATACACAAATACTCAAACTAACGTCATGTAGTAACAATATAAGGGCGAATTAAAAGAAAAGGCAATATGTCGTCCCGGTTTCAGTTAAAATAACCCCGTCCGGTCTCTCACGTCACTTTTCGTCCAAACTAGATGTCCATCGACCTGTTGTACTCATTCTAGCCAGATAAAGCTTATTCATGTTCCCAAAATACAAGTCTCAAGTACTAAATATCGTGCTCAACTCTGGAGTACACGGGTACGCGAATCCAAAATAAGATAATTCACCTCTCGAGCCGGCCAGTCCCGAGAGTAAACTATCTACAATCGAGATTCCTACCTGACGTACCTATCTATGATCCTCAGATACCACGAGAAAGATTTAAGGCCTATAACATTCACAATTCATAGCTTATGCTCGAACGAGCACTTAGTCCTTCATACTTATTCACCACTTAGTCCAGACTCACTCCGCACAGAGACCACGCGAAACAGGGTCTGATACCAACTGTGACAGCCCCACCTCTCCCTAAGGCGAACCAAAGGGTTTGGCGGACCGCCTGCCCAACTCTCACCGGGACCCAGTCGTTCACTTCAGTCCTCAGGTAAAACCAGACTAAAACCACAGGAATAAATATAGCAACAATCCAAAACTTAAAGCGAAACTTATATACATTTCTATCTCAACAAGGGAGTACAATTATCGAATATACTAAGGTTCTCAATCCTTCGTACATCCCGCCCGTGCCAAAAGGTAGGGCGAGAACCATTACCAAAAAGCTGAAACTAGTCTAGGCTAGTCTATACCGAGCTCTCATCCTTGCTCACCTTCCCCTGTTAAGGAAAACAAAACTAAAGGGATGAGTTAAAAGTCCAGTGAGGTTCCGAACACATAATCAAACAATAAGTTCAAAGCATGAACCATCAATAACCAATAATTCAAGAAACATTTACAATGAGAAGCAATACTAACACAATCATTAAAAGGATACGTGCTCACAAGAAGCCATTCATTCGTTCGTTCATTCATTCTCCTTCCATTTCATTATTCCTCCAATCATTTAAAAATGCATTTTGATAAGTAAAACCCCTCATTTGCATTGACAATCGTTCGTTCATTTCATTCACCCCCTCCTGGACGTTGGCCAGGCTCCACCAGACTACAAGATAATACTCGAGTATACCAAACGTTCACCCAGGGTCACTAAATCGCCCGACCGGGTCCGCTTCTGGCTCGAGTCGATCAGTAACGAAGGGCAGGGCCCAGTTCAGCCAAGAGACTTACATTCATGCACAACTAACATGTAATCACTTAGACATTGAAAATTTCATATTTCATTTAGGTCGAGTGCGATAAAGTACACACTTGCCTAGAAACATTCATTTGTAACAAACATTTATCATTTAATCAAATATCCACAACAAATCATATAGTTCATGGAAACATAACAAACAAAGAACACTCACCTATTTACGCAAAATAACGTCCAAAATATCTTTCCGGGTAACACTCTCAATCACCGATGAACCTTAAGGTTAATCAAGAGAAAATATTACAGTTTCTCCAGCAAAAGGTAGGTGAATCGAAGACAATTCAAATACCACTAGTACAAAGCATAAATATGATTTTGGAAGTGAAAAGAGTACATGTAAACCAAAGGGCATGAGTAAAATATTTGGAAAAGTTATGCTCGCTCTTAAATCATTACCTAATCCTCAAGTGTAAATTTGGGCAGCACGCCCTTTGTATTTACCTATTTTCCAACCACTTATGGCTTCATTATTTTCCTTAATCAATTCCAAAGTCATACACAATATAAATTCATCACAACAGCCGTTCAATAGGCTTAAAGTCATTCAAGTACAAGATTTAGCTAGGAAAATGACGGGAAATGAGCTTTAAGCTAAGAAACCAAAAAGGTAGATTCACCGCTACTTAGCGTATCGGACATAACCAAAACTACGCTTATTGGATTGAAATGCAAGTTATATCGTTTCGAAGCTAAGACAGAGGGCTATAACTTTTATGAAAACTATTTAGTCCAGTTCTCACCCTAACTAGGTCAAATTTACTAAAATAACCCCAGATTTTCCAGTTCGAAACTCACTGTGAAATTCAACTAGCAGTCCTGATTCATTCAATCATATCTCAGCACACACAACTCCGATTCAGGTAATTCCAAATCCATTTGAAAGCTAAGATACAAGGCTATAATTTCTAAGAAGACATTGACAACCAATTTGGTAATATTCCTGGTTAAACTAACCACTTACAGAGGCTGATTATCATTTTTGACAGAAACAGGGCAGCAGGGGTAATTTTGTCATTTCAGAAGATACCCTGCTCCGATCGAGATGAAAATTTACAGGAATACTCTACACTCAATTATCTACAACTTCCATGTTTTGTGCTAAGGCTAATTCAGCTCCCAACATGTTCGAATTTTCAGACTAATTTCGGACAGAAATCTTGACAGAAAAGGAATACTTGAAGTTCATTTAAATTCCACCCAATCAAACGAATTTCCAGCCATTCAAATCAGTTCCTAGCTAGTTAGATTCAACTTCCAATCATCAGTCATAAGTTTTATCACAAGAATCAAGAGTTAGGAAACTGGTTTACCTCAAATCCGTAATCATAACCCTAGCTAGCCGATTTTCTTGAAGCATGAAACACAGAAATTAATCCAACAATTCATCATATATCACAAGCTTGGTCATCAATTCACCAAAAGAAACAAAATCAATACAAGTTCATGAGCTAAACCAACGTCCAGCTTTGGTGACTGAAACTTACTTGAGGAGATGTATCCTTGAGTTCCAAATCTCCAACAAAGTTCCCTTGGTTGGTTGCAAACAAGGTTGGATGAATAACCCCAATGATTCTCTTTCTTCTTTTTTTTTTCCTTCTTTCTTTCTTCTCCTAGCTCACCCGATGCTGCCCTTCATCTTCTCCAAGCTCACAGCAGCTTGTTCTTGGTGTTAGCTTTGTTTGTTTTGTCTTATGTCCTACTAATTTAATAGTTAAGTCTATTAATAGTAAAGCAAAACAAGAGATGGGTCATGGGCTTGGGTAATTAATGGGTTTATGGCTTAGGCTTCTAATGAAATTAAAACTTAAAGGCCCAACACTAAAACTCTACTTGATCCAATGTAATTAACCCATTGGTTTACTAACTTAATATCCACTTAATGCACTAACTTAGTTTAATTAAAACTTAAGCACACTAACCCAAGGTACTAATCACTCGAACCCCCGTATTAAACATGCATGCATGCACATACAATCACGAAAATATTAATTGGTTGAATTTAATTTAAACTTAAAGGTTTAGTTTTGAAAGTAGGATTTTAATGATTCAATTAAAGTTTCCACTTTTGGTATATAAAATACTCTTTGAAAATTAAAACACATGGTAAAATACATTTTTCACACAATAGCTACTATAATTATCCATATTTAATTTATTTGAGAAAATTAGGAATCCAGGATCTCACATCCATAATGCACCTCAAACTTAACATGTATGCACTTATACTAGAAAAAATGATTTAAAACGATACTCACTTATAAAATCTCTGAAGATTAAATGATTAATTGATTTAAAGTAAGGAAAATGCACGTGAAAAAATAAAATAGAATAAAATAAAATAAAACAAGGAGAATTTTGTGGGTCCTCACATACTTGATTTGGATATACTCGAGTAATATCAAAAACTTGTTTGACGTTAGGGCCCGGTAGGGGGTGTAACAGTGGACGGAAATTTGGTGAAGAGTGAGGTTCTACCGACTTGATATTTGCTCGGTTGTCGGAGTGTCGATATTTGAAATTTTGGAACAAGATCTTGGCAAAGCAGTGTGGAGTTAGCTCCTGAGAGCTTCTGTATCCTTTAATGATTGTATCTTGATTTCTTTTGTGAATTACATGAATATTATGTGACTGCCTTTCTGTTATAAGTTTAATACTTGCTGTACTTGCTTGCTTGCCTGTTTTATTTCCTTGGCCTCACTGAGCGTTAGCTCACCCCCGTAGTTTGTTTTCCTTAATAGGAACTTGGAGTGAAAAGATTTTGGAGAAGCTGGCTTGATTATATTTTGATCCGAATTTGGATGCAAATGATTTAGTCAACTTTGGATGGTTGTATTTTGGGGAACTTTATGTACTTTTTGGAAACGCTGTGATGTAAGAATTGAATAACAATTTGGAGGAAGTGACCTTTCTTTATATTAGTTTTCGTATTGCTTGATTAGTTCTAAGTTATAATCTTAGCTTGTATTGAGTCCTGGCGAGAGTTAGGCAGGCGGCCCGTCGAAACCCTAGGGTTCGCGCTAAGGAGAAGTAGGGTCGTCACAAAGAACCCCTTTTTTTTAAGATTCTGGACCGATCCGAGCTCAGATCCCTTTGATCAGGGCTCGGATCGGTTTGAACCTTGGATCGTCAAGAACAGATGTTCAGCTGAGACCTCAGATACCCCGTTTTTTGCAACAATTGCAAAAACTACAATTTCTCCAATTCTGACGACCTTTTTCCGCAATTTTCGAATTATACTTGAGATGAAAATTTTCACACTTTTCCCACTACACACAAGTGTAACATGCCCTAAACAACCAATCCAACCCTTTAAAATGAATAAAAAACATCTAGATCGCAAATTGAGGGTTCAAGTTGTTGGGTCATTTTTTACATTTTGACGTGAAAAATGCACTTATTAGCACTAAAAGCAACTCAAATGAGCACATGAGCGCATATAAACATATTAATACCAAAACTCACTTGAAAATCATAAAAGGGCATCTTTTGACGTAATATTGAGAAATTTAAGCACTCAAAATCAGAAAGCAAGATTAAACTTCCTTATTTCAACTTTGGCTCCCCAAGTGAACTTCACAAATGATCCTTCCAACTTCAGTAGCCCTACAAAACCAATGAAACACACCTAATTAGATAAAAATCAAACAAAACTGCAAACAATATATGAAAACAAACACAACTAATAGAACTGTTGGGTTGCCTCCCAACTAGCGCTTTGTTTAAAGTCATTGAACTCGAATTTCTTCATTTATTTGCAATGATTAGATGAGTTTCTCAACGAGTAAATCACTCCTTTAGGAACCACCTCTCTAGCCAAATAAGGTCTCAATCGTTGACCATTCACTTTGAATGCGGCACCATTTTCTCTCTTAATTTCCACCGCTCTATTTGAAAATACTCGAACCACTTCAAATGGGCCAAACTATCAAGACTTAACCTTACCAGGAAACAATTTAAACTGTGAGTTATACAATAGCACATTTTGTTCTTCTTCGATGTGCTTAGGGAGAATATACTTATCATGCCAAAATTTCACTTTTTCTCATAAATTTTGGCATTTTCATATAAAGTTAAGCGCCACTCTTCCAACTCACTGAGTTCAAGTAATCTCTTTTCACCTGCAAGTTTAAATTCAAAGTTAATAGCCTTAATGGACCAATAAACTCTATGTTCTATTTCTACAGGAAAATGGCATGCTTTTCCATAAACAAGCTTATATGGAGACATGCCCAATGACGTTTTAAATGCATTCTGTATGCTCACAAAGTTTCATCTAACTTTCTTGACCAGTTTTTTCTTGATCTATTCACAATTTTCTCCAAAATGAGTTTAATCTCCCGATTCTCCAACTCAGTTTGGCCATTGGCTTGAGGATGACAAGGAAGCAATGTTTTATGCCTACATCCATATTTAAGTAACAAAGTGTTAATTGACTTGTTACAAAAATGCTTACTTTCATCACTTATGATAACTTTTGGGACACCAAACCTGCAAAATATGTTCCGCTTAAGAAATTTAAGCACAATTTTAGTATCATTAGTTTGTGAGACAATAGTCTCCATCCATTTAGAAACATAATTGTCTGCTTAAAATAATGTAGTTGTTCGAAGAGAAGGAAATGGTCCCATGAAATTTATACCCCAAACGTCAAATAGTTCAACTTTCAAATACGTAGTTAGAGGCATTTTATTCTTTCCAGAGATATTACCAATTCTTTGCCATTGATCACAACTCTTGACTCAATTTCTAGCATCTTGGTATATAATAGGCCAATAAAAATCTGATTACCATACCTTTGCTACGGTTTTAGCTGTACTAAAATGTCCTCCCGTCTCAAGGGTGTGACAATGCAATAAAATATTATATACCTCTTTTTTCGAAACACAACTTCTAATTATACTATCCACATAATGTTTGTAAAAGAGTGGCTTCTCCCAAAATTAATTTTTGGCATTATTTAAAAATTTTTCCTTGGGTGAGAATTCAAATCACTTGGTAGCACTCCACTAACCACAAAATTGACCAAATCAGCATACCATGGTGATTTTTGAATAACCAATAAGAACTCATCTGGAAACTCCTCTTTAATAGGAATTTGGTCTTCTTGTCGGGTGTTTTCGAGTCTAGAAAGATGATTCGCGATTAGATTCTCAGATCCCTTTTTATCCTTGATCTCCAAATCAAATTCCTGCAATAATAAAATCCATCGAATAAGTCAAAATTTTGCATCTTTCTTATTTGAAAGATATTTAAGAGCCGCGTGATCGGTGTAGACAATGACTTTAGATCCCACTAAATAAGATTCAAAATTATCCAATGCAAATATCATCGCAAGCAACTCCTTTTCCATTGTCGCATAATTGAGTTGAGTCTTATTAAACATTTTACTTGCATAGTAAATGACATAAAATCTCTTATCATGCTTTTGCCCAAGAACGACTCTCACCACAAAATCACTAGTATCACATATCAATTCGAATGGTAAACTCCAATCTGGTGATGCTATTATTGGTGCAGAGACAAGTTCTTTCTTCAACCTATTAAAAGTAAATAAACATTCATTATTAAAGTGAAAAGGAACATCTTTAGCAAGTAAATTACATAGAGGTTTAGTAATTTTGAAAAAATCCTTAATAAACAATCTATCCAGTCGACAGTAACCCACGTGTCCAAAAAAGTTGCGAATGCCTTTAACATTGGTTGGTGGAGGTATTTTCTCAATCACTTCTACTTTTACTTGATCTACCTTAATACCTTTTGAAGAGATCTTATGGCCTAGAACAATGCCCTCACAAAAACCATGAAATGACATTTTTTCCAATTGAGCACGATATTTGTCTCTTCACATCTCTGCAAAATTAGATCTAAATTGTTTAGACAATGATCATAAGTAGACCCAAATACAAAGAAATCATCCATAAATATTTTCATGATTTTCTCATTAAAATCAAAAAAATTGCCATCATGTATCTTTGGAAAGTAGCAGGAGTATTGCACAATCCAAAAGGCATTCCTCGAAAGGCAACGGTGCCGTAAGTACAAGTAAATATGATTTTCTCTTGATCCTCTGGTGCAATTAGGGGTGCAAACGAGCCGAGTCGAGCCGAGTTTTGGCCTAGTCGAGCCGAGCCTCCAGTTAATTTTGTGATGCTCGAACTTGAGCTCGAGCTCGACGAGCTCAAAATGTCAAGCTCGAGCTCGAGCTTAAAAAATAAAAAAATAACAATAAATTTATTTTTAAAAAAATAAAAATAATTATTTATTTTTAAAAATGAATAAAATAATAATTTTTTAATAAATAATAAAATATTAGGAATATATGTGTAATTTTACTATTAAAATAAAAAATAAAAAATAAAAAAATATATATAATTGAGCTCGTGAGCCAACGAGCTTAATGTTTTTGAGCTCGAGCTCAAGCTCGATATTGACCGAGCTCGAGTCGAGCTCGTACTCGAGCCGCTCGCGATCGGCTCGATTCGTGAACACCCCTAGGTGCGATGACTATTTAATTGTATCCTGAAAAACCATCCAAGAAATAATAAAAGTCATATCCCACCAACCTTTTTAAAATTTGATCAAGAAAAGGAGGAGGAAAATGATCATTTCTAGTGGCCGCATTAAATTTTCTATAATCAATATAGACTCTCCACCCAAATATGACTCTAGAAAAAATCATTTCATTATTTTTACCACATACTATAGTTATTCCTCCCTTTTTTATGCATGACATGAATAGGAAAAATCCAAATACTATCAGAGATTGAAAAAATTATATCTGCATCAAGCCATTTAAAGATTTTTATCCTTACTACTTTTTTCATGTTGGGATTTAATCGTCGTTGAGTCTTAACCACCGGTTTAGCATCTTCTTCCAATAAAATCCAACGCATACAAATGGTTGGACTAATTCCCTTGATGTCAGATATGGGTCCATCCTAAGGCCTTTAGATGCTTCCTCAAAACTCATAAAAGCTTGTCAAGTTGCTTCTCATCAAGGACTACATTGACAATCACCGACAATGTCTCTTTCTCTCCAAGAAATCCATACTTGAGGTGGTTGGAAAGCGATTTGAGCTCAAACCTTGGAGCTTGCTCATAAGAAGGTAGAGGAAGCCCCTTACATATTCCTAAATCTTCATATGCATTGCTTCTTTTGTAAGGGAACTGTCCCTGTAAATAATGGGTTATTTCTTCAACTTCTTCATCTTGCAATCCTACATCATTTAGACAAAGTTCAAGAGAGTCATTATCAAGATTAACTTGACTCATCTCTAGTGTCAATTCATTACATATGTCAATGAAATAAACATGATCGATAAAAGAGAGATACTTTTTCACTTTACTAAAATCAAACTCCGCATCTTCTTCACTGATTTGGAACTTGAACTTACCACGTTTAACATCTATTATAGTACTTGCAGTGGTCAAAAAAGTCTATCAAGGATAATGGGTATATTGACATCTTCCTCCATGTCTAAAACAACAAAATCAACGAGAATGATAAATTTTTGCACTTTAATATAAGCACATTTTTCAATATACTCAAGGGATGTCTAATAGACCGGTCAGCAAACTATAAAGAGATATTAGTACGCTTTAATTCATTCAACCCCATTGCCTAACCACAATTTAGAAAATCAATGAAATACTAATATCAAGGTCACATAGTGCTTTAGAAAACTCTACATTATCAATAGTACACGTAACCATGAAACTCCCTGAATCTTTCAACTTTGGTGGCAATTTGTTTTGTATGATGGCACTACATTCCTCGGTAATGTAATAGTCTCGCTATCTTCTAATTTCATCTTTTTATCATTATCTCCTTGAGAAACTTTGCATACGAGGGAATCTGCAAGTATTAACAAATAAAATGTTAATATGTAGTTGTTTAAAAATGTTGACAAACTTCTTAAATTGTTTGTCGACTCTTGATGGCTTCAATCTATGTGGAAATGGAACCGGTGGAGGAATTGGCATCATCTTAGCAGTCAATGGCTCAATCACTTCCGTTTTGCATTTCTTTTTACTTTTCTTACTCTCCTCTACTAGTTCACTCCCCTGCTTGTCTTCTTTGCTCTCATCTTTTCTCATTCTCTCAATAGCCGCCAGCTCACTCACTTGCTTACCACTCAATTCCTTGGGTTCACTTCAGTCTTGCTAAGTAGCTCCCCTTGATTCCTTTTATTGATAGTATTAGCTATTTTGCCTAATTGGACTTCGACATTCCTATACATATTGGTGAGTTGATCCATCCTACCCTCAATTCTTTCAAACCGTTGAGTAGTGGCGCTAGCTAACTTCTCAATCTTATCATTGGATGCATTTACTAACTTTGAAATTGCCAACTCCTAAGCCGGCTTAGACTCCATATGTGGTTGTTTTGGTTGAAAGCCCGGTGGATTCGTTGGTCTTGGTTAGTTTCCTTAATCCTTCCATCCAAAATTCGAATGATTCGCCACCTCGGATTATAAGCATTAGAGCATGGGTTGTTTTGAGACGGACGACTGTAATTGTTGAGATATTGAACTTACTCAATGTTCGCACAAATAGAATCATCGTAATCTCCTCCATGGTTAGTACAACATTCAACAATTACTCCTTGGTTAGAACTAGAACCAACTTACCTATTAGGCATCTTAACCACATTATCCATTTTGGCACTTAACATATTCAATGTATCTATTTCAAGCATACCTACAGGTCTCCTTGTATTACCTCGCTCGTTGGCCCATTGGTAATTGTTTGCAACCATTTCTTCAATTAATTGTTGAGTTTCCTCGGGTGACTAACCCATCAAATCTCCTCCACCGGCTGTATCTACATGTGTTTTCGTTGGATAAGTGAGTCCATTGTAAAATATTTGGACTATGAGTCAATCGGGGATACCATGGTGGGGACATCTTCATTGTAATTTTTTATAACGCTCCCAAGTTTCGTACAATGTCTCTCCTTCCTATTGGTAGAAAATCGTTATATCCATGCGAAACTTAGCAGTCTTGCCAGGTAGAAAGAACTTATTAAGAAAAGTTTTAGATAAATCCGTCCAGGTGTTAAAAGTATTAGGAGAATGAAATTGTAACCAAACCTTCGCCTTGTCCCTTAGTGAGAATGGAAACAATTTAAGCTTAATTGCATCATCGCTAACACCATTAAGCTTTATTGTATCACAAATTTCTAGGAATGTGGACAAATGAGAATTTGGGTCATTGGTAACATTACCTCCATATTGAGATTGTTGCACCATTTGTATAAGAGAGGGTTTAATTTCAAAATTATTAGCATTTACCGTAGTTCTCATTATACTAATTTGCAAACCATCACCTCCCGATAGTGTGAAGTTCCGTAATAGTCTTCTATTCACCTTTTCAGCCATAGGTTCGATTAGTGGAAGTTCAATTATTATTTCTCCTTCGCCTTAAATCTCCATAGCTTCCTGTAGTACTTGCCTTCGTTGTTTCGTTAGAGTCCTTTCAATTTTTGGATCTAATGGAACTGTTGCGAGTAGAGTGCGGTGCATACACTACAAAGATCAAAATATAGAAAATTTGACCACAACAAAACAAACAGAATAACGAAACTACTCTATTTTCTAACTAAAAGATATTCATAATATAATACTATGTTTAGATTAATAAAGCTCACTTAGCTTAATATTATAGTGAATTCTCCGGCAACGGTGCCAAAAATTTGACGAGGCCTACACTCTATATTGTAACTTAAATCCCTTGTTAACTACAAGTACACGGGTCGTGAATTTAGTATAAGAAAATTAGGATCGATCCCATGAGAAATCACCTTAACTACCAAGGCTTCTAGCTCGCCCTATTATCCAAACTTTATCAAGAATTTCAACTACTTTAATCAACTAAATGCTAAAGTAATGCAATGCAAATTAACAACTTGAAATAACTCAGCTAAACACAAGTGTTGTAGGGTATAGAATCCACTACATATACCGAATCATGGATGATTTAGCTAATTACCACTCATGCTCTTGTCTTGCTAAGGATGCATTTCACTCAACCCATCAAACTTCACTTTTGCCAATGAACCGAACTTAGCCTACACTAGAGTTTCCCTACTCTCGTGGTGAAATCTCAAGTATAAGTTAGATCAACCACTAGAAATGTTATAAATATCCACCTAAGTGCACCACTACTTTCGTGTGTCTACTCCTTAGGTTCCATTCATTCATTTTTCAGTATTGTCAACTATTTTCATAGATTAACAACAACTAAAATGACTTGTAAATGGTGATCAGGCATTCACAAGTATTAAATCATAAAGAAATGAACTAGCAAGTATAAGATATAACAATAATCAACTTCATTCAACCATAGTCAAGGCACAAATAGGTTCATCTATCCCTAGAACAAGAAGATTAGTTAGACATAGTAGATTTAACAATAAAGTTCATATCTATAATATAACAAAGTATTAGTAAATAAATAAAAGAGTAGAGAGGAAGAAATGCTCATTCAAGTGAAAAAACATGATATTAAAGCTCCATCATCTTCATTGCTATCAACAGATACTTTAATACATCAAGAGTTCTTCAAGATCTTCAATAGAAATGAGAACTAGATCTAAACCTCTAACTAAGCTAAGCTAGAAAGAATAGAATGAAGAGCTCTAAATTTCTTTTTTTCTCTCTCCTCGCGCCCCCTTTCTATTTTCAATAACGTGTTTTTCTACTTGTTTCTTTACTTCTTGTTCCAAAAATTCCATTCATTGGAATCTACAATATTCCTTCTTCAATTGTACAAGATGCTTTGCCAACTTCTAGCCGGAATTTGTTGTGAAACAAGAGTCAAAAAGTAAGTGTGAAATGTACACAAGTTATTCTGCAAATTGCAGAGGAAAGAGAAACATCCGAGGCCTTGGATCTGAGGGCTTCACACAGATCCGAACTCGGATCTAATTTTTTCCATTTTCCTTCACTTATTGTGCAGCAAGATCTAAGGCCTCTTCTTTATGGATCTAAGCTCGGATCCATTGCTCTCGGATCTACTTCTCCAGAATCTCAGACGAGGGCTCGGATGTATAGCTTCTGGGAATGGATCTGAGGTCAGATCTATCTCGCTTGTTTCTAGCTTCAATTCTCTTTCTTTTTCATGCAATTTTTTCTTCTTGTTTCACTTATATGTTATCCTTCATGAAGTGCATTGCATCTTCTTCAATTAGGAGTGTTTCATGCACCAATAACCTACAAAATATCACATGTTTATGCATTAATGCACTCATTTTGCACATTTAGTTCATGAGTAACATTTGAAGAAATTTTGTACTACAAGGGCTTAAACATGGCTATAAACACCTAAAAACACAACAAAAATTTACATTTTATCAGCTGAAATCAATGTGAAATAGTCACTTATCACCATGGAGTGTGAAAATGGTTAGCTTTGTACTGGGACAATGTGACAACCCCACCTCCCCCTAGGGCTAACCTCAGGGTTTAGCGAACCGCCTGTCCAACTCTCGCCAGGACTCACTCACTCGTTTCAAGAAAATAGGTTGCAACGTCAAGAGTAAAAGAAATAATAGTTCCCAAGTTTGGAACATACATGTACATTCATTTCTATTTCAAACATTTATACAATCCCAAATATAACAAAAGATGTGGATTCCAGATACGTTCAACCCTAACCGAGCACTAGCGAGAGTACAATCACAAAAATTCAAAAACTAGACTATGCTAGCTTGTACCAGCCTCACGCACTCGCTCGTACCCCCTATGAGGAAAACAAATTTAACGGAATATAGTGAGCCAAAACTCAGTGAGGTTCCAAAACATCATGCAGACCCAAATAACAATTTAACCATGATTTTAAAACATAGGTATCAAAATAGCGAGCATATGAAGTCAAGAAAATGAGCAATAACACTTCGTAAAGCCAATCACTGGATATTTAACATGTCAAGTAAAAGGATACAGCCGCTATTGCAAAATATCTCCGCCATATCTTGATCAAGGAGTAGTTGACACTTCGTCAACTTTCAAGTAAAGTAATCAGTCCAGTAGTGCCCCACTTAACGCCAATCTCCATCCACCATTCAACCCCCTTACCAGGCCCAAATGCCAAGATAAACACGTGTGGTAATACTCGAGCATACCGATTAGTCGAGGAGATAACACTCCGCTCGACAAAACAAGAGACCTAGGGTGCGTTACCTAATTGACCAAACTCTTGCCGGCACGACTCGAGTAACTAGCCACAGGGTTTCTGGAATTTCAGATAGGATGCATGTGGCAGCCCCACCTCCCCCTAAGGCGAACCAGACGGTTCGGCGGGCCGCCTGCCCAGCTCTCGCCGGGACTCAGTCATTCACTACATTCATCAAACAGATTACAAGATAAAACTCAAATATTACATCAAATTCTCCAATAATTACATGTCAAAAGCAAAGCGGAAATAATTCTCAACTATACATAAAATGATTTCCAAATCCAAATTGTACAAAACATAGGCCATCCAGTCACGTGCACAAGTACTACAAGTCCTTCCTTCGCCTTGAGCCCTGTGGAGGGGAATAAAATATTTTTGGGGTGAGCTAGAAGCTCAGCGAGTAACCAGTAAAATCATTAAACAAATATATTTCACAATGTTGCATTTCGATCATTTCGATGATGTCATGATTCAGAGATCAAATGTTCGTTTAGTGCTCTCGTGAGCCAGGGAAATCATAGCACTTGAACACCCAATGCTCAAATAGATCATTTAACATTAACATTAACATTCAGAGGGAGCCCCTTCTTGAGCTCAAGATAAACATGAACATGAACCATAAACAGAGTGGAGACGTTGGTGCCCAACACAAGACTTTCCCAGAACTCATTGAAGCCAAATCATGTCATGAACTCACATGCAAGCACGCATGATATGCAATCGAGTACATAATGCAAGAAACATTTCACAAGTACTTTGGAAATAGTTTAGGGTCACTCACCTCCATGGCTCAGAAATCATCCATCACATATCATTGCCTTGCTCAAATCCAAGTCTTAAATCACAAACTCAATGCAAACAAATTCCTTCAAAGTTCGGACAGCACTTCCCCTGAATTTGTTAACTTTTCCAGCCATCATGGCTTCATTATTTCCTCAGCCAGTCCCAAAGGTACACAAACAACAACAAGTTCATCCAATAGCCATTCAGCAAGCTCCAAGTAGCTAGTACAAGTCAAGCTAGGGAAAAGTCCGGAAATGAAAGTTAAGCTCAAAACTAGAAAAACAGTTTTGACGTCATTTTGCGGTAATGGTACCAAAGGCGCTACGATTGTCGGATGAAGGTACAAGACCCACCGTTTCGAAGCTAAAAGACAGGGATACAATATTACAGAAGGTCACTCAACCCAGTTTCGAGTGTAACCAGGTAAAAAATGCAAGATACCATACCAGAATCACAAAAACAGATTCACATAACGCATTCTAGCGGAAACATCATAACTCAGGCTCTCCAAGTCCAAATCCAGAAATTCCAAAACCATATGAAATCTGAGAAACAGGGATAAATTTCATCAGAAGGCCTCAACAACCAATTCGGAAGCAATTCCAGCCAAAACAACCAATTACAGGCGCAATTCTTACATTCGGGTAAAACCAGAACAGCAATAGTAATTTCGACTTTTCTCATTCTACACTACTCCGATTGACCTGAAATTTTGTAGGCACCTCTAAAATGTCATTTCCTACAACTTTCATGTTTTAAGCCAAGGCCAATTCGGCCTCTAACTAGGAGATAAAAATTCGGGCAGAATGTTCCTTCACAAAACCTAATTTTCTTAAATTTCTTCCAAAACAGAAATTGATTGCAATTGACCACTTTTTCCACCTCATAGAGTCCTTAAACATCATTTCCAATCATCATATATAACCACACAACCATGTTCATATTAAAACAGAAAAATCCCCAAAAATTATAAAACTTCATCAAGTCAACCACAACTCAAGATATAATCCATCAAACCATCTCTTTAGCCATCACAAGTCACTAATTTAGCATAATCAAGAACAAAGAAAGGATTGCTAGACATGAACCTTGAAATATCAAGAAAGTTGATGGCTTAGTCCTTTGCCTTCTCTAATCACTCCACCACTACCTTCAATCTTCCTAAACAAGTGACTTTTGTGGAGGAATTTGAAAGTTTAACGGTTGATTCACAAGATTGAGCAAGAAATGGAGTTGGAGTTGAAGGCTTTCTTCTTGTATTTTTGCTCCAAGAGGTTCGGCCAAGACAAGCTTAAAATGGAGAGAAATTGGTCAATTTTTGAGGTTTAGTAAAGGTGATGCAAATTAGTCAAAGTCCAACTTTGAATAAGAAGGTGACACATGTCACCTTTTGGTTTAAAACTTATCTTTTTGTCTCTCCAATACAAATATCTTAACACTTTGTAAAATAATATCACTTAATACAAAATTCCAACAAGTTGTCAAAAATATAATGCATTTACCGCACTTGCGGGTCCCACGTTCAAAATACGCTTTTAATTTCTCAAAAACTAACCGATACTAGAAAAATCATTTTAAAACTATCTTTGCTCATAAACTTTATCTGGGGAATTTTTCTCATAAAGAAAATGTAGAAAAGACGGGCGATTAAATAAAATAAACCCTAGAAAATTAGAAAATTTCCGGGTTCTCACTCTCATTCTTTCGGGGCGTCACAATGCAAGTCATATGCATGTGTATCAAGTCAATTGCAACCCAAGAACAATAATGTATCACATTAGAGCAAGTGCGATAAAGTACACCCTTACCAGACCAAACAAGTCAGATATTGTCAAATCACATTGGTAAAGTATTTAAAAGCAAGTATCAAGTACAATCATGCACTTGGAAGCACTCACCAAAGATTTAATGCTTTTCAAGATCATGCTCAGGTGCAACTCCTTGGTTGGAGTCCAAATTTGCGATAAAATACCATTCAACGGTTTAAAACCAATTTGGATTCCAAATATAGAAGTTTTGCTTCAAGAAAGTCAAGTAATAAAACTCATTTAAGGAGTATTCATTTTGCTTATCACATCCTAGGAAACTCATGCTCACTCTTTTAATTTTGGTAAGGAAGCGATTAAAATTTTTAAGTTCGCAAAGTGGTCTAAAAGACGAGGAAAACATATTTTGAGTGGTCGCTACTTTAGCTTTTAAAGGGTACGAGTTTCGGTAAAAATTTCAGCTTATGTACTTCTTACTAAAGAAAACTCGAATACCATAAACAATCATAGTTCGTTTCAAACTCGAGTCGTCGCTCAAGTCTTGAGTTCACTCGCCTAACCCTCGAGCGAAAATTTGGGCAGCATGCCCTTTGTATTTATCCATTTTCCCATCCAAGTACAACTTGGATTCACAAGTCAATAAACCTCCAATCCAACCACAAGTGATAACCAACAACATACATCTATTCAAGGCCTCAAAACCAACCAAACAAACCAAATAATAAACTTATTACCATGGATATCAAAGCTGGAAACCAGTTTAAAGAAGAAATTATAAGTGGCAGATTTGTCATCCTTCGGTGTTTTGGTCATAACTATAGCTAGGTATATCAGCTCGAGGTAAATTTGATGGCATTTCGAAACTAAGACATAAGCCTACAACTTTATGAAGGCATCAAACACAAGTGCAAACATTATCAGGGTCGAAATTGGCAAAATAGAGACATAAAAATTCTGTCGGAGCCAAAGCAGGACAACTGAACAGTTTTGGTAAAATGGCTATAACTTGGTGTAGGAAAATCAAAATTGAGCTCCATCAGTGGCGTTTAAGACTAGATTCATAGAGGTTTCCAACGGTATAAAAATCAGGTTCTAGTTCATCTCCTACAACTACCGGAAAGCTCAGGAAATTGACTAAAATTCACCACCAAATGCTGGAATTTTCTTATCAAAGCTGGAAATTCATCTTTTAAGGCTAAAAAGTCACAATCATGCCATAAATCATCTCACAAATTCCATATCCAAGCTCAATACCAACATTTGAAAGTTAAACAACATAATCAAGGCTAAAACTTATGAAACCCTAGCTGAAATTTCATGAATCACCACCAGACTAGAGTATCATCCAATATTTTCCAAGATTCAAAACTTCTATAGCATATTTAGCTGGAATAAGAAAGAGAGAGGAAGTTGTAGACTTATACCTTACAAAACCTTCTTGAAAGTGAGGAACCAAGCTATTTCTTCCAAAACTTTCACCACACCTAGCTTCATAAGCACCAAGACACAAGTTTAATCGGTTTAGATTTGTGGTTTCAACTCCAACAAGGCAAGATTCCAGGTTGTAGTTGGAGGTTTTCTTTCTCTCTTTTCTCTCCTAAACTCACGACCAACCAAGAAGAAATGGAGAAGAAAATGAGCCAAATAAAAGATAAGAAGAAAAGAAATTAACTTAGTCAAAGTTCTCTAGATTTCCAACAAGTGTCACCACAAGATTCAATCTCTTTTTTTTTCTTTTCTCTCTTTCTTGGGTCAAAAATTTAGGCTGCCTTGTGGGATATTTTAGGGTTGATTTTGCTGAAATAAGATCAAGGAGATTAAGGTAATAAAGTAGTGTTCAAGTGGTACACTCAATCAGTAGCAAACGGTGCACATTGGTTCAAGCCTATTTTCCTTAACTCTCTCGCACTTGTGTTTTAACTTGTGATTCACTAACTTATTATTAGCATTTCTAACTACACACTTCCTCTTACTTAATACTTGCTCTTATCTACCAAATTTAGTACACACGCCTCACCAAGTGATCACACTACCAAAATATATGAAAACTCTAGTTTACCCTAACTATAAAAGGAAAGGTAAAACTCTTAATTCTATTATTTATTACAACTATTGAGGGAGTAAATAAGTAGTAAAGATATTATAAAGTAATTGAATCAAAATAAGAGGGCATTTTAAGAAAATATGAGCGAATTTTCTAGTCATCACAGACGAACTTGTCTTCGAGTGACTCTAGCTAAATTAACACCCATGTACTAAAAAATAAGAGAAAGGAAATGGAGAAATCCAAACTTGAAAGAAGTAGTACGCCTTCTCACCATCATCCTTATGTAGCTGATGATGATATTTGAGAGTGGGATGCAGGCAAAAGAGGATTCCCAATTGTGAAACATGTAGTCCAAAAAATAAATATCACTTTTTCAGACCTTTGTGTGACCACTTTTTTTAGAAATCACATTGTGCACCATCATATAGATAATGAGACAATGACGAGTGTCGAAGACACTAGCAATTATGGTCTCTTTCATTAAGGAACTGAAGGGTTGGTACGCGATGCCAAATCGAGACATGGTGTGTGAGGGATCCCATCTCTTATTTGGGGTAGTGAATCCTTTCTTCAAATCGACAATTGGCCCATCATCATTACAACCCAATATCTGAGATAAAAGATCATGAGTAAGTAGGATACGAGTACCTCAAACCCAAGAATCCACCATCTCTCCATTATAGCTGGCTTTGTTGACTATATTAGCGTAATACTCTCGCATAAAGTTTAGGTAATAATAATTAGGCAAAGAAAGAATTGGTGCCTATCTAAATTGATTGAAAGCCTCCGTGATGTGATAAACGGTCTTTATTTTTGGGTGGATATGCATCTCAAAGATAAACCCCAAATTTGCATGTTATTCAAGTCACCCCTAATTTTTTAGGGTCATGAATCTGGAACTATTAAAGATTTTAGCTTTGAAGCGTCAAGAAGTACTCCCCCTTTAACATCTCATCACGGATTGGGGTGAAGGAGTTATTTCTTTCTTACTCTCCTCAATTTCTTCGCTCACTTCCATTCCTTCACTTCTTTCACTATCCTCACTACTAGAAGAGAAAGATATGATAGTACTTCGTCCTTTTGCCATAGTATCTAAGAGAGAAATTACAATTAGCTTCTTATACTAGGCTAAAATTGCACACTTCACTCGCTATATAAGAAGTAATCCTTATAAAACACTTAAAGAAAAATTCTTTCACTTATATTCACTATAGGCATTTTATAAAATTATCATGCATGTATAGGGATTAAAATTGGCTCAAATAACCACAAGTATACATCATCGTGTGTGACGCCCCTACTTCTCCTTAAGGCGAACCAAAGGGTATCGGCGGGACGTCTGCCCAACTCGCGCCAGGACTCAGTACAATTCCAGTTCAAACTTAAGGTACAATACTAACAATGAAATCGGAATAAAGGCACGAAATCATTTCCATACATAAATATCCAATCTTACACCACAAGTTCAAAATACATCCACTTTCCAAAATATACAACTTCCCAAAAGATGTCTAGACAAATACACTCCAAAATTCTAGCCAAAAGAGCCATCAAGTAGGCTTTTTCCATAATCCCTTCCAGATCAGCTCCTGTTAAGGAAAACAAATCTAACGGGGTGAGCGGATGCTTGTGAGGCCAAGAAAACAAGCAAAACACATAGTTCAGATAGTGATAGCATTTAAGAAAGAATTAAAGCTGTAACAATCAAGCAATTCACAATTTTTAATTAAACACATTCAATGAGGATACAAGAGCTCTTAGGTGCTAATTTCCAATTGCTTTGCCCAGTTCGATCCAATATCTCCACGTGATGACACTCTGTCAACCAGGTAGGTATTTAATTCTGTAGAACTTCACTTACTCTATTTATGGTTCTGAGTCGACATGAGAGGTACCTCCCACACGAATCGGTGTGGTACATACTATCGCTCAGTGGTCGATGAGACATCGCTCCGATCAACTTATACTTTGTTTATGGTTCTGAGTCGACATGAGAGGTACCTCCCACCCGAATCGGTGTGATACATACTATCGCTCAGGGAACCGATTACAATTGTTTATGGTACTCAATCGACATGAGAGGTACCTCCCACCCGAATCGGTGTGGTACATGCTATAGCTCAGAGAACCGATTATTTGTTTAGGGTTTTGAGTCGACATGAGAGGTACCTCCCACCCAAATTGGTGTGGTACATGCTATCGCTTAGCACTGAGACGGTATGAGAGGCACCTCCCACCCAGATTGGTGTGGTACATGCATCCGCTCAGGACTTAAGAGTTAAACATGTTTATGAACAATTACTGATCATGTGTATTTATGTAACAAGTATCGCATAATTAAAAGAAAGAGAGGACGAGGACGTTACCACAAGTATACACATAAGTCGAGGAGGTTCACTCCATTCGACATCACAACACAAATATGGTTTGCAATAGCGACACTTCACTTAATTCCCATAACAATTCACTTCACACAATTCGAATATCAATTCACATAGCACAATTCAATTGTAGCATTACTTAAAAGAGAACGAGCGCGATAAAGTACACACTCGTCTCGACAAGTTTACGTATCATGTATAACACTTGTACAATTCACATTTCAATCACATAAGCATTTAACATGCACTTGACACTCACCAATCAAAGAAAGGGAGTAAGTGCGCAAACAATCTTTTTAGGCGTCCACTTCGAGATCCTCTTGAAGTTCCCCTTGAACGCCTGAGCAAATAATAATTGACTATCACACACTATTACTTACAAACCCCTTTGCTAACAAGGAAGATTGTACACTTGTACATTACTAAGAAGATGTCATGAAAGAGAGTCTTAATTACTCGTAAATCGAGGCTCCAAAGTAGGGTTTAATAACACAAGAAAAACTGATTCCCTCCATGAAATCAAGTTTGAAATGGTCAATCAGTATCAAAGGATAGGGAAGAGTTCCCAAAAAACTCGTTTCCCAACAAGTACGAAAAATTCAGTTTTGCGTGTCAACTTAGAAAAATCAGAACTTGCACTCAGTAGGTCTAAAATTAGAAAACTTTATACCGTTGGAATCTTGGTTCAACGACTAAAAGTTCCTAGAAGACACCTTTCCAAGATTATAAATGGAAGGCATTCAAATTTCAGCTCAAAGTGGCTGATTTGAGCATATAAGACAGTTTCAGTCTTGTTTTTCGGCAAATTTTGGAAATTCGGCAAAATTCACAAAAAGTGAACTAGCCTCTAAAATTTGTAATACAAAACGAGTCCCTAATAAAGTTTCAAACTGGCCAAACAGGACTAAATTCGGAGTTTTGAGCATTGAGATATAATAGTCTAAAATTGGCTGGAATTCGAGCACAAATCAGAAAATTTTCCAGATTTGGAAATCAAACTTTGGGGCATCATTTGGGTATCGAAATGGTCTTAGAATAACACCAAATTTTGTACAATTCAACTTCCATATGAGAACTACTTCTCTATCAAATTTTACATAAAAACTCATACGGGAAGGTAGTTAACAAAACTACCAAAGTTCAAGAAATTTCCAAGACAAATATGTCTTCTTGTTTCCTTTTCCTTTTCAAACACTTTACACCATGAAATCAGTCCCATTTTGGTTCATTTGTGAAATTAAGGTCCAAGAAACATTTCATAACCAATTGATAGTTGGTTGACATCAAAATTTCAAAATAAAACATTTCACAAACAACTAAACCAGTCGGCCAGCAAAAGGAAGGGTTTTCCAGCTTTGCCGCAGTTTGGAAATTGAACCATATTTCACTCAATATAACTTGGAATTGAGAATAGTTGGTGGCGTTGCAAACTAAATTCAAAACTCTACATTTCATCAGAAGAAAACATTTCCAAAATCAGTTCACAAGTAGTTCAAATTCAAGCCACAAGTTGCAGCTTCTCCTGTCCATTCGAATGGAACAGGCAGACAGAGCAAAACAGAACAGCCGCCTTTATCAATTCATTGCAGTTCACTCAAATTGAACTACAAGTGATTTTTATACCGTTAGAAAGCTATGGATGTCTAATTTCAAATGCCACAAACGTCACTCAATTTCGACTTTTGTACAAAGAGTTATCTTCGATCAAAGGGGCACTGTTCAGCTGCCCAGAACACGTTTTCCAGATTTCTTCACGTTTCGAAAATTCAAGTTTTGCTCAACCAATTCAAATGATTTTTGGTAAAAACTTTTTACACACCATATGCAACATATATCAACCAATTTCATGGCAAAACAACCCACAAAAATTTGAAATGCAGGTACGAAAAGCACTGGACAGATTCAGCCAGCTCTAGTTCCTCACTTCCTTTGATTTTTCCTTTCACTTTTCTGACCATAATCAACTCACTTAACATAGAAACAACATTAATCAAGCATTTAATCCTCAAGGCAGCCCTCACATAACTAAGGGAGTTCATAGAGCCCACTTCAACCAACCAAAACCAACCAACCACAACAATAAGGAAGCTACAAGCTTCAAGGCCAAGAGATGGAACAAGAAAGCAAGTGTTAATGGTTACCTCCTTAGTTCTCGAAGAAACCAGAAATTTCACCACTAAAACTCCAAGAAATTACCACAAGATGAAGTCTTTCGCCAAGCTAAAGCAAATCTCCAAGTGGTTTTGAGGTTGGATGCGAAGTTAGAAGTGAATTGGAGCAAGATTTGTGCAAGATGAAGAAGCTTTCTTCCTCCTTCTTTCCTTGGGTGCTCAGCCGACCAAGAGAGAGAGAAATGAGTGTGTTTGTGGTTTGAAGTTTTGTGAGAGAAGTGTGTTAAGAAAGCTAGGTTAAAGGTGCAAAAAAAATCAACTAGGAATAGTGTGCGCGCGCGAGTACCATATCACCGTTTTCTCTCTCGAGTTTGACACACTCGTGCACTAATCCTCCAACGTAATTCCTTTAACACTATAATTATTCACCCTTAGTAGTCTAGTATAAGTTTCTTAAATCTTCACTTAGCCGTTCCGGCTCGAATTACGCGAACTTCCGATTCGCGCGCGATAAGGCGAAATTTAAAAGAAATTAATGTAACGATAATATAATTAACCAATACTAGAGTAAATAATTATAAAAATAACTATTTTAAGAAATAAAATGTGAGTTCTCAAATCTCCAAGATCATTGCACTCTCGGATCGAATATAGTCTCGAAAAATGTGTATTCGCTATTTCTTTCTAAACGAGTCTCCGAAAATTAAATTTGTTAACGGGACATTTTAAAAATATGAGTAAGGCATAGTTCCATGTAAATGGATTTAAAATGATTGAAATAAATTATTCGGAGAAAAAGGTGAATAAATATTTAAATAAGCCAGTAAAATAGAATTAAAGTAAGTAAAAATTCGGGTCCTCACATCCTCCCCTCCTTAAAAAGAATTTCGCTCTCAAAATTCACACCTAGGATAATATCATACCCTTTATTTGCTAGGTCCACTAGATCTGCCAAAATTCACACTTTCTATAATTTACACCAACAATTAAATACTGATCCCCCCGTAGGAGTCCAACTTCCCAGTCATAGGGCAAGCGATCACACTTTATTTATACCATTTACGAAACTAGGGTTTACACAAGAATAGTTGGTTTCAGGGTCAATTCAAACTCTAGTTGAATGATTAAGTCTTGTAGTTCAAAACTTGAATGGAAGGATATATTTTCAATAGAAAACTAAGCTTACCAAAATTTTCGGACTCAATTTGTCCAAATCAAGTCAATCATAACATGCGAGATATAATCGAGGGCTTTAATGTATTTTGGGTATATATGTGGCAGGATGCGATTCAAAATTTCAAAATTAGAGTTAACGATCAAACTTTTCTTCATGGCTCGAAACTAAATTTTCTTAATAAGAAACTTTAAATAATGTTTTTGCCATAATCATCAATACATATTTCAAATTCCTCAAATATGTTTAAGAAGATTAATCAGGCAACTCAATGCGTGGATATTAAAACACATGTATAATAAAATAACATATACAGGGAGGATATTTGAAAATTTCCCTCGAAGTTTCGAGTTAAGAGTTACGTTTGAGTAAAACATATATTTTAGAAATTGCATTTAAGAAAGATAAACAAACATGTAGGTTCATATATGCATAACTTTGATCCAACACTTTTACCACCCTTCACATCTAACCCAAGAGCTAACTCTAAGGGTACATGAAGCTCGGTCATTTTTACTCTCCAATTCACAACAAATATTCATTCTTAGTCCTCAGAAAAGATCTAAACTTAAGCTTTGCTTAATTTCAATTCTCATGCGGGTTCAAAATGTATATATATATATATATATAGATATTTGTGGCAAAAGGGACAACAGGTGAGTGGATATGTGAGGACCCAAAAATTTACTTATTTTAAACTTCTATTACTGGCTTATTTAAATAATTACCCACCCGTTTTCTCCGAATAATTTATTTCAACCCTTTTGGAACCATTTACATGGAACTATGACTTGTATATATTTTTAAAATGTCCCATTAATAAATTTAATTTTTGGAAGCTCGTTTAGCGAGATTTAGTGGATGCGCGTTTGGAGGCAATAGTCGATTTAAGAGTACAGTGACCATGGAAATTTGAGGACTCATGTATTAGTTTTAAAATAGGTATTTTATGATTAATTACCCAAGTATTAGTTAGTATACTATCGTTATAAGAATTTCTTAGAAATTTCGTTTTATCGCGCGCGAGTCGGAAGTTCGCGTTTTCGCGTGCGCGACTAATTGAGGGACTTTAGAAATTGTTGATAGACTACTAAGAGTGGATAATAATAGTGTTAAAGGAAGTGCATTAGAGGTTTAGTGCACAAGTGAAACAAACCCGAGAGGAAACGGGCACGAAACGCGCGCGTACGCGTACTATTGCGAGTTGACTTTTGTGCCAAAATTTGAACTACAACTACCAAGCTTCCAAGAGAAGCTTCACCATCAGCCTTTACACTCTCTCTCTTCCCTCTCATGCTGACCGAAACTCCAAAGGAGGAAGAAGGAGCAAGTTCATCTCATTTTACTTCCAATCTTCCAACCATTTCACTCCAAATTTATCACACAAACTCACAACAACTTGGAGACTCACTTGGACTAGGAAGAGAGCATCTTTCTCACGGTTTCTTGGGGCTCTTAGTGACCCAAAATTACTGATTTTTCTTCATCCAAGAGGTGGTAATCATCTAACCTTTTAAACTTGGTTCTAGTGAGTTAAATTTGACTTGGAAGCTTGTAACTTCATATGGGTATCTTTATTTGGTTGAAAATCATTTGAGTAGGCTCAATGAAATCCCACAATGGACATTTTGGACTGATATATGATTATGGGTGTTATTTAAGTTGATTAAGTGTTAAACAAGTTGATATAAGTTGAAAGAGTGGAAGGAAAATCAAAGGAAGTTGAAGCTAAGAAGGGCCGAATTCTGCACTGTTCTTACCGAGCTCTTGGTTCAAATTTTTTGTGATCAAATGACCTTGAATTTGTTGTAGATATGTTGTATAGGATGTGTGGAAAGTTTCCACAAAAAATCCCTTGATTTGGTTGGGCAAAAGTTGGATTTTCGAAATATGTTCAAATCTGGAAAATAGGTGACAGGGGTTCTTTGGCAGTAAATTTTGAACAATCATAACTCTTTGCTCAGATGTCGAAATGTGACGCCCGAAGGAAAAGAAAAGGGAAAATTTTCCTTATTTATTTTATTTTCCACGTGCATTTCTCTTACTTTATTTTATTATCAAAATTTTTCAAAGACTTTTATCAATGAATATAGTTTTCCAACCATTTTTTCTAGTATAAGTTAGTTCGGGTCAATTTGAAGCGTATTATGGATGTGGGGGGGCCCGCTAGTGCGTTAAGTGCGATAAATTTTTGCCGATTAATTGAAGTTTTGTATTAAGAAATATTATTTTACAAGGTACTAGGAAATAATTAGAGGTTACCTAGAGGGATTAACCATTGGAAGACAACAAGATGAGGATTAACCCTTGGATTCCATTTGTCCTTGAAACATTGGACCTTGACTTTGACTTGGACTTGTCTTAACCTTTACTAAACCAAATTTTGACCCAATTTCTTTCCATTTTCATTGTCTTGGCAGAAATTTATGGAGAGGAAAGAACAAGAGAGAGTTTCTTCAACTTCAACTTTAATTCTTGCTCAAATCTTGAGTTTCAACCGTTGAATTATCAAATTACTCCATCAAAGTTGCTTATTAAGGAGGATTAAAGCTTCTAGTGGAGGGATTTGTGAAAGGAAAACCCTAAGTTATCATCTTTCTTGAGGTGTTAAGGTACTTTGCTTATAAACTTTCTCTTTGTTCATGCTAATGTCAAATTAGTGGCTCTAGTGGCTAAATATGTTGATTTGTGGTAGGTTTTATGGTTGAAAGTGGAGTTTTGATGGATTTTTTATTTATTAGTGATTTTTCTATTTTTATATCATAATTATTGTTTAGTCATGGATTGATGGCCTGTTATAGTGTAAAATGGAGATTGGTATATGTTGGATATGATTGGTTGCGGAAAATTTCAGAGTTTATGCGGAATTTCCAGTTTAGGGTTTCATCCTACCCTGTTCTTCCTGAACCTGTTAGGCCATGATGAAGGCCGAATCAGCCTTTTCCTAAAACATGAAAGCTTTTGGTAATTGTGTTAGCTAGCTACCTGTAAAATTTCAGCTCAATCAGAGTACTGTATCATGTGAAATGACCGAAATACCCTTGACTGCCCATGAGCCTGTTTCGCGCCCAGATTTCTGTTTTCGTGGAGTTTTCCATTTTTCACCATGAAAATGTATGATTTGGCTTTGGAGATCTTCATAAGAAATGTAGATATATGTCTTGGCTTCAAAACATCATAAGATTTGTTTCCATCCGATAAGTATAGCTTCAGTTATGGATATTGTGCCGAAAGGTGTATTTGATAGTCTATGATGTGTATGTGGTTGATTTGAGATGAATTGGTGTTGCTTGTAGGATGGAAAAGTAAGGAAATGTAGGGAAAATGCTGTCCGATCTTTGAAAGCATTTGATTGCTTTGAGTTTGAGTTGAAGGCCTTGGACTTGATCGAGGAACTGTCTATGATGGATCATGAGCTGTGGTTGGTGAGTGATTCCCAAACTATTTCCAAAGTTACTCTTGAACTATTTCTTGCATTGTTACTCGATTTCATATCATGCGTGCTTGCATGTGTTTCATGACATGTTTTGGCTCAAATGAGTACTTGGGAAGTCTTGTTGTGACAGCCCTACCTCCCCCTAAGGCGAACCAAAGGGTTCGGCGGACCGCCTGCCCAGCTCTCGCCGGGACTCAGTCGCTCACTACGGTCCTCCAATATATTGCAATTGAAATCTCAAAGATTACATCAAATTCTCCAATAATTACATGTCATAAGCGAAGCGGAAACAATTCTCAACTATACATAAAATGATTCCAAATCCAAAACTGTACAAGATATATGCCATCCAGTCACGTGAATAAGTACTACAAGCCTTCCTTCGCCACGAGCCCTGTGGAGGGGAATAAAATATTTTTCGGGTGAGCTAGAAGCTCAGTGAGTAACCAATAAAAGCAGTCATCAAATCAGTTTCTCAATAGTTCATTTCAATGATGTCATGAATCAGTAATCAAATATACGTTTATTGCTCTGGTGAGCCAGTGAAATCATTGCACTTAAACACCCAACGCTCAAATAGATCATTTAATGTTAAACAATAAGGGGGAGCAACGTTGGTGCTCCAGATCATGTCATGAACAATAAACAGGGTGGAGACGTTGGTGTTCAGCTCAAAACTCCCCAAGAACTCATTGAAGCCAAATCAGGTCATGAACCCACATGCAAGCACGCATGATATGCAATCGATTACATAATGCAAGAAACATTTCACAAGTACTTTGAAAATAGTTTAGGGTCACTCACCTCCACGGCTCAGAAACCATCCATCATATATCATTACCTTGCCCGAGTCCAAGCCCTAAATCACAAACTCAAAGCAATCATACATTCTCAAAGTTCGGACAGCATTTCCCCATAAATGCTTCATTTCCAACCTACAATATATTACCAATCACACATACGATTAATAAGCAATAAAATATATCCAATTAGGCCACAATATCCCTCAATAAAAGCTAATTAGAAGCTTAAGAGCCACCATTAGAAAAATCCCCAATTAAACCCTAGAAACCGGAATTTATTCCCTCAAGCATAACTTTTCCGCAACGATCGCAGTTAACGTATAAAAGTTCCGTTTAACACCTTTTGGCACAATATCCATAAGTGAAGCTACCCTTATTGGATTGGAATGTAATTTATACCATTTCGAAGCTAAGACAAGGACCTACAACTTTCATGAAGACCACTCAGTCCAGTTCTCACCCTAACTAGGTCAAAGTTACCAAAACAACTCCAGATTTTCCAGTTCGAAACTCACTGTGAAATTCAACTAGCAGTCCTGATTCATTCACTCATATCTCAGCACACACAACTCCAATTCAGGTAATTCTAAAGCCATTTTAAAGCTAAGATACAAGGCTATAATTCTTAAGAAGACATCATCAACCAATTCGGTAATATTCCTGGTCAAACTAACCACTTACAGAGGCTGATTTTCATTTTCGGACAGAAACAGGGCAGCAGGGGTATTTCGGTCTTTTCACATGCTACGTTGCTCCGATTGAGTTGAAATTTTTCAGAAAACTATAAAACATCATTCTCTACAACTTTCATGTTTTGTACTAAGGCTATTTCGGCCTCTAACAGGGTGAAATAGAATCGGACAGAAGCAGGGCAGGTTATCATCCAAGCTGGAATTCATGTATTCAAGTGCTAATCCTCCACAAAACAAAATCTAAAACAACATCTAAAACAACTAAAAATCACTAATAAGCAATGAATTGAAGTAAAGAGGATGTTCTTGGCAAAATACCTTAAAACCACAAGAAAGGTAGGAGCTTAATCTTTTCTCCTCCAAAACAACTCCACCAACACCTTTAACCTTCCCTAATGATCACTTGTATGGTGTAGTTTGTGATTTGGTTGGTTGAAACTCAAGATTTGGACAAGAATTGAAGTAACAAGATGAAGGTTTTTCCTCTCTTTTCTCTCTACATGTCTCAGCCAAGAGGGGTAAAGAAATGAGAAAATGTTGGTCAAAATTGGAGTTTAGGAAAGTTAAATAAAAGTGAGGCAAGTCAACTTCCAATCGGATCGCGACACTTGGCCCTTCTTAAGTTTATTCTTATCCCTTTGTCTCTCCAAGATTAACCATCTAAGTAACCTCTAATTATCTCTTAGCACCTTGTAAAATAATATCACTTAATACGAAACTCCAATAAGTTGTCAAAAATATATCGCATTTACCGCACTAGCGGGTCCCACGTCCATAATACACTTCAAACTTAACGTGGACTAACTTGTATCAAGAAAATGATTTGAAAACTATATTCCCTTATAAAAATGTATAGGAAATTAATATATTGAAGAAAGGCATAAAAAATTATAGACAAGGAAACAAAATAATGTCTAGAAAATATATAAAAATTTTCGGGTTCTCAAACTCATTTTTTCGGGGCGTCACACTTGTGCTTAGAACCAACATCTCCACCACTGTTTACCTGGAGCAATTGGCTCCCTATCCCTGTTTCACTGTTAACTGATCAATTTGAGCGTTGGATATTTAAGTACATTGATTTCACTGGCTCACGAGAGCAATAAACGTACATTTGATTACTGATTCATGACATCATTGAAATGAACTATTATGAAACTGATTTGATTACTGATTTGACTGGTTACTCGCTGAGCTTCTAGCTCACCCAAATATTTTATTCCCCTCCACAGGACTCGAGGCGAAGGAAGGGCTTGTAGTACTTATTCACGTGACTGGGTGGATTATCTCATGTATAGTTTGTTTTAGGTTCATTTTGTGTAATAGTTGGGCTAGTGTGACTGTATGGAATTGAAGTGGATGTATGTGTACCTTCCACACTTAGAATTAGTTTCCGCTTCACTTATGATATGTAATTCTTGGGGAATTTGATGTAATATTTGAGATTTATATTGTAATTTGTTTGAGGACTGTAGTGAGTGAGTGAGTCCCGGCGAGAGTTGGGCAGGCAGTCCGCCGAACGCTTTGGTTCGCCTTAGGGTAAGGTGGGGCTGTCACACGAAATCAAGTGTTGTCTGCGGCATTTGAAGCTAGACACTTCCAGTTTTCTAACAGTATAAAATGCATCCCATGATTCGAACTGAGTGAGCTGTACTAGTTCTTCAAAGTTACCTGTTCTGTTTTACTGCTGTGCTAGAGAGTCAGTGATGTGCTGGGACTTGTTGCTTGAATTTGAGCTAGCTATGAACTGAATTTCAAAATGATTTCTTCTGATGAAATATAGCCTTATGAATTTAGTTTCCAACGCCACCAATCATGCTCAATTCCAAGTTGAATTGACTGAGTTATTGCCAAATAACAGAACTGTACCAGTGATAGAAAACCCTAATTTTGGCTAGCCGAATGGCTTAGCTCGAATTGGGACTTGTTATTTTGAAACTTTTGGTGTCAATCACCTACCAAATGTATGTTTGATGTTTTTTCGACTTTTTCTTCATAAATAAACCATGTTTGAGATGATTTCATTGGCCAAAGGTTCGAAAAAGAAAAACGGAAGCATGAAGGCAGTTTTATCTTCGGATTTCCTTAAACTTTGGTAGTTTAGTTAACTACCTTCCCTTATGAATTTTTAAATGAAATTTGGTAGAGGAGAATTCCTCCTATGGAAGTTGAATTGTACCAATTTTGGTGTTATTCTAAGACTTTTTTGATGTACAAATAAGTTACCAAAGTTATTCTTCCAAATTTGAAAAATTGCCCAACAATCCTCATTTTGAACCAACTTTGAGCTGCTATATCTTGGTGCTCAAAACTCCGATCCTTATTCCGTTTGTTGTGTTTTAAACTGTGACTTTAACTCTGATTGAGTTTCAAATTTTAGAGGCAAGTTCACATTCTATGAATTTTTCCGAATTTCCAAAATTTGCCAAAAACCAACCTCGAATCTGTCTCGGAAGTGTAAGTCAGCAACTTTAAGCCAAAATTTGAGTGCCTTCCATTTAAAATCATGAAAAAGTGTCTTCTAGGAACTTTTAGTAATTTGGAAGTAGTTTCCAACGGTACCAATTTTTCCAATTTTGAACCTACAGAGAGTGAGATATGATTTTTCAAAAATTGCAACTCAAATCTGGAATTTCTGAACTTGAAGGGAATTGAGGTTTTAGAAACTCTCCATTACCCTTCGATATTGCTTGACCGTTTTACAATTGATTTCAAAGATGAAAATCAGTTTTTCCTTGTATTATTAAACCCCACTTTTGAGTCTCGATTTACGAGTAATTAAGGCTCTTTTTCATGATATTTTCTTAGGTTGTACAAGTGTACAATCTACCTTGTTAACTAGGGGTTTATAAGGGATTGTGTGTGATAGTTAATTATTATTTGCTCAGGCACTCAAGGAGACCTTCAAGAGGATCTCACAGGGGATGCCTAAAACCTTTACTTGAACACTTGATTGTGCACCACTCTCTTGTTTTGACTAGGTGAGTGTCAAGTGCATATTTTGTTGTAATTATGTGAGTTGCTTCTCATGAACTGAAATTGATAACTGTTGAGTCGAGTGTGTACTTTATTGCACTCGTTCTCATTTAAATGAATTGTAATTGAATTGAATTACCTGACCTAAATTGAATTGAATTGAATTATATGCTATGGCTGCATATGTCGTTGGAGTGAAACTCCTCGACTCACACCTGACCTGAGGGACGCCTAAATCTCATTGGCCCACCTTGGTCTCGAGCAGGCATGGGTTTGATCGGAAACCTTGGTGAGCCATGAGAAAACCTGTATAAGCTTGATCTATTGGATATATCTTGCTTGGCCTACTCGTGCAGTAGCGCCTTTATAGAAGTTCGGGCCCAGTAGGGGTTGTATGGTGGACGGACCTGTGAAGTTAGCGGAGATCTACAGATTTAAAATACTGACCCGGTTGACAGAGTGTCATCGTGGGAAAGTATTCGATCGAGGTTGGCCAAGCAAGTGGAAATTAGCTCTTGAGAGCTACCCATGGATTGTTTCTGTTTAAATTTCACTTGAATTGTTAATTACCCGAATATTATTGTTTTACTTGTTAAATGGGATTGTTACATGGACAACGTGCTTACGTGTGTGTTTCTTAACTTCACGAGTAATCGCTCACCCCGTAGATTTGTTTTCCTTAACAGGAGTGGATATGGGGTGAAACTTGGAGAAACCTTTGGGATGAACTTTTGTAGTAGGGTTTCGATTGTAATCAATTAGACATCTTTTGGCAGTTGTATATTTTGGAAAAATTGATGTATTTTGAACTCGTGGTGTAAGATCGGATATTTATATATGGAAGCATCTGCACTTTCTTACTTTGTCTTGTCGTTTTAACTATTATTGTATTAAGATTGAACGGAAATTATATCGAGTCCTGGCGAGAGTTGGGCAGCTGTTCCGCGGATACCCTTTGGTTCGCCTTAGGAAAAAGTGGGGGCGTCACAGTTGGTATCAGAGCGCTATGTTAGAGATCTATTTGGGAGATATATTAGAAACCTTACCCTTAAGATTTGAGATAAGATGACTTAGTCATACTTTAAGTGATATCTGAGCGAGTTAGTGACTAAGTTTCTAATCCAAAAACTGTAGTTGTTTTGTAGGGATGGAGAATGAAAACGGGAACCCTGCTGCTAATGGGAATGGTCATGCCAATGGCCATGTAGAGCCTCATAGGTCTATCTACTATCGAGCTCTTGGTAGAGGAGCTTGCGTGTGCTACTCGTCCGCTACTAGGTATCCTCGATGTCTGTATAGGTTGACTATGCATACCCGAACCACTTTGTACTAACCCTTGACGACGAGCGTCGTTAGTTAGTGAACACTAACCGAGATCTACTCCAGGAGATGGAGGAGCTGAGCCAGATGGTGAATGCTCAGAGTGAGAGGATTGCCGAGCTTGAGGAGATATTGGCAGGCGAGGTGGCTACGGCTGAGGTCACTCGCGATGAGCTTCAGAGGACTAGGGCTCGACTTACTAGCTTAGGTGAGAAGGTCCGAGATCGGACTTTTGGGATCCTAACAGATACTAGTATGTTGGTCGATGAGGTGATGGACCTTATCCAGAGTCCGGCTTAGGAGAAGGATCCTGAGGAGGAGATTCCACCTGGTAGCCCTACTGTGGACTAGATCCAAAGTGATAGACCCTTTTGACTGATATAGTTAGCATTAGCTGTGGTGATACTAGTGCCAAGGCCATTGTACTTTTGTTTGACTGTGTGGCCTACATTTGAGCCACTTGACTTTACTTTAGTCGTATGTGACTAAAAGTACTTTTGTGGCATTTGTGTGCTATATTTTTGTACTCCCCCATGACTTGCTAATTGTATGAACTTTAACGTGTTAATGTGTGTAAATTATTGTTATTTTCAATGTTTTCATGATCGATCCTTGTTTTAAGCTTTTTTCCTGCGTAATTGATTTATTTCTTGCACTAGGCACAACTAGGATAATGGAAATGAAGAAATGGTCGAGATCGTGGGCGAGAGACTAGACAAACCCAACCTCACGGGGATGACCAGGGATCGGCAACTGGACCGACCCAGGGACAAGAGAATGTAGAGGGTAACCAAGTGGCTACTGCCATCAATAGGATGACTGATATCCTTGAAAGCTTAGTTGAGAGACAGGGTCCAGGACCACTTAACCAACCCGGGGGCCAGGATAGAGGGGAAGATAGAGCCTTGGAGAGGTTCCTGGAATTTAACCCGCCTAAGTTCACTGGTGAACCTGATCCTGAGGTAGCGAAGAATTGGCTGGAGAGGATGACCAACATATTCGCCGCCTTAGACTATACCGAAGATAGCGAGTGAATTTTGCGCTTTCCAATTTGAGAGAATAGCACGTGCCTGGTGGGACGTAATAAAAGGAAAGCGGGAGAGAGCCCAAACCCCTTGGACTTGGGAGAATTTCACGAGGGAGTTCAACGAGAAGTTTCTTCCGCCTTTAATCCAAGAGAAAATGGAGGATGAATTCATCAAATTGAAACAAGAAACTCTTAGTGTAGCTAAGTATGAAGGTAGGTTCACTAAGCTTTCTAAGTATGCTCCTGAATTGGTGACCAACGAGCGGAAAATGATAAGACGGTTTGTACAAGGGTTTAATGTAGAAATTCATGAAGGCTTGGTTGCGGCCCAAATCTCTATATTTACTAAGACTCTAAAGAAAACGCAAAGGGTCGAAAGTGCAAGAATGAAAGTTAGGGACTTCCACAATAAGAAAATGAACTTTTCTAGTCATACTTCTGGACAGGCTAGTGTGACAGCCCCACCTTCCCCTATGGTGTACCAAAGGGGTTAGCGAACTACCTGCCCAACTCTCGCCAGGACTACTAAGACGGTTATACACAAACTAAAATGTTCTGAAATGTATTAGCGCGCTTAAACGATTCAACAACCGCGAAACGGAAAAACAAAAAAATCAAAACTGCAAATGAATAATGAATGCCACGTCACAATACGGCCGGATTGGAGGCAGTAGCTGAAAACCAACGGATTCACAAATCCCTGTCAATTCGGCCGGCAATCCGGCCAATAACTGACCGGATTTGCGGCCGGATTCCCTCATAGAATTTCCCACCAAAATTTTTTCCTTCTTCGTTCAAATTCTGAACCTGTCTGAAACCCAACCGAATACACTTAACTTCATATAACCCTAGAAAATGAACATTTACAAACCAAATTTAACACATGAACATGATTACACACTTTTATATACCACATTCGTACATTTACAAATCAAAAGGGAAACATTTGAATCAAGGTACATTTAGGGTTTCCAACCACTGAGGAGCTATACAAAAATATCTAAACTAGCTCAACTCATTCTTCAAAAATCACAGGTCCAAAAGGTTGTTCCCTGTAAGGAAAACAAAATTAACGGAGTGAGCTTTCGCCCAATGAGGTACCATCACTCAAGCATTCAAGGAGCACATAAACACAATGATACTCAATTCAAATATGTTCATCAAGTGAACAAAATTAACACCACACAACAAATGAGAGTAAAAGGATATGGACAGCTCTCAAGAGCCCTTTTCCTCTTTTGCCATACTTGATCTCACCTTATTGACTCTCCGTCAATGTATAAAAATTAACCATAACTGTAGACTCCACTTTACTCCGATTTCCGTCTACCACACATACCCCTTACAGGGCCCGAACACCAAGCAGAACCGAAATGGTAATACTCGAGTATACTGGAATCAAAAGTCTCATACCCAAAGATTCCTCAAAACAGTCCCCGTGGCTTGTCAATTTTCCTCGACCAAGTCCTTACTGGTTCGAGTCAATTGACTTCCAATGAGGTTGAACTCAGAGGTAACAGTAAAGGTCGTTGGATACACGTGCAAACGACATCAGTTCAAGTATAAACAAGAGAATTTCATGTGACACAGTAAACGGTCAAATAAGCCGTAGAGTATGAGAGCGATCAAGTACACCCTCGTCTCATCTAGCATAAGCAGTAAGCACAAACAGTCCAATCACAGATGTCATGTACAATAAAGCCATGAAATAACAATCACGTGAGTAGTACACTCAGCAATTCAAACAAAGCAATTTCACAAGTTTCCACCCGACGTATGCCATGGATCACCGGCACGCCCTATAACAATCAAGATAACACAATGAGACTCGAACACGAGTCATAAACCCAATCAATTAACTACTAATGCAAGGCCAAAATAGAATTTGGAACGAAAATAAGAAACACTTGGTGCCAAAGGTGTAGACAACCCCCAAAGTCACTCATTTCCACTCAAAGCAAGCCAAAACCAAGAAATCGCATAGACTTAAAAGTTGGACAACATTTTCCCCAAAATTTCAGATTTCCATCCTACAAATAACCATTTATATTCATCCAACACAACCACAATTACAATTACAATTCATGAGCCATTCAATACACCTTATTAGGGTTACAATGCCCTTTAATATTTGCCAAATCAAGAGTTCCACAACAAACCATAGAAAAGCCCCAAATTGAAACCGTAAAACTGAAATTTCCGCACAAAGTTGAAATTTTCCGCAAATAACTTCAACTAACACACCAAAGCTCCACTTTAGACCATATCAAGCCATCATCCATGGCCAACCAACACTTAACATATAAAATCAGAAAAATCATTAATAAATCAGAAATTTATCAAACTCTACTAAAAATCATGAAATCTTCCACAAAACAACTTATTTAATTACCACAAGTCACTAATAAATCATTATTAGGAACAAACAATGTGTTTCTACACAGCATACCTTGACATCTCAAGAAAGGTAGTAGCTTAGGGTTCCCTCTTCCAAAACAACTCCACCATCTTCTTTAATCCTACCTAGCAAAGGATTTTTATGGAGTGATTTCAAGTTTTGGTGGTTGAATCACAAGATATGTACAAGAAATGGAAGAAGTAGTTGAAACTTTCTCTTCTTTTCCTCCCTATGAAGCTCGGCCAAGATGCTAAGAAATGAAGATGATTTTGGGTCAATTTTGATATTTGGTAAAGGTAAAGTAAGATGGTCAAAGTCCAAGTTGAATAAGAAAGTGACACATGACACCTTTTGGATTTAAATTTATCCTTTTGTTTCTCCAAAATTAAACCATTTAAGTAACCTCTAATTACCTCTTAAGACCTAGTAAATTAATCCTTGTATACAAAACTTAACCTAATTGGCCGAATTTATCGCACTTAACGCACTAGCGGGTCCCACATTTACTACACATTCCGAATATCTCTTGAACTAACTTATACCAGAAAAAAATGATTTAAAAACTATATTTACTCATAAAAATTATTTAAAAATTTTTCATAATAAAGAAAATATAGAAAATGGGTGCAAATAAATAAAATAATGGCTAGAAAATAAGAAAATTTCGGGTTCTCACAGCTAGTAAGAGTACACACCCTTTCAAAATGAGAAGATAAATGGGAGGAGTTAGGACTGCCGGAGTTTCAAGGGGAGCTTTATCCAAAGGAGGTCGTAATGGGCCAGTTCAACTGAAATGAGTGCTTTCTAGTGGTTCGACAGTGACACCTCAAGTTAACTATGGTTACTGTGGTAAATCCAATCATTCGGAGAATGAGTATTGGAGGAAGTCGAAAAAGTGTTTGTTCTGTGGTAGTGCCGAGCACTAGTTCGTGACTTGTCCAAGTAAACTGAAGGTAGGAGATAGAACTCAAAGGCCAGAAAAGTCAACCTCTAAGCAGACTAGTGCTGGAGAAAGCCGATCAAAGGTACCTGCTAGGGTTTATGCACTGGATCATCAACAGATCACCGATGCGACTGAGGTGGTTGAAGGTATGATCCCTATTTTTCACCGTTTAGCTAAGGTTTTAATTGGTCCGGGTGCAACACATTCTTTTGTAAACCGTAACTTCATGGGTGGAATAGACTTGAAGCCAATTAAGTTACCTTATGAATTAGAGGTTATGACACCTACTGGAGATCAAAGTTTAATCGCTAACTTGATATATAAGGATTGTGAGATCTGGGTTGGAGAACGGAGATTACTGGCCGATTTGATGGGCTTAGCGATTAAGGGGTATGATGTGATTCTAAAAATAGACTGGTTAGCCTGTTACAATGCCCAGTTGAACTGTAAGACGAAAATAGTAGAATTGTGCATTCTGGGAGAGGCCACCATGAAATTGGATGTAAGGGGTAGATTAGTCTCATCTGCACGTATCTCAGGGATCTGAGTTAGGAAAATGTTAAGTAAGGGAGCTCAGGGATACTTTGCTTTTCTTATCAACACGCCTAATGATAAAGTGAGACTGGAGGACATGCCTATAGTGAAAGAGTACCCAGATGTCTTTCCCGAAGAGTTAGAGTCTTTACCCCCGGAAAGGGAATATAGCTTTTAAGATTGATGTGATTTCGGGAGTAGCACCTATCTCTAAAATGCCATATAGAATGGTTCCAACTGAATTGAAAGAATTGAAGTTGCAATTGCAGGACTTATTGGAGCTGGGTTTTATAAAGGAGAGTGATTCACCGTGGGGATCTCCGATCTTATTTGTTAAGAAGAAAGATGGGAGTTTAAGACTGTGCATAGATTACCGAGGCTTGAATGATGTCACTATTAAGAATAAGTATCTATTGCCCCATATTGATGAATTGTTTGACCAATTACAAGGGGCGGTAGTATTCTCGAAGTTGGATTTGAGACAGGGTTACTATCAATTGAGGATTTTGGAGAAAAATATACCAAAAACTGCTTTTAACTCGAGGTATGGACACTTCGAATTTGCAGTAATGCCATTTGGATTGACCAACGCGCTTGCAGTTTTTATGGATTTGATGCACAGGGTCTTTAACCCTTATCTGGACCAATTTGTGGTGGTATTTATTGATGATATATTGGTGTACTCTAAGGCTGCGGAGCATCATGAGAAGCACTTGAGAATTGTTTTACAAACCCTGAGGGAGCATCAATTGTATGCTAAGTTTAGCAAGTGTGAATTTTGGTTGAAAGAAGTAACGTTCTTAGGACACATAATTTCTAAGGACGGGATTAAAGTAGATCCAGCCAAAGTTGAAGCTCTTTTGAAATGGAAACAACCGGAAAACCCTACTGAGATTTGAAGTTTTATAGGGTTAGCAGGGTATTACCGGAGATTTATCAAGAATTTTTCTAGAATTGCTGGACCCATGACTGAGTTAATCAGGAAAAGTGGGAAGTTTATATGGACTCCTAAGTGTGAAGAGAGTTTCCAAGAGTTGAAAAAACGTTTGACAAGGGCACCCGTATTAGCTCTACCGAATGAAAAAGATAGCTTTGTGGTTTACATAGATGCTTCCAAGGAAGGCTTGGGATGTGTACTAGTGCAAAATGAGAAAGTAATAGCGTATGCCTCTAGGAAGTTAAAACTGCACGAAGGAAATTACCCAACTCATGATTTGGAGTTAGCGGATGTAGTATTTGCTTTAAAGAAATGGAGTCATTACCTTTTCGGAGTAACGTTTGAGATTTTTACCGACCACAAGAGTCTTAAGTATTTGTTTTCTCAAAAGAAGTTAAATTTGAGACAATGTAGGTGGATGGAATTTTTGGAAGATTATGATTGCATGATAAAGTACCATCAAAGGAAAGCCAATGTAGTGGCCGATGCTTTGAGTCGTCAACTGCAAGTGGCGGGATTGATGATGAAAGAAATGCACTTGTTAGAGGAGGTTAGTGTATGGAACCCTAGATTTGAACCGAGGAAAGTAATTCTTGGGAATATTGTAGTGAATTCCACTTTGATGAAACGTATCAAGGAGACCCAGGAAAAGGACACTGAAGTGCAAAAGTGGTTGGAGAAAGTCAAAAAGGGAGAAAAGTCAGATTTTAACTTGGGAACAAATGGTATATTGAGATTTCGGAATCGGATAGTAGTGCCAAAAGATGAAAGACTTAAGAAGGAAATTTTGGAAGAGGCACACCGATCGAAGTTTACGGTACACCCTGGAGGGAATAAAATGTACCAAGACTTGAAGAGTTTGTATTGGTGAGAGAGCATGAAAAAGGAAATTGCCCAGTTTGTCCAGACCTGTTTGATTTGTCAACAGGTTAAAGCTGAACATCAAAAATCGTCTGGACTTTTGCAACCTTTAGAGATACCTGAGTGGAAATGGAAAAATATTACCATGGATTTTGTTTCAGGGTTACCAAGGACACCAAGAGGTCATGATGTCATTTGGGTAATAGTGGATAGATTGACCAAATCGGCTCATTTTCTGCCGATTAGTATGAATACCCGTTGGAGAAATTAGCTAAGTTATACTTGGATGAGATTATCCGGTTACACGGGATACCTGTAAGTATTGTGTCCGATAGAGACCCTAGATTTGTTTCGAGATTCTGGTAAAAGATACAAGAAGTGTTGGGAACTAAATTGAATTTTAGTACTACTTACCATCTCCAAACCGATGGACAGTCTGAGAGGACGATTTAAACTCTTGAGGACATGTGTTTTGAATTTTGGGGAAAACTGGAGTAAGTTTTTGACATTGGTGGAATTCGCCTATAACAATAGCTTTCATTTTTCTATTCAAATGGCCCCGTATGAAGCACTTTATGGTCGGAAATGTAGATCTCCGATTTGTTGGGATGAAATAGGTGAACAAAAAATCTTAGACCCGACTACAGTGCCTTGGATTGAGGAAGCGAATGAAAAAGTGAAGTTGGTACGCCAGAGGATTCAGACCGCACAAAGTCGTCAGAAGAGTTATACAGATAACCGTAGGAAGGACTTGAAATTTGCGGTTGGAGATCAAATATTTCTTAAGATTACCCCTCTGAAAGCAAGTTTGATGGCAGGAAAAGGAAAAAAATTGCAACCGAAGTTTGTAGGACCTTATAAGGTTATCCATCGCATGGGAAATGTAGCGTATAAGTTAGAATTGCCACCGAGTTTGTCTCAGATTCACAACGTTTTCCACGTGTCCATGCTTAAGAAGTATCACCCAGATCCTTCTCATATCTTGCAACCGGAAAATATTGAAATTGATGAGACGCTGACCTATGAGGAGGAACCGATAAATCTTTTAGATCGTAAGGTGAAAGAATTGAGGAACAAGCAGATTTCATTGGTGAAAATTCTCTGGATAAACCATGGACGAGAGGAAGCAACCTGGGAAGTTGAAGAAGAAATTTGAGAAAAATATCAAGACCTGTTCTCAAATCAAGGTATAATTTCAAGGACGAAATTTTTTTAAGGGGGAGAGGATGTGAGAACCCAAAAATTTACTTATTTTAAACTTCTATTACTGACTTATTTAAACAATTATCCTCCCGTTTTCTCAAAATAATTTATTTCAACCCTTTTGGAACCATTTACATAGAACTATGACTTGCATATATTTTTAAAATGTCCCGTTAATAAATTTAATTTTTGAAAACTCGTTTAGCGAGATTTAGTGAATGCGCATTTGGAGGCAATAGTCGATTTGAGAGTACAGTGACCTTGAAAATTTGAGAACTCATGCGTTAGTTTTAAAATAGGTATTTTATGATTAATTACTCAAGTATTAGTTAGTATACTATCGTTACAAGAATTTCTTAGAAATTTCGCTTTATCGCGCGTGAATAAGAAGTTCACGTTTTCGCTCGCGCGACTAATTGAGGGACTTTAGAAATTGTTGATAGACTACTAAGAGTGGATAATAATAGTGTTAAAAGAAGTGCATTAGAGGTTTAGTGCACAAGTAAAACAAACCCGAGAGGAAACGGGCACGAAACGCGCGTATACGTGCACTATTGAGAGTTGACTTTTGTGCCAAAATTTGAACTACAACTACCAAGCTTCCAAGAGAAGCTTCACCATCAGCCTTTACACTCTCTCTCTTCCCTCTCATGCTAGTCGAAACTCCAAAGGCGGAAGAAGAAGCAAGTTCATCTCATTTTACTTCCAATCTTCCAACCGTTTCACTCCAAATTCATCACACAAACTCACAACAACTTGGAGACTCACTTGGACTAGGAAGAGAGCATCTTTCTCACGGTTTCTTGGAGCTTGTAGTGACCCAAAATTTCTGATTTTTCATCATCCGAGAGGTGGTAATCATCTAACCTTTTAAACTTAGTTCTATTGAGTTAAATTTGACTTGGAAGCTTGTAGCTTCATGTGGGTATCTTTATTTGGTTGAAAATCATTTGAGTGGGTTCTATGAAATCCCACAATGGACATGTTCAACTGATATGATGATTATGGGTGTTATTTATGTTGATTAAATGTTAAACAAGTGGATATAAGTTGAAAGAGTGGAAGGAAAATCAAAGGAAGTTGAAGCTAAGAAGGGCCGAATTCTGCCCTATTCTTCCCGAGCCCTTGGTTTGATTTTTTTGTGATCAAATGACCTTGAATTTGTTTTAGATATGTTGTATAGGATGTGTGGAAAGTTTCCACCAAATATCCCTTGATTTGGTTGGGCAAAAGTTGGATTTTCGAAATATCTTCAAATCTGGAAAATGGGTGACAGGGGTTCTCTGGCAGTAAATTTTGAACAATCATAACTCTTTGCTCAGATGTCAAAATCAAGTGCTGTTTCTAGCATTTGAAACTAGACACTTCTAGTTTTCTAACAGTATAAAATGCATCCCCTGATTCGAACTGAGTGAGCCGTACTAGTTCTTCAAAGTTACCTGTTCTGTTTTACTGCTGTGCTAGAGAGTCAGTGATGTGCTGGGACTTGTTGCTTGAATTTGAGCTAGGTATGAACTGAATTTCAAAATGATTTCTTCTGATGTAATGTACCCTTATGAATTTAGTTTCCAACTCCACCAACCATGCTCAATTCCAAGTTGAATTGACTGAGTTATTGCCAAATTACAGAACTGTACCAGTGAAAGAAAACCCTAATTTTGGCTAGCCGAATGGCTTAGCTCGAATTGGGACTTGTTATTTTGAAACTTTTGGTGTCAATCACCTACCAAATGTATGTTGGATGTTTATTGGATCTTTTCTTCATAAATCAACCATGTTTGAGATTATTTCATTGGCCAAAGGTTCAAAAAAGAAAAATGGAAGCATGAAGGCAGCTTTATCTTCGGATTTCCTTAAATTTTGGTAGTTTAGTTAACTACCTTCCCTTGTGAATTTTCAAATGAAATTTGGTAGAGAAGTAGTCCTCATATGGAAGTTGAATTGTACCAATTTTGGTGTTATTCTAGGACTGTTTTGATGTACAAATAAGTTACCAAAATTATTCTTCCAAATCTGGAAAATTGCCCAACAGTTCTCATTTTGAACCAATTTTGAGCTGCTATATCTTGGCGCTCAAAACTCCGATCCTTGTTCCGTTTGTTGTGTTTTAAACTCTGATTGTAACTCTGATTGATTTTCAATTTTAGAGGCTAGTTCATATTCTATGAATTTTTCCGAATTTCCAAAATTTGCCAAAAACCAACCCCGAATCTGTTTTGGAAGTGTAAGTCAGCAAATTTAAGCCGAAATTTGAGTGTCTTCCATTTAGAATCATAGAAAAATGTCTTCTAGGAACTTTTAGTACTTTGGAAGTAGTTTCCAACGGTACAAGTTTTCCAATTTTGGACCTACAGAGAGTGAGATATGGTTTTTCAAAAATTGCACCTCAAATCTGGAATTTCTGAACTTGAAGGGAATTCAGTTTATAGAAACTCTCCATTACCCTTCGATATTGCTCTTCCGTTTTACACTTGATTTCAAAGATAAAAATCAGTTTTTCCTTGTATTATTAAACCCCACTTTTGAGTCTCGATTTACGAATAATTAAGTCTCTCTTTCATGATATTTTCTTAGGTTGTACAAATGTACAATCTACCTTGTTAACTAGGGGTTTATAAGGGATTGCGTGTGATAGTTAATTATTATTTGCTCAGGCACTCAAGGAGACCTTCAAGAGGATCTCACAGTGGACGCCTAAAACCCTCACTTGAATACTTGATTGTACACCACTCTCTTGTTTTGACTAGGTGAATGTCAAGTGCATGTTTTGTTGCAATTATTTGAGTTGCTTCTCATGAACTGAAAATTGATAACTGCTGAATCGAATGTGTACTTTATCGCACTAGTTCTCATTTAAATGAATTGTAATTGAATTGCCTGAATTGAATTGAATTACTTGACCTGAATTGAATTGAATTATATGCTATGGCTGCATATGTCGTTGGAGTGAAACTCCTCGACTCACACCTGACCTGGGGGACGCCCAAATCTCATCGGCCGGCCTTGGTCTCGAGCCGGAATGGGCTTGATCGGGAACCTCGGTGAGCCATGAGAAAACCTGTATAAGATTGATCTATTGGAGAGATCTTGCTTGGCCTACTCGTGTAGTAGTACCTTTATAGAAGTTCGGGTCCGGTGGGGGGCTGTATGGTGAACGGACCTGTGAAATTAGTGGAGATCTACGGACTTAAAATACCGACCCGGTTGACGGAGTGTCATCGTGGGAAAGTATTCGATCGAGGTTGGCCAAGCAAGTGGAAATTAGCTCCTGAGAGCTACTATATCCTTGAATTGTTTCTGTTTAAATTTCACTTGAATTGTTAATTACCCGAATATTACTGTTTTACTTGTTAAATGGGATTGTTACGTGGACAACGTGCTTACATGTGTGTTTCTTAACCTCACGAGTAATCGCTCACCCCGTAGATTTGTTTTCCTTAACAGGAGTGGATATGGGGTGAAACTTGGAGAAACATTTGGGATGAACTTTTGTATTAGGGTTTCGATTATAATCGACTAGACATCTTTTGACAGTTGTATATTTCTTAAAATTTGATGTATTTTGAACTCGTGATGTAAGATCGGATATTTATATATGGAAGCATCTGCACTTTCTTACTTTGTCTTGTCGTTTTAGCTATTATTGTATTAAGTTTGAATGGAAATTGTACCGAGTCCTGGCGAGAGTTGGGCAGGGGTTTCGCGGATACCCTTTGGTTCGCCTTTGGGAGAAGTGGGGGTGTCACCGGATATATATAGTGATAGTCAAAAAAAATTTGAAAATGCTTTTATTCAATTAAAACAAATAGCAAATGAGTTCAAGTCACCTCACGAATAACCAAGACAATACTTTTGGGAGTTCCAACGTTCATAAATGGTTGGAACATGTCCACAGGACCAATCACAAGATACGTGTAGAGAAATTATTAAAACTTCACAGGGGAGAACCTCACATGGTACCCAACTAGGTCAATCCATTATGACACTGGTAGGTAATCTTCTCGTTCATTTTCGACTCATATCTAACACTAGGATCCCATAGAATTACATAAGACCATCCATCAATCTTTCTTCCGTGATCCCTCATCTTTCCTAGGAGTGCGGGGTTGTCTAAACCCACACTCACGATCATTTCCTTGTTCTCACCGAACCATACTTAATATAAGTCTATGGACGTAAGAAAAGAATAATTAGGCATAAAAGAACTCAATGCATATACAAGTTGCCAAAAATATTTAGAATTAAAGCACGATTCTTTACATATACCAAAAGTCATAGTACGAGTCGGGAGATCACAAAACAAGCCAAATATGTCAAATTCAGGACATAGGCAACTAAGTGCCACAAAATATAGGTGTACATACAGGCAAAATGAAAAAGACCTCACGGTGTGCACCACCCCTACCATCCTAGGCAGGATCAAAAGAAGTAAAATTATAAGCCTAGTTAGGGGCAAAACTAAAAGAATTCATGATACCAAACCACATCATTCAAATAATTTTAACTTTCAAATTCCATCCAAAAGCCTAAGTTACTTTCTAAGTTCCTAGCTTAAAATTTTCAATGAATATAAGTTTCCTCACAAAATTCAAGATGAAAGTTCCTATACAGACTAGGGTAATAGGTCAAACCAAAAGGAGTACAAAAGATGTCTCATTTTCAAGTTCAAAGTGGAGTCCAAAATTGTTCAAATGGTTCAACTTTTCTTTCAGAATTTCGGCAAGCAAAATAGTGGAAGAAGCAAGGTGTCCAACCCTTAAACTCATCAGATGGCCATTTAAAATCCATAATCTTGGCTCACCTCCAACAAAACTTGAAGTTTAAAGTCTTATAGTATTGTGTGAGCAAAATGGTGCTACAACACCAAGAAACTTTTGAAATCAAGGCCGCTTTAAATTATCAACTTAAGAACAATTTAAAGAGATGGAATCATCTTTTGAGTAGAGTCCACAAGACAATAAATCATAAACGTATAAGGATTTAACTCCAACAAAAATAAAACACTAGTATTCAACATCACTCTAATTGAACACAAACACTTCAATATTATTCGCTAAAACATCAAACACCAAGGTCACATTGCACTTAATACACAATCAAATCCCATAGTCTGGCATCCTAAACTTTTAAGTCTAGGATACACTACAAAGATCTGAAGTCTAAGCTCTGATACCAACTGTGACGCCCCCACTTCCCCCTAAGGCGAACAAAAGGGTATCGGCGGGAAGCCTGCTCAACTCTTGCCAGGACTCAGTATAATTCCAGTTCAAACTTAAGGTATAATACTAACAATGAAATCGGAATAAAGACACGAAATCATTTCCATACATAAATATCCAATCTTACACCACAAGTTCAAAATACATCCACTTTCCAAAATATACAACTTCCCAAAAGATGTCTAGACAAATACATTCCAAAATTCTAGCAAAAAGAGCCATCAAGTACACTTTTTCCATAATCCTTTCCAGATCAGCTCCTGTTAAGGAAAACAAATCTAACGGGGTGAGCGGATACTCGTGAGACCAAGAAAACATGCAAAACACATAGTTCAGGTAGTGATAGTATTTAAGCAAGAATTAAAGTTGTAACATTCAAACAATTCACAATTTTCAATTAAACACATTCAATGAGAATACAGGAGCTCTTAGGAGCTAATTTCCAATTGCTTTGCCCAGTTCGATCCAATACCTCCACATGGTGACACTCTGTCAACCGGGTAGGTATTTAATTTTATAGAACTTCACTTACTCTATTTATGGTTCTGAGTCGACATGAGAGGTACCTCCCACCCGAATCGGTGTGGTACATGCTATCGCTTAGGAAATCGATTATACGTTTATGGTTCTGAGTCGACATGAGAGGTACCTTCCACCCGAATCGGTGTGGTACATACTATCGTTCAGTGGTCGATGAGACATCGCTCCAATCGACTTATACTTTATTTAAGATTCTGAGCCGACATGAGAGATACCTCCCACCCGAATAGGTGTGATACATACTATCGCTCAGGGAACCGATTACAATTGTTTATGGTACTCAGTCGACATGAGAGGTACCTCCCACCCGAATCGGTGTGGTACATGCTATCGCTCAGAGAACCGATTATTTGTTTAGGGTTTTGAGTCGACATGAGAGGTACCTCCCACCCGAATCGGTGTGGTACATGCTATTGCTCAGAAAATTGATTATAGCACTGAGACGGTATAAGATGCACCTCCCACCCAGATTGGTGTGGTACATGCATCCGCTCAGGGTTTACGAGTTAAACATGTTTATGAACAATTACCGATCATGTGTATTCATGTAACAAGTATCACATAATTAAAAGAAAGAGAGGACGAGGGCGTCCCCAGGAGTATACACATAAGTCGAGGAGGTTCACTCCATTTGACATCACAACACAAATATGGTTTACAATAGCAATACTTCACTTAATTCCCATAACAATTCACTTCACACAATTCGAATATCAAATCATATAGCACAATTCAATTGTAGTATTACTTAAAGGAGAACGAGCACGATAAAGTACACACTCGTCTCGACAAGTTTACGTATCATGTATAACACTTGTACAATTCACATTTCAATCACATAAGCATTTAATATGCACTTGACACTCACCAATCAAAATAAGGAAGTAAGTGCGCAAACAAACTTTTTATGTGTCCACTTCGAGATCCTCTTGAAGATCCCCTTGAGCGCCTGAGCAAATAATAATTGACTATCACACACTATTACTTACAACCTCTTTGCTAACAAGGAAGATTGTACACTTCTACAATACTAAGAAGATGTCATGAAAGAGAGTCTTAATTACTCGTAAATCGAGACTCCAAAGTAGGGTTTAGTAACACAAGAAAAACTGATTTCCTCCACGAAATCAAGTTTGAAACGGTCAATCAGTATCAAAGGATAGGGAAGAGTTCCCAAAAAACTCGTTTCCCAACAAGTATGAAAAATTCAGTTTTGGACGTCAAGTTAGAAAAATCAGAACTTGCACTCAGTAGGTCCAAAATTGAAAAACTTTATACCGTTGGAATCTTGGTTCAACATACTAAAAGTTCCTAGAAGGTACCTTTCCAAGATTCTAAATGGAAGATATTCAAATTTCAGCTCAAAGTGGCTGATTTGATCATATAAGACAGTTTCAGTCTTGTTTTTTGGAAAACTTTGGAAATTCGGCAAACTTCACAGAAAGTGAACTAGCCTCTGAAATTTGTAACACAATACGAGTCCCTATCAAAGTTTGAAACAGGACAAACAGGACTAAATTCGGACTTTTGGGCATTGAGATATAATAGTCTAAAGTCGGCTGGAATTCGAGCACAAATCAGAAATTTTTTCCAGATTTGGAAAACAAATTTTGGGGCATCATTTGGGTATATTGAAATGGTCTTATAATAACACCAAATTTCGTACAATTCAACTTCCGTATGAGGAATACTCCTCTATCAAATTTAACATAAAAACTCATACGGGAAGGTAGTTAACAAAACTACCAAAATTTAAGAAATTTCCAAGACAAATCTGTCTTCTTGTTTCCTTTTCCTTTTCAAACACTTTACACCATGAAATCAGTCCCATCATTGCACTCTCTGTAAGGATCGAAGACAACCAAGTGAAAGAGATAAGCAGTGTAAAGATCACAAATGTAACAATAAATAAATAAAAAGGAAAAAATTACAAACCAATTAACTACCCAACTCCTCTTGAGCTTGTAGATTAATTCATATAAGCTTCTTCAAATTGATGAATTACAATCACTCTTGCGTACAAAGGAAGGTTTACCTCCTCCTTGCCCCGAACACCACTCGGTCAAGCCAGAAAGTTTTACTATCCCTCAGGACAACCCTCACAGAGCTACACTCATGAAGTATTCAGTCACAAATGAAAAGCTTACAATGAACCTCACACCACTAAGACTACAAATCTTCTTTGAAGAGTATTTTCTCACTAAAATCACTCTAGATCTTTTGTATCTTTAGTGTGCAAAAGTTGTTTAAAGAATTTGACCAACCACTATTTATATAGGACCAAGAAAGTGCCTTATTAATGTTTCCAACGGATAGAAAGTAGATGAAGAGTCAACTAGCCGTTGGAGTGTCGGACGTCCGATAGTCCTGTTTTTTGCGTCCGACAGCAGGTAGTGAGTTTAAGAAATTTTCTTCAATTCTTTCGGACGTCCGGTGCAAGCTCTTTGTGCGTCCGACAGTAAACAAAGAGATTTGAGAAATCATCTTGTTTCTATTAGACATCCGGTGGAGACATATTCAGCGTCCGATGGTTTCGTCGACTTTGAAGGATCCTATCGGACGTCCGATACTTGCGTCCGATCGAGGTCAGTGATCCAGGGGGAATGTCTTATTTCCTTCGGACGTCCAGTGGTGGAGTTTTTCATGCGTCCGAAATTACGCAATGATTATCGGACGTCCGATCCAAGCGTCCGACAGCTTTCAGCAGCCTTTGTCCCTTTCAATTGCACTTGATCTTTGAATCTGATTTGCTTCACAATTGAAAATATTTCTTAAAGAGATATTAGTATTATCCATTATTTTGTAAACATCAAAAGATAGGGATCAAGGTCAACATTCTTCCCCTTTTTGATGATGACAAAACAATGGATGGAAGAAGGAAAAAGATTGAGCATATGAGCATAAGCTCCCCCTCACTCATAGCATCCAAATTTATAATTTCAGAATAACTCCCCCTTACACATAATATCTATTTCTCCCCCTTTTTGTCATCATAAGATGAGAGTAAAAATCTGATATCGTAATCCAACAACAATAACAGAGAATCCAATATTCCAAACAAAAACAGAAAAATGATACTGGAATTCAGCAATCACCAACATACCAATATGTCACAGAGACTTGATACCAAAAGAAGTACCAACATATCACAGAGAGTTTAACAAAAGCAAATCATCATTAGATCAGAATTGTTCTTTTCTTTCCCTTTTTGACATCATACAAATTCAGTAATATTAAAAATATCAAGAAAAACTCAGTTCAAAGCATCAGAAACATCAAAAGAGAATTACAAAAAAAATATTATGAACAAGAATCTCATCAATCTTACCAATATCTCCTACTTGTTAGAGTTAGTATCATGTCTAACTATCCATATGCATTTCATGCCTCTTCTCATGTTCTTTCTCACATAACAATCACTTTTTATGTGACCTTTTTGACAGCAAAAATTACACATAACCAAAGAGTTATTTACATGAACAGGTTTAATAAACCTTACTTGTCTTCTCTTATAAATAGCAAATTCATTTGCATTCTGATTCAGCCTTATTTGATGAGTACCAAAATGAGGTATTACGTCATTTCTTTGAAAACAGTTTTGTTTCTTATGTTGAAGCATCTGACTAAAATCATCCATTCTTCTTTTCAAATTACCTTGTTCCTTTTTGAACATTTCACAAAATCTTGTTTTTCTATCAAGCTTATTTTGTAAATCAATCTCATTCTTTTTAAAGAAATCATTTTTAGTTTTCAACTTTTTGTTTTGTTGAAAAAAATTTGTATTATCTTGAAGCAAAAAATTAATTTTCTGTTTTAACTCCTTATTTCTAGTATAAGATTCTTTCAAACTATCATGCAATTTTATAATGAAAGATTCAAGATCATCATCAGTTTCATCACCACTTTCAAATTGAGAGTTAGAAGATGTTACCTTATCATCTCCAATGGCCATAAAAGCCAATTGAGCAGATTCTTCTTACTCTTCAATTTCACCATCGGAGTTGCACTCATTCCATGTGAATTGAAAGTTGTTAAATCTTGGCTTTCTTTCACCGTTCCTCTTCTTCATTGGACACTCACTCATGTAGTGTCCAAGTTGGCCACATTCATAGTATTTGTCACCTTGATTTTTGTTGGCCTCGTATCTTCCTTTATTTCTTGCATTGTTGAATTGATTAGAATCTGAATTGCTAGGTCCTCCTTGTGAGAACCCTGAAAATATATAAATATCAATACATATTTCATTTGCATTTTTAATTCTTTAATAAATTTTAGCATTAAATCTAATTATTTTTAAATAAGTGCATAGAAATAAACTTTATGTGCATTTTAGATTTTTAATAAACTTTATTATTATTTGATCTTAAATAAGTGTGCAAAAATAATTTATTATAGATTACAAATAATTCAATTGTGCAAAACATTAGATTATTTGAATTTCTGCCAAGCTAAATTAATAATTCTTGACGTTGAGTGTGCCATTGTTTTTATTTAATTCCTTGAGTTTCAATAAGTTAATTTTAAGTATTAATAACGATAGGTGTTAAGGGGAAATTAGAATCAAGGCGAATCGTTTTAAGTCAAAACTTTTTATAATTATATTTAGGACGATACCTTTCGATAATTGAATTTTTGCGAGATTAATGTACAAGTAGGCATTCGATTTATACTTGGGGTAAATTTCAGAAATTTGATTAGGATTGAGGACGTAAGCGGAACTTCGGATGAAATGTGAAAGGACCAAAATAACCCTTCTCCAATTCAAAATTCACCATTTAACCAAGAAATGATTCTTGAACAAATGCAATTCCAAACACTTCTCAATTTCTGCCGACTCAACCCCACTCTCAACATCTCAATATATACATTCCACTAACCACACCCTCCACGTTATCATTTGCAATCTACCACCACACTACAACATCACATTTCCATTTCCCTCCTGCCGTGAGCTGCGGGCGGAGTGTCCAAGAGAAAAGAGCCGAGCTCTCAACCTTTCTTTCCTTCCATCCGTGAGCTTGAAAAAAAAAAAAATAGAACCTGCTGCTCTATACCCAATCCAACCGTGAGGTAGTGAAGAGGGCTGTGAGCTAAACATCCTCCATTTCAGTCGCAAGCTTGGACAAGAGAAAGGAGGAGTGGACGGACTGAAATTCTGGTCTGACCAAGAAGGAAGAGTTTTGCAGCCGCTAGTCGTGTGTTTTAGACTTCAAGCTAAGATAATTTCTGAACTTAGATGAGATGTATATGGGATGATGAAGCTGTTTATAAGCATGCATGTGGACTGGTGAGGTTAGATGAAGAATTGTGACTTAAGAAATCTGGTTTGGAATGAATTGAAGCTGCTGAATGTGTGAGCTGGATTTTTGTAACTTTAATTAGCTAATCTGTGATAATCTGAGCTTAGAAATGTGTTTAACTAACTGAAAACAAGAAGTTTAAACCATGCATGAAGTTAATTAGCCGTATTATGCTAGAAGGGAAAAATAATACACGACTCTGCTTCATGCAAGAACATCCGAGAATGGTTGAACCAAATTATGGAATTGTCAATGATAGTAGTGCTGTCCGAACTTGATTTAAACCAGAGCTGATAGTAATTCCACTAATTAGTCATGCATGTTGGTTTTGAGTACCTAATACAAGGTTTTAGCTGAAGAAAATCCAGATTTGCGTCTAACTTAGCTGCTGGAAATTTTCTGGAATAGCCGAGAGACTTCATGTTTGTTTGCATTTGTAATTGCTGTCAAATGGAAAATTTTGTTATGAATTGCATATAGATTGTTAGCTTTAAGTATTAAGTGAAGCTTAATGGAAGAAAATCTGAGGAAAAGTTGAATTGTGGATTGAAACCGAGGGAAATTTTCTGCTGCAAAATATTCCAGCTTGGTCGAGAGAAGGAAGTGAGCATTTAATTAGTTTTGTTTTCGAATTTCAATTCAGATTTTCGTATTGGATGTTTAAGATTTGCTTGAGGCTTGCTAATCACCTTTTGCATGTTGAGCTGAGGTAAGAATTGAAGAAAACTAGGAACAAAAGCTATATAAATAAACTATCAATTGCTGGAAAATTTTATCTTAGCTGATGACAGATTTATGGGGACTTTTTGGTGGAATCATTTATTGGAATTAAGTGTTATTTGCTTTGGTATATGCTGGTATGAATGTCATACTTAAATGTATGATGGTTTGAATAAGAGTGTTATGGTTTTAAAAGAGAAAAAGGAGTTTTTCACAAGTGAAAAATGAGTTTCCAGATTTTCGGATTTCTCTGACCAGTCTCAGTAAAATGCTTATATCTTGGTGTAGGAAAATCCGATTGAGGTACCGTCAGTGGCATTTGAAACTAGAGTCATGGGCCTTTGTTTTGTAGAAATTTCATATTTTTCCTCCATGTGTACTGCTGTCCGTGATTCCTCAAAGTAGGCTGTCCTGTTTGAATGTCCTGTTTCCTCAGGAAACTGAATTCTTGACTTGGATCGAATATTTGGCCTATTTGTGATTTGAATCTCTGAAAAGTGTCTTCTGGGATGTGATAGTATTAAAAATCTATTCTACAACGGTATAATTTTCATAATTGTTTGATTTGTGGAACATGAACTAAAGCAATCTTTGAAGGAAAATATTTTCCAGCATGACCGAACTGGTTGGGACTTTTGGTGAGTTTATTTGCTGGATTTGTGTATTATTTACTTTAGCTTGGTTTGGACAGATTATAATCTATATGTATAGTGATTCTAGCAAGTAAAAGTGGAAAGTTTAATGGATATTTTAGATTCTTGGAATCATTTGGATCTCAAGTTGGTTGTAGTTTTTGTTCTTGTTTTGAATGAATTGGTATTTGAAAGTGTGTATTGGTTGTCAAGAGCTAATGATTGATGAAGCTCTTGACCATTGGAGTAGTTTTGCAATAATTTAATTTTTGGTGAAGTTGTTCAAGAGGTTGGTTGAAGTGTATTTGGAAGGTCCATGGGGTATGATTAGGATTGCTTTAGTACCTTGGACTTCCTTTGTTGAATTTTAATTATACTGGATTTGGTTGAGACCTAGGGCTAATGATTGATGAAGCTCTAGTAAAATTGATACTTGGTTTGTAATGTTTCAATCTTGATGGCTTGGGAATTCATTGTGCAAATGAACTAGACTTGTGAAGACCGTTATGGTTTTCTTGAACTTGAACACTTTCAAAATTCAATTTTTGTGAGAATACTCAGCTTTAATATCAAATGATAGAATTTGAGTTTAGTATGTATTATTAAGAAAGTTAGATATTGGGACTTTTAAACCTTGCCGACTAGTTAATTCTTTTATTTTGATTAAGCTAGTTTTACTATCTTTAGGGAGTAATGGTATTTAACTTTTAAACTTTGAGTTTTCATAAAACTATTCTTGACCAGTTGTTTTAAAGGAAATTTGGAAAAAAATATTAGATTTGAATAATTTCAAATAAATGGCATAGAAAACTTATTCGACAAGAAAACCCGTTTGAAGCAATTTGGTTATAGTTTGCCTCTTGAGGGAAACACTTTTAAAAAGAAATCACATGAAACATTTTATTCCTTTACTAGCTTTGATTTTTTGAAATTTATTGACTTATTTCGAGAAATTAAATTAGTTTTTATAGGATAACTTTCTATATACATAAAACAAGGGTTTGTGTAGTAAAACTTATAGTTTTTGAAACTTGGATTTTTAGGGTTTAGCGAGGACGCAGACTTTGATTCCCAGCTTGACTTGTGAACTGCACTTTTGGTGAGTGTCCCTGCTTGTTCTATGCCTACTTGATTAAAGTGCTTTCTTAACTTGATATGTGATAATTGGAAAAATGGTTTTCTGATCCATCGAAGTGGGCAGTGTGTACTTTACCGCACTAGCTCTTTCGAGTGGTGGCTTGCTTGAAATATTTTCGTGAATATCCTGCTTGCACTATCTACATGCTGGACGCCACGTCGCTGGGTGAATCCCTCGACTAGTCTATACTAACCTCATGCTGGACGCCACGTCGCTGGGTGAATCCCTCGACTAGTTTATAATAACCTCATGCTGGACGCCACGTCGCTGGGTGAATCCCTCGACTATTCTATACTAACCTCATGCTGGACGCCACGTCGCTAGGTGAATCCCTCGACTAGTCTATAATAACCTCATGCTGGACGCCACGTCGCTGGGTGAATCCCTCGACTAGTCTATACTAACCTCATGCTGGACGCAACGTCGTTGGGTGAATCCCTCGACTAGTCTATATATAAAAAAAAATAATGAATCTACATGGACTTTAGATGGTGAAAGTTGATGGAGGGTCAACTGCGGGTAATTTTGATCAAGCGCAAGGAAAATGGCTCCTGAGAGCCCATGTATCCTACCCTGTGCTGTTATACGCTTTCCTACTTGTGAATATAAGTTTGAAGCTATTATTTGCTATTCGTTTATATGATTGCATGTCTGGGCACCACTGAGCTTTAGCTCACTCCACGTTTATTTGTTTTCCTTACAGGATGGGAAGTTTGAAAGCATTTGAGCAGCTTATATTTCCAATGAATGTACTTGAACAACTTGAATTTAAATTTCGGTTTGTAATGAATTCTACGTTAAGCACTGTACCTTTTATTTTTGGTTGCCACTTGAAGCTGGAAAAGCGTAACCCTAAGTCTGGTATCCGGCTTGTATGTACGTATTTGTGTGGTATGGCTTTAATCCTTGTAAGTAACGCACGAAGTGTTTAAGAGCCGTCAATTGGCTATCTTATAAATGTTGTTATCTTTGAATTTAAATGAGGATTTAGTTTATTTTTCGGAAGGATTTGGGCTAGATTGCTTGTGTGAGTCCTAGCGAGAGCTAGGCAGACGGCCCGCCAACCCTCTGGTTCGCCTTAGGGGAAAGTGGGGTCGTCACACTCCTCTTCTAAATCTCCTTTTGTTGAGGATCCTCTTGAAACTTCTTGTGATGAGAGCAAGATCACTGTCATCAACTTCCACATCTTCTCCATCCAAGGAGGCCAAATCATCTTCATCTTGAGATGCTTTTAGAGCAATGCTCCTTCTTACCTTTGCATCTTCTTCCTTTTGTACCTTAGTCTTAAGTTTCAACTCATAAGAGGTCAGAGAATTAATAAGTGATTCAATAGGTATAGTATTCAAATCTTTAGCCTCCTCAATAGCAGTCACTTAATTTTCCCAATCATTGGACAAGACATTCAGGATTTTTCTATTTTTCTCACCAAAAGAGTATTCCTTTTCCAACACTTCTAAATCTTTAATGAGATCATTAAATCTACAATACATTTGATCAATATTTTCATGAGTTTCCATCTTAAACGACTCATATTTAGTAACTAAGATAGATTTCTTTTACTCTCTAACATTCTCACTACCTTCATGAATTTCTTTCAATTTGTCCCAAATTTCTTTAGCTGACATGCAATCCTTGACTCTAATAGATTCATTTGAGTCTAAAGCACAATATAACACATTCATGACTTTTACATTTAAGGTGAGATGAGCTCTATCCACAGCAGTCAGTTCATTTCTAGTTTTTGGTCTAGATCTATGAGCATTTTCATCTATAAGAGAGGCATCATATGGACCTTCACTAATAATAAACCACAATTCAATATCAATCGATAGCAAAAAGATAATCATTCTTTCTTTCCAACTCACATAATTCGACCCATTAAACATAGGTGGTCTAATAACAGAATGTCCTTAAAAAATATGGCATTATTGGTTGTCATCTTTACTCCTAAGCCACTTGAGTTTAATCTTTAGGAGACCAAGCTCTGATACCAATTGTAAGGATCGAAGACAACCAAGTGAAAGCGATAAGCAGTGTAAAGATCACAAACGTAACAATAAATAAATAAAAAGGAAAGAATTGCAAACCAATTAACTACCCAACTCCTCTTGAACTTGTAGATTAATTCAAATAAGCTTCTTCAAGTTGATGAATTACAATCACTCTTGTGTACAAAGGAAGGTTCACCTTCTCCTTGCCCCGAACACCACTCGGTCAAGCCAGGAAGTTTTACTATCCCTCAGGACAACCCTCACAGAGCTACACTCATGAAGTATTCACTCACAAATGAAAAGCTTACAATGAACCTCACACCACTAAGTCTACAAATCTTCTTTGAAGAGTATTTTCTCACTAAAATCACTCTAGATCTTTTGTATCTTCAGTGTGCAAAAGTTGTTTAAAGAATCTGACCAACCACTATTTATATAGGACCAAAAAAGTGCCTTATTAATGTTTCCAATGGATAGAAAGTAGATGAAGAGTCAACTAGCCGTTGGAGTGTCGAACGTCCGATAGTCCTGTTTTTTACGTCCGACAGCAGGCAGTGAGTTTAAGAGATTTTTTTCATTTCTTTCGGACGTCCAGTGCAAGCTCTTTGTGCGTCCGACAGCAAACAAAGAGATTTGAGAAGTCATCTTGTTTCTATTGGACATCCGGTGGAGACATATTCAGCGTCCGATGGTTTCGTCGACTTTGAAGGATCCTATCGGACGTCCGATACTTGCGTCTGATCGAGGTCAGTGATCCAGGGAAAATGTCTTATTTCCTTCGGACGTCCGGTGGTGGAGTTTTTCATGCGTCCGAAGTTACGCAATGATTATCGGACGTCCGATCCAAGCGTCCGACAGCTTTCAGCAGCCTTTGTCCCTTTCAATTGCACTTGATCTTTGAATCTGATTTGCTTCACAACTGAAAATATTTCTTGAAGAGATATTAGTATTATCCATTGTTTAGGGATTAAGGTCAACACTCTCAGATCGAATATAGTCCCGAAAAACGTGTATTAGCTATTTCTTTCTAAACGAGCCTCCGAAAATTAAATTTGCTAACGGGACGTTTTAAAAATATGAGTAAGGCATAGTTCCATGTAAATGGATTTAAAATGGTTGAAATAAATTATTCGGAGAAAACAGGTGAATAAATATTTAAACAAACTAGTAAAATAGAATTAAAGTAAGTAAAAATTCGGGTCCTCACATCATGTCATCAAAAATTTAGTAAATAATCAAAATTGCCCAAAATTGTGACCTTATAGACAATGCAGTAAAAATGTCAAAAATTGCCAAAATTTTTTCAAAATCACCAATCTATTAAAATGGGCAACAAATATATTCAATTTGGTGGCTTTAGCAACAATCATATTTATAGTAAGTATAAATTAGTCACAATATTCTACAATTAACCATAAACATAATTAACCAAATTTTCCCAAAAAATTACAAAACTCATCAAAATTACTTCTTTAAATAATGCATATGCACAACCATCATCAATCAATCAAATATTAGCCAATAACATTAATGAAAAAAGCACATTAACAATCCAAGCTAATTTTTTAATTTATCCAAATATAGCAAATTTAAAATTTTAGCAACTCAAGAAGCATCAAATTGTCATAATTGAACATGTAATCATGCTTAAACAATTTTAATAAGCATATTAGAGCCCATAAACATCCATAATATTCATCAAAAATTTGAAATTAGAATATGTTAGAAAATTCAAGAACCTGAAAAATATTAACTTCTAAAATACAAAGATTTGATGAAGAAATTTATCTTAATCATGTAGTAAGATGTTTGGTGATGAAGATTATGCAAAAAGAAACCTATGAAAATCACCCCAATTGACCCCAATTGATGGATTTAGGATCCATGAACCCTAGCCTCCAATCTCCTTAAAATCGAATTTTTGGATGTTTTTCTTGGATTTCAATCCGTTAAAAATGCTCTATGATGGTTAAAAGGTATTGGATTGATGATTTCTTGCAAGGAAATGGAGTAAAAATGAGGATTTGTGAAGTGTGTGAAATATGTGAGTTTAGAGAGAAGGAAGAAAAAGAAGAACAAGTCACGTTTTGTTCTTTTAAAATCAAGGCCCAAATACGTGAGAGAAAATGCAGCTTGGAGCTTGAGCTTTTAGGTCACGTTTTGTGTTTTATTTTTACAAAATCAAAAACGCAACCCATGAAAACGTGACCTAAGCTCACGTTTTTGTAGCTTGCGTTTTCAGGTTTATTTTTGCCGAAAGCAACACGCAAGATAAGAAAACGTGACCTTGAACTCATGTTTTTGAGCTCACATTTTAGGTGTAAAATTTACAGAATAGAAAACGTGACTTATCAAGCCAAATTTTCTGAGCCTGCGTTTTCTATTCTGCAATTTTTCTACAAAAATTTTTCACTTTACAAAAATTACACTTGTTGCCCCAATTACGTAAAATGCATTCTAGATCATTCTTTTGTCAAAATAATCAATGCACGCATAAGTAAAATGATCAAAACATGCATTTTACCCCTCTCTAACAAATCAAAAACAAGAACTGATAATTTAGAATATATTCTCTTTTTACCCCTCTCTAATATGCATGCAACTTACTTTTTATCACTTTATATTCTCTTTTTATTGCTTCAAACCATCATCAATCATCCAATTATCTTCTAGTGAAAATATGCATGTTTTGTGACTTGAGAAGATAATTAGATGATTGATGATGATTGAAGTGATAAAAAGGGAATATAAAGTGCAAGAGATGAAATGCAACTTAGTATACAAGAAGGAAGTTTTACGGCTTTGACACCTTGTGGTATTTCGGCTATATTTTAAGCTACAAGCTTGGATTGAGGTAATTCTTATACTATTTTGAATATAAGAGATAGATTTACATTTGGTATGAAGACATCGAAGTCCAATTTAGTCATTTTCATTATCAAAATGTCAAAATACAGAAGTGTAATTTTGTTGTCGAAAACTGAAATAAGGGATTGACCAGTCAAGATTATTTTGGTCATTTATCAGACCACAGAACTCCAAATTGGATGATTCTGGAGGCATTGGAGTTCTGTGGTCTATAACTTTCATGTTTTATACAAGAGTTAGTTCAGCTTCCATCATCAAGAAAATATCAGTTAAAATTGGACAAAAAACAGAGCAAAGAGAAGACTTGATCAGAGATGAGCAAACCTGCAAAAAAGCAAAACGTGGATACAATACACAATCTTAGGTCGCATTTTTGAGATCGTGTATTCTTTAATTTTGGCTGAAACTTACTCTACAACTTGTACTCTATTCACACAAGCTTTTCGACCCGTTTTTTTGCAAGAATTTCGATTGTATCTGAGCAAGCAAGTAGGGAAACTTGTAGAAACAACCTTTGGATGTTTCAAGAGGCAAAAGCGATAACTAGAAACAACTCATTTGGACCTTTAATTCCTCTATAAATAGCAGTCTTGGAGGTCATTTTTCACAACTTTGTAAGGCTAGAGAAACTCCACAAAAATGTAGTTTTCACTAGTTTTTCTTAGTTCATTAGTGTAGTATAGTTAATATAGTTTTTCCTTCTTGTACTTATACCTAGATTTGGATGAAGATTTGAGGAGCAAAGATGGAGAGCTTGAACCTCATGTGGCAAGGATGACTTCTTTCCTACAACTTTCTCTTTTGTATTTGATTTCTTGTTTAGTTATAATACAAGTTTGGTATTTGTTTTCATGTTTTGCTAGAGTTTATGTCTAGAGTTATGAATGAACTTTCTATATCATGTTAGTGATATTTATTTGGTTATTTGATATTATTATTTGTTGCAAGTTATTTATCACTTTGACTTTTCTAATCATAATTAATCAGCCATTAATTATGATAATCTTAAGGTGTCAAGTTTGTAATGAGAATTGGGATTTAACACTAGTTCAAGAAAGTAATAAACGTAGGGAGTACACTCATGAGAGTAGATGTGCACCTTTGTGGTTTTAGTGACTTGTTTCATGTAATTTCATAGAAAAATGAGCTTGTAGTTAATTTTATAACCACGAGAGTAGGTATGGTTTAACTACAAGTATAGTTAATTCACTACGAGAGTATGTTTCATATACATTAGAAAATTACGCCATAACTAACCAGATAATGGCATTCACTTAACCAGTAATTTCATTTGCAAGAGTAGTGAGAAATTCTATATCTCTAGGAGCTTTTTATTGTTATTTTTATTACTTTTATCTTATGTTTATAGTATAGAGTTAATTTCTTGCGCTTGTGATAGTCTAAATAATAAAGGAATTCAAAAAACATCCGTAATTGACAATCTTCTCTGAAGGTTCGACCCTTAATACCCTATATTCAATCTCAACTCGTATACCTGCGAAAAATTGCGTATGAGATATTTAGGATTTTATAAATGTAAAACTTAATTATGGATGAGCCAATTAATAGATGTATATCCCGCGCTCATCAATTGGGTTGGCTCCCAATTAGCGCTTTTGTTTATGGTCGTTGGTTCGATTCAAAAGATTTGGTTCCTTATTCTAATACTGGGGAGCAATTTTCTTCCTAAAGATCAAAACTTTCAAGCCAATCCGCCATGTAATGAGCCTTGCTTTGATCTCCATAGTCCAACTTCCTCAAATACGAATGAGGAGTATTAGACATATCATATGCAGGCTCAATTTCACTTATTGATGGAAAATGCGTGTCTTTGTCAAGTCAACTCAACTTTTCACCTATTTCCTCATGGAATGGTGAACGAATTGAACCAACTTTTCTCTTTGTCCTTACTTCCCTTATTTCTACGCCATGTAAATTAGTACCAAGAAAACTTATAGATCTAACTTCTTCATGCATTTTTTTATTTACCTTTTTATCACATGGCAATTTAGAGACAAGGTCAATTGGTTATTTGTCCCTATTTTTGTTAATAAAATTGAATTCCAATTTCTCTCCATTAAATTGAAATATAAACTTACCATTTTTTTCATCAATTAAAGTCTGTGCCGTCGGTAGAAAAGTTTTTCCTAAAATAATAGGCATTTTTATATCTTTCTCGATATTTAAGACAACAAAATCTACAGATATAATAGATTGTCTTACCTTTATGAGCACATTTTCTAATATACCTATTGAACCTATTGAATGTATAATTTTTGCCGCCCCCACCTCTTCCTAGGGTGTACCCTAGGGTATCAGCGGGGCACCCGCTCAACTCTCATCAGAACTCATGCACTCATTCTAACTTAATAAAGAACCATAAGTCAACCATCGACTTATAAATAAGAAATACTTCGAATACAAGTGCAAGTCACAAACATTCATGTAACAAGTATCAATTAATCAAGAGGAAGAGGACAAGGGTGGTAAAGTACACCCTCGCCTTAGCAAGTTCATGAATCACATAGCACTTGTACAATTATCATTTCAATCATAGTAACATGGAACATGCACTTGACACTCGCAAAAAGTCAAGGGCAAAGCAAGAACAAAAGCAAGAGGTCAGACAAGCTCCTTGACATACATGTGACCACCTGAAACATGCATAATCACGGTTACCTAGGTACTCGACCAAGGTTAAAAAGAAAAATATCCTCTTGCTCCCCACACCCAAAGGCACAAGCTCAAGTAGAGTTAAAAGAGACTTTCTCTCTTAATCATTGAAATAATACTCAAGGAGAACTCAAAAGTCATTTTCGACTCAAGTCGTGGCAAGAAATCTTGGTTCCAAAAGGAAAGTACCCTACTTAATTTTTGGCACGAAAATCGAGAAAAAAAATGGTTTTCATATAGTAAAACTCCTACTCCTATGCCCAAATTTTAGAATATAAAGGAGCGTTCATGTTTTCTAACCTTATAGAGTCAAAATCCATCAAAACTCCACTCATTTTCATAGTAAATGTTGAAGCTAAAAGTTCCAAGTTTCGAATGTAAAACTAGTGAAATCTCTCAAAAATTACTCCAACTAGAACGCTCCATTTTATGGTTTAATTTCATGGAAACCAAGGGCATAAGACTAGGGGGTGAAATCCATTTCCCAAGTGTGAAATGAGGTGCAAATAATCAAGAAAGTTAGGTTCAAAACCTATAAAATGTTTCCAAGTCACTTTGGGATTTTGTCACTTTACAAGGAAACATTTAGTTTTGGCAACCTTCTTTGAAAAAATCATAACTTGAGTTCCACAAGTCCACAACTTGCAAATCTTATACAATTGGAAAATAGACTCAATGAAATAAAACTTTGTAGAAGACACATTTTCCTGATTCAACTCTGAAATCAGTCAAATCTTAGCTCCAAATCACTGTTTCAGCAAGAACAGAGCAAAACAGTCTTGAATTTCAGTGAATTTTAAAAATTTGTCAAAATTCATAGGAATCGAACTAGCTCTTGAAATTTTTACCTCTGAAATAAATCCAAGTGTAGTTTCATATGCAACAAACGGAACTCAATTTGGATTTTTATACAGTAAGATACAATAGTTTTATGAAAGCTGGTTTTTGAAACCTGGTTCACGAAATTCCAGCTTTGGAACACTTGACACAGTTTTTAAATCAAGTCATAACTAAGGCTACACAAATAAAAAATTAGCATAGTTTATGGTGTTGAAAACTAGATTCAAAATGCTAAAAATCACTAGAAGAACCAGTCTTCAAATTCGTTTTGTAAAATGAGTGAAAACGAGCTACAAACTGCGGTTGTGCTTGTTTCTCGATTAAAATGGTGAGGAAAAACAATCAACTTTGCCAGTCCACTGCAGCTCATAGAAAATGAACTAGTAAGTGCATTTTATGCCGTTAGAAAGCCCTCGAAGTCTAGTTTCATATGATACAAACAGTACTTGATTTTGACTCCTGTACGAAAATTTATGGGCTGCTGAGTGCGCTCTGGACGGCAGCACTGATCAGAAATTTCAGGTTTGCTTTCCTCACTTTAACCTAACTTTAACTCAAACAAATGAGATGCTTTTTGGGAGATAATTTACTCACATATACCCCAACATGTAACAATCATTTTGGCATCAATATAACCACAAAATTTGAAATTAAAACAAGGGAAATGAACCAGCAAAAATTGGACAGTTCTTGCACCACTTTCTCTTCAAATTTTCTTTCCAAGCCTTCATACCAAAACCAAACTATAAATCACTAAAACAACAACCAAACAAACAAGAAATCCTCAAGGCTACTATCTAAGAATCTTCCTCAAGACATCTATCTAAAGTCAAGGTTCATGGAACCCATCAACAACCCAAACTTAACTAGTTGAAATTAACTAAAAGCTAACCATAAGATGGAAGAAAAATGAGGGCTTTGAGAGTTACCTTTCCCCCAAGAGTAGTAGGCAAAACCACAAGAAATCAAACTCTAAACCACCAAGAATCTCTCCTCCTCCAAGCCTCCTACTAAGCTTGATGATGATCCAAGAGAATAGGCTAGGTTGGAGCAAGTTTTTGGTAAGAAAAATGAAGAAGATGAAGCTGAAATTTTGGCTAAAGGGGAGAAGAGAGTGGCCGGACAAGAGGAGGGAAGAAGAGAGGGTTTGTGAGCCTTTTGTGTGATGTGATTTGATGAAAAGGAAGAAGTGACATAAAGTTACCTCTGGTGCAAAAAGTCAACAAATGAATAGTGGTCCATTAGTGCTCCTAATTGAACTTAATTCAACTCATTCACCTCTAATCCCTCAATTAACTTTTCTTAGTCTACAATTGATCACCCTTAATTCTCCAAGACCACTGCACTCTCAGACCGAATATTGCCTCGAAAAATGTGTTTTCATTAATTCTCACTAATCGAGTCGTAGAAAAATTAACTTTAAAGACAAATGTGCTAAAATATAAATTGGGGCAATGTACCATGCCAATGAAATTAAAATGGATGAAATGAATTAATTGGAGTAAATAAATAAATAATTAATTAGATAAGCCAGTAAAATAAATAAATAAATATAATTAAAGTAAAATTCGGGTCCTCACATAATTGACCTCTCCACCAATTACAATGTAATATTGGTCGGTTTAAATTGTTGAAATCCTAACTTCAGGGCAACTGATAGGAGAATAAGTGACACACTTGCACCTAAATCACATAAGGCGTTAGAGAAATGTAAATGGAGAATAGTGCAAGGAATCAAAAAACTTTCCAAATCTTTCAATTTAGGAGGGAGTTTATTTTTTATCAATGCACTACACTTCTCCGTTAATGCTTTCATCTCATTATCCGCAACCTTTCTCTTCCTGGACATAATATCCTTCAAGAAACATGTATAAGAGATAATCTGCGTAATAGCATCAATAAAGGGAATGTTAATATGCAATTATTCGAAAGTTTTGAGAAATTTCTCAAACTTCCGGTCCCTATTGTCTTTTTTCAACCTATTAGGAAAAGGAATAGAGTTAGATATCACATTGGAGGGAGGTAGATCAACATTAATAACAGCATGATCTTTTTGGCTCGCTTTTATTCCTTCATTTAAATCCCATTATCGTTTCCGTCACTAGATTCATCAAAGTTAGGTCCCTCTATTGTTTTACCACTTCTAAGAGTGATGGTATTGACATACTCTCTAGGGTTAATTTTGATCTTACTAAGTAACTCTTCATGGTTCCTATTGTTAATAGAGTTGATAATTTGACTAATTGGGACCTCTATATTTCTATACATAGTTGTAAGTTGGTCCATTCTTTCCTCAATTCTTTTGAATTTTTGGTTGGTCGCACTAATTAACTTATCAATTTTGTCATTTGACGCATTGGCTAGTCTTTCAATTGTCATCTCCCAAGCCGGTTTGTTCTCCATATTTTGTTGCTTTGGTTGGAATCTTGATGGATTATTTGGCCTTTTGTTGCATTCCTTGGTCTTTCCATCCCAAATTTGGATGATTTCTCCACCTCGGATTCTATGTGTTGGAGTAGGGGTTGTTTTGAGCCGTCTGATTGTAATTATTTAGAAATTGTACTTGCTCACTTTCAACACAAATATTAGTATCATGATCTCTTCCACTACAAGAAATTTGGCTATCATTGACAGCTGACTGTTGTTACAGAAAATGTAAAAGTCATCACTAATGTATTTTACTGACAACATTTAAGTCGTCACAAAGTCGTCAGTGAAACTCTGCCGGTAAAGGTACATAGTGACAATATTAAATGTCGTCAGTACATGTTATTCGTTAGTGACAATATTTTTCGTCAATAATAAGTTTGTTTATAGTGACGACATTTCACTTTGTCAATGAGCTTGTAGCAGTGTCGTCAGTAAAACTCTTTTCATAGTTGTCATTGATATTGATTGGTTACTCACAACTGTTTGGAGTCGTTATTGAAAATGGCTCATTACTGACAACATTTGTCATCACTATATGCTTTTTTTTATACACCCTATTTAGTGACGATTTTTTTTTTGTCAGTGGAGAAATCTGATTAGTGACAATATATTGTCACCATGAGCCTGATACAAATGATTGTTCTAAAAGTAGCCAATCGAACAATTCATCAAATCAAAACCATGAAAAGGTTGCAAATTAATATCTAAAAGCATCCATTATACTACAAATGGCCAAAATATAATGTTTAACTTCAATGTCATCCTACAAATACTACAATAGAAGTGGCACTGTGAACCCCAAATTGTCCATGCAAAGTCAATTAGGTTTACAAAAAGCATCTAAGCCCTAAAAGTCATAAAATCTTCCAAAACACTTCACAAGCCAAAAAAAGCAATTTTATCTTCAGCTTTCTTGGTCCACTTAGTAGCTGTGAATCTTGCACAAAATCTAATACAGTAGCATTTGTCTGCATAAATTAATATAACAATAGTCAGTAACAAGCATTTTGGGAAGGAAAAAAAATCTTAGATTTACTTGTCACAAATTCAAATAATGATTAGAAGCTTAGTAAAGAAAAGAGTAAAAAAGGTGGAGAATTGTCATAATAGGGACAATATCCCAAATGAACTCAAAAGTTAGCTACTAAAGTATTAGTAATGTCAATAACTTATTTATGTTCTCTATGTTCTATTGGAGACACAGCAAAGATATTACCAGTTTTCCATTATTTGACTTATAACATATCCTTCTATGAAGCTTATAAAGCCAAAAGCAACCGAAAGATTTTTCTCCTCAATAGTTTCTTAAAAGTAAATTATTTAGTAAGGCTTTACACACATTAAAAAAGCAACAAAAAAACCACTACGAAAAAATCAAAGATGGCAAATTGGTCTTCACATTTTTCCTAATATTACCCAAACAAGACATGAGTTTACACAATTTGCAAGGACATGGGAGTTTACAAGTTGAATCCTTTCCTAAATTAGCAAAGTTGATAAATTCTTTGATTCCAGCTATATATCCCAGATCTAGGTAGTTTTTAATTGACATCCAATTCCTATCTATGTTTTCTCCGTCCTCTATCCTAACATAAAGATTTGCAACAAATAAATTACAGTGAAGATTCAAACACTAAATTAGGAAAACTAGTCTTCTCAAATACTATCAAATAAACTCCAAAAGCATGAAATGCATATTTTTCATCTTCAAATTTGTCACAATTAGGTGCATATATCTCAAAGTAGAATAGAAACTTGTACTAAATGAACTAGATCGACTGTATCATTGTGACAACCCCACCTCCCCCTAAGGCGAACCAAAGGGTTCGGCGGACCGCCTGCCCAACTCTCGCCAGGACTACTAAGATGATTATACACAACTCAAAACGTGTCGGAATACAGTAGAGCGCGTAAACAGTGCAAAAAAAAAATCACGAAACAGAAAATGAAAATCGAAACGGAAAGTGAGTAGCGCCTGCCACGTCACCATCCGACCGAGACCCAATCGAATACAAGTAACTTCATATAATTCTAGAAATGGACATATACAAATCAAACATAACACATGAACATGAGTACACGCTTTTATATACCACATTCGTATTTTTACAAATCAAAAGGGAACATTTGAATCCAAGTACAATTAGGGTTTCCAACCATTGAGGAGCTATACAAAATATCTAAACTAGCTCAACTCATGCTTCAAAATCACAGTTCCAAAAGTGGTTCCCTGTAAGGAAAACAAGGATAACAGAACGGGGTGAGCTAAAAGCTCAATGAGGTACCAAAAATATAAACAGTAGAAATCATGAGAAATCACTTTTAGGGCACATATACACATCAAATACGAGAAATGAATGGACACCACAATTTAAAGGATACAGGTGGCTCTCAAGAGCCAAATCCCTGTTGCAATACTTGATCCAACCTAGTTGACCCTCCGTCAACATTCAAATAAAGGAACCAGTCCAATAGAACACCACTTTAACGACAAATCGCGTCCACCAAACATACCCCTTACCGGGCCCGAACGCCAAACATGAACAGGAATGGTAATACTCGAGTATACCGGAATCAAGAGTCTCAATACTCAAAGATTCCATAAGAACAGGCACCCCTGGATTGTCAATTTCCTCGACCAAGCCCTTGCATGGCTCGATTTAATTAACTCCCCATGAGGTTGAGCTCAGGTTTAACAGGAAAGTCGCTGGACTCACTTCCAAACGACATCATAACAAGCGCAAGTAATAGGTTCAAGTTCATAACAGGTACAAGTAATAGCTTTCAGTTTATACAGTACAGGCAAGAGAACGAGTGTGATAAAGTACACCCTCGTCTCATTCAAAATAATAGAGTTCACAGTTATCCATGTCACAAATTTCAAGTATAGAGAAACCAATTAAACAACAATCCAGGGGAGTGTTACACTCACCTATTAAGGTGAAATAACATCCAGAATATCTTTCCGGGTAACACTCTCAATCATCGATGAACCCTAAGGTTAATCAAGAGAAAATATTACAGTTCCTCCAGCAAAAGTTCAGTGAATCGAAGACAATTCAAATACTACTAGTTCAAAGTATAAATATGATTTTGGAAGTGAAAAGAGTACATTTAAAATATTTGAAAAACTTATGCTCGCACGTAAAACTTTAAAATATCCATTTGAGTCGAAGAAATGAAGAAAGCGTATTTCTATTAGTCGTAAATTTCATTTTTCCAAGTGTACAAGTTTCAGCCAGATTCGAACTTATATACCTCGATAAAAGAAGACACAAATATTCTAGATGGTTCATATGGTATTCGCTCTCAAATCGTTACTTAATCCTCGAGTATAAATTTGGGCAGCACGCCCTTTGTATTCACCTATTTTCCAGCCACTTATGGCTTCATTATTTTCCTCAATCAATTCCATGGTCATACACAATATAAATTCATCACAACAGCCGTTCAATAGGCTCAAAGTCATTCAAGTACAAGATTTAGCTAGGAAAATGACCGGAACTGAGCTTTAAGCTAAGAAAACAAAAAGGCAGATTCACTGCTACTTAGCGTATCGGACATAACCGAAACTACGCTTATTGGATTGAAGTAAAAGTTATACTGTTTCGAAGCTAAGACAGAGGGCTATAACTTTGATGAAGACTACTTAGTCCAGTTCTCACACTAACTAGGTCAAATTTACCAAAACAACCCCAGATTTTCCAGTTCGAAGCTCACTGTGAAATTCAACTAGCAGTCCTGATTCTTTCAATCATATCTCAGCACACACAACTCCGATTCAGGTAATTCCAAAGCCATTTCAAAGCTAAGACACAAGGCTATAATTCTTAAGAAGACATTGACAACCAATTCGGTAATATTCCTGGTCAAACTAACCACTTACAAAGGCTGATTATCATTTTCGACAGAAACAGGGCAGCAGGGGCAATTTTGTCATTTCACAAGATACCCTGATCCGATTGAGCTGAAATTTTGTAGGCAGCTAGTTAACATCATTTGCTACAACTTTTATGTTTTAACCTAAGGCTAATTCTGTGACACCCCGAAAGACGGAGGGTTTTCATTTTACAAAGATCTTGGTTGGACGAGCGGAGGAGCGCAGCTTTTGAACTTGGAAAAGAAGAAAAATTTTGCAAAAAGTGAAAGGGGCCAAATCCAGCCGGAAATCTAGCCAGTTTCTGGCCGGATACCTGGCCGGATTGCCTTGGAGTTTTGAAAAAAAAAAAACGAGTTTAGCCACTGCCTTGAATTCGGCCAAGAATCCGGCTGGATTGTGACGTGTCACAGTCGGTCAGAGGCTTTGACCGGCTGTTTCTTTCTTACTTATCCTACTTTTGGCCCAAAATATCTTCATTTCTTCCCTGGTTCATCCGTGCCTCTTGAGAGAAAAACAAGAAAAGCTCTTCATTTTTCCATCTTCAATTTCTACTCAAATCTTGAGTTTTAACCGATGGTTTTGGAAGATATTTCACACAAGGGCTCACTAGGGTGGTTTAAAGCTTTTGATGGATTGATTTTGGATGGGAAGCTCTAAGTTGATAGCTTTCTTGAATTTGAGGTAAGTTGGATAAACAAGTTCCCTTTTGTTCTAATATTGGTTAATTGGTGGTTTGTGGTGATTAAATGTGTTGTATTGTGGAGTATTATATGGGTTGAAGGAGTTTATGGTAATTTTCTGATTTATTGGATATTTTTATGATTTTATATGATTATGATTAGTTGTCTTGGATTGATGGATTGAGATAGTGTTAATTGGAGCTTGTATGCATTAAATGCAATCGTTGCGGAAAATTGCCGCTTGTGGTGTGAATTTCCGGTTTCTAGGGTTTTATTTGGGGTTTTTCTAATGGTTGGCTTTAAGCTTCTAATTGGCTTGATTGAAGGGGAATTGTGGCCCTAATTGGATATGTTTTATCGTTTACGAACTGTAGGTGCAATTGTGGTTAAGTACTATATGATTTGGTGATTGTTTGTAGGTTGGAAAACTAAAGAAATTTAGGGGAAGTACTGTCCGAACTTTGAAAAGGGAGTGATTGCTTTGCGTTTGTGATCTAAGGCTTGGATTTGTATAAGGCAATGATATTTGACGGATAGTTCCTGAGCCGTGGAGGTGAATGACCTCAAACTATTTCCAAAACTATTTATGAACCGTTTCTTGCATTATTTACTCGATTGCATATCATGCGTGCTTGCGTGTGAATTCATAACATGATTTGGCTTCAATGAGTTCTTGGGAAGTCTTGTGCTGAACACCAACGTCTCTACCACTGTTTACTGTTCATCTGGAGCACCAACGGGCTCCCTATTACTGAGTGAGTGTTAAATGATCATTTTGAGCGTTGGGTGTTAAAGTGCAATGAGTTCACTGGCTCACGAGAGCAATAAACGTATATTTGATTACTGATTCATGACATCATTGAAATGAATTATTGAGAAACTGATTGATGACTGCTTTTACTGGTTACTCGCTGAGCTTTTAGCTCACCCCTTTAGTTTTGTTTTTCTTAACAGGGGACGGCGAGCAGGATGAGAGCATAGACTAGCCTAGTCTAGTTCTTTTGTTTTTTGTAATGGTTCTCGCCCTAGTGCTTGGCACCGGCTGGACGTATGAAGGGGCTTGAAGCGACGGAAGCATTTATATTAAAGTGCTCCATGTGAATGGTTGGATTATCTCCTGTACCGTTTAAGTTTTAGTTCGATCTTGTGTAATATTTGAGACTGCGATTGTACTTGTATTTATATGAGAACTGAGGACCTTCGTTTTATTCGGGAAAGTTGTATTGCTTTGATTGCTTGAGGTTTTAGTTGTTAGTGCAATTGATTAGTTTCCGCTTTGCTTTTGATATGTAAATTGGAACATTTGATGTATATTTGAGATTTATCTTGTAATTTATTTGAGGACTGTAGGGATCGACTGAGTCCCAGCAAGAGCTGGGCAGGCGGTCCGCCGAACCCTTTGGTTCGCCTTAGGGGGAGGTGGGGCCGTCACAAATTCGGCCTTCTTCCTCTCCAAACAGTACCGGGCAGAACAGGGTTAATTGAAACCCTAATCTGAAATTTTTCCGCACAAAATGGAAATTTTCCGCAATTAGCTACAATTTACGCACTATAGCTTCATTCTAGACTATCCCAAGCCAGAATCCATGGCCACACAATATTAAACATATATAAAACAGAAAAATCAAGAATAAATATCAAATTCACCAATCTCCACCAAAAGTCACAAAAGCTTACACAAAATCAACTCTATGACTATCATAAGTCATTAATTTCACATTATCAAAACCAAAGAAGGAATTTCTCGACTACTCACCTTGCAACCTCAAGAAAAGAGCCAACTTAGCACCACTTTCTTTCAAACCACTTCACCAACAACCTTAATCGTACCTAGAGAAGGATTTTTATGGAGAAATTGAAAGTTTAAACGGTTGATTTGCTAGATTTGTGCAAGAAATGGAAGAAACAAGTTGAGAGCTTTCTTTTCTTTTCTTGTTGAGAGGGCCGGCTATAGGAATGGAGAAAATGAAGATTTTTTTGTCAATTTTATGCTTTTAGTAAAGTTCATGAATAGTAGTCAAAGTCAAGATTGAGTCACAAAGTGACACTTGTCACTTTCTTTAATTCAAAGCTATCCTTTTGTCTCTCCAATGATAATCCATTTAGGTAACTTCTAATTATCTCTTAACACCTGATAAATTAAACCCAGTATACACAACTTAACCTAATTGGCCAAATTTTATCAAACTTACCGCACTAGTGGGTCCCACATCCGGTATACACTCTTAAAATCTTATAAACCAACTTATACTAGAACAAATGATTTAAAAATCATATTTACTCATAAAATTTATTTTTAAAATTTTCTGAATAAAGAAAATATGGAAAAGCGTGCAATTAAAAGAAAATAAAACCTAGAAGTTAAGAAAATTACGGGTTCTCACAATCATGACAACTCAATACATTGAAAATAAAAACTACAGTAATGCAGCACTATCACAATTTTTTCAATCATTCGATCAAAGAGAAAATTTCTAATTAGGGGCACATGTGATCACAAAAACAAAAGAAAAAAGAAAAAGAGAGAGTTCGCCTTAACTCAGCTTAAAGTAAAAAATGCAAATATATGACAATCTCCTAGTGAGACACTGAGCCTATGTCAGTAGCTTCAATCAATGCAAAAAATAATAATCATAGTACAAACATTTTAAGGTTTGGGAGTTTAATTCACATCAAATTGCACATATACAGATTGATCTAACAAGGCCTACAACTATCAATCTAAACAGAGCATTATTGCTCAAAAATTAAAGGATAGTCAAGCATAGTCATTACAATCAAGTATAGTCAAGCATAATCTATATTTCAGCTAAATAGTTGTAAATGATTTTTAACAACCAGGGATGACTATGCTTTAGACATTATTTCAGCTAATCAAAAGTAATCTATGCTCTGGAGATATCTTTTTAACAAGCAAACAACAGAACAATAAGAGGATTAAATGAGATAAAATAGACCAAACAAGTTGTTGGATAGATTGCACTACTTTTTTAGAAATTAAGAGTAAAAAGTTACATAATATCATCAAGTGCATACATCTGTCTCCAAAGCTTATAGTGATGTTGTGACGACCCTGCCTAGAACTTGGGAAATTTATGTGTACACTTCACATTTATTTCATTACATTTAATCTATTATTAGAAATATTATATGTAACAAATGAATGGTTAAATTAAAATGCATAATTGAATTCCTATAAAATTGAAAATTTAGGAAAAAAATAATAAATATAAAATAAAATAATGATAAAGATAAAATATATATATATATATAAATAAACAGAATAATAGAATGGTGTGGAAAATTTTAGGAATCAAATAAATATATGATAGGCATATTGCAAATTGTTTCATTTGAATTTATTATATAGTTGAATAAGTACTTGTCTAATAAAATTTCCTTATAGCTAAATGTGTGAAAATCTATTAGATCAATGTAAGAAAATTTTCTAACGAAATACGAATAAAGTTAGGAGTTAATGTATGAAATAATAAAATTATAGCCTTAGTAAGCAAATAAGCTAAAGCTTACAAGACCAATTTAACCCTAAATGTTAGACAATTCACCATGCAGCCTAAGGAAGTAATCTTCTGGACAACCGAGTGAGACTTAGGCAAAACAATTGCCCAAATAATTGGGCGGTGATCAACAAGGAATCAAAGGAAGGTAGCTGGCAATAAGCTGCTAAGTCCACGCTGCAACTAGTGGAGTAAATAGAGGCTGATTCATAAGCTGGGCGGTGACCTAAAGACAGGCTAAGTGAAATCAATTGTTACAACACTTAGGCAATAGCTGAGTAGAGGAGAAAAGCTTCAAACCTTTTCTGTCCAACCTAACAACCGAGAGGAAACAAGGAAAACCATCTGCTGATACACTTGGACAATACTGACAGTTTAGAACTGAGTGTGAGAGTGGGAGAGGAAACTTGGCCAACTTCATTGCCAACTAAACAAAAGCAAGAAAAGTACCGCAAGGAAAGCGGGAGAAGTGGAGCAAGAATCTAAAGGAACTGAAGCAGGAAGCTAGAACAACCTGTTGTTATCGGATTTTAGTGAGAAAAGGGGTAAGAACCTACAATAATCTTCTGTCCATTCAGTATAAATAGATTAATATGCGAGCTGCATGAGAATTTAGTAAAGAAATGGACTCTTATCTAAGGTGAAATTCTGTTTTAAGGAGATAAAATTGTTGGACAGATTTGGAAGAAACTGAAAACTGATGTTCGAATTTTAATCCATGAACGATGGGAAAATTGTATATAACCTCTTAATCATCTGGTATATATTTGAATTTGCATGTTGTGTGTGCTGGAATCTAGCCAAGAAAGCTAAGTGTTGTTGCAGGAGAAATTTTGTTTAGAATCAACTGTCTGCTAAGAGGAAGTTCTAACTTCTAACCGAGAGATAAGTGCTAATTATGTAGCTAGTTATCAGAAAATGAAAACTACAGCTAGGAAAACATGAATTATGTCCACTTTAAGTAATAAAAGAAGGATTAACCATAGGAGTTGTAAGAATTGGAACCGTGGGCATGAAAGTAACCTGGTGCAGTCTGCTATGCACCAGATGTAGCAGGATTGTGCAGACTTGTAATTTTATTCAGTTTTCCTCTGAAATTTTGGTCAAGAACAACCCTGTCTATCTTAGGATAACCTACAACAAATTAAGTATCTACTGCATGAGTGATTGAGACCAAAAACTGAGGAGGAAAAGGTAAAAAAATGTCAACTGATAGACTACGGTTGTGCTGGAAATTTAGTGATGTCAACTGATAGACTACGGTTGTGCTGGAAATTTAGTGACTGCAACCAAAAGAGAAAAGAAGGAAACTTTGGCTGTCCTCTATAAAGTTTAGCTCCTAAACCTGTGTAGTAAGGGTAGAATGTCATGCAGACCGTACACTGCAACAAGCAAGGCCAAAACAAGTAGCAAACTGAAGTGAATAAATGGAAGACTCCTACAGAAAATTCTGGCAACGTGTCTGAGGCTGGAAATGGAGAGAATTCAGTTGAATTCTTTCAACCAAGACCCTGAAAATTTAGTGCTAATTTGTAATATACGTACAGCCTTTTGAATGCTTCAAGTGAGAGGAATTTGAGTATGAAAATCTGATGCACACTGCTATGCAGTAGATTTGCAGCTAATGCAGAAATGACTTATGATTCAGTTATTCTTTTGCATTCTGACCATAAACTTCCCTGTTTATTTAGAATAAGTTGTGCTTGAATAAGCAGCCTTTACATGCTCAGTTAAGATAGCCATGAATTAAAACTAAAGAGGATATTAGAGGAAAATAAGACAATGTGGAGAAACGGCGTTGCGTTTGACTGTACCCACTGGGGTTTTTTTTCAAACAAAAACCAATTTATTCATTGCGTAACTTGGATGAAAACAAACAATGAAGCCACAGAGACGGCCTCCACCCCCCTTCCTGGTCCTGATGGATTCTCCTAACTAATGGATACCCTAACCTATCTAGACACATGGCTCCTCTTGCTGCCGAAGGTAATGTAGCCGTGGAAGTAGAAATCAGCTCTCCCCCCTGAGAGCACCCTACATTCGATAAAACATCAGCAACTTGGTTTGCTTGGCGATAACAATGGCTTACCCTTAGAAAGTGACCCTTCAAGCCACAAAGCTGCTGCACCTCCTTATAGATACTCCATGGGCAACCAGCTTTTCTGAGTAAAATGCTGACTAATAAGAGCGAATCTAGTTCAACTTCAAACATGCCAAACCCTCGTTGCATGCATAGTTCTACTCCAAGAAGTAGCGCTCGTGCTTCTGCCTATAAACTGGTAGCCCATCCCAAATGACATGAGAACGCCAAGCGTAACCTACCGCCTCCATCCTTAAGGATCTCTCCACCCCCACTAATTCCAGGATTGCCTTTGGAGCACCCATCGGTATTAAGTTTGAACTCATCACCGAGAGGCCGAAACCACCTCACCAGCTTAAAGGTAATTCGCGGAGACCACTCGGAAATCTCCGTATAAAAGGCCGCCTAAGCAGCAGGGGAAAACCTGCGTCCCGGATAGAATACGACAAACAAGTCAAGGAGATCAGAGAATACCAAGTTGCATAACCTATCAAACCCTTCATATTTCCTGGCATTCCTGAATTTCCATAGATGCCAACAAACCAACAACGGAAGAATATGATGAACAAATGCTAGATCCCGATTACCCCTTTTCCCATACCACCAGGCTGCTATACACACGCGGAATGACGAACCTATCCAGGATATACCCACTGCATCCCCGACAAAATGCCAAACTTTTGACGCCATCTCCCCCCCAGCAAACACATGCTTTACCGTTTCTATATCTGGAGAATGACAATACCCACACCTGGAGGGCCCTTGAACCCAAAATTTCCATAAACAGTCATCCACCAGAAGCCGCCCACGTAATAATCGTAATAAGAAGAACGAGATCTTCAAGGGTAACACCGGATGCCATATCCGGGCATGCCGGCGGACCAGCTGAAATGCCGACCGTAGGGTGAACTGCCCAGATTGTGACGGTCACCACACCATCAAATCAGGAAGCTGGCCCACAGGCGGGGCCACCTAAGCAACCTCGCTGACGATCCCCGCCAGCATCCATCACCGAATAAGCTGTAAGTTCCAAGCCCCATCTGTAACAAAATTTGCAACCAGATGATCCGAAACATTGTCCAGTCTCGATGCCAGTGCCCCATTCCCAAGCCAATTATCGAACCAGAAGTTGGAGCTACCAAATCGCCAAATCCATCCAATGTGCTGCTTTGCAAGGTCACGCACCGTCATCACCCTTCGCCATGCTTGTGAACCCCCATCTCGATGAACTACATTAGGATGGACCTTCGTACAATATTTAGCTTCCATGAAGACCGCCCAAAGAGATGACAGAGAACGAAAGCTCCACCATAACTTGATGGAAAATGCATTATGAATATCCTCCAATCGCCGTAACCCCAGGCCTCCCTTGTCACCGGGCATACAAAGGTCCCTCCATCTAATCCAATGCAGCTTGTACCCACTGGGATTTGCTAGTAGCGGAAGACCGAATATACTGTCATGTTGCTAGGATTATGCACTGATAATACATGTTGATTGATTCCATTCAATCAAGTAAAAGATGAAATGTTAATAGAATTCATGAACTATAATGCTAAAACTTGGGCGGTTAGCTAAAATGATGGTTAGTTAAGTGTCTATGATATTTCTGGAACTTTAATTTAACTCATTATAGATATATACATAAAATTACTTCTAATCACTTAACTTTAGCCTTACCAGCAATTTAAAAATTTTAGGACTTAGAGAACTAGTGTAGAGGAATAAAATTTAAATTACAAATGACTTAAAGTTAATTAGTTAAAAGGGAACCAAGGGAGTGTTTCTAAACTTTAATCTTAGAATCTTGAGTGAAAAATGGTCTACTTCTAATTTAGATATTTTATAAATTATAAACTTGAAAAATACATATATTTCTTAGTTTAAAATGATAAAGTCAATAAGTCTCGAAATGAAATGTAGAATAAATATTGAATATATTATATTTTATAATTTAAAGTCAAACTTGATTCTAATAATTTAAATAATAGGTGAACATCTACAAATTATATATTTACTTTGGAATTATGAACTTGTCTCAGGAAGTAGCTGTGAGCCAGGAAACAAACCCGAGCCTCAAGAGTAATTTATTTGGATATTTGGTGAGTGTTTCCGAATTTATGTGTTTAACTGTTTATGTTTACTTAAGTGAAATTAGAGGGCAGGAGTAAAGATTGTTGAGGGAGACGTGCGGCCAATATTTGCTCTCGATGGGCAAGGGGATGGTGCGGCGACAGGTTCAGACGCTGCAGCGGTGAGTGATGAGCCACTAGGGGTGCGGGTGCACGAGCAACACAATTTGGAAGGTACTGTGGTGGAGAACGCCGCACATGGCTTGGGGTCGCTGTCACTGCTGCGGCCTCTGGCGACTGAGGTCGACGGGCAATCCACCAGGCAGCCATGCGCGCGGCCTGTCAGGATGGAGTTGGATAGAGGAGAGATAGTAGAGGTCGGATTCCATGTAGTGCCTGGACAAGTGGTGAAGGAGGCTATCCAGCGCGTAGCGGACCAGGAGATCGAACAGATTGCTGACTTGGTATGTTCAGAGGCGGTGAAGACGCGTTGGGGTGAAGCTTTTGAGGAAGATGACGATGGGGCAGAGGGAAACACGCAGCAACAGTCGGCCTTGGTGGTGGAGTATGTGGCAGCAGTGGGTAACCTTTCTCCACGGGGTACGGTACTGAAGGATGGAATGTGTGTTGTGGAGGTTGGTCAGTCTTCTGAACAGCCCCGTTAGGTCCTCGATGACTCCTTTAGGGTGGTCATGGGCAAGTCCAAGGGCGTGCACGCGAAGTACCCATCTGATAGGGAGCTGCGATCTTCGGTAAGGGCTTCACAAAATTCTTTCGGTAAGTACTTTTATCCTTGTCTATTCAATATCCCAGTTTGGTGAGTTCGATTTCCTTCTTGGCAGTGCATGTTGCCACTAATGGGGAGAAAAGGAAAGCTCTTTGGGTAGGGTTGCTCCAATGCAAACC